>NC_135720.1:115365221-115965971 GCF_964656455.1 Halichoerus grypus
GGTGGCTGTCTTTAAGCCTGCACACACACCCAGGGCAACGGTACTAGCCCCATAACCATGATGTGAGTTGAGAGCTGCCTTCTGTACCGGCCTGTCTCTCCCCCGATTTTACAAAATGGAAAATGTCCCCAGGCTCTCAGCCACAGTACACCCTAAACTGCTTCGCCCACAGAGAGGTCGACAGTAGCTAAAGCACAGTTTCTCTACTGTGTAGTTTCTTCGAGTTAGAACGCTAGCTATTAGACTTCCATGCAAATGTGGGGCTGCCGTGCTAGCTTGGTCAAACACATGGGGAGTCGTGTTCTGCCTTTCGCTGGGGCCTGAGTCTCACTCGCAAAAAGCTTTGGACGCCCTTGCAGTGCTCTCACGCACGCACACAACAACATGCTTCCACCCTCAGGAGCAGCTGTTTTACCTGAAGCACAGGCTCTCAACCGAGTTTTTCCTTCGAGTTAGGTGGCTCTGTTTAAGCCTGCACACACACCCTGGGCAACGGTACTAGCCCCATAACCATGATGTGGGTTGAGGGCTGCCTTCTGTACCGGCCTGTCTCTCCCCCGATATTACGATATTGAAACCGTCCCCAGGCTCTCAGCCACAGTACACCCTAAACTGCTTCGCCCACAGAGAGGTCGACGGTAGCTAAAGCACGGTTTCTCTACAGTGCTGTTTCTTCGAGTTAGAAAGCTAGCTATTAGACTTCCATTCAAAAGTGGGGCCGCAGTACTAGTTTCATGGAGCAAGTGGGGAGTCGTGTTCTGGCTTCTTCCGGCGCCTGGGTCTCACAAGGAAAATGGTTTTGGACTCACTTGCTGTGCACTCACGCATGCACACCACACAATGCGTCCACCCTGAGGCATGGCTCTTTTAGCCGAAGCAGGAATTCCCTACAGAGTTGTTCCTTTGACTTAGGTGGTTGGCTTATGGCCTGCAGGCACACCCGGGGCAAGGGTACTAGCCTCATAAACAAGAGGTGAGTTGAGAGCTGCCTTCCGCACCGGCCTGTTTCTCACTCCATTTCACGTATGGGACCCTTTCCCCGGTCTCTCATACACGAGCACTATACAACTCCTGCGGCTTCAGGAACGGCAATGTTAGCTAAAGCGCAGTAACGCTGCAGCATTGATTCTTGGTGTTAGTAGCCTGGTAGGCGAATGAGCTGCAGCTGGGATTCTTTACAAGCTTGTTTCTTCCCAGTCAGTGTCGAGCACATAGCATTCCAAGCACACATGGAGCAGTAGTGTGAGCTTCAGGTAGCAAGAGCTGAGTCCAGAGGTGCCTTCTGCCCGGACCTATTTCTCCCTTGGTTTCACGTATGGAACCCGTTCCCCAGGCTCTCAGCCACGGCACTCCGTGTAATGCTTCCTCCGTCTAGAGGTCGACGGTAGCTAAAGCACGGTTTCTCTACAGTGTTGTTTCTTCGAGTTAGAACACTAGCTGTTAGACTTCCATGCAAAAGTGGGGCTGCCGTGCTAGCGTGATGAAACACATGGGGAGTAGTGTTCTGCCTTTCGCTGGGGCCTGGAGAACGGCTTCCATACATAACACGGAGGGGGAAAGAGGCCTGTGCAGAAGGCACCTCTCCAACGAGCTCTAGTTTCATAAAACTAGCATTCCTCTTGCACGGGTGTGTGGAGGTCTAATATCCAGGCACCTCCCTCAAATGAAGAACAGTGTAGAGGAACCGTGCTTTAGCTACCGTCCACCTCTCTCAAGGAGAAAGCAGTTTCCAGTGTAGGCCATGTGAGAGCCTGGGGAAAGGGTCCCATACATAACACGGAGGGAGAAACAGGCCGGTGCACAAGGCACCTCTCGACCGAGCTCCAGTTTAATGAAAGCAGCATTGCTCTTGCACGGGTGTGTGGTGGTCTAATATCCAGGCACTGACCTCGATGCAGCAAGAGTGGAGAGAAAACGCGCTTTGGTACCGTCCACCTGTCTGAAGGAGAAAGCAGTTTACTGTGCACCACGGGAGAGAGCCTGGAGAACGGGTTCCATACATAACACGGAGGGAGAAAGAGGCCTGTGCAGAAGGCACCTCTCCAACGAGCTCTAGTTCCATAAATCTAGCATTCCCCTTACACGGGTGTGTGGAGGTCTAATATCCAGGCACCTCCCTCAAATGAAGAACAGTGTAGAGGATCCGTGCTTTAGCTACCGTCTACCTCTCTAAAGGAGAAAGCAGTTTCCAGTGTAGGCCATGTGAGAGCCTGGGGAAAGGGTCCCATACATAACACGGAGGGAGAAACAGGCCGGTGCACAAGGCACCTCTCGACCGAGCTCCAGTTTAATGAAAGCAGCATTGCTCTTGCACGGGTGTGTGGTGGTCTAATATCCAGGCACCGGCCTCGATGCAGCAAGAGTGCAGAGAAAACGCGCTTTGGCTACCGTCCACCTGTCTGAAGGAGAAAGCAGTTTACTGTGTCCCACGGGAGAGAGCCTGGGGAAGGGGTTGCATACATAACACGGAGGGAGAAACAGGCTTGTGCAGAAGGTACCTCTCCAACGAGCTCCAGTTCCATAAAACGAGCAATGCTCTTGCACGGGTGTGTGGAGGTCTAAATCCAGGCACCTCCCTCAAATGAAGAACAGGGTAGAGAAACCGTGCTTTAGCTACCGTCCACCTCTCTGAAGGTTAAAGCAGTTTACAGTGTAGCCCTGGTGAGAGCCTGGGGAACGGGTTCCATACCTAACACAGAGGGAGAAATATGCTGGTGCAGAAGGCACCTCTCGAAGGAACTCTAGTTTCATGAACTAGCATTCTCTTTGCACGGGTGTGTGGAGGTCTAATATCCAGGCACCTCCCTCGAAGTAGCAAGAGTGTAGAGAAAACTTGCTTCAACTAACGTCCACATCTCTGAAGGAGAAAGCTCTTTACCGTGTACCACGGGTGAGAGCCTGGGGAACGGGTTGCATACATAACACAGAGGGAGAGACAGGCCAGTGCAGAAGGGACCTCTCGAACGAGCTCTATTTTAATGAAAGTACCATTGCTCTTGCACGGGTGTGTGGAGTTCTAATATCCAGTCACCGGCCTCGATGCAGCAAGAGTGTAGAGAAAATGTGCTTTAGCTACAGTCCACCTCTCTGAAGGAGAAAGCAGTTTACTGTGTACCACGGGAGAGAGCCTGGGGAACGGGTTCCATACATAACACGGAGGGAGAAAGAAGCCTGTGCAGAAGGCACCTCTCCAATGAGCTCTAGTTTCATAAAACTAGCATTGCTCTTGCACGGGTGTGTGGAGGTCTAATATCCAGGCACCTCCCTCATATGAAGAACAGTGTAGAGAAACGGTGCTTTAGCTACCGTCCACCTCTCTGAAGGAGAAAGCAGTTTACGGTGTACCACGGGTGAGCGCCTGGGGAACGGTTTCCATACATAACACAGAGGGAGAAACAGGCCAGTGCAGAAGGCACCTGTCGAACGAGCTCCAGTTTAATGAAAGCAGCATTGCTCTTGCACGGGTGTGTGGAGGTCTAATATCCAGGCACCTCCCTCGAAGGAGCAAGAGTGTAGAGAAAACTTGCTTTAACTAACGTCCACATCTCTGAAGGAGAAAGCTCTTTACCGTGTACCACGAGTGAGAGCCTGGGAAACGGGTTCCATACATAACACAGAGGGAGAAACAGGCCGGTGCAGAAGGCACCTCTCGAACGAGCTCCAGTTTAAGGAAAGCAGCATTGCTCTTGCACGGGTGTGTGGTGGTCTAATATACAGGCACCGGCCTCGATGCAGCAAGAGTGTAGAGAAAATGTGCTTTAGCTACAGTCCACCTCTCTGAAGGAGGAAGCAGTTTATTGTGAACCACGGGAGAGAGCCTGGGGAACGGGTTCCACACATAACACGGAGAAAGAGGTCTGTGCAGGAGGCACCTCTGCAACGAGCTCTAGTTTCATAAAACTAGCATTGCTCTTGCACGGGTGTGTGGAGGTCTAATATCCAGGCACCTCCCTCAAATGAAGAACAGTGTAGAGGATCCGTGCTTTAGCTACCGTCCACCTCTCTCAAGGAGAAAGCAGTTTACGGTGTACCACGGGGGAGAGCCTGGGGAACGGTTTCCATACCTAACACGGAGGGAGAAACAGGTCGGTGCAGAAGGCACCTCTCGAACGAGCTCCAGTTTAATGAAAGCAGCATTGCTCTTGCACGGGTGTGTGGAGGTCTAATATCCTGGCACCGGCCTCGATGCAGCAAGAGTGTAGAGAAAACGCGCTTTGGCTACCGTCCACGTGTCTGAAGGAGAAAGCAGTTTATTGTGTACCACGGGAGAGAGCCTGGGGAACGGGTTGCATACATAACACGGAGGGAGAAACAGGCTTGTGCAGAAGTCACCTCTCCAACGAGCTCTAGTTCCATAAAACTAGCATTCCTCTTGCACGGGTGTGTGGAGGTCTAATATCCAGGCACCTCACTGGATGGAACGGCAGTGTAGAGAAAACGTGCTTTAGCTACCGTCCACCTCTCTGAAGGAGAAAGCAGTTCACTGGGCACCACGGGAGAGAGCCTGGAGAACGGGTTCCATACATAACACGGAGGGAGAAAGAGGCCTGTGGAGAAGGCACCTCTCCAACGAGCTCTAGTTCCATAAAACTAGCATTGCTCTTGCACGGGTGTGTGGAGGTCTAATATCCAGGCACCTCACTCGAAGGAACGGCAGTGTAGAGAAAACGTGCTTTAGCTACCGTCCACCTCTCTGAAGGAGAAAGCAGTTCACTGTGCACCACGAGAGAGAGCCTGGAGTACAGATTCTTCTGGGGCCTGGGTCTCACAAGGAAAATGGTTTTGGACTCACTTGCAGTGCGCTCACGCATGCACACAGCAAAATGCGTCCACCCTGAGGCATGGCTCTTTTAGCCGAAGCAGGAATTCCCTACAGAGTTGTTCCTTTGAGTTAGGTGGTTGGCTTTAGGCCTGCAGGCACCCCCGGGGCAAGGGTACTAGCCTCATAAACCAGAGGTGACTTGAGAGCTGCCTTCCGCACCGGCCTGTTTCTCACTCCATTTCACGTCTGGGACCCTTTGCCCGGTCTCTCGTACACGAGCAGTGTCAAATTCCTCCTGCTTCAGGAACGGCAATGTTAACTCAAGCGCAGTCACTCCATAGGATTGATTCTTGGTGTTAGTAGCCTGGGAACTAGGCATCCAGGCACACAGGGTACAGCAGTGGTAATCTCCTCAAACAAGAGGTGAGTCGACAGCAGCCTTCCTTCCAGGCCTGCTTCTCACTCCGAGTTACGTTTAGGTTCCATTTCTCATGCTTTCACAAAAACACACAATAGCTTCCTTGCACACCATCTGATTTTCTGTTAATAGCACCTTTTTTCATGTACTTAGGTTTTCAAAACTTGGCTTTTAGCAAGGATTGGAGGGAAAGAGGAAGAAGGAAAATATCAATCAGTAGGTCTTCATTTCCTTTGACACCAGTCTCAACTTTGCCTCTTTCTCTTTAATCCTCCACTGTCGCCAAATCCCAGTCCTTATCACTTCATCTTTCTTCCTTCTGATTCTCTCTTTCACAATATCTGTCCCAAATACTGTGGCCAGACTAATCTTTCTGAAACAATGTCAACTACCCTGCTCAAAACCCTTTAGTGGCTCTCTACTGCCCATCTTATCAAATTCAAATTTGTCTTCTTTTTTTTCTTTTTAGGTCTTCCAAAATTTGGCCCTGCTCTGACCATCATTTAAAAAATCAAAAAAACCCACAAAACCTTATGATCCCTAAAATAAGCTTTTCATACCAATTAAGTTGATTTTCCCACTCTTACCTCATATTTCACGTTTATAATTTTCATACTTTTGCTAACATTATTCACTTCTACCCAGAAGGTTCCTCCTCTTCCCTTCTAGTTCTCTAAAGCTATCCTTCAAGTGCAGTTTAAGGCTTATCCCCATAAGAATAATAATAACAGTAATAGCCAACATTTCTTGAGCACTATGTGCCATGCACAGTTCTAAACACTTTTCATGCATTGACTCATTTGATCCTCAAAATAACCTAAAAAAGACAGTCATATGAAATCTTCTAGCATACCGAAGGCTACCCTAATTTTTCCCTCCTATATTTATAATAAATACTCCACACCTAATCTTCACTAAGCATCTACTATATGTACTTAGGAGACTAAAAGAGGCAACATTTATAATACAAACTGGAAGAGCATTAGGTTTCAAGTAAGTATATGCAGTCACTGTGTGACATTAAATTAGTTAAGTATTCTAAGCCTCACGTCACATGGGCATAAAAATACCCATCTCACAGAACTGCTGTGAAAATTTTCTAATCTATGTGAAAATGCTTGGTGAACTGTAAAATACAATGGAAGTGCTGCCAACCAACTTTTCTACACTATCTACTACTATCGGCCAATAACTATGGCAAGAGATGGCATACAGGGTGAAAAGCAGATTCTAGTGACTCTAGTGAAGCTTATGATTCAAAATGTGTCTGACATGAGCCCTGTCCTAATGAAGCCCATAATGTGGTACCACACAATTCAGTATTTAATTTTGCAGTAATTATTCACATGTAGCTTTGTTTTTCCAATGTTCCTTGAAGAGAGAGTTCTTCTAATTCTTTCCTAACACCCAGTGATATGAGGCACACAATAGGTCCCAAAAGCAGTTGTTGATTTTTTTTTTTTTCAAAGATTTCACTTATTCATTTGACAGAGAGAGACACAGTGAGAGAGGGAACACAAGCAGGGGGAGTGGGAGAGGGAGAAGCAGGCTTCCCGCTGAGCAGGGAGCCCGATGTGGGGCTTGATCCCAGAACCCTGGGATCACGACCTGAGCCGAAGGCAGACGCTTAACGACTGAGCCACCCAGGCACCTCCAAAAACAGTTGTTGATTGACTGATTTTTAGGGGGAAAGAAATCCAATAAATTAGACTCTTTTAATAAAATATCGTAAAAGTGACTGTGACTCCTGCAATGATTTTGGGCTAGAAAACTGAGTCGATAAACATCTATTGTAATTATGCGCAATAATATTACTTTTTGAAAAAGTTAACTTGCAAATTCTCTCTTAACATAAGGTAAATAAACTACTTACCTAAGAGCAGAGAATGTAAATCCTTTCAAACCATCTTTGCACCTAAAACAATAAAAATTATGATAAAGTAACAATTTTTGAGATATAAAGTAGTATATTAAGTAGCTATTAAAATTTATTCTGAAACAGATGACTTTTATTTTTAAAATTTTTTTATTTTTTTAAAGATTTTATTTATTTATTTGACAGAGAGAGAGAGACAGCGAGAGAGGGAACACAAGCAGGGGGAGAGGGAGAGGGAGAGGGAGAAGCAGGCTTCCCACCGAGCAGGGAGCCCGATGTGGGGCTCAATCCCAGGACCCTGGGATCGACATGAGCCGAAGGCAGATGCTTATCGACTGAGCCACCCAGGCGCCCCTGAAACAGATTACTTTTAAAAGGTGAAACTTTTAGGACAGTGATCTGAGCAGTACAAATGCAACAAACAAGCAAGCCATCTTACACAGGATGATTAAAATTTCCTATGTCAAATTAACATAATTTAAGGCTCAACTCTCCTATTTGCAGGTGGAAGAGAAATTTAAGTATATCTTCTAAGGGCTCCATGTGGACTTAAAATGAAGGCTCAGAGTGGAATATTCATTTTACCCAATCCCTGGGGGAGCAAATTGTTGAGAAGAAAAGGCCACATACACCTGCTGGGTATTATGAATAGATCAATTCAAGGTCCTGACTTCTCCCTACTTACTAATTCAGTGAATGCAGAGCAATGTAGAGCTGGCAGGCACAAAAAGGCTTCAAGTTTAGTTCAACAGTTTTAACTTTTGAGTAAGCCCAATCAGAATGGATAACATAGCAACGGGAACAGAGTGGGGGTAAGGGGAGGGCACAGAGGCAGGAGTTCAAATAATATTTATTGAGTATTTACTATTGCTGGGCATTGTTTTGGGCACTTTATATGTGTTGTCTCATTTAATTATATCACACCTCTATGAATAAGTATTTCTCTATTCTATAGCTGGGCACAGGCCCCCTCCCCCAAAACGGGCAACTTCCAAGAGGTCACAAAATAAATAATAGTCAGAATTCAGGAAGAAAAAGTTCCTCTGACTTAAAAACTGTGGTTTTCTCTTATACCTCCTTCTGAAATAGTGTATTCCTTTTAACTGGGGGAAGGTTCAAACTGCATGACAATTAAAAAAAGATTCTCAGATCTGCAAAAAATATTTAAACAAGATTTTAAAATGGGGACATTACTATACTAGTCTTAATGGCCTGCTTTATAGGTATGATCAAGTTACTAAAGAATTGTTGTATATCTAGTATCAGAATCCTTTGGAGAAACTATAGAGATTGGTGATACAATGATGCTCAAATGTATGTTAATTTTAGACACTGGATATTCTTGGATAAAAAGTACAGCCTCAAATCTAATTGGGCAACTCTCTCAGTATACCTTTTATATGAAAGGTCACAAAGGAAATGCATAAAAATATAAGAAGTCCTTCTGAACAAGTCTAAATGTAGATATTTTTACTGGGGGACACACAGAATCTCAGAAAAGAATTTAATTCGTGTGCATAGATCTTTTAAAACACTTAAGAATTCATTTTAATTAAGAAACATGATCTACTTTGCGATCATGTTAACAGTGAGAAATGTAATCACAGAATTTAGCTAACATACTACATAATTACTCACCCCACACAGAATGAGGGTAAAGGCAAAAGAATTCATATGTTAAGCTAAAAATATGCATGAGAAAACTATAGCATTAACATTCTTAAACTTATCTTTTTTCCATCTGAAGTGTTTCTCAGTAATTTAAAACCCATAATTGGGCAATTTCTAGATAGGTGGGGTGGTGAGCGGGTTAGGCTAGGCGTCTACTGACTGGAAAACAGAAAGCAGCAGATTGATTAAGATTATATACAAGTGGGAACAAATTTTGGCTTTGGTATGCTATTGTTAAGAGATAGCCATTTATCTTTGTGCAATGCTGAATAGATAAAGGATTCGGACAACTTGGTCTAGTCAGGATTGCATATTTGTGACCTTAAACAATAAATCTAATTGCAGACCAAACATCAAAAAGTAGCTTTCAAATAAAAAAGGGCATGTACAAATGAATTTGCAATTTCATTATGATGGAAGTTTGGTTCTTTCAGCAGAACCCTGTGGGAAGCACTTCATATTGATAAAGTCTTAGCCTGAATTCAAAAGGGGCTATTCTTCTTTCCATTCATGTGTATAAGGTCTGTTAATGTAATTGAGGGTCAGATGTCTATGTCAAAAGAACAAAAAAGTAATTATTCCCCTAAAAAGAATCTTTAAAATAATAATATCGCCCTGCATTTTGATACCAAGAGTATTGTCTGAGCCTTAGCCTAACTATGAAACACTATCGTAATCTGAGTTAAATGTAAAAAGTATGGTATGCACAGAAAGATTTATACAGAACAGACCCCATTAGAAGGGGCCTCACTATTTAACAGATCCAGTTATTATAATGCAAATCAAATTACTTTCTACATTCACGTCTTAAGGCTCACTGATTTCCTCAACAAATACTGACTGAATGCCTACTATGTGTAAGCACTAGTTTCAGATCTAAGGAGGTAACAGCGGACAATACAGAATCTCTGTTTCCATACAGGTGACATTCTGGGCCAGGGAAAGGTACGAGGAAAACAAGTAAATATATCTGGTGGTGATAAGTGCTATGGCAAAACACGACGCAGGGGAAGAGGAGAAACAGATGTGGTTGGGCCTTCTTATCTTAGGTAGTGTAATCCAGAAGGGCCTCTCCAAGAAGGTGAAATTTGATGATGTGATCAGAAGCCTTACAGGATGGAGGGAAGAGTATCTGATTGAAGGAAGAGCAAGCACAAAGCTCCTGACTAGGAGTTTTCGTGGCACTGAAGGAGAACAGCAAAGTAGATTACTGTAGCTGGAACAAAAGAGGGGAGGGAAGCCGTGGTAGGAAAGGAGGTCACAGTCACAGTGGAGGAGGGAAGGAGTGGTCCAAAGTTCTTGGTAGGGCCCTTTAGGCATGGTAAAAAAAAAACCAAAACAAAACCTCAGCAGAAGAGTGACAAAGACCTGTCTTAAATTTTAAGATAATCTTTGGTTGCTCATTGGAAAACAAACCACAGGAAGGCAAGGTTAACAGCAAAGAGGCGAGGGGTGCCTGGGTGGCTCAGGCGGTTAAGCGTCTGCCTTCAGCTCAGGTCATGATCTCGGGTCCTGGGATGGAGCCCCAGCTCCCAGCTCAGCGGGGAGTCTGCTTCTCCCTCTCCCTCTGCCTCTCCCTCTGTTTGTGCTCTGTCTCTCTCTGTCTCTCAAATGAATAAAATCTTTAAAAAAAAAAAACCCAGCAAAGAGGTGAATTAGGAGGGGAAAGACGATTGTGGCTTGACTAGGTCATTAAGTGGTAGAGGTAGAGAAAAGTGGTAAGACTCCAAAGGTATTTCAAAAATAGAGTTGGTGGAATTCCTTGATGGTACAAGAGAAAGAGAAAATTTACAAATTATTAAAATATTTTTGATTTGAGCAAGCAAAAGGATAAAACGTCCGTTTACTGAAGTGAGGAAGACTACGGGAAGAACAGGTTTGAGGAGAAACTCAGTTTTATTTCGGACATGGTAAGTTTGAGATGACTGTTACCTACAAATGGAAATGTTAATGGAACAAGTGGCTGCTGTACAGGTTTGGGGGTCAAGGAAGAGGGGTGATTCATCTATAAGTAGAACTTAAATCCACAGTACAATCATCTAGGAAATAAGTGCCAATAGAGAAAATACCCAGGGACTGAGTGTATTTTATTTCTCTATTATCTTATAGTGCAGAAAATCTGTTCCATAGGAAAAAAACAAAAAACAAAGTCATTTCTCTTCCTAAAGAAATTGTTCTCTAATACAAAGTCTCATTTTTATTTTTGAGCGTGCATAAATATAATGCCTATAACTCATGTACACACAGACTTTTCTATTAGTTAGCCTAAAAATGGCATAAATATCTAGTAAGAGTCAATCGTAGTTACTGAATCTCTACATTTGCAAGGTTATGTGCAAGGTTCAGGAAAGAGGAGGAGGAAAAAGTGCAGCACCATATCAAACAACTTAGGTGATACACAACTTATTAGAGAGGTTCAGGCTGGAATTATACACTGTGGAGAAGAAAGTATAAAGTTTCATACTGTTATTAGAATAATATACTTGGTCAAATGCCAATGAGAGGGGGAACCCACAAACACAATTTTTTTTTTAAATTGTAAGTGTAAATGATAGTTAAAAAAAACCAAAACAATTTGCCCACAAAGATTCTTTGTCTCACGCTTAATTTCCATGAAATTATTTCCAGGAGATACTTTTATTTTTATTACCAAATTACACCAGCAGATGTCACTAGTAAACCATTTTTTGAAGAGTTTGTAGCTCTGTGAGGTGATTTATCATTTTTTGCATGTTTTCCCTTAAAAACACATTTACTGACATTTGAAATGTTGTTAATCTTAGCTACATTGCATTAAATTCCCACAAGTAAATATCATCATATTAGACTTTTAATTACAGCTGATGTTCATTCCTATCATTCTATACAGTTATGAAATCTTTAAGAACACCCTACCATTTGACACCAACATAAAATCTGATATGTACATGTGCTATATCATTATTGTCTCTATTAGGCTGAAAACAATGAAAACTATTTTGTTTCCCACTTTTTTTATTTGGTAAACATAATGGAATATAAAAGATGTAGTACTCAATAAATCTTTAAAATATTTCTTGAAGGCAGTGCATGCTACAGTGGAAAAGACTCTTGATTTGAATGATTCACAGTCATAACTTCACTACCAACCTGGAGTAAATCATTTAACTTTAGGGTTCAATTTTGTTGTCTGTTAAACAAGAGCCTGGAAGTAAATTACCTTCATAATTGACTGACTGAATGTCTTCTAATTCTGAAATTCTACCAATTATTTTATCATTTTATTTACTGCTAGTGTTATTAGAAATCACAATAGAAAAATAGAATGAATTATTCTGTCACTAGTAACATAAACAAAAAATTGATCTCACCATCGAGAATAAAAAAATTTTTTAAAAACCATACAAAAAACCCCCCTGAATTTGCCTTGAGATTACTGGCCTGCTACTAATATTATTACATTTGCTTATTGTTTTGTAATACTTACTGATGTGGAACTTATTCCTGCAAAGGTTCAAAGGGAACCTTTTCTTTTTTAACTTTAAGATTACAAGACCAACTATTGGATTAGTCTGCTATAGAAAGACCTGATAAGAAACACCATCAAATAAAAGAAGGAATTCTATAGATATAATCTCAATAATGATTAAATGTTACATTATTATCTATATTAAATATCAATGCTGAAATATAATTAATGAGAAAACGTAAAAATGTTGTTTATATACATATGAAAAAGTGGTCAAAAAGAAATATCTGAAACCCTTGATAGTAGGCTACCTAATGAAGTCGAATGGGTTAAGATGCATGAAAAGAACATAACCTTTTACTCTCTATTTATATATTACTAAAAAATTTTTTACAAGTATATATTTATATATTGTGTAGTTTCATTTAAAACATCAATACTTGAGTACTTAGGAACAGATTAAACAGTGCAAATTATTCATCTCTATTTCACCCCCACAATGGCAGAGAATGTAAACTCAAAGTAGTCAACTTCACTGTTGTAAAAGTTTTGTAAAATTACTAACTAAAGTAGATAGTTTAGATTAAAATTTTCAGAAACTATATCCCCAATCAACATGGATAATTAGGTGACTACAAGGATTAAAAAAAGAAAGAAAGAAAGAAACATGCATTAAGTATCAATTTCAGAGTTCTGTCCATTTTTAATCACTGAATTGATTAAAAGGAAACTCAAATATTGATTAAATATTACATCATCTATCTTTATTCGCTCAACAGTCATTTCTTTATTGGGCAGCTAATACACAGAAAACACTGTATTGCTTATTTCTTGAGGAAGGGAAAGATAAATTATATGCCATCTCTGACCATTAAAAAAAAGGTATATGCAAAGCTCTGTGTTTGTTTCTCATAAGAATAAAAATAACCTTGACTAAAAGTTATAACCTTGACTACAAGTTATGACACAAAATTTCTTGTATCAGTAGTGCTTCTCAAGAGTTTAATTACTCTGCCGTGCTTTATATTTATAATTCAGCTTCAAATTTCTTTGTCCAGTCTTTTTCTTCATTTATCTTCTTAAATTATTTGATTTGAGAAAAGCAGTACATGCAAAACCATAATTAACGATGCTAAAAGACTGGCAATAAATAGAGATGAATTAGATTTAAAATAGTTGAGTACATTGATAAGCCTTAAAATATTCTATTCTGTTGATTATATTGTAATCACCTAAGTCACTCAGTATCAAAAACAAGTTACATTATTATATGTGAACAAAATTATTTAAAACAGAAAATGCTTAAAGTTCAGGCATATAGAAGGTATAAAAAGAATGACATATAAAGTTAATTATAAATAATAGTTACAGATAATAGCTGAATCAAAATCAAAGTTTTGATTTGTCTAATTATTACTGGTATTAAAAACATAAATATATTTGGAGTGAATATGACTGAAAAGTTTAATGTGAAAGTTAAAAAAGGAACCAGAATGCCTATTTAAATGCTTCAAATTTGTGACTCATTGTTGTATTTATTATAAAGAAAACTCATGCAATTTTATATAGTTTTTTTTTTAAATGAAAGAAAAAGTCCATGATTTTACTGAAATGTTTTAATACACTTGGGCACCCTGGGTGGCTCAGTGGGTTAAGCATCCAACTCTTGATTTCAGCTTGGGTCATCAGGGTTGTGAGATCGAGGCCTGCGGGCAGGCTCCTCGCTGGGCATGGAGCCTGCTTAAAATTCTCTCTGGCCCTCTGCCCCTCCCAGCCACCCCACCCCCGCCCCCGCTCATGCACACTCACATGTGTTCTCTCTCTCTCTCAAAAAAAAAAAAAAAGTTTTAGTACAGCATTGGAAGATCTTAAAATCATATATCCTAAACCAATACAGCATTGAAAATGACATATTCCTGAATCTAGTTGACTTCTAAAAAAGGAAGGTTATAGTATATCCATAAGTTGATTAATATATTTATGTTAGAGACTGAGCAGCCCTGGTATATTCTTATTTCTCTGGCTCCCTTTTCTGGCTAGATATATGCCAAGTCTAGCCCATTCAGCAGAGTTGGACAGGATTAATGTATTTGGTGGTTTCCTAATGTTAATGAAAATGTCAATGTTTCCACAAGGGATGTGCAAGTTCTGGGATTAGGCTGCTCTTGAGGCCATCTGCATCATCTTTGTTGAACTCAACTTAAAGTTAAATTTTTCTTATTTTGTTTTGAAAACTCACATAAAAGAATAAACCACTTTTTCTAATTAATTTTCCTAATCCATTTTCAAGTGTAGAAACTCATCTAAGTACTCAGTTATAAATTAGTAACTGAAACTTGATCAACAACTATAGAATTTTGGTTGACACCTGTTTATCATAAGAATAACAAAAAAAAATCGACATGGAATTAATTCCAGCCTTTTGTTTTCGTTTTGTTTAAAAAAACAAACAAACAAAAAAAACACTTCACTGTCTCAATCACATAGCATGCTCCAATAGCTTAAATCAACAATTTCAATTTACTACTCAGAACTTGGGGTGCTCAATTAAAATACATTCATTGCTTACATACACAAGAGAGACTTTTTCTCTTAGATCTAATATTATTTGACTAATAGACTGAGAGAGCTCAGTTTCAGTCTGCATATGGCACTGTATATGAGAAAGCAAAATAACTAATGTTATGTTCCTATCTTAAGAACCTCATACAAAAATCTGAAGTCGGAATAGCAACAAATCAAGAAATTTGAGGACGATTATTTTCTTTGCTTCATGAACACATTATATATCTTCAAACTAATTTTCAATTGGATTTCTTTAAATATAAGTGAATTCTCCAAGAGCATCAAAAATGTTATTTTTGATTCTGGCAAATATTTTACAGTACTTTATTTCATATGGAATGGAACATTGGTGTTTAGCTTTGTTCTCAAGAACCTAAGGGACGTTACTGAAGCAGGCAGCAGTTACGGATAATCAAGTGTGTTTGTAAGTCCCCAGATGATTATTGTGCACTTTTTCTGGTGTGTCCTAAATATGAACCAAGAATCACCTACAGAATGTTTCTAAAAGAAATGCTAATTAGGATGAATTTCCCTCCCAAAATGAAACAGTAATAGCAATACTAGTCAAGCTTTAAAATACTTGTAAAAGGAGTAGATTTGAGTTGTATTGGACCTAACATGAAAGGCCTGTTTGCAGTTGCTGAGGAAATGGCATGTGTTTAGACCTGACAAATTAACTAGAGGCAAAAGCCAAATTTAAGATCAAAATGGTGTTTTATGTAAATCCAAGGAAAAACTTTGCAAGTTCCTTAAGATCATGGCATTGCAATAGCCACAAATTATTTACATTAAACAGAATTATAACCACAATTCTGAACCAATCCATTTTTTAAAGACTTCAAGACTGGCAAGTATTTTCATTTTTTCTCCCTCCCATAATGGTTGTAAAAGATTAAAACAAATGTTTTCAATTATACAGAATCTTTGAATCAACATTAATTTGTTTTCAAATGCATGTTGGTATCTAGGTCATTAAAATAATAATGGCAATTGGTCTTCATACTGAACAAAATAAGCAGCTATTTGAAACTATAACATTAGGCCATGCTTTTTCATAAGTTTATGCTTATTCAGTATCAAAGTTCAAATCTAAAAATAAAATACGCCATCTATAGGTAATGGAGTAAAAACAAAATTTTGGAAGCTTTTAGAAAACTATTTTCTGATTGAGCACTACAGAGTATCCTAACTCTAAAAGAAATACATTTATTTCAAATACTGCAGCGTACTTCATGCATCTCAAACATTATGAACTTAATTTGTGGTATGTATAATAGAAATTGGGCAAGTTAACACATACCGGAATTTTGTTGGCCGAAAGTATTAGAAAAATGGAATACTGGAACCTGAGAGAATTATATTTTACAAATTAAGAAACCAAGGCCCAAAGAGGTTAAGTGATCTCCCTGAAAACAGTTTGTTCCTAGACACCCTCACACAACACTAAAATCATTCTACATCCCAGTCAACTCCCTTTCTGCCTGCTGAGGTCTCCCTGTGGAGGAGAAATACCACAGAGAAGCAGTGGGACCTTGGGCCATAGAAAAGAAACCACAAAACATGTGAACACAGAGAGCAATGCTCTTCCAACTAGTTCTATGCAAAGACTTTACACAGGACTGAAGCGCATGGAACCAATTTCCATTTCCTCACTTCCACATGTCTCCTAGCTAAACCTGACGTACTGGGGAGTGTCCTTTGGTCAAGACTCCATGCTGGCCTCTCTCACCCACTTCCTCTTCGACAATAGCTATTATTCACAGCAGTCTCTCCAGGACTTCCTGGACAATCATAAGGCCTACCCTTGGTATTAATTTGCCACCTTTAGCAACAAAAACTCCCAAAGCACCTCAATGTAAACATGAATACAAAAAACAGTACTGAACTGAAGCTTCACTGTGTTTCATTACAGACCAAGTTAGAAACTGGACTTCTGAAAGAGACTCTCCTTTATCTGTCTCTCAGTAGCGAACTCTATTAGTGTTACGTTCAGATGCATTTCACACTTTCTCACCTCTCTCATTTTGGTCATCCGTGGTCCTTCCATATGCAATGACCTCTTTAACTACCCTCCTTTTTTGAGAGAATTCCTACTAAGTCCATCAGGATGGCATTTTCTCCCACAATCAGATGTGACTGTTTCTTTCTCAAATTCCCTTTGCTCTTTGTATATTTTTAGCACCTTTTATTTGAATCTGACTAATATGATAGTAATTTCCATGGTTATCTAATCCACTCTACCAAATTTAGGGTTTCTTATGACATTTTGTGTGTCCATATTCCACAAATCAAAGGAGCATTTTACAGAGTTTACTTCTTTATTAATGAAGTTGGGAAATAGTCCGCATTTTGTTGCTGTAATGTTTATTAAGTAATTAGAGTATCCAGGAATATGAATTCACGGGCTGTATCAGGAAAGGTGAGTTCTCAAAGTGCGGGCTCTGAAGCACCTCAGCATCTGATGGTAACTTGTGAGAAATGCAAATTCTTGGTCCCCACCCCAGACCTACTGAATTCAGAAACTCTAAGGGGCCCAACAGTGTAAAACCTGTACAAATCGCCTTTTAACAGAATCTTCACGTGATTCTAATGCATGCTCAAGTTGGACAACCACTGGGTGAGGTTATGTTGCCGTAATAAAACTTCAATGGCTTTCAACATTTTTTTTTTCTTGCTCATGTTACATGTCAAACAAGGGTTGGCAATGGCTCGTCTTATAGGTCATTTTTATTTCAGACGTTAGGGTGAGGAAGAAGCATCTATCAGATCTGCTGGTTGTCAGAGCAGAGAAGAAAAGAGAATATAGGACACTATGTTCTGACTCAAAACTTCTGCTCATAAGTAAACATAAATCATTTCCACTCTTATTTTATTAGTCAAGGCAAAGCTAAGGCCTGGCATGGGCCAATAGGATAGGGAGGAGCAGCAAAGGTTTCTGAACAATAACACAGTCTACCATACGGGCCAGGTATATTATTCTTGAAGATCAATTGTATTTGTTTATTACATTTAAGGAAATTCAAAGCACAATTCCCCCTTTCCTCCCAAATCCTACCATCATTTAGTTTTTTTCACAGTAACTTTAATATCTCACTTTAAATAATCCTAAAATCTTTTGGTATTGGTTTCAGAAATAGGCTTATCTAAAACATACTAATTAGTATTTTACATATATGCATAAACGTGTGTGTGTGTATGTGTTCTAGGCTCCATTTTTTCCTATTTATTAAAGCATTCAGGAAGTTAACATTGTTCAATTATGTATCCCAAGTGCCTACAGCAATGCATAACATATTAGTCACTCAAAAGATATATGTTGAAAGAGAGAAATTTTTATCTGTGTAGTAACTGATAACATCATACTTCATATATTTCTAATTGGGTACCAACTTTTTTGGATTCTTTTTTTTAACAGCAATTCTAGAGTTTGGGGGTTTTTCACATTCAGTTTCTAAAGAAATTTGTGTATATTTTTTGAGAAACTTTTTAAAAAAGATTTTATTTATTTTGAGAGAAAGAGAGAGAGAGAGCACGAGCAATGGAGAGGGGCAGAGGGGGGGGGAGAAGCAGACTCCCCGCTGAGGAGGGAGCCTGACCTGGGGCTCGATTCCATGACTCCGGGATCAACACCTGAGCCAAAGGCAGATGCATAGCTGACTGAGCCACCCAGGTGCCCAGAAATTTGTATATGTTTAAATTAGCTACCCTGACACTTATTAACAACTTCCAATGATTGTCCTTAATATCAATTTGTATTAATTTTTTATACTGATAATTTGGCATGAATTTATATAGACATAAATATGCATGAGTAAGTCTAAAATATGAGTCGCTCATCTTTTTTTAATGTTTTTTTTTTTTTTTAAGTAGGCTCAATACCCAACATGGGGTTTGAAATCATGACCCTGAGATCAAGAGTTGCATGCTCTATAGATTGAACCAGCCAGGTGCCCCTAGAGCTATTTTAAATACCTCAAATGCAATGTAAGTGACTGTAATGTAAAACTATCAAGTCTAAAAGGCAGGACTGGGACGCTGATATAGTTAGCTTGTTAATTGACTAGGATCTGTACCTGAGTAAAAAAAGTAAGACCATAAAGTTTGTAGATTGGGGCATTATTCACACTCATTCATCATTCATTCACTTATTCACACATTCAATATTTCACAAATATTTACTCTGAGTTGACTATGTACCAGGCAGGTTGCCAAGAGCTGGGAATAGCTATTTTCCCTGTTTTCCAGAAGTTCCCCATCCAGTGGGGTATACATATAAGTGAAAAGTGCTACAATATTACAGAAAGTGTATCAATATAAGGGACACAGTGTTTATAGGAGCACAAAGGAAGGGTGCCTAACCTTGGCTTGGCATGGAAGGCTAGCCAGAAAAATGACATATTTAAGGTGGTATGTAAAGGAAGAAGGGGAAGAAGAAAGCAGGGAGAGACAGTATCTATAAGATTTAGAGAAAAGAGAACATTGAGTATTTTGGGAACTGAGGAAGTTTAATGTAACTGGAGCCTGGAGACAAGGAAGCAGAGTGGAGGGAGACTGGCACAGGCCAGACCACCCCAAATTGAGTTTGAAATTTACCTATAAGGCAAAAGGCCCTATGCTCCACAAGAATGACATGACCAGATTTGTGTTTAACAATGATATTCCAAGTGGAGTTTTCAGGACCTACTACTGAATCTCATCTCATTATTTACTTCTAAATTAATCTAATTTAGTAATATTTGTTTAAACTTTGTAACATGTCAACTTACAAACTGAATTCTGTTGAAAGCAACAGATATTAAAGCCATCTAAAAACTTATATTGTTCTTTAAGATAATAGATTAAACCACACATCAACTTTAAGACAGATTTTTAATATCTTTTGATAGATTAACAAATTAGTTTAAAAATAATAACTCCTTTCAAAACCACAACTAAATACAGACATAAAGTATGAAACTTAATGACACTATAAAATCAAGGTCATGGGGCGCCTGGGTGGCTCAGTCAGTTGGGCGTCTGCCTTCGGCTCAGGTCATGATCCCAGAGTCCTGGGATCGAGCCTCGCATCGGGCTCTGTGCTCAGCAGGGAGCCTGCTTCTCCCTCTCCCTCTGCCTGCCTGTCTGCCTGCTTGTGATCTCTTTCTCTCTCTCTCTGTCAAATAAATAAATAAAATCTTTAAAAAAATAAATAAATAAAATCAAGGTCATTAACACTAGCTGTTGCAGTAAACAAGCCAAAAAATCTCAGTGCTTTAACATAATGAAGACCGATTACTTGCTTGTCACCATCCAAGTAGGAATTCATCTAGACTGTCTCTGCCTCAGAGAGTAACCTCATTTCTGGCAACCATAATGGAGTTCTAGATATTGCTCTGTGTGTATATGATTAATAAAGTCACATCATTTATTGTGGGAACAGGGAAGGATGATGAAAACTAAGACTACCAATGAGTCATTTCAGACGAAGTTATATACTTTTGTGTAACTAACACCATATCCAGAGAACTATGAAGCAATCCTTATTCTTCTACACATTCATTTGTTTGTCCCACAATTATTAAGCACTGAGGCAGCAGAGTTAAAAGGGGAGGGCTACAGAATCAGACAAGCAAGTTGTATAAATCCTGTGTCTGTTTACAGGTAAAATGCAAAAAATAGCACCAACTTCATATAATTATTATACTAAGTGCTCAATATCACCTATTACTACTGCTTCTGTTATTACTGTGAAGTTACAAACTACAAAGGTGAGTGTATGGTAGTTCCTGTCCTCAGTAGTGGGAGGACTATAAAGAAAATGTAATAATCCCTACCCATGTCAAACTCATCAGCTTAAACCCTAAGTTGAAAGATCGAGCCACGAATAGCAAGAGGAAATTGGACAGCATCTGCCAGGACATTAACACCATTATCTGAAAGGTCCAACATTACAGCCCTCCCTCCAAAGATACAAAGATATAATCACGTTATAACCTAATTATTTACAAATCTGGGACAATACATATGACATAAACTGTCAAATGAAAAGTTGACTGGACCTGGAAAGGATTCCACAGACATATGAATGCGTAAACTGTGGCATATAAGGGAACATTACTCAGCAGTGAAAAAAACCGAACTGGTGATATACTCAACAGAACAGATGAATCTCAAAAAAATGTGGAGGAGAAGCCAGACCCAACACTGTATACTGTGTGATTCTACTTATATGAAATTCTAGGGAAAGAATCTCATTTATAGTGACAGGAAGCAGATCGGCATTTCCCTGGTACCAGGGATGGGGTAAGGGTAGGAAGTGACTGCAAAACTGAATGCACAAGAGAACTTGTAGAGACTAATGATTAAATCACTTGACCTCAGAGGGCTTCCGTTTCCTCAAATGTAAAATCACATAGTATGACTTCCCGTAAGAGCACTGCTGTAGGACATAGAGTTAGGTCTGAAACAGAGAAGGTGCTCAATACATTGTTACTGCCTGGGGTTTTGTTGGTGGTCTTTTGGGAGGAGACGGGGAAAGCGCCAGAGGGTTTGAGCATCGTAACACATAGCTTTCTAGACACAGGATTAAATGCCTGCAATTAAAGAGTTATAAAAATCTCAAAACTACTCACTGAACACAGAATTTATCGTCCTTTAGGCATTATAATTTTAAGATGACAAAACCAGCAAATCAACCTCAGGGAGGGAAATGAGTGACAAAAGACAGAAAAGATGGAGCACTAGGGGAGGGTGTGGAGGAGAAGGGGCTCCTGAAGTCTTCTTAATCCCTTCTAAGAGGATCTCATGGGAAATCCTAAGTTTGATGGCTCTTACCAGCCTTCGAACTCCACTTCTGCAAATATTTTGGGGGGATTGAGTTGAGTAATGGAGGGAAGAAAAAGGGACTGTTTGCAGGGATACCCTGCTATTTTTTGAGAAACTTTAGAAAGGGATGTTTTACTTTCCCCCAAGCTTTATTAAAAGTAAAATTCTACACAGATAAAAAACTAAAATAAAAAGGTTTTAATTCATCAAACTACTTGGAAAAATGAAGTTTTTTTTTTAACACACACACAAAACACAATGAATTTATATGCAAACAGTCTTCTTTACCTCAAAAACAAAAACCAACCCTATCTGACCAGCCTGAATGAGGAACAAGCAGTTTTGCAACACAGTTCAGTAAACAAACAGTAAAGCCATCTGGAAGGTATTTCTGAGATATCAATCATGTGGCATTGATAATTTAGAAATGCAAGAGAAAGGAAAGACAGCTATTCTTACTTGAGCAGTGTTTCACTTACTGGAGCCAACAACATTAATGACTTAGAATGGTCTTAAGGTTATCATGAATTTCGACAGAAATGACTGGTTCATCTACAAATAGGTCGAGAGATATATATGTTCTGCTATAGTGAGAGGTTAACTCTTTTCTTTCTAGTGAACATTCTTCTCCCAGTTTAGACTCCATAATTAATTTATGATAAGCCAGAGTCTGAGATTCTCATTTTTAGTTCTGGCTCTTTGACTAAACAGTTACAAAACCTTAAACAGAAACATACTGAGATTCTCAGCCTTAGTTTCTCCAAGTATAAAATGAAAGGACTGAATTGAACGGTCCTTCAGATTCTGCAAAACTTAAAAATTCTGATGCAAATTATCCACAAATTTTTATGATTTGCTCAAACCTGATACAGTCCCAGTTTGATTCTAGGTTTCAAAGTAAAACCAAAGTAAAAAACCAAATCAATACCAAATTTGTATGAGGTGCACTGGAACATATTCTAGAGACCACTGAAGATACCTTCTTTGTTCTAAGTAGAAAAAATATTGTATAATTAACACTCTACCCAAAGTAAAAAAACTTCTAATACCAACTAAATAGTCAAATGGTCAAAATCATATTTTACCTTCAAGGGCTTATCTATTTCTGTATTAGTCCATCATATTTCCATATGTGGAAATTATCTGAGCTCTGTTGAATTAAGTACTATAGCAAATAACCAGGGTATACCGCTTACAGTACCATCTACATTTTTTATAAGCTGACTTTCTGCAACATACTCTTGCTTTTACCAGTTTTGAAAGGTGAAACATTCATGTGCAACATTTTACAGGAAAATATTGTAGAGTATTTAATGTGTATATAATCTAATATTTAGCAAGAAAATATCTCAGAACATTTAACAAACCTCCACTGGGAAATGTTTAAGAATATATTAAAAAGCTGACAAGATTTATATACACACACAGTTTTAGGATTACCTATGTTCTGCTTTAAAGATGGCAAAACTGATGTACGGGCACACCTAAGTAATTCTAATTACATCTTAATTCCCTCCTAAATACCATCCTAGCTAATGTCTGTTCCTTATAGTTTTTTTATTTTCCTTCGCATATGTAAACTGAGATGCTGGGGAGTCAAAAGCAGTAACAGTATTTAACAATGCAGAAAGTACTTTCTTTTCAGTGCTACATGATTAGGGGGCCCTGTGGAGCTTGGTAGTAGGGGAAAATGGGAGGAAAACTTTAAAATCCAAACTAGCTTGGCTTTTCTCACTATGAGACTCTAACTTGGTGAAAAATGTATTTTGTCTTCCAACAAGTTTGTATGTGTGGGCTATATTTTAGGTTTTCAGTATCCTGCCAGACAAATACTTAATACACAGAGTGGTTTTTTTTTTTTTTAATTTTTGGTAACAGTATATCAACACTCCACATTCTTAGAGTTAGTCCAGTACCCTTTCCTAGAACATATAGTCACCCAACAGCCAAGTGGCTAATAGGCAGGCTTTGGCCTTAAGGAGCCTGTATCGGTTGCTAGAACTTAAAGATGGGAATTTACTTTGACTTCAAGCCCTGCCTTGTTCTGCATCTCATTTTTGTAGAAGAAAGGGAAGGAAATTCAAGCTTCAGAGGCAAAATTCCAAGAGGCTAAAGATGAGGGAGAATTAAGTGAAAGTACAAAAGACAATCACACAGTAGGATAAAAGAATTATAATATTCTGGTATTTAGTTTGAAATAAAATTACCCAATGTAATAATAACACTTCACATAACTTTCTTTTTTAAGTAGAAAAATTGTAGAGGTCTGAACGTGGAGATAAGAGCTTCTCAAATATTCATTCATGTAAATGAAAGAGAAAATGAAGAAGAAAGAGGTTAAGGGTTATTTGTTCTAGAAATACAACAGATGCCTCTTTTCTCCTTAAGGGAAAAAAGATTTCTTTAGAAACCTGTGCACTTAGAAATCATATTTTATAAATGTCTTGTCCGGCCTTCTTTAGTATGAGAACATGGACTTGAAAATACGGTATTTCTTTCTCAAGAGTCCATTCATTCCTGCCACAAATTCTACACTGGAGTCCATAGAGCACATTTGCCATAAGACTTCGAAAGCACAAAGTATCCGGCATCTTTTGGCCGTTCCAAAAACGAAGTCAGCAAGTCAGGAGGGAAGAATGGACTGGTGGAACCTAAGAGACATGTATGGGGTAGAACACGAGGGAGCTAATAAGCAGAAAAGCATGGACAGAGAGGAAAGCTTTGAGGGAAGCACGCAGATTGTTATAAGCACATTTGTGAAGACATTTCAAGTGAGTCTGGAGTTAGCCCTGAAAGGCACAGCATAATTCACAAATTTACAATTACCATTTTAGCTTTGCCTACCCGTAACGGAAGTAGCTGGCTGAAGAGTGAGAGCCAGGTCCTAAGGGAATGTGGGAAAGAAAACCAGACACTGAGAGGGTTTCATTTTGAGTGTTGAGCAGCTTTCAGACCTGAAAGTTCTGTTGGCATTTTTAGCTCGGGAAAGGAAGGCCTTCTGAATTACCACCACCCTCCTTCCACCCACTCTAAAGACCGGTCTAGAGATCTATGTTTCCCAAAACAGTACAAAATTCATTTCATAAATATCGTATCTGGTATCCTTGTTTAAAAACACTCAAATTTCATTTAGTTTCACTAGTACACTGGAGACCAACTCTATCTACATTGTTAGCATAGAACTCAAGCACCCAAAGTAAATAGTGCTTACCAAACAATGGTCTGGGGTGGGGGGGAATGCAGATAAACAATAAGGAGAGACTTGAATTACTTGAAAGCAAGTTACTTAATGGCCTGGCCCGAAGTTCCTTTCTCTATAAGATAGGAGGAAAAAACAAAACTCCCTTAAAAAATTGTAGTGAACATGAAATAAAATGAGGTAACATAAAATCATCTATCAAGAGCAGTGCCTGGCACATGATAAGTATTCAGTATGTGTTGGGTTCTCCCTTCACCTAGGGTCTTGTATTCTTCAATATGTGGTGCTCTCCCTTCCCCCACTCTTGGTATTTGGAACTTTTCTCTCAATCTATGATCTCGGCTATTAAAAAATCTACATGCAAATCCCAAGTGATGCTTTCATTTTGTGAGCAATAAGATATTTGCTCTATTTTTCCTTTATAACCATAGTTTCTTAGAAGGACTAAAGATCGTGGAAACACAAATATCAATGGATGAGAGAAAGAGAAGACCTAAAATAATAATAGGAGTAAATAGCAAGGAATAAAGGACACTAGGAAAGGACAGTACCCTTGAAGTCGAATGCTGTCAAGAAGGTTAAAAGGAAAATATTTCTGAATAAGAACATGGGTAAGTGGTAACAATATTTACATAATGTTTTATTTGAGCCTCATAATATCCATTTTACAGATAAAAAGATTGAGGTTTAGGAAGACAATTGTCTTGTCTAGGATTGTTAAGTTAGTAAGTTATTAGATGAGGAACCAGAATTAGAATCTAAGACTTTTCACTCTAAATCCTATATTCATTCATTCTATTATCCATTCTAGACCTAATGAAGACAGAACTCAAACTCTGAGAAGTCAAAAGTTTTGGATGGAAAAATGCGATCACTAGATAAAATCAATAAATGTGAGGTTTTTAACAATAAAATGATGAAGAAAGGCATGATAACAGCTTACCAGGTAGAAAGATCCAACTTCAGAAATGAGAAAATTTAGGCATAATAAAAAGTTTAAAGGTGAAATTCTCCAAAGCGAAGAAGTTTGGTTTATGCCCTGAGAAACAGAAAGGATTGTCCAAGAGCTCTACATTCCAAAGTAACATACTGTAAAAGTCCTCAATAGAGACAGCAATATCATAACAATCAAAAATAAAATGACGGCTCCATAGTCAATCAGGACATCAATCAGAATCACCACAATGCTGGGAACAGAAGGATCCATAGAGATCATCTCTAGTCTTATATCTGCTAAAGTATCACTGTCCAACAGAAATATAATGCAAGCTATGTGTATATAATTTTAAATCTGCTAATGGCCATATATTAAAAAGAAAAGTGAAAGATGAGAAATTAATTTCAATAATATATTTTACATAACCCAATATATCTAAGATATATCATATCAACAAATAATCAACATAAAAGAATTATTAGTGAGATATTTACACCTTTTTCTGCACTAAGTCTTCAAAATCTAGTGTGTGCTTTATACTTATAGCACACTAAATTTGGACTAGCCCCATTTCAAGTGCTCAAGAGCTGTATGTGGCTGGTGGCTACCATACAGAACAATGAACTTCTACATAATCACAAAAGTAACGACAGCCTGCGTATGTTAAGTGACTTTCTAAAGATTAAAATTAATACTGTGATAATAGAATGTGAGATACAACTTTCTTCTCTTCATTGATATTAGAACCATGAAAACCTCATAGAAATCCATACTAAGTTAATGTGACCATACAGTAGTTCAGGGGGTGGTTATTGATCAATTGAACCCAGTAAGATTATGATTACAGACATATATTTTTAGTGCTGGTATATAATTTTCAAGGGGGGCTTTTCTTCTAAGGATTATAGTCAACAAGGAAACAATGACAAATGACCTTTCTAAAAAGTAAGCTGATAAGTAACCTGATATAGTGTCATGAGAAGTATATTATAACTGGGACTTCACATAAAAACAGAATTGAGATTTTTACAGATGCTCTCTCAGGTATGTATGATCTGAATATGATAAAACTGAAAGCTTATCTAAAAAAAACCAACAACTTTTGAAAGTCAACAGAAATCTGTAGTCTTAAGAATAATGATGGCCAATACCTTTCCAGAAAATGTTATTGTGTAGAACTTTTAACATTTGTAGCATTATGAAGGAAGATATGCAACTCTGCTTTAATAATAAACAGAAGAGTCTGACAAGTCATGTAAGTCAAAACTATATGTTTGAAACTGCTTACATTTTGGTGAAAAAAATAAGAAGGCAAGAATTCATGCAAAAAATTCGGGTATGATAAATCATATGGTAAATATGAATAGAAGTTTGTCTCTTCACATTATTAGAGGTTATAATTTCTGAATCAGAAGCACTAAGGAAATGTTCTTTTGATATATACTGTGGCACTTTTCTTGGAGTGAATTCTGATTTGATTAATTGAAATTAGAAAAGCACAAGTAATTAAAAAAAACCCTTCCTTCCTTAAAACTAGCCATTTTTTGGCTGGGTGATAGACATTGGGGAGGGTATGTGCTATGGTGAGTGCTGTGAATTGTGTAAGACTGTTGAATCACAGACCTGTACCTCTGAAACAAATAATACATTACATGTTAAAAAAAAGAAGAAGATAGTAGGAAGGGAAAAATGAAGGGGGGAAAATCAGAGGGGGAGACGAACCATGAGAGACTATGGACTCTGAGAAACAAACTGAGGGTTCAAGAGGGGAGGGGGGTGGAGGGATGGGTTAGCCTGGTGATGGGTATTAAAGAGGGCACGTACTGAATGGAGCACTGGGTGTTATATGCAAACAATGAATCATGGAACACTACATCAAAAACTAATGACATAATGGTGATTAACATAACATAACAAAATAAAAAACTAGCCATTTTTACAAGCAAATTTTGGAATCTATAATTCTATCAGTGTAACAAATTGAAGCTTAAATACCGATTTTTAACATGAAAATCTAAGTAAAATTCTTCGAAACTTAGAAAAACAAAGAATTTAAACTGCTTAAGAAAGACTAGGAAAGGGGGGCCTGGGTGGCTCTGTTGTTAAGCATCTGCCTTTGGCTCAGGTCATGGTCCCAGGGTCCTGGGATCGAGCCCCACATCGGGCTCCCTGCTCGGCGGGAAGCCTGTTTCTCCCTCTCCCACTCCCCTTCCTTGTGTTCCCTCTCTCGCTGTGTCTCTCTCTCTGTCAAATAAATAAAATCTTAAAAAAAAAAAAAAAAGAAAGACTAGAAGAGGCATCTAACCAGAACTGCCTTTTCAATCTAGATGCTCTATGAAACCTAGACTTCTAAGAGAAAAACCTCAAACAGCTGGAATCCAGCTTAGATACAGAAAATAAATCATTTCTGACTGAAAATTCACTCTCAAAAGCTCTAATCAGGTTTCCACAAGCAACAAAACAAAACAAAGAACATCAATAACACTAGTAAACTGGGTTTACTAATTGTGCAGCAACAAAAAAAACACAATAGAAAAGAGGAGACAGAAAAGAATTCCTTGTTAAATCCATGATCATCCATCCAGTACCTTTGACCCTTAAGGTCAGAATTTGTTCCTAATACACTCTTGAAATAAAGATGTAGAAGGTTTTCTCATTCTAATTCAAATCCTCAGGTCACTTATTGAAAACTTAAGTCATCTAAAATGTGATAGTTGATAGAGTGTGTATAAATGACAAAGTCATATAAATATTCATACTTAGGCCATCTTTAGAAAAAAGTAGGTGTACTTAATCTCCCCTGAAAATAAATAAGACTTTACTATAGCTACCCTGTATTCCAAAGCACACTGTCTTACAGGGAAATAAGAATATGGATCATGACATTTAGTTTCATATATTGTTTTTTTAAATGTATATCATGCAAAATACTCTCTACTTTCATGAAAACTTTTTATGTATTACCAAAAGCAATAAAGAGATCCAAGCTGTAAATAAAACAAGAAATAAACTTAAGTAACGATCAGAAGCTTACTACTACCTTCAGTTGGGGGGGGCGGAAAACAAAACTTTTCCAATGAAATGTTTTTCCTCCAAAATACTTTGTTTTTCTTTTTCTGTATAATAAAACTCCCATAACTCCATGTGAAATCAGACATAGCATGTCTTCCACTCTTTAAAGGGGGGTGGACAAGAGAGAGGGAGAATTAGAAAGGAACTTCCCTCTGATCATTTAGAACTCTCTCAGTTCAATAATCAATCTTCTCTTACATACCTAAATAAATGACACAAAGTGATAATTTTTTCATCCACTCCCTTCCCATGTAGGGACAAGAAGCCCAATTAAAAAACACTGCTTAGCAATGTCCACAATAGCCAAACTATGGAAAGAGCCAAGATGTCCATCAACAGATGAATGGATAAAGAAGATATGGTATATATATATATATATATATATATATATATATATATATACACACACACACAATGGAATATTATGCAGCCATCCAAAGGAATGAAATCTTGCCATTTGCAACAACGTGGATGGAACTGGAAGGTATTATGCTGAGTGAAATAAGTCAATCAGAGAAAGACATGTATCGTATGACCTCACTGATATGAGGAATTCTTAATCTCAGGAAACAAACTGAGGGTTGCTGGAGTGGTGGGGGGTGGGAGGGATGGGGCGGCTGGGTGATAGACATTGGGGAGGGTATGTGCTATGGTGAGTGCTGTGAAGTGTGTAAGACTGTTGAATCACAGACCTGTACCTCCGAAACAAATAACACAATATATGTTAAAAAAAAAAAAAAAAAGAAGAAGATAGCAGGAAGGGAAAAATGAAGAGGGGGAAATCAGAGGGCGGACGAACCATGAGAGACAATGGACTCTGAGAAACAAACTGAGGGTTCTAGAGGGGAGGGGGGTAGGAGGATGGGTTAGCCTGGTGATGGGTATTAAAGAGGGCATGTGTTGAATGGAGCACTGGGTATTAACCACACACAATGAATCATGGAACACTACATCAAAAACTAATGATGTAATGTATGGTGATTAACATAACAGTACAAAAAAAAAGTACTGCTTTTTATTAACCCGTTAATAACATATTTTATGTGAATATATAATCAGACTTCACTAGTCACTTTATGGAAGAGTTTTACTCTAAAGGAAAACTACAGCAATTATGACTTGTGCCCGCCACAATTTGCTTTTTGTGTTACTCTCACCATATGCTATGAGTGCCCCCAAAATCCCCATTCTACTCTTTTTCAATCCTTCTCCTCACCTGTGTCTGTTATTTAAATTTTCAGTCCAGGGCACCTGGGTGGCTCAGTCAGTTAAGCATCTGCCTTCGGCTCAGGTCATGATCCCAGGGTCCTGGGATGGAGCTCCAGCATTGGGTTCCCAGCTCAGCGGAGAGTCCGCTTCTCCCTTTCCCTCCGCTCCTCCCCCACTCATGCTCCCACTCTCTCCCTTTCCCTCCATCTCTGGCCCTCCCAAATAGATAAATATTTTTAAAAAAATGAATTTTCAGTCCAAAATGTTCTGATAAAATCAGTGTAAAAGACCAGTAGGAAAGGATGTGGATACCAAGGATGGTGTCTCGCAGGCTGCTGGATACTTACCCAATATCCATTCTCCCTTTCTAAGTCACAGAAATCATTGTCTAGTTATGCTGTTATCCAGAACAAAAGACCACAATTCCCAGCCTGTATGGCCATATGACTGAATTCTAAATAATGAAATGAGAGCAAAAGTATTAGTGGGGCTTTGTTTAAAGAAAGCTGAATCTGATAGAAGTGGTCCATTTTTTTCTTTTTTCACTATTCATCTCCCTTCTGGCCTGTAAGACAGACACAGTGGCTGGAGTTCCAGCTGCCATCCTAGTATAGGAAGTGATCTCAGGAATGAAATACACTCACAAGGCTGATGAAACAGATAGTGGGTCCAGACACAATGACTATGGCGTTGCCATATCAGCCCTGCACTGCCCACCTCGTGTCCTCTTTTATGTAAGAAATAAATTTCTCTCACAAAGTTTAAGCCACTGTATTTTGGGTTCTTCAGTCTTAAACACTGAATCCTAAGTAATCCACAGGGACTAAAAAATAAGAAAGAAAATGTAAAAGTTTTATTTTTTCATGGGCCATATTCTTCCCGATATCACATAAAGTGATTTAGCATAATGGTTAATATCACAGACTGGATTCAAACAGCTGGGTCCAGGTCCTGGCTCTGCCACTTACCAACAGGTTAGTTTATCCTCTCTGTACCTCAGTTTACCCATCTGTAAAAGTGGGATGATGATAATAATGGGACTACCCCCATAGGATTGTTTTGAGTATCAATTAATACATGTAAAGTACTTTAACAACACTTGGCACAATATAAGTGTTATATCTATGTTAGCTACATGATTACCTCTGTAGATACTTTTAATAACAACAAATAGCCTTGATTATAAATTTATATTTCAATACTAAATGGATTTGAGGAAATTGCTCAACACAAGGAGATTTTCTCAGACATATACCAAGTCCAACACTGGAAGATGGGTGCAACCAAATATATCTGCTTAGTAAGAGAAGATTTATTTCACTGGGAAATTTTTAAAAAGTATTTCCAAGAAAGGATAATGACATCATTCAATGAGAAAACAATTTTTTAATTTTACCACTTAGTAGGTTAAATGAATCATTAAAGAAAAAGCAATTTTTATTGTATCTTGGTAATTTATAAGCATGATCATATGATCATTAACTCAAAGAATATTAAACCTAGAAGCATTTTCTTTAAACAGCATGAGACACTGAGGAAAATTTAATTCCAACAGGTGCATAATCAGTTTACCACATTTACAAATAGAATACTACAGTCCTTAAACAGTAGATGTTTCATTTGATTTATAAATTTTGCACTGACATCACCCATCGTTCTGATAATTTCTCTTACCCATCCTAGTACTCTTGACCTCATCTCTTTAATGGTGAGATTATTAAAGTCCATCTGTATAGGCATACTCCATTCCAAACACCAATACACATGAAAACCAAAAGGAGTAAGCACGTAATATTGGTGTTTCAATCAACTTTATTACTAAATCACCTTTCACTGAGTACCGACTACCTGTGTTTTGTCCTATAATATTAACTCCATCTTGAAAAGGTTCGGTGTGTATGTGTATTTTTGTTTTTTTTGCCTCCTCCAGTGAAAAGTAGCTGTTCCTTAGAGACATATATGCCCTGTAGCCATCTCAGATGAAGGCTATTGGTTTACTAATCACATTCTTCCTTGTTCTCTATTTCTAGCTTTACACCATTTATCTCTGATTCTTTAGTAAAGACCCTGATCACTTGAGGCTCATGCCATTCAGTCATACCACCCCCTCTGCCTCTGCATCACTGTTGTATCTACTAATCTCTTGTCATTCTTCCATATTCATCAAAGGCTTTGGAACTTAACTCAGTCTTCTCTGCATTCCAAATCTTTCCATTATTCTGAGTGACTTCCGTATCCACATGTGTGATCCATGTAGTCCTCTGGCCTTCTCGATTCCATTAAGTAACTCCACGTCAGCTCAGCCATTTACTTCCACAATTATCATAATCTTGCCATCCTAACTGTTCTTGAATCGTTTATTCAAGCAGTCCATCTTATTACTTCCAATTGTCTTGATGAACTACTCTCACCATGAAGATCCGTCTCTTAAGAGACTTCCAATTCATTAGCTGCGTAGTGCTTCCCACCTATCAATGCTTTCTTCTTCACTATCCTCCTAATCTAGTTTAAATTCCATGATCCTAGGAAACATTCTATTACTCTAAACTCCTTTCCCATTCAGTCTTTGCATCGCCTCCATTGGCAAAACTGCAACCATCGTGAAACTAACTACTTTCTCCGTAAATATAATGAAGCTGGTATGTGCTGCTAGGGAAAACCACAAAGCAAAATATAATCACCATGCTCAGCGGATCCTGAATATGGCCCAGCAATCCTATCATTTTTTCTCTGATCTATACAAAACAAGTATTTCAAATCCTCCAAATTCTGACCCTACCTTCTACTTTACTGAGAAACACAGAGGTTCACAGACATGACTTTTCAATGAAAAGTGGAAGACATTCATGCCTGACAGTTTCTGCTTTGCACCATTTTCTTTTCCTTCCCTCCTACCATTAGACAGCAGTTAAAGCTATGAACATGAGATAGCTATTTATAGTGAGAATTCAGAGAGAGATAAGAAGAGAGTTTAGAACCAGTCTTTGAAGAATTCTAAGATTTGATGGCTGAGTAGAGGAGAATGAAGCTTCAAATCAAGGTATAAATTTTGCACTAAAAACAAGTCAGCTACATTTTGTGTCTTTGTTTATGCAGTCATACATACATACACACACTCATATTTATACAAGAAACTGGTTTTGAAGGCAAATATAACTCTAGTGTTTTCCAACAATATTAAACATTAGCCCTTTGGCTGATGAAATTTGGAAATGTTATCATTGCTGAGGTCCAAAAAAATCTTTTCCCCTGTGGAAATGAAATAATCTCCTTGACAGAATTTTACTAGCCAAGGGTGGTGGGGAGAAACATGAAATTATTACCCTTTGTAGACATAAAACTTTCTAGCTGGAATAAAGATAGCTCTTGCTCATCAAGAGCATATGTAGATTTAAGATCCTTAACTATAAACAGTAGGCTTCAGGCCTGGGTGGTCTGTGTTATTTCCAATAATATATAAATTGGCTTATCCTCAAAATAAATATTTCCTTTTTCATTACTGAGTCATGGAAGAGATTCAATCTTTGTTTAAAAAAGAAAGGTTTTCAATAAAGTCTTTTAGATATAAGTCCATATATTCAATAGATAGTTCAGGATACTATTCTTCATTAAATGCATATGAAAAGATCTTAACTGATTTTCTCAGTACCTCAAGAACACTCAGTAAACTGGGAAGATGCTTAATGAGAAATGAATCCTCCCCATGCATTTAATGATCACTGATATTTTTTGCATAGTGTTTAATAATAAGCTATGATTCAGGGGATGAAATGAACACCAAAATACCCTGTATTCCTGTTTTTATCTCAGAGATAACTTATTACTATATTATTTGGCATAACATACAAGCCCCCTAAAGACTATTTTTAAACGAACATGTCTTTCATTTTCTTTAAATTTTATATCAAAATGACAGCTGATTAGGTTAAATGTGTCTTTAAGAGAATATTTAAATATTTTATAAATGATGCATATGAATTATTTTAAAGCCTTCAGATCCTTATCAAACTTTGGTCTAAAAATAAGGAAAAGTAGCATATAAATGAAAGGAAGTACATTTCCTTTTTCTTTTTTTTTGAAAAAGAGTAGAAGAGGGGAAAACACTGAGGAGTAACATACTCCATTTATGTACAATATGGCAAAATGGCTCCATGAAACCATCCACAGAATTGTTTTTCTCTTTCACAATGAAAAGAGTCCAGTATTCTTCATGCATGATAGGAACTCGGTCTGACTCATTCAGGATTTGTTTCCATACCTGCCTAATGAGTTGGCCAGAATATATTCTAAAGTCATAACAAAGACATATCCTCAGTGTGTAAAGATTCCAAAATCATCATGACCAGATGTGTAGGACTGAAAATCTTGGCTTCTGGCTGGGTTTCTCACAGTTGGTCTATAAAATGAGAATTAAATACTATTTGTTCTAGCTCTAAATTTCCTCCTTCTAAAAGAGCTGATCTAAGTGTGAAACACTTTCTCTATGAAAAGGTAATGAACATTATGAGGAAATGTGTGAGCTGCAACTGGCTGTTTTCCAGACGGGTACACATATACTCAGATGTTCACTCAGCTCTTATATAACCCAATACTCAGACCTGCAGCTGTGGAATACTAACACTACTTTATAACAGTAATTATATAGTACCCTATATAATTAATATGATACTTTTTATATTATCTAAATGATAAAAAATTTCACCTTCGATTCTCTTAGTTTTTCTAATAACTGAAAATTTGTGACAAACACCATAGCCATCTTTTAATTATAAAAATCTTTATTGTATTGGGATAACATAGGCAGAAAAAAGCTACACATTTTTAATAATGAGGAAGCTAAGATTCATCTTGAGTTTGAATCCATACATTCATTATGCTAGTATTACTGGATGCATTAAACTAAGTCTAAATAAATAGAAATCTAATATGTTGGGGGAGGAAGGCACATTTTAAATAAAAACGATACTATTTTGTAAAAAGAATAATGGGAGGGACACCTGGGTGGCTCAGATGGTTAAGCGTCTGCCTTCGGCTCAGGTCACGATCCCGGAGTCCTGGGATCGAGTCCCGCATTGGGCTCCCTGTTAGGCAGGGAGCCTGCTTCTCCCTCTGCTGCTGTCTCTCTCTATCTCTCTCTCTGACTCTCATGAATAAATAAATAAAACAAACAAACAAAAATTAAAGAATTAAAAAAAAAGAATAATGGGAAATAAAGAATACATGCCATCTTTAAATTATTCTAGTTAAAATGTGAAAACAGGATTTTCTTTTCTTCCCTGTTGTAAGACAGTACTAGCCAGGAGCCATGAGCGTGCAATACAGGAAACCTTTCATGTACTTGTGGAAAACTTCACTTCAGAGTTGTAATTTAAACATTAGTAATTGTGCTTTATAAAACAAATATTTTATCAACCCAGGGACGTGTCCACTCAGGAAGAGTGTGTGATTTCTATCATAAACTTCATAAAGGATGGTCCTTTTTCATACTTGTGTCACTCCTTATTCTGCTTATTATTGAACAAAATTCTGGGGTGTAACATACCTTTAAAACAATGAATTGAGGAGGAGGAGCAAGATGGCAGAGGAGTAGGAGACCTAAATTTCGTCTGGACCCAGGAATTCAGCTAGATAGGGATCAAACCATTCTGAACACCTAGAACTCAACAGGAGACCAAAGAAAAGAATAGCAGCAACTCTCTGAACAGAAAAGCAGCCACTTTCTGGAAGGTAGGACATGCGGAGAAGTGAATCCGAGGCGATATTGGGGAAGATAGATGGCGGGGAGGGGGCCTCCGTTGGCCGCTACCGGCAAATGATAGAGCAGCAGAGCACAAAATCGGAACTTCTAGAAGTCGGCTCCGCTGACAGATGTCGCTCCAGTGGCTAAACGGGGGGTGGAACCCTCGCTGGGACAGTGTGGTCTCAGGACCTTTGGGGTCACAGAAAGACCGGGGGTGCCTGAGTGTGGCAGAGCTCCCAGGTGTCAGAGCAGGGAAGCTGGCTGCAGAGACGGAGCCGAGGAGCGGGCTCTCAGCTCGGGGTTGCCATAAACGGTGATCCGCAGCACAGTCGGGCCACTGCTCCTCCAGCACGGACCCAACAAGCAGCAGATCTGGGGAGACTCCCTAGCGTGCTGCAGGGATCTGCTGGGTTTGGAGACTCCAGATGGGGTCATGTGCCAGCAGAGATAGAAACACTCGGTCACAGGCCGGGTGAGCATGGAGTGCGGCGGGAGACCGGGGAGATGGGAGTGCTTGACTGCTTTTCTCTGGGGGCTCACTGAGGAGTGGGCCCTGAGTTCTCAGCTCCTCCAGGGCAGAGATTGGGAGGCCGCCATTTTCACTCTCGTCCTCCAAAGCTGTACAGAAAGCTTGCAGGGAACAAAAGCTCCCGAGAGTAAACCCAAGCAGATTACTTAGCCCGGACCCGGCAAGGGCGGGGCAATTCTGCCTCAGGCAAAGACATTTGGGAACCACAGCAACAGGCCCCTCCCCCAGAAGATTAGCAAGAACAGCCAGCCAAGACCAAGTTTACCATCAATGAAAACGGCAGAACTCCAGGGCTAGGGGAATACTGCACATAGAATGCATGGCTTTTTTCCCATGATTCTTCAGTCTGAATTTCAAAGTTAATTTTTTTCTTAACTTTTTCTTTTTTTTTTGAATTTTTCTTCTTCCCTTTTTCAACCAACATCTTATCAATGCCTTTTTAAAAAATCTTTTTTATTTTTCATTTTTAAGTCATATTCTATCCCTTCATAGTAGTTAACCTTATTTTTGGTGTATATATATATATATATATATATATATATATATATATATATATATATATAAGTTGTTCTCTTTTTAAAATTTTGGGATACAGTCTCTTCTAACAGACCAAAATATACCCTAAATCTCTAGTGTATGGCTTTGTGCTAGTCTCCTGCCTGATGACATTCTCTCCTTTTTTTTTTTTAAAAGATCCTCTTCTTTCTTTTTTCAACCAACTTCTTATCAATTCCTTTTATAAAATTTTTGATAATTTTCATCTTTACAGTCATATTCCATCCCTTCATTGTATTTACCCTTATTTTTGTACATATATAAGGTTTTCTTTCGTTAAAATTTTGGGGCACACTTTCTTCTAACAGACCAAAATACGCCCAAAATCTAGTGTGTGGCACTGATCTATGCACCAGCCTGATCATATTTGATCATATTCTGTTTTTTTTTTGTTTCTTTGTTGGTTGGTTGGTTTATATCTTTTTCTTTTTTCTTTCTTTCCCTTTTTTCCCCCCGGTTTCAGGTCCCTTCCGATTTGTTTAGCGTGTATTTTTCTGGGGTTGTTGTTACCCTGTTAGCATAGTGTTCTCTCATTCATCTATTCTCCTCTGGACAAAATGACAAGACAGAAAAAAATCACCTCAAAAAAAAAAAAACAAGAGGCAGTACTGACTGCCAGGGACCTAATCAATACGGATATTAGTAAGATGTCAGAACTAGAGTTCAGAATGACGATTTTAAAGATACTAGCTGGGTTTGAAAAAAGCATGGAAGATATTAGAGAAAACCCTTTCTGGAGAAATAAAAGAACTAAAATCTAACCAAGTCGAAATCAAAAAGGCTATTAATGAGGTGCAATAAAAAATGGAGGCTCTAACTGCTAGGATAAAGGAGACAGAAGAGAAAATTAGTGATATAGAAGACCAAATGATGGAAAATAAAGAAGCTGAGAAAAAGATAAACAACTACTGGATCACAAGGGCAGAATTCGAGAGGTAAGTGATACCATAAGACAAAACAATATTAGAATAATTGGGATCCCAGAAGAAGAAGAAAGAGACAGAGGGGCAGAAGGTATATTGGAGCAAATTATAGTGGAGAACTTCCCTAATTTGGGGAAGGAAACAGGCATCAAAATCCAGGAGGCTCAGAGAACTCCCCTCAAAATCAATAAAAATAGGTCAACACCCTGACATCTAATAGTAAAACTTATGAGTCTCAGAGACAAAGAGAAAATCCTGAAAGCAGCTCAAGAGAAGAGATCTGTAACCTATAATGGTAGAAACATTAGATTGGCAACAGACCTATCCACAGAGACCTGGCAGGCCAGAAAACACTGGCATGATATATTTGGAGCACTAAATGAGAAAAATATGCAGCCAAGAATACTATATCCAGCTAGGCTGTCATTGAAAATAGAAGGAGAGATAAAAAGCTTCCAGGACAAACAAAAACTAAAGGAATTTGCAAACACGAAACCAACCCTACAAGAAATATTGAAAGGGGTCCCCTAAGCAAAGAGAGAGCCTAAAAGTAACATAGACCAGAAAGGAACACAAACAATATACAGTAACAGTCACCTTAGAGGCAATACAATGGCACTAAATTCATATCTTTCAATACTTACCCTGAATGTATATGGGCTAAATGACCCAATCAAAACACACACGGTATGAGACTGGATAAAAAAAACAAGACCCATCGATATGCTGTCTGCAAGAGACTCATTTTAGACCCAAAGACACCCCCAGATTGAAAGTGAGGGGGTGGAAAACCATTTACCATGCTAATGGACACCAAAAGAAAGCTGGGGTGGCAATCCTTATATCAGACAAATTAGATTTTAAACCAAAGCCTGTAATAAGAGATGAGGAAGGACACTATATCCTACTTAAAGGGTCTATCCAACAAGAAGATCTAACAATTGTAAATATCTATGCCCCTAACATGGGAGCAGCCAATTATATAAGGCAATTAATAACAAAAGGAAAGAAACACATCGACAACAATACAATAATAGTGGGGACTTTAACACCCCCCTCACTGAAATGGACAGATCATCTAAGCAAAAGATCAACAAGGAAATAAAGACTTTAAATGACACACTGGACCAAATGGACTTCACAGACATATTCAGAACATTCCATCCCAAAGCAACGGAATACACATTCTTCTCTAGTGCCCATGGAACATTCTCCAGAACAGATCACATCCTAGGTCACAAATCAGGTCTCAACCGGTACCAAAAGATTGGGATCATTCCCTGCATATTTTCAGACCACAATGCTTTGAAACTAGAACTCAATCAGAAGAGGAAAGTCGGAAAGAACTCAAATACATGGAGGCTAAAGAGCATCCTACTAAAGAATGAATGGGTCAACCAGGAAATTAAAGAAGAATTAAAAAAATTCATGGAAACCAATGAAAATGAAAACACAACTGTTCAAAATCTTTGGGATGCAGCAAAGGCAGTCCTAAGAGGAAAGTATATAGCAATACGAGCCTTTCTCAAGAAACAAGGTCTCAAATATACAACCTAACCCTACACCTAAAGAAGCTGGAGAAAGAACAGCAAATAAAGCTTAAAATCAGCAGAAGAAGAGAAATAATAAAGATCAGAGCAGAAATCAATGAAATAGAAACCAAAAGAACAGGAGAACAGATCAACGAAACTAGGAGCTGGTTCTTTGAAAGAATTAACAAGATTGATAAACCCCTGGCCAGACTTTCAAAAAGAAAAGAGAAATGACCCAAATCAACAAAATCATGAATGAAAGCAGAGAGATTATTATAAGAACATATTATGAGAACATATTATAAGAACATATTATTATAAGAACATATTATGAGCAACTATATGCCAGCAAATTAGATAATCTAGAAGAAATGAATGCATTCCTAGAGATGTATCAACTACCCAAACTGAAGCAGTAAGAAATAGAAAACCTGAACAGACCTATAACCACTAAGGAAATTGAAGCAGTCCTCAAAAATCTCCCAACAAACAAAGCCCAGAGCCAGATGGCTTCCCAGGGAAATTCTACCAAACATTTAAAGAAGAATTAATACCTATTCTTCTGAAACTGTTCCAAAAAATAGAAATGGAAGGAAAACTTCCAAACTCGTTTTATGAGGCCACTGTTACCTTGATCCCAAAACCAGACAACGACCCCATCAAAAAAGAGAATTACAGACCAATATCCTTGATGAATATGGATGCAAAAATTCTCACCAAAATACTAACCAATAGGATCCAACAGTACATTAAAGGATTATTCACCACAACCAAGTGGGATTTATCCCTGGGCTGCAAGGTTGGTTCAGCATCTGCAAATCAATCAGTGTGATACCATGCATTAATAAAAGAAAGAACAAGAACCATATGATCCTCTCAGTAGATGCAGAAAAAGCATTTGACAAAGTACAACATCCTTTCTTGATCAAAACTCTTCAGAGTATAGGGATAGAAGGTACATAACTCAAAATCATAAAATCCATCTATGAAAAACCCACAGCCAATATCATTCTAAATGGGGAAAAACTGAGAGCTTTCCCCCTAAGGTCAGGAACACAGCAGGATGTCCACTATCACCACTGCTGTTCAACATAGCATTAGAAGTCCTAGCCACAGCAATCAGACAACAAGAAGAAATCAAAGGCATCCGAATCGGCAAAGAAGAAGTCAAACTTTCACTCTTTGCAGATGATATGATACTTTATGTGGAAAACCCAAAAGACTCCACCCCAAAACTGCTAGAATTCACACAGGAATTCAGTGAAGTGGCAGGATATAAAATCAATGCACAGAAATCAGTGGCATTCCTATACACCATCGACAAGAAAGAAAGAGAAATTAAGGAGTCGATCCCATTTACAATTGCACCCAAAACCATAAGATACCTAGGAATAAATCTAACCAAAGAGGCAAAGGATCTGTACTCAGAAAACTGTAAAATACTCATGAAAGAAATTGGGGAAGACATAAAGTAATGGAAAAACGTTCCATGCTCATGGATTGGAAGAACAAATATTGTGAAGATGGCAATGCTACCTAGAGCAATCTACACATTCAATGCAATCCCCATCAAAATACCATCCACTTTTTTCAAAGAAATGGAACAAATAATCCTAAAATTTGTATGGAACCAGAAAAGACCCCGAATAGCCAGAGGAATGTTGAAAAGCAAAGCAAAGCTGGTGGCATCACAATTCCGGACTTCAAGCTCTATTACAAAGCTGTCATCATCAAGACAGTATGGTACTGGCACAAAAACAGACACATAGATCAATGGAACAGAATAGAGAGCCAAGAAATGGACCCTCAACTCTATGGTCAACTAATCTTTGACAAAGCAGGGAAGAATGTCCAATGGCAAAAAGACAGTCTCTTCAACAAATGGTGTTGGGAAAATTGGATAGCCACATGCAGAAGAATGAAACTGGACCATTTCCTTACACCACACACAAAAATAGACTCCAAATGGTTGAAAGACCTCAATGTGAGACAGGAGTCCATCAGAATGCTAATGGAGAACACAAGCAGCAACCTCTTCGACCTCAGCCGCAGCAACTTCTTCCTAGAAACATCGCCAAAGGCAAGGGAAGCAAGGGCAAAAATGAGCTTTGGGACTTCATCAAGATGAAAACCTTTTGCACAGCAAAAGAAACAGTCAACAAAACCAAAAGACAACCGACAGAATGGGAGAAGATATTTGCAAATGACATATCAGATCAAGGGCTAGTATCCAAAATCTATAAAGAACTTATCAAACTCAACACCCAAAGAACAAAGAATCCAATCAAGAAATGGGCAGAAGACATGAACAGACATTTTTCCAAAGAAGACATCCAAATGGCCAACAGACACATGAAAAAGTACTCAACATCCCTTGGCATCAGGGAAATCCAAATCAAAACTTCAATGAGATACCACCTCACACCAGTCAGAATGGCTAAAATTAACAAGTCAGGAAACGACAGATGCTGGCGTGGATGTGGAGAAAGCGGAACCCTCCTACACTGTTGGTGCAAGCTGGTGCAGCCACTTTGGAAAACCGTATGGAGGTTCCTCAAAAAGTTGAAAATAGAGCTACCATAAGACCCAGCAATTGCACTACTGGGTATTTACCCCAAAGATACAAATGTAGGGATGCGAAGGGGTACGTGCACCCCAATGTTTATAGCAGCAATGTCCACAATAGCCAAACTATGGAAAGAGCCAAGATGTCCATCAACAGATGAATGGATAAAGAAGATATGGTGTATGTGTGTATATATATATACAATGGAATATTATGCAGCCATCAAAAGGAATGAAATCTTGCCATTTGGAACGACGTGGATGGAAGTGGAGGGTATTATGCTGAGCATTTCAAAATAAGTCAATCAGGGAAAGACATGTATCATATGACCTCACTGATATGAGGAATTCTTAATCTCAGGAAATAAACTGAGGGTTGCTGGAGTGGTTGGGGGTGGGAGGGATGGGGTGGCTGGGTGATAGACACTGGGGAGGGTATGTGTTATGGTGAGTGTTGTGAATTGTGTAAGACTGTTGAATCACAGACCTGTACCTCTGAAACAAATAATACATTATATGTTAAAAAAAAAAAAGGAAGATAGCAGGAGGGGAAGAATGAAGGGGGGGAAATCGGATGGGGAGATGAACCATGAGAGACAATGGACTCTGAAAAACAAACTGAGGGTTCTAGAGGGGAGGGGGGTGGGAGGATGGGTTAGCCTGGTGATGTGTATTAAGGAGGGCACGTTCTGCATGGAGCACTGGGTGTTATACACAAACAATGAATCATGGAACACTATATCAAAAATTAATGATGCAATGTACGGTGATTAACATAACATAATAAAGAAAAACAGAAAAAAAAAAGAAGATAGCAGGAAGGGAAAATTGAAGAGGGGGAAATCGGAGGGGGAGACAAACCATGAGAGACTATGGACTCTGAGAAACAAACTGAGGGTTCTAGAGGGGAGGGGGTGGGGGGATGGATTAGCCTGGTGATTGGTATTAAAGAGGGCACATACTGAATGGAGCACTGGGTGTTATACACAAACAATGAATCATGGAACACTACATCAAAAACTAATGATGCAATGTATGGTGATTAACATAATAAAAAACACAATGAATTGATAATTAGCATTTTTTTATAGTATTTCAAATGAATGAAAATTCTGGATACTACACTGTCATATAGTATACTAATCAAAAGTAGCGTTAGTTACGAACTACACATTCTGAAGGAAATTCAATTCTTAGGTGGTATGAAATGATAATGAAGAATATAATAAGACTACTCAAACATAAAGCAAGACTATTCCTAAAACTAAACTAGAATTTTTTTTTATAAAGATTTTATTTATTTATTTGAGAGAAAGAGAGAGTGAGAGAGAGCACAAACAGGGGGAGCGGCAGGCAGCGGGAGAAGCAGGCTCCCTGCCGAGCACAGAGCCCGATGCAGGACTCCATCCCAGGACTCTGGGATCATGACCTGAGCTGAAGGCAGACGCTTAACTGACTGAGCACCCAAGCATCCCTAGAATTTGTTTCTAAACTGTTTCTAACATTGGCATTAGCCACCGAAGATGTTTCAATTATGTATCACTAAATCTACAAATTTTGTCAGTTCTACAGAATCAATAATGTATACAGTCTCCTGACATAGATTACGATAAATCTGCAATTTGCAATTGCAACCTCTGCTGCAGTTTCAGATGTATATTGCCTCTCTTCTCACGTGGCAACAATATTCAGAAAGCCCTAATCAAGATTTTTTTCAAAATGTAAGACAATGGACAAAACAGGGTATGATATGGGAAATTTGTTTCATCAACAACCTTTTTTTTTTTAAGATTTTATTTATTTATTTGACAGAGAGTGAGAGAGCACAAGCAGGAGAAGCAGCAGGCAGAGCGAGAGGGAGAAGCAGGCTCCCTGCTGAACTTCAGAGAGCCCGATGCGGGGCTCGATCCCAGGACCCTGGGATCATGACCTGAGCTGAAGGCAGCTGCTCAACCGACTGAGCCATCCAGGTGCCCCTCATCAACAACCTTTTATTATCAGACGGGCACAAAGCAAACAGCGTTCTGACGATTTAATTTAATAGAAAGTTTCTAGACTAACACCTGTTCATATAGGCAAGTCAAGAAATAATATTTCTATATTCAATGTGCAGTCTATATGTATAAGTATGAGCATGATAAATACGCTGCTGGATAATTAAAGAATAAATTGAATCTAACCTACCATTTACTGAGGGCCTATACTATACACAGAAATGAAGACCTATTTTAACAGGTATTTGGTAGTCCTCTAGAATTAAAAAAAGAGTTCATGCCCCTCAAGAAACTCATAGTCTAGTGAGTTTTATGTGATATTACAGAAAATAAAAGGATTTTATAAACGCTACTACTCACAAGAAAAGGAATAGTATCACTCCTTTCTAAAAACATGTAGAAAAAGGAAGGTCTTAATAATGCATCAGCACCACCTTTCACAACAAATGCAGTTAACAGGAGAGCATAGGAACTCCCATATTTTTAACACCTTCTAAATTACAGTCACAGAGCTAAATATTGAATATGCTATTCCATAATACATTAGCTCATATCTTTACATCATCAGGCGGCATTACCCTGCCCATTTCATGGATAAGAAAACAAAACCAAAAGAATTATAGAACTTGCTCGAGATGAAGCAGCCAGAACAAGTGGTGCACATTCTCACTCAACCCCCAAAGCATGTAAAGCAGATGCTTAAATAGGCAATCATGCTAGCAATGCAAGTGGCAGCAACTATTATGAAATACCATTAATCTGAATCTACAGTTCCTAACCTTTTATCTTTCGCTCAGGACCTGTGGTGTTCAGTGGTGTTAAACAGCTACTCTTGCTGCTATCAGGCATGGGATCCTCCACACTAAATGAAACCCAGAGGCTTTCTACTGCCTAACAATGTACCCCACCCCCATGTTATACTTATTAAGAATGTAACTTCTAGATTCCAACGTGCCTTTTAAGCACTACATTCTTATAAAATATAGTCTGTGTTTTCAAAAGCCACGATGTTCAAGATCAATTTTGCATTAATGAACAATCATAAACAATTTGTGTTTTCTAAAGGTCAAATCTTCATTTACAACAAGTAAAGATTTTGCTTCATTCACATAAAAACTACACACGATTTCTGAGTAGTTCTGTATCATTCGGGACATGGTTTGACAGCAGTAAGGAACTATGCCCCAATCTCAGTGGCATAATACAGTAAGTTTATTTCTAGCTCATGCTGCAAGCTCAGCAGGAGGAGCTCTGTTCAATGTAGTCAGGAATCCAGGCTGATGGGTCCTCTCTATCTTGACATGTATTTCTTCTATCAGAAAGATAGGAATAGGGGCGCCTGGGTGGCTCAGCCAGTTGAGCAGCTGCCTTCGGCTTGGGTCATGGTCCTGGGGTCCTGGGATCGAGCCCCCGTCTGGCTCTCTGCTCGGCGGAGAGCCTGCTTCTCCCTCTCCCTCTGCCTGCCACTCTGCCTACTTGTGCTCTCTCTCTGTCGAATAAATAAATAAAATCTTAAAAAAAAAAAGGAAAGACAGGAATGGGGATATGGCAACTGATACATGAATTCTTAAAGCTTCTGCCTGGAAGTGACATACATAAATCACATTCATTCACATCCATTTGGCCCAATCTAGTCACATTTAGCTTCAAGGGTCAGTAAAGTACATGCCTACCATGTAACCCAAGGTCGGGGGAGAAATTTGGAAATATTTAGTGATTAGCACTAACAACTATTACAAAATTTAACAGATATTTTCTCAAACTAAAATATCTTTTTCCTTCACAGAAGTGGCACAATCCCCACAAATTTACTGAGTATTTACTATGTGTCAGGCACTGAACGAGGCCTTATCAGAACTGTCTCTAATCTTCAGTACAATCAGCAAAGAAGAAATTATTGGTATTTTATGAATAAATAAATAGGCTCCAGGAGATTAAGTAAATTATTCAAGGTTGCACACAACCAGTGAATGGTAAAAGTGGAATCTGAATCCAGAGTAGTCTAATTCTAAAGCCTGCTCACTCCACTACGAAATTGCCAACTGTATGTTCAAAAGGCAGTCAAAAAGAGAGAGAGAGGGAGAAAGAGAGTTTAAGGTTACATTTTCCCCCATCCTAACTCAAACTAAAACATCAGGATGGATGATCTAAAATCACTGATAGAAATATAAACAGTGGAAAAGAGAAGCCAATTGCCAAGACTTCATTTCCAAGATGTTTTCTTTAAAGGGGGAAAAAATCAGAAGTCACTTGGCATACAAATGCACTAATACAAATAAATATGTCTGTGAGAAATTTCAAAGAAAAAAACCTTCTTTCATCTGGTATTAGTGAAAAGCAGTAAGTCATATTCTTTTCATAAAGAGCTCAATTAACTTGTGAATTGTTGTCTACATCCCTACATCCTGACAGTTGAAAAAAGAGTTGATAATCTCTTTATCAAAGAAACAGAAAGAACAAAAGACTAAATAACATTCTGAAAAGTGAAAAATGTTCATAGTTTTGGCCTGCTAGGGCAAGCTATCAAAAAAAAAAAATCAAAATTAACTTTTAGATATTTTAAAAGAAAGAACAAAAAGCAAACCATGCAATAGGTATGCATAAAACCAAATTAAATCTGGGATGAACGACAATAATTGTTGGATAATCTTTTCCAACGAAATGAAAGAAAAAGGTATTACCACACAGGTGGCAACCAAAGCCAATCTATCCTCACAAGAGAATCTAATGTGTTTGGTGTTCGAAAATATAGTACTTGTTGTAACACCATTTAAAGTCTATTGCAAATAAAATAAAAACCCAATATAAACATCCCAAATCTTCAGACAAAAGCTCTGTAACAAATGCTCTCCTTTCATGAAATGTACTAAGCCTACAGAGTCAGATTAAATCAAACCTGAACAGAACTTCTCTACTGTCAATAGGATATTAGTTCTTTTTTAACATTTGCAAAAGTACAAAAGGCTAAAGCGACAGACATATTTAACATAAGCTCCTCTAAACTTAACTCGGAATGTTTCACTTAAAAGCCTGAGGTAGGGCGCCTGGGTGGCTCGGTCATTGGGCGTCTGCCTTCGGCTCAGGTCATGATCCCGGGGTCCTGGGATCGAGCCCCGCATCGGGCTCCCTGCTCCGCGGGAAGCCTGCTTCTCCCTCCCACTCCCCCTGCTTGTGTTCCCTCTCGCGCTGTGTCTCTCTCTGTCAAATAAATAAAATCTTTAAAAAAAAAAAAAAGCCTGAGGTAACACAACATGTCAAATATTTATTTATTTGTTTTGTGCATTTGAACACTGACTCCCGAAACCTTTCATGTTACAAGGCTGATGTTTGGAATTTTTTTTCTTTCTACATGCTGAGACTATAATTTACTTGAAGAATGTATTTTATGCATGAGGAGTTTGGATAAATATGCCATATTTTATATACATTTAAAATAATTTCAGGATGAAGAAACTAAATTGTTTTTCAACACCACTAGAGAGACAAAGAGATTGTGTGTGTGCATGCATTGCCTCAAAAGACTTGTGACAGATAAGGAAAAACATTTGAAAACATGAATAATTGGAAGACTTCTTGGTCATCTCTCTGGATTTGAATTCCAGCTCTACATTTGATAGGACTGCCTCATTTTTGTTGATTCAGTTTCCTCAACTGTAAAACAGGACTACAAATAACATTTCTGAAAGCTCTTTTGAGGAAAATAATGTACATAAAATGTTTAACATAGTCCCTGGCACATAGCAGGGGCTCAGTAAATGTTAGCTACTGCAGCTACCACTGTACTGATTATCTTTTTAAAGGACAGATCAAATTTTCACAAAACATCTTCTTCCTCTTTTGAAATCTGATGGTGTTCAAATGTCTATTCTCTCATTTGGCACCTAACATATAAACCATTTACTTTCTGCTAGTACATATCTGCAACAATCACCAATTACCTCATGCTCCCCACGTATGCTGAAATCACAGAAATCCTTGTGCTCTAACCAGTGAATGACCATATTAAGTGATGCCCTAAGATTGGATTTAATAATGGATTTGGGTAAGGTAACAATTGCAATAATAAGAGTTAACATTTACTGACTAATTACTACATACAAGGTATTGTTCTAACAACTCATTCAATCCTAGCAATAATCCTAATCCCATTTTAACAAAGCAAAGAAATGAGGCAAAAGAAAGATAATCGGTCCAACATCACACAAAGTGGTATCCAAATCCAAGCAACAGACTCCAATTCCTGAGCAGGATCCTAGTCTCTCAGGTGAGACCAGACCATTATAAAAAGACTTATAAATACCTGAGTTTAGACTTTACTCTGAGGGAAAAAATTCACTGAATGGCTTTAAACTGGAAGCACAGGATCAGAATACTCTCTGGTTATAGTTCGGAAATGAACTGGACAGGTGAGACAAGAGACGCGTGGAAACCTATAAGAAGGCAGTTGTGGTACCAAGGCAAAGGAAGCCTTGATCAAGGAGGAGAGCAGCAACAGTGGGCATGGAGAGAGTCTCAGGGATTCGACATTTATTAAAGAGGCAAAATAGATAATTCTTGGTGACTGACGATATCGTAGTAATTGAAAAGGAGAAGTTTGGGATGGTGGCCAAATTTCCAACTGGGGCCAACGGGGTAGGTGGCATTTCCGTTTATTGCAATCAACACTTGATGAAAAACAGAGTTTAGGGTAGAAGAGGTTAGGGGAGGGGTTGAGACAGTGACAATATGTTCAATTTGGGAAAAATTTATTTTGAGGGGCAGTGAGATAACTAAGCAAGCAGTTCAGGAGAGATCTGAGACACAGATATAGATTAGGGGGTCGTCAGTATATACATGGTAACTGAACCCAGAGAAATGTGTAAGAGTACCCACAGAGAGTATGAAGAGTAAGAAAAGGTGAGGTCCTAGAAAAGAATATTGAATACAAGAACACTTAAGGATGGTAGAAGTAAGAGAGGGACAAAAAGAGGATGGAGGAGTGACTAGACAGAGAGGAAAAACATGATTTCAGGGAAACTAAGGAGAATGTTTTAAGGGATGACACATGGACAACAATGTTGTAACCAGTTGAGAGACCTGATAAGAACATAAACGTGCCTGGGAGATTTAGTTACAGGGTGTCTTTGATGATCTCAGCGAAATGAATCTCAGAAGCATAGTACGTGGAAATCAGATTACAGCGGCACAGAAGAAGGCCAAACAGCAAGTATGGGCAAATGATTTGAGAAATTTGGCTATACAAAGGAAGAAAGAAATAAGGTACTAACTGGAAGAAACAAGGGGCAAGAAAGGGTTCTTTTCCTCTCCTTGTCCCTCCCTTTCTTTTTAACAGGTAAACACTGTTCTAAGCATTCCAACTTTAGTCTAAGTCTTTCCTGATACTATCAACTCTATCTGCATTACTGTCCTCATCACCAACCTCTTAACCTCCTGTGTTTAAATTCCACTAATCTTTCAAGGCCTGGATAAGATGCTACCTGTTAGTGAAACATTCACTACACTTACTAACTGAAACTAATCACAGGACCCTTCCTGTTTGTTGCACTTTGTTTATGACACGGGTAGGATACTGTACACGCTATAGTAAAGTAATTGATGTACAAATGTCTTTGTCCATTTGAGCTGCTTCAACAAAATGCCATAGTCTTAGTAGCTTATAAACAATAGAAACTTACTGCTCATAGTTCTAGAGGCTAAGAAGTCCAAGATCAAGGCACCAGTGTCTGGTAAGATTCAGTGTGTGGTGAGAACCAGTTTCCTGGTGTGTGGGATGGCACTTTCTTGCAGTGTCTTCACATGGCAAAAGGACCAAAGTATCTCTCTTGGGCCTGTTTTATAAGGACACTGATCCCATTCATGAGGGTTCCACCTGCATAGCCTAATCACCACCAAAAGGCCCCTCCTTCTATACCATCACCTGGAAGGTTAGAATTTTAATATATGAATCTGAAGGGGGACACAAACATCCAGACCATGGCAACAAGTATCATCTCTGCTGGCAAACCGTGAATCTTTTTTAACTACCAAAGTGCTGCACATAGAAATATTCAATAAATATTTCTTGAATGAACAAAACTCAACCATCAATAATATATGTTGTTATTACTTCAGCAGATGATGGGGGCGAGGGAGGAAGAGAGGAATATAACAGATCTGAGAACACATCACCAATCCAAACTCCCACCACCTGGTCTGTGATGATAAGGGGAGCCGGAGGCATTGTGAACTTAGGAAAAAAAAACCTCTCACGTCCTATTTTCTACAGGGACACTGTAATGTAGCGCAGAGCTTCCCAATGGGTGGGCCTGCCACAAATAACTGACCAGTATCACCAGGTACTAAATCCTTCTTTACTCTGACTTGACTCAGTGGGATCCAGGGAGAGACCTCTAGGTTATCCATCATCTCCAGGTCAGTTGCCTCCAGTTGTAAGCAGCCTAGCCGTTTCCCCCACCATGCTGTAAACACACGCACATTTTCTAGGTATGACATGATGTGGAAAAGACTGGAAGTACTGGTGTGGTCAGATAGGTAAGAAAATGAGAACAGGCTCTGAGATTAAAGAGACCTTAAAGCAAACCTCATCTCTGTTTATTTCTAGTTCTATAATCCTTGGCAAGTTACTTGGCCTCTCAAAGCCTCAGTTCCCTCACGTGGAATATGGAGAAGATAATAGTACCTACCCTAGTGTATAGTGGGTACTAGGAAGGATTAACCCAATACTGTTTAAACACAATGCCTGACATGGGGCGCCTGGGTGGCTCAGTTGGTTAAGCGACTGCCTTCGGCTCAGGTCATGATCCCGGAGTCCTAGGATCGAGTCCCACATCGGGCTCCCAGCTCGGCAGGGAGCCTGCTTCTCCCTCTGACCCTATCCCCTCTCATGCTGTTTCTCTCTCTCTCTCTCTCTCTCTCAAATAAATAAATAAATAAAATCTTTAAAAAAAAAAATAAACACAATGCCTGACACATAATAAGCATTCAGTAAATACTAGCTAGCTATAATTATTTCATCTTTCATCAGAGTGTCACCATCCACAGCCCTCTCCAACTGCCAAAGAGGGACAAAATGGCTCAGATGCTCTGGCGGACACTGACTAGTAGGGTGGATTTTTTAAGTCATGGGAACTTTGTATACTATTTACATGTAAAGTTCCTATTAATATATGACTCCTTCAAAGCTGATAAAACTTAAATATCTGTTCCTCAGATTCACAATATTTGTCTCTTTCACTAGTGTGTTGATAGCCCTTGCCATAAACATTTAAAATTTCTTCCACTCATGTTGCAGGCCAAGAAATCAGACTTTCTGCACTATTTCCTATATGAGAATATAGAAGGTTCTACTTAGGGTACATTAGTCACACGCCACAAAACTGGGCACTGAAATAAGGCATGCTGTGCCCAAAGTGTGACCTGTATAATGACTCCCACCTTGTAGATGACCACTCACAGGGTAGACTTCACTGACAGGCGGAAAAAAAAAAAAGAAAAAGAAGGGAAATTATGCTGAAAAGAAGAGATAGGCTGAATTTAAACAAAAAGTTCACAGCCAAAAAAAAGAGGGGGAGGGCCCCTGGGTGGTTCAGTTGGTTAAGTGTCTACCTTGGGCTCACTCAGGTCATGATCCCAGGGTGCTGGGATCCCTGCTCAACAGGGGAAGGGGTCTTCTTCTCCCTCTACCCCTCCCTCTGCTCATGTTCTCTCTCGCACTCTCTCTCAAATAAATAAATAAAATCTTAAAAAAAAAGTTCAACAGCCAAGAGAGGGAATCTAGTCAGATTTGCAGGGTTAGAAATGGGGCAGGAGGTCAAGATCTAAATATTATTAACCCATAAAAACAGTTAAACCCAAAGGAATTATGATTTGGAAAGAATAGTTTTAGACAAGACAGAACATTTTACAAGGTGGGTGTGATCAGTTTTAGACATGACAGAACGTTTTACAAGGTGGGTGTGATCAGCCTAATATCCATTTAATTCATTTCTGGAGAGGAAACATTTGGTTCTTGAAGAGAAATGAAGCAGAGCAGAATTAGAACTAAATTCAGTAAGCTAAAAGATGAGACTTGTGAGATGTTCTAATACACACAATAAAATTCTAGCCACTCTCTTTTATGACAACAGCTGTTAGTAACATTCCAATTTCTGCTTTACGTCAAAGTTTCATATTTCAATTGTAGCTTATTATTACTGTAGCCAATTTGATCTGAAAACCAAGAATGTAAAACCTGTCTTCTACAACCTAGTTTCAGACTTATGAAATTTCAAGTAGTTCAGAGCTTTAAAAAATAAATCTCTTTTTATAAATCTCTTTGGAAATCTAGTCAGTCATTTTTCAACAAAATAAACTTTAATGCTACAAGTAAAATAATGTTCTCAAAGGTAATAAATACAGAATAAAGTTTAATATGTTTCTGAGTTCCTACATGAAATTAATATAACTTACCTTTAGAAGATTAAATGTAAGTGACTATATGCACTGGCCTTAAGGCTGCAACTATATTGCAGAAATTAAAACTGAAGTCCTTAAAATGTACCAACTGCTGTTTAATACATATCTCTTTACATTTCATAAAAACATATTCATGATAAAGTTTCAGAGATGATTATAAATATATACTAATGTATAGTTTCTTCGTTTTAAGAAATTAGTAATAAGGCATAAGGAGGAGTAACATAAATTTAATTCCATTCTAAAATGCCATTCACAGACACATTTGTCACACTTAAAATGACATGATGGATATTTAATGGTAAGTGCCATAAAGCAATTCTAGTTATTTCCTTGACAATATATAATAAAGCAAAAAACAAAAAGATTGAAAGAGAAACGGTGGAGATGGGGAGGGTCAGAGGCAGGGAGGAAGATAGGGAAAGGGAGAGAGGCTGAAACACAAAGACAGAAAGCATAGCCATCTGACTACAAAGGAGCTTTTCTCCTTTCTGGTTTAAAATCTAGTCACAAGAAAGGAGTTCCAAGGATTTCTAATGGCAATTATCAGAAATATTATTTCAAACAGAAAGATTAATAATCCCATGAGATGGTATTTCTGTTATAGTTAAAACTATTTCATACACAAACCCAAAATATGCATTAAGAAAATTGTGACCAAACTTTTACCTTCCTTAATTTCTAGGTCTTTCCGTTTAATTTCAGCTTTCCTCTCAAAAAGTGCTTTCTATTACATTGTACATTTAAGAGTACAAAAACAGCTGAATCTTTTGCCATGTTTCTCACATAAATTTCTAAATATTCAACTGTTTTGAAATGATTTATGGTATTTAAAGCAAATTTTTCAAAATTCTACTTCTACCTCTGCCCTAATTGCTGACTGAGCTAAGACAAGTCACAAAAATCCTCAGAGATTCTGTTTCCTCAACAGAAAAGGGACAATGCTATATTACATAATCTCTAATTTGCTCCCTACTCTAAAAATCTATGATCCTCTGAAACATTAAGTATTGGTATTATTCACTTCAAAGGAAAATACTTTTGTTTATGGAATTTTGCAACATATCAAATGAATTTAAAATAACACTGAATCAGCATATAATCCATGAATTCTTAAATTCAGTTATTTTTAGGCTAAATAAGCATCAAGATCTATGTCAAATATATAAATTGATTCCTACAGTGAAAGTATGACTGAAGTTTGGCTCTACTAGGATAAATAACAAGCCCCCTGCCCCCACCACCACCAACAAAAAAAAAAGGGTAACGGCCAAATTTTGAGGGCTTTAAAGCATAGAAAAAAATCCTGAAAGAATGGAAAAGAAGCCAGGATGATGATATTGCAGAGGTAAAAGGTGTAGGATCAGAAGTTAGTATGTTTTAAATGTGCTCTTTACTGTAAAAAATTATCTAACCTCCATTTAGGAGACTACATTAAATAAGACAAATTTATCTTGGCGTCTCTATTTTCTCTCTGTAAAACATTCTAATATTCACATTGATTGCTCAGAAATAAACACACCACTCTCAAATATGACTGTATACACATCTGTTCACACTAGCTGAGTTATATGCCTGTCAAAAATCGGTTGTGTTTGTCCCCAGATGTGTTGATGTCATTGATATTTATTAATGTAATTATGTAACTGACCTACACATTACATAAACCAAAAAGGATTACATTTTTTTTTCCATGGAAACTGAGTTGAATGCTTTGGAAAGACAACACCTTATAAGTATGGTTTAGACAACAAAAACAACTCAGGACCCCAGCTAGGGAACTCATACTCGAAGAAAATGCCTTGGTAAATGAGCGAATATAGATGTGTGCTAATAAAGCACTTAAGATATACACGTACAAACATTTTGGAGAATGCGTTAGTGAAAACAAACCTCATTCCACTGCCCTGAGGACGGCTTTCCTTGCATAGCTTTTGTCTCTTCAGCGTGGGCATCAGAATGAACACATGAGGAGAAGAACTGCCCTAACTGACCCACAGACCTGCAGCATGACACAGAGCTGGCCCAGTCAACTTGCTTGTTACATGCTATGCTCTGTAGATGCCAGCTAAAACTGGGATAATAAATTAAAGTAAAATACACAATGAATGCTAAAAGAAGTTGATATTGAGAAAAATGTAAGAGAGAGAAGGAGAAACTTAATAATCACTAAGCATCCAAAGTGAGTATATGAATACCTGTTTTCTATTTCATCTAAGAAAAGGACTTGGATAAGCCCATTTCCCCTTGTTAGAGACATTTAGGATATTTGGGGAAAATGTCCTGACTCTATATATTGTCAACTACTAGAATGGGTTGCCAAGAGAGGCAGTGAGATTATAAAGTCTTGGATTTTTTTTTTTTCATTTTAATTTTATAATTTGTTTCTTGAGGTGACTTATAGATGTGCCGCTCAAGATGTGATCCCAGGGCCAGCAGCACTAGCATCACCTGGGAACTTCCTGGAAATGCAGAAGCTAAGATCCCACCCCAGACCAACTGAATCATCATCTGCATTTCAATAAAATCTCCCAGTGATCTGTATGCACATACAAGTTTGAGAATTTCCTTATAGCTTTTACATCAGACATCTGAATTTGTAATAATTCATTTTATACCTCTTGAGCATTAGTAAGTGTGTACTTCGGAATCAATAAAAAGGAATACCTCATTTAACAACAAAACCTTTCTTTTTCATCTTTATTGGAACTATTTTATTTCTGCTCTTCTAAAGAATAATTTAAAAGAATACTATTTCACCAGGTCAATATTCTTTTAAGGTGAAAGCCATATCAGTCCACCTCATATCCATTCACACAGTTGTTCCTATCATTAGAATGTAATAGAAAATTATAAGGGATATAAGCTAAAATCCAAAAGAAAGAGTCAATAACTTTAGTTAAGCGATCAAAAACTTTAATGACTGTAAGTCTCAGGACTCAAGTAATTTCAACAAGGTTGGCTTGCTATAACAAATTTCCCTACATGTTTCATACCAGAAGTTGCTAGTGATTTTAAAAGGTGAGGGGAGTCTCCTCTTCTATAAGAATCCCTGAAAATATCTTAAAATGACACCCTGCAAGAAGGGTTTGTACAAAATATTACAATTGGTACAATTACAATTGGTACAATTGAGAATTATCCAATTCCAAAAGCATCTTTTTAACACTCAAGCAAGAAACATAAGATAAAATAGCAATTGTGCTCCTATTACTAGAGCTTGATGTTTCTGTGATAGAAGACATTAACTCTGATAAGCTCAACTGCTTTCCATTATCAGATTCTGAATATTATTCTTGTTCTGAATGTGCTTTAAGGAGCTTAAAACTGTAAGAATTACATACTCCATTTTAGTGAACAAACAAATCACCTCAGAAAGCATTCCAAGGTAGCTTGGATTCAGAGGACCCGGGCTGCCACAAGCAACTTAATTCTCTAAGGCCTGGGAACCCAAAGTTATGTTTTCCTCCTCCTTTTATTTTGCGTTTTAGGATGACGGGAACACGATAAACAGCCAGCCCTCAGTCACCATCCAGGCCCCACCAGTACAAAGAGGCTTTGTGATTGACAAGAGCATATAAAAAAGGGAGGAGGAGACCCACTTTTTTCTTCCTCTAGGGAAGACTATGGCTGAAATTTTAGAACTTAAAAGCTTCTCCCGTTTCGACCAGCTCACCTTGCAGGTAAACACCTTCCTGGTTCAGTGACTCAATCACAAATTAGAGACAGAATCTGTGCTGAAAACTGATAATGGTGGAAAAATATTCTTTTACTGTAACTTTCAGCTCAGTGCAGCTGTAACGTACTTCCTCCCCCAGGAAGCCCTGTCACTAAACCTGTGCAGCACGAAAAATAAGCCTTCATGAGTGGAGATTTTATTTGACATTTTAAGGATACAGATTGGAATAAATCCAAATATTTCCAATTTTTGCTGTGACTTTTTAAAAAATGTCTAGAATAGATCATGAAAGAAAAAGAATTGATGATACATGACATAAATACTAATATAATTTCCTTCTATGCCCTTCCATTCAATTCAATAATTTTCTTTTTTTTTTTTTTAAGATTTTATTTATTTGCGAGAGAGAGAATGAGAGACAGAGAGCATGAGAGGGAGGAGGGTCAGAGGGAGAAGCAGACTCCCTGCTGAGCAGGGAGCCTGATGTGGGACTCGATCCCGGGACTCCAGGATCATGACCTGAGCCGAAGGCAGTCGCTTAACCAACTGAGCCACCCAGGCGCCCTCAATTCAATAATTTTCTACGGCAAGGACAGCGATTTAAAACATCTCCCTCAAAATAAAAGGACACTACAGCAAAATTCTTCTTCAATATATAATCAAATATAATCTATGAAATACATATTCAAAATATAATCAAGTCATGAACTAATAATTTCTTTTGCCAAAGACTATAATTTAATTTTCATTCAAACTAAATTGGGATGTATTAGCAATGCACTTTCTAGGTATTTAAAGAACATCCTCGTGATCAGTCTTTAAATGGCAATCCATGACTTTTCACTTTGATAAGCAAGACTTATATATAGAGTCAGGACATTTTCCCCAAATATCCTAAATGTCTCTAACAAGGGGAAATGGGCTTACCCAAGTCCTTTTCTTAGATGAAATAGAAAACAGGTATTCATATACTCACTTTGGATGCTTAGCGATTATTAAGTTTCTTTTTCTCTCTCTTACATTTTTCTCAATATCAACTTCTTTTAGCATTCATTGTGTATTTTACTTTAATTTATTATCCCAGTTTTAGCTGTCATCTACGGAGCATAGCATGTAATAAGCAAGTTGACTGGGCCAGCTCTGTGTCATGCTGCAGGTCTGCGGGTCAGTTAGGGCAGTTCTCCTCATGTGTTCATTCTGATGCCTATAAGTCATCAGACTTATATTTAAGAATATTTTCACTAAACGCCTGTTTCATATAAATAACTTTATCTCATCCTTCATCTTGTTTTCCTCCAATTAATAAGTACTTTTGATATTGTACCATATCTGCATGTATTTCTGAAATTAGTCTTTGTTGGCAAGCCTATAAACCTTTTTTTAAACTGCACTTTTCAAACGCTACTACCAAGTAAAAAATTTAACATCCTAACTCAGAAATATCAAAAAACGAATTTCAGCACAATGTTGTATTAACAATCTTATATACACTTGAGACTTCTATGGCAGCTTCCTCTTTTGTTTTCCTTCTAATTCCAAAGTGTAGTGTCTCATAACCAAGAGCATACATATCCTAAACTGCAGTTCTGACAATTCTGGAAAGAGAGCTGATAAGCCCTACAGGGCACATGCATGTTCTTCATTCTGTCATTCTCCAAGGGAACACTCCTTCAAATACACCTGAGAAAAAGAGAAGTCTCCTGATGTTCTGTTTCAGTGTACGCCTATGTGCCCACAAAAACGAGTAGCATCCCTGAGAGGCAGCAACCAGTGGGATATCTGATGGTGGTAACACAAGAAACACCATGCCTCTGTGCAACAAAGGTTTGTTTCCAGTTCAGATTTTTTAATAACATGCTAATTGATATAATTTACATAATATACAAATCACTATTTAAAATGCAACATTCAGTGATTTTTATAGTCCCAGCTTTGTGTACCCATCATCACAATTACTTTAAGAACATTTTCATCACCATTAAAAAAATACTCATTTGTAGTCATTCCCCATTCCCTGCAAGTCCCCTAGTCATAGGCAATGCAAATCTACTTTCTATCTCTATGGATTTGCCTATTCTGGACATATCATATAAATGGAATCATAGACTACATGAATGATCTTTACAGCTCAGACTTAAATAATAAAAATAGCTAACATTTATTGAGTGTGTAAAATATGACAGTCATTTATTTGACAGAGAGACAGAGACAGTGAGAGAGCTAACACAAGCAGGGGGAGAGAGAGAGGGAGAAGCAGGCTTCCTGCAGAGCAGGGAGCCCGATGCGGGGCTTGATCCCTGAGCTGAAGGCAGACGCTTAAGGACTGAACCACCCAGGCGCCTCAACAGTCATTTAATTCTTATAATAATCCCATGAGGTAAGTACTATTACTATTCCCACTTTAAGATGAGAAAGCTGATGCACAGAGAGGCTAAGTAGCTTAGCCAAGATCACAAAACAAGTTAGATGAAGTGAAGATTTGAACGTAACGCAGCCTGGCTCCACAGTTCACGCTCTTAACCAACTCTGCTACACTACAGTGCCCCTTACTTACCTCTAAGCAAACTCACACGGTTGAAAACAACAGAAACAAAGTCAGGCTTGAAAAAAACATAGTGAGTTACAGCATTCCTCATAACCAATAAAATAAGCAATTAACTGCTTCAAATTTGTACATCTGTATCAGCAAAGTCTAAGAACTTTCTGTGATTAGTAGTAATTCTCCTTAAACAAGAAGAAGATAGCACACAGAAGAGGATTCCCCGGACTTGAAAGAATAGATGCTTGGAATCATTATTTTAGTCATGTTCAGATTATTAAGAGTTATCACCAGTTTCTTTTAGTGAAGAACTGAAGACTGGTGTCAGAATCCTTTCTACCGCTTCTAATAATTTGTTGTGTGCACCTGGGCAAGTGGATGTGAGTATAAGTGTGTGTAATTCAAGAGAAGGCTTGCTGCTTAGACTAATCACAGAAAGTTCCTAGTCTTTTCTAATGCAGATATGCCAACAAAAGGCATTTCATCATCCAGCAACATGATATGATCTCATTTGAGAAGTATATCTATGTAGAAGATGTGGAAGGAGAGAGGAAATGAGGAGGGGGGAAGAAAAGGAATAAGGAAGGAAGGGAAAGCAGAAGGCAGAGGGAGAGAAGGCAGGCAGGTGGAGAGGAAAGACAGACAAAGACATAGCAAATGGCCAATAAGGATATACACAAAGGTAGCAGTTATTCTCTGAAAGATTTTGTTTGGTATTTTTCTACAATGAACAAAATATATACATATATGTATTTTACAAAAAAATCAATATAATCTTAATTTGAGGCTATTTGTCCTCTAATGTGTTTTACAAAATTCTGGCTATTTTTCTAATTCACAAGGCATCAGTTCTCATTATAGAGTTAGTTTTATCATTCTTCTTTACTCATCATAATTCCCAAATTTAAAAATCTCTCTAGGCATTATATCATAACTCAACCAAATAAAGCCAAAAGGTAATTCTTAAAAGTATCTGCAATTACTTCTGTATCGTCTCTTCACAGCTAAATCGCTTCAAGCTTCTATATTTATCATTTATAAATTATATTCAATTCCAAATAATTTTAATCTCATATTTTCAAAACCATTATATTTATATCTCAAGCCCAAATGAAATGGAGTAAGTTATAATTACGACTATGGTGTATAGGTGTGTAAGTTTGCATAGCTGGAATCCCTGGTTTTGGCTAATACTATAGATCTTCTATTGTATACAGTAGAGTGGTGTTTGGGTTAAGAATGAATAATAAATTTAATTCAAAGGAGTTTATAATTTCAGACTTCATTTAAAAGACTCCTATTAAAAGACTTTCCTTTAAGGGAAAGGAAGCTTACATGGAGACAGTAGTTGGCCTACACCTCAGGGTAGCAAGCAGGTCTGCAAGCCAATTTTTGTAATGGACACCTGAAATATTAACGCATTACATTAGAAAGTGGAAAAGCCCTTCCCAGTTGTCTTAGTTCAAGCTAGTATAACAAAATACTAGACACTGGATGGCTTACAAACAACGGAAATCTGTTTCTCACGGCTCTTGGGGCTGGGAAGTCCAAGGCCATGGGTGCCAGCCTACTCAGTGCCTGGTGCAGCCCACCTCCTCATGGACAGAGGCTTCTCCCTGTAACCTCCTATGGCAGAGGAGAGCACGGGCGCTCTCCTCAGCCCCTTTTATACAAGAAGATGATATACCAGCAAATTCTGGGAAAATACTGGCTTTTAACTACACGGAAGATACACAAAAATGAATGTAGATTCTTCCAATACAAATGGCCACTCTAGCAACATAACTTAGGCCTCCTCTTAACCTACTGCTTCTAGCAATTGTTTCCTCTTCCTTATTCCTCCCCTTCTCTATCATTCCCACCTCTACAGGCAAGAGATGAAATAGTCAACTGTGTGAAAACAGGGTCAAGTGCACGGTAGCTGTTTGAAAAATGACAAAAAAAGTGCTGCAGACACTTTCAGGAATCACCTATGGCTTTATTCTGTTGAGTTATGATAGAATATGATGCAATATGATGCCCAGAGAGATTTGGAACGTGGAGTGAAAAGGATACCCTATTTGGCTCCATTCTTTTTTTTTTAAGTTTTTATTTTAATTCCAGTTAGTTAACATACAGTTTTGCATTACTTTTAGGTGTATGTGTAGTGATTCAACAATTCCATACATCACCGGGTGCTCATCACAACAAGTTGCACTCCTTAATCCCCATAACCTTGGTTGGTTCCATTCTTTAGATTTTTTTTAAACCAATTTCCAATGGATGGACTAGCAACTAGTTAAGAGTAAGGCTGGCAACAGAAAGACACAGCCAAATCTTGCTGCTCTGGGAATCTGGGGCCAATACACTTCCTTCCTCCTCACTCTCCTCCCTACCCACCTACCCCAACCCCCACAGCGCCCATCTACCCTATACTTCCAAGACCCCTTCTTCTCTAGCCCCACTTACTGTGCTGCCCCAACACCCCTCCAGTCAGATGGCATCAGAGTAGGGAATAGGGAGGAGAAGAAAGAAAAAGGAAGACATGTAAAAGGAAAGCCCCAGGTTAAACCATAATCCCACTCTTTTGGCTCTTAAATTTGCGGTATTAGCCTGTTTTTGTTTGTTTGTTTGTTTTAAGATTATTTATTTCGGGGTGGGAGGGAGAGAATCTTTAGCAGACTCCTCACAGAGCACGAGCCCAATGCGGGGCTCTATCTCACGACCCTGAAATCATGACCTGAGCCAAAACCAAGAGTCGGATGCTTAACCACCTGAGCCACCCAGGCGCCACTGTTTCATTTTGCTTTTAACCACTCTCTTCCTGAGAGGTCTAATTCTGTTCTTCTATCCCCTCATTTCCCGTCTCCTATGCTCTGAGCTCTTGCTCTGACAGGGGACGCTGTGGAATAGCTCAAGAACTGGGTAATTTCCAATCCTTTTGCTTTAGCTCTAACATATTGGAAATAAATATATTTTCCCAAAAATATATTATCATAAATATTATTTGTTTCTATAGTACTACTGGCACTATACTCCAAGTACATTGTATGGATTCATTTATAGGTTAATTTTAAAGGATTAGCTTGGAAACTTAAATATCATTTAAAAAATATTTTCTTGGGGATATCTGTTCTAAATTCTCATAACTATAGGGATACTTTTATGGATGAAAAATTTAAAAAGAAATAATTTACCAAAGCCACAGAATTAGTAAGTGGTAAGAGCCAAAACCTAAAGAGAGGTCTGTTCGAACGTGAGGCACTGAAGACTATACAATATCCATTATACCATGGAACCTCCAAAAACACATCTATGTTTTTCATTAAGTAAATGAAAATTCTGAAAAGCTAAAAATTTTACTCAATCATTAGATATTTTAAACTCAGTATCATTTATTCAAACATTTACCAGGTACTCTTTTACTCAAACCATCTCCAGCAATAATCACCAATGCTAATAAACTATGACTGACATCATCAGGGAAAAAAAAATGTATCTACATTATTTCAAGAATTCACCACTAATGTTAGAACTTTATCATATTATTTCTCTTACTTATGAATATTTGATTTGCTGAGATTCTGTTAAGGTAACAGATTCTTACACCCAAGAGTGATTTTTTTGTTGCTCAAAACAGAAATGCTTTATTAAAATCTTCTGTGAATTGTCATTTCCAAAACAAAAACATTTTCATTTCTCCTAAATACTTAAGAAGAATTATTTATAAGAATTATTCTTCTGTTAATAAAATAAATACAAGTGTAGAACTTGGAACAAATGACTTCTTATGCATGACATAGCTATTAACTACTATTAAATTCTAGCTACATTGTATCTTACAGACTCAATAAAAAATAAATACAACTATATAGTGCCAACTTGATTTAGGTGAAAAGTGCTAACATAAGTTAAAATTGTTTTAGTAAAAAAAAAAAGATAAGCATAATTATGGTTTATCCTTTATTGTAACTGCAAACTGCCATCTTGATTCACAGAGGCTCCAACATCCAGTGGAACCTGAGAACTACTAGAACAAGCCTACTGGCATGTTAACAGTGTAAACTCTTCACTGACTTAGTAACATGTCATCACTTCTTGAACTTCGACATCAATAAAAATAAATAAAATATTTACATTTAGAAAACCACCCAAAAATGCATTTTTATTCTTGAAAATAAAACTGCAAAGACAACTGACCACTTCTAATGTGATTGTGTGCCACGAAGTCTGTAAGAAGTTGCATTTTAAGTTGATAGTATTTCTCCAAACAATATTTCTCTTTGCTTTCTACTAAAAAACAACATTTATATTAGATATAAAATGTTTGAGCAATTTCTTTATTGAGGCACAGTATTTCAAAGGCTGATAGGCAAAAAGTGAAAACAGATTTGCCACAACTTCCATCCATAGATGGAGTATATTCACCACATGGGCAGACTAATTCTCTACCTCCCCCAAAAAGAAAGTCAGATTACAGTCATTTGACTTGATAATAAGCTCTGCATTGTCAGACACAGTGATTTACAAAATTTTGAACCTATGTTTTCTCACCTTTTCAACTTGCTTTGAGGAAAGCAACAGTCCTGAGGATCTCTACCTTTATCTTTGCATAGGACAGATTTTGCATTCTTGGTAAGCTCCCTAGTTAGTTGCCATTTATGAAAGTACCTCAGTTCACCTGCATATATCTTCTGAGGAATGTTGGTTTCCCAAGCCCATGTCAATTTTTATCAACAAGTTAATTAACTTGTAATTAATACCTTTTAAGAATGACAATGAATTTAGGAAGCCAAAGACCTAAGATTTTTCTATTTACTACCTCTTCTATATTTATCAATCCTCTTCCACTTAAACAGTATGTTCAAGGCTTTTAAAAGGAACTTCAATTTCCTCATAATTATCTAACATGATCTCTATCAGACAAATAGGTTTAACAATCTAGCTATCACTGTTGACATTCTGGACTGCATTTTAGACCATTTCTCTTCTCTTTCCTATTTCCCCAACTTGTTAATCTCTCCTGCTTGTGCAACCTTCTTTTACTCACTTAAACTTTCCCATAGTCTAGTCTCTCTTGCCTAAAAAAAAATAAACTAAGAAGGAATCCAAAAGAAAACCTTACTCCTATAACAACTTGCCCTTTCTCCGCTCAAACTTTGAGTTTATTATACTCATTCCGCTTCCTCAGCTCACACCTTTTTTGCATTTATTAAAAAAAATTTTCCTAACTTTCCTCAAAAAATAATTGACAAAATTAATTGTATATATTTAAAGTGAACATCATGTCACATTTCTCAATCTACTATCCCAATTCAGCAACAAAAATTTCTCTAGCTGGTTACCACTGACAACCAGGTTGCTAGAGCAAATGAACATTTTTAGCCCTTACCTTAATGAATATATTTACAGCATTAACACTAAAGATAATGCCCTCATTCTTGAAATCCTCCATTTTAATTAACTTTCTTTCCTAGTTTACAGACAATAATCACTACTCATAACTCTACTTCTGCTAAAGTAATAATCACTGAGCAAGGTGCTCACCTGTATTAGCTCAGTGTTTTTTCACACTGCTGGTAGTTCAAAGCAGCTTTTTAAATAAAACAAATTAGAATAAAAAATATCCAAATGTATTCCATGTCGTAAGGTTAAGTATTATTCTGGAAAATTTATGTGTGTGTGTGTGTAGTTCTTATTTTGGGTCATATTCAAAAAAGTTTGAAAGACACTGTGCTAATTTAATCACCAGAAGCCAACCTATGAGGTCCATATAATAATTTATACTTTTTAATAAAGAAAAAACTAAGCATACAGAAGTTGTATAATTTGTCTGTACTCAACCAATTGGTGTGACAATCAAGCATAGCCTCTATTTATGTCCTAATCTCCAAATACCCAAGTGATATACATTTATATCTCTTAATGTGAGTGTCTTAAATGCACTTCAATCTCAGTAATTGCAAAACCTGTACTCAATTTCCATACATTTTCTAATTTGTTAATTTTCTAATTTCCAGTGTTTTTCTCTTCTTCATCCAAGCATCAATACTCATATCTCATATAGATCCACTCTTTACTATGTTTATTATTTATTATTACCATAATAACCTTCAGTCACGCCCCCACCATTTTCTTCCAGGATAACTGCAACAGTATCCTCCCATTAACTGCCATTATGCCCCCTACAAGCCCCCAATTCACTCTCTGCTTTGCTGGAAGAAATCTCTTCAAAATACAAACCTCATTAGGGCAAACTCTCCTAATCCTGAAGTAAAACTTTTAAAGTTCAAATGCTATATATAATTTTCTAGACTGGATTTCTGTGTAGTTTTAGGCAGTACTTTAAAAAATAGAACCTAATTGATATTTAAAGGGCTTTTGTTAAAATCAATAATTGTCGAAAGACCCAGATCAAAAGTTCTTTACTTGCTGTTAAAGTCACTTCAAAGATACTAGGTTCCGTTTACATTAGGAGATTCAAGGACAATCACAAATGTCTTTCACTCAAAAATGCAGACAGCCAATGTCATTTCATTTTCTTAAAAACAAAATACATCCATTATCTTGAGACTAATGAAACAGTTTATTATTTGTACCTTCACAGAGACTTGACCAGAATTCATCCATGGCAGGCATCAATACTATTTCTAAATAATGTTTTAAACACAACAACAATCAACTTTAATTTGCACTAGATTCTAAATAAAAATACGTTTTTCAATGTTTATAGCAGATTAAGTTATGTCTCCTGTGAATCAGTCATACACAGTCCATAGATTATCTGCTATGACAACAAGTCTGAGCCTTTCAATCTACATGTTTAAACAAACTGTTGGATTTGTTGCTGCCTTTGCAAAGGCAGGTGGAAAGAATTTCTAGCTAGGTACTCACCAGGATGGGATCAAAGCTGTCATGATATGCTTTATGATACTATTTTAAATTAAATTATTAAAGAAAAGTGAAACTGAATTATTTCACTTTTCTAAACTATGTGTTCTCCATACACAGATACCTAATGTTGAAATAAAACCAATAAATAAATTGTTTAAAAGTATAGCATGTTTCATTGTTTTTTGTTAGCAGGATTATGTGTATTAGTTTTGGCATGCTGTTTGTGTTGTTGTTGATTCTCTCCTTTGCTTTTCAGTTAAAAAAATGAAAGAGCTAATGGTTCAAAAGAGACTCATTTCTTCTCTCCACATGACTGTTGGAAAGATCCTAATAAAGCCTGAATCAACAACTATAATAAATCCTTGACTTAAAAAAAAAAAAAAAGTTGCTTTACCCATAAGTATACATTTAGAAGTTAAAAAAAAAATGTGCTTTAAAGGTATGCATGAGAAGAAATATTCTACCAAATTTTCAACTATGATTTCTGCTTCATAGTGACAGACATGCTCTAAGACGAAGTTATGACAACAACATACAAAATAATAACATGATTGAACAATGGAAGCAGAATCATTATGAAGAATGCCCACTGGGGGGTTGTACAGAAAGACTTCTTTCAAAATATCTTCAAAATATTGTACCCCAGTTCTTAACAGAATCCACAGCATATGTTGGTATCAACAGACACCTGGATGGATGGATGGCCAGCTGGCTAAGAACTAGAACTCTCTTCACGTTCCTCAACCCAAGGCTCTGAAGTTTTCTTAGAATTCTATCTGAATGTAAGCCTTATTTCTGATGTACAGATTGAAAATCAAGATCACTGTGTATGAGAAAATGCATGTGAAAAAAAAACTGTACCTATTAAAAAATAACAAAAGAACTACTCAAAAGTAAGATGTTTTCATTACACATTTTAATAGCCATGATTTTAATACTAAGAACACTGCATTACTTTTTAAGTAAATTCATACTATAACCATCACATCCTATATGTCACTTTTAGAAAATACTTATAGAACTACTTCCTCAAGTTCCTACTCTAAATAAATAAAATTGGCACATTTCCTCTCTATTGAAAGGGGGTCTCATTTCCCTTTTTCCCACTTATAGGTTAGGATAAAAACACAAGCTTATTAATTTCTAACATAAAATGATTCCCTTATCCTCTCTTCTCAAAGGAAATTAGTATAAATGGAAACCTAGGGACAATATCATTTGATATTTACCTATTTTAAGCAATTAGAATTAAAATTGTTAATAAATGGAAAAAATATGACCTCAAATATCTGTATATTAAACTGAGTTTTAAGAATAAAATATTTTAATGCAATTAGACTCGCTAACTGCTATGTACAATGTTGTTTGTTCATTCCAAACACAGGCCAGAGTTCAGACAAACATGTAACATTGTTTTGTTTGATTGTAGTACTTTATAAAAGGTTTTATTTTACCATTTGCCAAACCTCTTTTGTTGAGTTATTCAAACTAACTTCTGCCAAGAACACTAGGAATTTGGTGATAGTGCTTCTTTTAGGAGAAAACAAGCCCTTTCCTCAGAAAACTGAAAATGTTTATCTTGGCACTAAAACCTTGTATTGAGCCTTCTGGAAAGTATTTTAAAATGTTGTCTTAAACCTAGACTTTGTGACTGAAACAGGAAAAGGCTTCATAGCTCTACACCAAAATACATATTTATAGGGCTGATTTTCTTTCTACACCAAAAATACTACGTTGATGGCAGCAGTTTTCAAAGTATGATTTCTGAGGACCAAGCTAAAACTTGGGCATTATCACGATATTCAACATACAATTTGTTTTTTAAACCTCAAAAACTGACAACTAAGAAATGCTAACTGTTGATCAAATACACTGTCTTTAAGTGTCAGACTGGAAGGACTGTTGCATTTAACTATCTGCTTTTGGGAATTTTCACAAAAAGAAAATTTACTTGATATTGTATTTTCCTCTGTACATGTCAACAGAAGATAGGTTTCTAAGTTTTTCTCTTTTTTATATTTTCCCCACTAGGTAAGCTTTACCTTCAGACTAGATAGACATAAAGATCAACCATGTGAACTTTTTACATATTGTCCTAATAATGTATCTGAATACAATATACAATTTTTGGAAATTGATGAAATGATATAGTCATTGTCCCTAACTCCTATACCTGACCCATAAATTGTTAAAATATAAGAAAGAGACCATATGGTAGACACCCCTAAATTGTTAAAATATAAGAAAGAGACCATATGGTAGCTCAAACAATTTCACAAAGACCCCCGGAGAGCTGCAATGATTTTTCAGTCATTAATAACTGACAAAAAATATTATGCACCCATTACCCATCCTTTACAAATCAAGTTCTCCCTACCTTGAAATCTGATCCATTTTCCCCTTCTAATGGCCTGGCTGTCCCTTTACAAGAATAACAGCAGCAGCATCACTTTAAATGTGCATGTAAAATTTTGGATAAAGTCATAGTAAGTTAAAATCCTATCATTGTGCTTATCAAATATTTATTAGGATGTTCTGGCAGGAAATTGTTTTAAAATTCTGGTATGGTTGAATTGTCTGATTTAGGTAAAAAGAAAAAAATTAAGATATCTATCAAATATATCTTATTAAAATCTGTAACTGCTTTGGTCAATCAAGTACAAATTTTAATTTTAAAAGTTTGGTCCTTCCTATTGTGATTGAATTCTGCCTATATCCAGAAAAATCAAGAAAAGTCTATTCAAATTAGTGTAATAAGACTGAAATAAATGGGAATTACTGGTATCACTGACAATAAAGGTTAGGAAGGAATGGACTCTTCCCAATCCAAAATCCTCTTCCTGTACTGCTATGGCTATAGAACGATGGTATCCTTTTCATTGGCCTTGAAATCTTGAGCCATCCTAACACTGCTCCACAGGCCTCACAGTTTCAATGTCAATGAGAAATACAACTCTGACATTATGGACTAATTTAATATTTTAAAGACAATTATTAATGTGCTAGGTTACCTTGGCAGAAGATTTAGATTAAGCCCTACCATCACTTTTTTCTTATTTAAATTTATTTAAATTTCTTATTTAAATTTAAAATGTTGACTTAAATTGATTTAAAATGTTGGAGAGTGGAGAATATCTAAAATCAGGTCCACAAAAAACAAAAACTCACTTATCAGTATTTAAGATTATTAATTTATATATTCAGCTTTCCAAGATGAACCTGTAAGGAGAATATGAAAAACAAACAAACAAACAAACAAAACAAATCTTTTTTCCCTCTCTTCTATCCACTAAGAAGCAGTGATTTATCTCTAACAATCCTAGAGGAAGGAAACAAAAACAAAACCAAACCTCGTGCTACTTGTGAGAAATAATTATTTAGGGAACAACATTAGTTACATGGCTGATTTAAAAAACACAAAGGAACCCTATTTTTTCTATTAAAATAAATAGGTATAACAGGACATACCTGAAAAAGAACATGTACATGGCAGCTGTGATGCAGAACAAAAGGACCTACAACAAGGAGAAAATATATTACTTGCAAAAGAACACTGACATCATTTGTGTATCTTTCTTTTTCTAAATTTTAATTCCAGTATAGTTACCATACAGTGTTATATTAGTTTCAAGAGTACAAGATAATGATTCACCAATTCCATACATCGTGGGGTACTTATCAGGACAAGTGTACTCTTTAATCCACATCCCCCCACGCACCTCCCCTCTGGTAACCATCAGTTTGTTTTCTATAGTTAAGAGTCTGTTTCTTGGTTTGTCTTTCCTCTCTTTTTTTTCCCCTTTACTTGTTTTGTTTCTTAAATCCCACATGTGAGTGAAATCATATGGTATTTGTCTTTCTCTGACTGACTTATTTCACTTAGCATTATACTCTCTAGCTCCACCCATGTTGTTGCATCATTGTGTCTTATAAAAGCAAAATACCCACTATTAAATCTTGTGCCTGATTTAAAGATGTGAAAACTAGTCATACACGTGTCATATTCTCTACCTTTCATATAAACCATATTAAGGCAATAATGAGTCTGTACACACACATATAAATAAAATTACATACATTTTACATTATGTAGTATAAAATATGTATATATATTACTATATGTATATATGTATACAGATTAGGTAGAAGGGTAACATGGTTCAAAAAGGATCAATTTTTAAAATAATCTAAAAATGCCTGAAAAAGCAAGTAACTTAAGAACAAAGACAATGGCTCTTATATAATGAAGTCAGCAAATAAATCATAAGCATATTAACTGTTATACCAAGATGACCAGATTTTTTTCAAACCTAAAATACAGTTCAGTTGTCAACCAATTCTAATCAATAAGAAAAACTCCTAAAAATATAATCATCCTTTGTGGGATATGGACTAGCTATAAAAAAAATCCTCTAAAAACAGGCATCTGAATATAGTAAACCTAACTTTAAAAGCTCCCCTCAAACATATCACACTAAATACAACAAAATAAAATGTATATGGAGGGGTGCCTAGGTGGCTCAGTCAGTTAAGCATCTGACTTGATTTTGGCTCAGGTCATGATCTCAGTGTTGCGAGATCAAGCCCCACGTCCAGCTCCACACTGGGTATGGAGCCCGCCTAACATTCTCCCTCTCCCTCTGCCCCTTCCCCGCTACTCTCCTAAAAAAAAAAAAAAAAAGGTATATATGGAAAGAATCCAGAATCCAAGTCCTGACCAAAAGCTTAGTTGTGCCAACAAAGTGGATCTCCATAAGTTGTTTTAAATCACTGAAAAACAAGTTGTAAAATGTGTTCTTATGTTAACAACAGTGTAAACTAAACATGACTGTCAATGGCCTCACATCATAGACAAATGACAAATGGACAATCTTTAACTGTAAATGGCTGACCACAAAGCGCACCAAAAATGAATATTGTGCAAAACAGTGTTTTGTTACTTCCAACACAAATAATTTCTAGTCAACTTAAGGGAAGTCTAATAGTTTTGCTATTACAAATTAAGTTTGACGAGTTTGCCACCTTGGCTTAAGATAAGCACTATAAACATAACCTGAATGACTTAGAAATCTATAAACCTACAAACCAAAAGAAAGTATCAATTACTACAAAACAAATATTTTTATTACTTATTATACAGAAAATATATAAAATCTTTTTCTATATGTAAAGTATATAAATTTTTTTCTAATAAGCACACACACACAATCTTCTGTCCTCCTCGCTCCTTCCTTTCCTCTCTCCTTTCCATTACCTTTAAAAATACCCTATCAATGATGTGTAAGGTTCATATCACTGCTTTTGACAACATAACTTAAAGCATATGGAATAATTTTCAATTATTGATTAACCGATTAAAAATTAGAGTCCAATTGAGTTTATTTACTGGTTATAATTTGCCAGCCAATGACCCAGATCACGAACCTCAATTTGTATTTCCCTATCATTTTATCCCTTTGGGCAAAGCCATCCTTCCTAGATGTTCAATGTTTCATTCCTTCCCTGACCTAGTCATTTTCCCCTTTGCAGACCTATTCACAAACCTCTCTAGAAGTGTCCCACAAATCTTTCCCACACCCTCTAACTTCTCTAAGGAAAATTTCCTTAGTCTCTTTCCCTCAAAATGTTGCTATGCTCTAACCTAATATGCTAAACCTATCGATACTCATGTTAAACTAACATTTATCTCTGCAAATAATATATCTGAAACTGGGAAAAAGTACAATGTTTAAGATCTCAATCTTTAGAGTGTGGCAGATCTGGGTTTGAATCTAGTTGTATGTGACTTTCAAAGCCTTACTTAATTTCCTAAGCCTTAGATCCCTTGTCTGTAAAGTGAGAATTTCATCTCACTTTGAACTGCTGGGAAGATTCAATGAGACGATAATTGTTAGAGGTGTTCAGCAAACTGTTTTAACTTTGTTTTGTTACTTATAGAAGTGATCTAGATACGAAAAACGTCACCTAGACACCTAAGTCTGGAAAGTTTCTATTAAACAGACAGACCTTTCAAAATCTCTCAAATTCAAGAGATGATAATCTGTACAAATGGGGTGGGGGGGAGGAGAATCTAAAGGATATTAATGTATAATTGATCATTTCATTTAACAGGTATTTACTGAATGCCTATTATGTGCTGGGCACTGTTCGAGAACTTACAACAGTACACAAAATGCACAAACTCCTTGCCCTAAAGAAAGCTATCTTTTAGTTAGGTAAAAGAAGATATTAAAGGAAAAGATAGTGGTTGCAGTTTTGGAGAAAAACAAAGCAGGATAAGGAAATAAATGCAGGAGAATAGGGGTTGTTGTTTTATACAAAGTAGTCAAGGATGCAGAGACTTGGTACAGACATTGAGGAAATGAGAGATAAGTGAGGGGACTATATCAACAGAACCATGGGAAGGTTCTGATTCTTATTATGAAAGGTATTCAGTATTGTGTTAAAGATGCTAAAGAAAGGATTGAAATTTGAGTGACCTAGTGTTTCAAATTTTTTTTAATTGTGCTAATTTACTATACATCTTGACTTTCAAAAAAATGTTTTTTCAAATAAATGTAAATCTGTAGGTAAATAAAGAAGAGTATTTTCTCTGTGTTTCAAATTACAAAATTTTAAAGCTAAAAAGAACTTAGGTCCACCTAAGTTTCACTTTTGGTTTCATTAATGTTCTCTATCGTTTTTCTGTTTTCTATTTCATTGATTTCAACTTGATCTTTATTAGTTCCTTTTTCTGTTTGCTTTGGATTTCATTTGCTTTTGTTTTCCTATTTTTTTAAAGACAAAAATTTAGGCCATTGATCTAGATTTTTTTTTTAAATATAGGTATATAATGCTATTAATATCTTCCTAAGATCTGCTGTACCTGTATCCTGATAATTTTGATAAGTTTGTTATTCATTTTTATTCATTCAAAATACTTTCAAATTTTGCTTTTGCTTACCTCTGTGATACATGACTTACTTAGAAGTATGTTTAGTTTCCAAATATTTGGGGATTTTAAGTGACCTTTCTGTTGTTACTGACTTCTTATTTGATTCCATTATGGTCAGAAAATACTTTATATGAGTTGATTATTTCTAAATTTATCAGGACTTATTTTGTGTCCCAAAACATATCAGAATATGTTCCATATATTTGGTAAATATCCATGTGTATTTTTTTTTTTTAATGTAACCTCTACACTCAACATGGGGCTCAAACTCACAATGCTAAGATCAAGAGTTGCATGCTCCTCAGACTGAGCCAGCCAGGCAACCCCCCACCCCAATGTGCATTTTATTTTTTTAAGATTTTATTTATTTATTTGAGAGAGCACAAAAGTGAGAGAGATTACAGAGGAAGAGGGAGAAGCAGACTCCCTGCCGAGCAGAGCCAGATGTGGGATCATGACCTGAGCCGAAGGCAGACACTTAACCGACTGAGCCACACAAGCGCCCCCCAATGCGCATTTTAAAAGAATGTGCCTTCTACTGTTGCTGAGAGAGATATCTATCGATTAGGTTGTTCAAATCTTCTGTATCCCTAATTGTCTACTTGTTCAATCAATTATTGAGAAAAGTTATCAAAATGTCCTGCTATAATTGTGGAGTTGTCTCCACAATCTCTCCTTGCAGTTCTATCAGTTTTTCCTTGGTGTATTCTGAAGCTCTGTTTTTAGGAACATAAATATTTAGAATTATGTCCACTTTATCATGATGAAATTACCTTATCTCTGATAATATCCCTTGTTCTGAAATCTATTTTGTCTGTAACTCCAGATTTCTTTTGATACTATTAGTTGTCCATTCTTTTACTTTTAACTGATTGGGTCTTTATATTAGAAGTTCATGTGTGTAGGCATTCTTGTTGTTTCTTGTTTTACATGCTATCTGAAAACCTCCATCTCTTCATTGGCATTGAGTGTTCATATTTAACATGACTACTGGTAAGTTCAAAATTAAATCTATCATCTTGGTATTTATTTTTCTATTGTTTCTCATTTGTGTTCTTTTTCTGCCTTTTCTGGATTAACTATTTTTTATGATTCCATTTTCTCTCCTTTGTTGGCTTATTTTAGTGTTTGCTTTAGGGTTTATAGTATAGATTTTTAAATTGATAGTCTCCATTCAAGGGATATTATACTACTTAATATATAATATGGAACTTTACAATAGGATACTTCCATTCCTCCTCTTCTGCCCTTTGTGCTATTATTGTCATCTATCATACTTTAACCTATATTACAAAATGACTACATTTTAATATTTTTTCTTTAAAAACATAGATCTAAAATAATTTCCTTTATTTTTAAAGACTTTTGCAGGGTGTAGATTTCTAGGTTGATGGATTTTATTTCAGTAGTTAGCTCAACAAATGTCACTCCAATATCTTCGTACAATTTGATTATGATGTGCCTTGGAGTAGTCTTCTTCTTGTTTCTTCTACTATGGTTTCATTAAATTTCTTGGACCTGTGGGTTTACAATTTTCACCAAATTTGAAAAATTTTTCAGTCATAATTACATTAATTTTTTTCTTTCCCCCTTTTCTTCTTTAGGAACTCAAATTAATATACAGTAGGTCCCCTGAAGTTGTCCCACAACTAATGTTCTGTTTACTTTGTAAAAAAAAAAAATCTCTTTACTCTCTGTTTTATTTTGGGTTGCTTCTATTATTATGTCTTCAAGTTCACCAATATTTTCTTCTGCAATGTGTGTCATTAATGCCATTCAGTAGATTTTCCATCTTACACTGTGTAATTATCATCTCTAGAAGTTTGATTTAGATTTTTTCCCTATTTTCCATATCTCTAACTTTTTGAAACTATGGAATTCAGTTATAATAACTCTTTTTAATGTCCTTGCCTACTAACTCTAACAGCTTTGTCAGTTTGGGTTTGGTATTGACATATTTATTGTCTCATTATGGGTCAAATTTTCTTGTTTCTTGCTGCATGCCTGGTAATTTTGATTGGCTATCAAACATTCTGAATTTTACCTTGGTGAGTGCTCAATATTTCTGTATTCTCATAGATCTTGAGCTTTGTTCAGGGACACAGTTATTTGGAAACAGTTTGATCACTTAAGGACTTGCTCTTAAGATATTTTAGGAGGGAGCAGAGTAGTGCTCAATTTAGAGCCAATTACTCCCCATTAACTGAGATAAGACCCTTATGTGTACTTTACCCAAAGCCACATGAATCTTGAGATTTTTCCAGTCTGGCTAGTAGAAACAAGACACTATTCCTGCTGCTATCTGAAAGGCAAGCACTCAAGTAAGGACCTCAAATCCTTTCAGGTTGTTCTTTCCTTGATCTGGGGCATTTCCCGCAGGTACTTGTCCTAATCATTAGGCAAGCAGCTAAGCACTTTTCTCTCTAGTCTTCTGTTCTATGAACTCTATCCAGCATTGTCTTCTCTCACTCTCCACTCTGTTTCTTCAACTCAGAAAGTCCTTGACCTTGTCTGAATGCCTCCTCTTTGATCCAAGCCTTGAAACTCCCGCAAGCGGGAAGCTAGCATACTCTACTCGTAGGGTTCATTTCATTTGTTTCCCTGCTCTCAGGGACCTCTCTGCCCTTTGGTGTCTTATAACCAAGACCTTGATACCACTGTTTCATCTGTTGCACAGGGTTTGACTGTTACAGCTGTAGGAGTAAGGATTACTGTGATCAACTGGTAACTGTTACTACATCAAGGACAGAAGCAGAGTGTAGTTAAATTTAAATTATTTACAATTATATAACATTAAAATTTAGTTCCTCACTCACACTAGTCCTATTTCACGTAACCAACAGCCACATGTAGTTGTGGATACTATAACAGAAGAGATACAGAATAGATCTATAATTGCAAAAAATTCTATTAGAACTATCTGGCTAATGAGTGGTATTTCCACTGTGCATTGTGGTGTTATGTAGCACGTAAAATAGTCTAACTTTGGCTGTAGATATCTGCATACATCTATTTTTATACTTTATGCTTTTATGTGTAAATTGACACAAAACTTATAATCATACCACTTTACTCATTTGTAGAAACAATACAATAACATCTATTACATATATTGTAAGGATTAAATAAGATAACATACATAAAGCCTAAAAGAATTACTAGTACATCAAAGATGCTCAATAAATAGTAACTCTGACAACAAATACTTTCTCTGTAATTCTCTTCCATTTCACAACCATTACACAACATACTTAAAAAGGATAATTTTCCAATTGCTTTTTTTACTTTAATTTTAACATTTTTTATTTTATTTTATTTATTTTATTTTTTTTTAAAGATTTTATTTAATTATTTGACAGAGAGAGACACAGCGAGAGAGGGAATACAAGCAGGGGGAATGGGAGAGGGAGAAGCAGGCTTCCCGCGGAGCAGGGAGCCCGATGCGGGGCTCGATCCCAGGACCCTGGGATCATGACCTGAGCCGAAGGCAGACGCTTAACGACTGAGCCACCCAGGCGCCCTAATTTTAACATTTTTTAACTCAAAAAGTAATATAGGGCATGCTACAACATGGATGAACCTCAAAAATATTATTTAACTGAAAGAAGCTAGTTATAAATGACCACATGTTGTATGATACCATTTATATGAATTCCAGAAGAGACAAATCTATTTACAGAAAGTAGAGTAATGGATGTCTAGAGCTAGGGAAGTGAGGTGTGATAGCAACTGTTTGCTAATGGTACAAAGTTTCTTCTGAGGATGATGAAAAGTTTCTAAAATTAGATTGTATGGATAGATGCAGAACTCTATAAATACACTAAAACTCACATAATTAACTTTCAACTGGCAAATTTTACAGCATGTAAATTACATGTCAAAAACTATTCAAGCTGATTTTTACAAAGTAATGCATATACACAATAAAAACAAAACTGCAAACTGAATAACAAAAATACAGTGAAAAGAAAGTCCCCTCCTATTCCAGGTCTCTGATATCCTGTCTGTGCACACATTTGTATATATATACCTAATAAAGGCATTGTTTTATACTTTCCTTTCTAATTTTACACACACACACACACACACACACCCCATATGGAAATGCTGACATTTTTAAAAACAGTATATGAATAGATATTTAGAGTGGGTGGAGCCAGAAAATACTGAATACCAAAGTATATTTTGCAAACATGTGCCCTTATATCTCTTGAGATAAATTCTTAGACCTGAATTCACTGCATTTAGGGCTAGGTGCATTTTTAATTTTGATTTATTCCCATCATCCACATATGAAAGCACTTATTTCCTTACACTACCTATTTTCCCATACCCAGTTTGTGTTTTATCAAACTATTTATTCTTGCCAATCTGGATGCATGAAAGAAGCGATAGCTCATATTATAGTTGCATTTTTCTTGTAAGTGAAACTGAGCCTCCCAGATTTATAAACATTTTTGTTTGTTTTTAGGTCATTTGGTTTAACTCTTTTTCATATCCTTTGCTTATTTTTGGATTGTTGATCTGTTAGAAACCATTTATATTTTTTGAAACTGCATATACTTACATGAAAACATAGAATTTATTTCATTATTATCGATTTGCACCAAGAATATGAATAACCGGTTAAATAAAAGTAATCATGGAAAGGAAATCTCATAATGTCCAATGCCAAAAGAACATTTTAAGCCAAGACTATACACAAAGTATAACAAATAATGTAAAAGTAAAGTTCATTCAGCTGAAAAGTACTTTCTTCCAGAATGCCTTTTTAGGAAGTGATAGATTCACAATACACCATTTCCTGCTATCGAGCTTTACAAAACTTGCAGAAAAAAAAATTGTACTATTACTCTTTTCACTATGTCATGTGGAATTATATGAAAACTATCCCTCTCAAGGCTCTAACAAAGAAAAAACAGTACCACAATATATGAATACTTTAAAATCCTAAAAATAACCAGGAATATTAAAAATGTGAATATAGCCCAATGTGAACATGTCCTGGAAAAGAAACCTCAAAATGGTTAAAACACATATCCTGAAGTCATTTTAGAGCCTACTAGAGACCTAAACAGATGGCACATTTAACTACTTCCTACCACAGAGCTCTCCTGCTTTTCTTTAACATACTCGATTAAATGTTCTTTGTCCCTGATCACTCCTTCTTGAGTGTGTCCAAAGACAATGACGCCCTTTGCTGCCTGGTCTTCATTACTCATCAAGCCCATTTCCCCCATATTCATTGAGCCCTCTTCTTCCATGACACAAATAAATACTGAAATCTCACTTCTGTTTCTGTAAAAGAAGCAACAAACTCCCCTTGCCCATGTGTGCTTTAGTCATACTTCAGCCAAGCAGCCCATTCACAAAAGTTGATCTGGTGTGTCTATGTGTTTCTGAACACTTTGTGACTTAGCAAGTCTGTAAGAGAGAGCTATACAGAGGTAAGCTCCACACGATCAGGAGCCCACATGATCTTTGGGTGAAAAAGAACAGATAAAGAAGCACACAGGTTCTCACCTTTATTTATATATTTATTCAGTACTTGCTATATTGCCAGCATATTATGGAAACAAAACTACATAATTATGGATACCTGTTGCCCTTATGAGGCCAGTCTAGTGGAAATGCAGGCACATTAACAAATCATTCCAATATGATACGTGAGGACAGAATATTTACACTTCACCCTTCAAGAGGTACTCACCAAAACATCTGATTATGTTATTATTGTAATTATTCGACATATTTAGGTAATGCTTTTTGGCCATCTATATACCTTTTTTTATGTCTCCACCAGAACTTACTTAGAACACAAAGTCCCAAAGGACAGTCTCTATTTCACCTAATTCCATACATGGATAGATTTTTGATATATAAGGCTTTTGATAATGATATTAGTTTCTATTTATAGAATCCATCTTTCAAAAAACTAAATAGTACTTCTATTCATACACTTTTTAAAAGGCTGAACTTTAGACTCTAAGCATTTTTTCACTTTTCTGCAAACACAGATCACTGCATGGCCTCTTGGGAGAAACCACTCTTACTGGATGAATGAGTGTTATCATAACTTGCAGTGTATACATTTTGACTTTGAACACACAACTTATCATTATCACAGTATTGATTGGCTTTAGACAATGCATAGTTTTAAACAGTGCTATTCTCAAGTTAAATAGCTATGTATTGCTTCATAATTTTTAAAAATCCTTATGTAATTAAAATCTCCCTTAACACACAGTCCACCTTTTTAATCTGTCCCTTTGTTTTAGATTGGCAGTTTTACTTAATGATTTTTTTAAAATTTCCCTTCCTTGATAAAACAAATACAGGAACAGTATAAAACACCCTATGGGGAGTTTTAGAGTCACAAATGCCAGAGTAGAGGTAAGAAAAAAGTCTTGGTTCTCCAGATTAAGACTAAAAACTTGATCAAATCACTTCAATTTTTTAAACCTTAACTTTTTCATCTTTAAAAGAAGTTAATCTCTAGGATTCTTCAGAACTCCAAAATTCCATGACTCCCTACGTCAATTTTTTTCACCGTACAAGAAATTATTTCAAAGCAAACCATCACTAATATACTAGGAGACAAATCCCAGAATATTTATATATATTGGGCAATTTAAAGTATTTGCACTGAGTATAAGAAATTACACTAAATATGACCAAAATTTGGGCCTAGTCTCTTCCTTGCATTGCTGACTATTCTTGATTTATACCTTCAAGGTCAGCAAACAAAGTCTGTCAACACATTAACCTTGAAATTTTTCAGTTGTGAACGAATTATGTTAGATAGTGGCTGGGAAGTATAGCCTATATGATATCCTCCTGTCCTTTTATGGCTAAGTGAGTAAACTGTACTTTGTTTTCCATAAAAATGAAACAATGTAAAGTATACAACTATGAAAAATTTCAGTACACGGTAATTACACAACTTGAAGTTAATTCCTTATAACAACAAAATGTTAATTCTCCTAAAGTAAATAGCTTTAAACAACTATTTAAAAGACCAAAGATAAGATTTATACATAGAAACATTCAGTGCTTATTTAAAAAATTTTTTTAATGTAATGGTCAGGTAAAAGCCAAGATGTGAATTCATTCACTGAACAAAATATTCGTTGAAAGCATACTCTCTGGTCTATAAATACCAATTAGACATTATCGTTCATACACCCACAACACTTTATTCGCATCTCAATTATGATCAGGTAAAGGAAATGCAGTTTATTGGAAGTAAAGTTTGGCCACTGACTTACATTTAAAAGTTATCAAGATACTCAGCTGCTTCTTTTTTTCCCCATACCCATTTCTCTATTGTATGGTCATTTCACTAGTCACTAACGTTCATTAAAAATGCAATTCAAAACAAACAGGAAAAGAACTAAGTGTGAAAAGGAAGCCAAAAGAAATCATGGATGAGCTTAAAGATGCAAAGTTAGTAAAGGTAACTCAAGACAATCAAAAGGACCAGAAAACAAGGAGAAAGAAGAAAGGAGAGGAATAAAACAGATAATAAACTGCTATTGGTTAACAGTGCCAGGTACTATAAAAGGTATTTTTAAAATATTATCTTTAATCCTAACAACAGCTCTTCAAGGTAGGTTTTTATTACTCCCCTTTTAAGTGGGCTCAGAAGATAAATTACTCACCTAAAATCACAGAATATTTAGTGGCTGAACTAAGACTCAAAGCCAAGACTATTCCGATTTCAAAGTCAAGGCTTTCAATTACACTCCTCTGCCTCTAGAAAATACTTTATTCTTATTAATGTTGATTGAGTGGTTACAGTGCTTCCATGGGAGGAATAACCCCCCTTAATGCTTCCAATGTATTATTTTTTTTAACCAGTGTCTGTCATTTTTTTTTACAAAGGGAGGGGAATTTTTTCATAGTTCCATATATTAATAATTACAATAACAATGCACCAACAACATCAATTGCTGATGTTACTGAGCTTGCTGCATGTCACAGGCAGTATTAGGTGCTTGACATATATTACCTTATGTAATCCTCAAAATAGCCCTGCAATGTAGGGATTATTATCCTTACTTCAGGGAAGATGTTTAGAGAGACATGGATAGTTATGAAATTGAGGCAGGTTTAGAAACCAAGTGTGATTCTAAAACCCCTGAGCTGTCATGGATTTCTCTCAAAGATTCCTTTAAAAAACCACCATTAAAGTATTACAGTTTATAAATTTCATTCAACTTAATTATGAAACATCTCTTCTTTTCATGCACAGCAAATAAAATAGAAAGTTAAGGTATAGGCTCTGTGTGAAAGAACTCACTATTTACATAATGAACCAGATTTAAGAAAAGCAAAGATGACAAGAATATTCCATAAGCCTCAAAATTTCTATGAAATATTTATTCTAGTAAAGAAAAACACATCTAAAAAATATATTTTCCAATTTCTAAAATAACTAATTTAAATATTATAATTAAAAAAAGAAAAAAAACCTAAAACCTTCCTTGTTTATATATTAAGTGAGATGAGAAAAAAGTGACATGAGCCAGTTTTCCAGTATGTTTACATAGCTATGTAAGGAACCATTCTTTATCCTAATGCTGCCAAACATGTTACTTTTACAATTCAGAAAAAAACAACACAGAAAAGTTCACATGTCATTCAGCACATGGAGGAGAAAGATTTTATATGGACTCAGAGCAAAGTTAAAGCTGAAAAAATATTGTGTTTTCAGCATGGCAAAGTAGACAAGTCACCTAAGTGAAACCTCATTATTATAAGTAGACAATTTGTAGTACGTTAGTTATTTTCAACCAAATGGTGGTATTCCCATTAACCCCAAATAAGAAACAGGCTTGGGGTGCTAAGGTGTTTTTCCCTCAGAGACATTACAAAAATAAGAGCTCCCAGATTAGAGAGGTCATAGCAAGGCCACATACAAATAGCACATGGCAATATGGCAATTCAGATTTTTATTATTTGATAAAGGTAGGAAAGACCATTAGAGTGAGGGTTATTATAATACTAAGGCAGCCAGTAAGACAGCACTCACTACTTCACCAAAAAACACTGTGCTGTGGACCAAAAGCCAACAGCTGCCCTCCAGCTGGGTTCCAAATATTTTAGGTGTCCACTGGGAACCAACTCAATCCCAAAGCATAATCCCCCCCAAAACAGCCATCAACAATAAGTAAAAGGATATGTAATCTCTTTACTGTTGTTTTAAACACAGCAGATGGGTAATTTTACTCATGCATTGGTATAATAAAATATCATTTACTTCTCCCAAATAATATACCCCGTACCCATTCTTTGGGTATATGCTCATTCCAGAATTCATTTGAGAAAAACCTTCCTTGATTAGGCATGGCATTGCTCGTATCTGTCTTCGTTCTCACTATTTCTATCCAGCTGCTGATTCCTCTCTGCATACTACCATTTCTTCAGCAGGAAAGGTTCAGAACTAATGGGCTGTTTTGTTTTTTGTTTCCTAATGAACATTTAAAAAATCTTAAAGCACAATGTAGTGAGCATTACCGCTACAAAAAAAAAAAAAAAAAAAAGGCGAGGGTGGGGTGGGGTATAGAATGTGCTTGAAATCTGAATCAGATGAACTGTAGAAGACTTTTCAATCATCTCCTCCAAACTGAATCTACACACAAGATTTTTCCTTTTGAGCTTCCTATGCTTATTTCATCATGGAAACACAACAGATCAAGGCCTCTCAGTTATGTTGGGTTAACTAACTTTAAGAAAACTTCATTTTCTGTGTTATTTTTTTCCTCCCCAGTCAGCAAGACAGATTCAGTACCTAGTTTATCACTAAGAGACACAATAATATGGGAATGTATGCTTTAAAAATACCTACAAAAGCATCTTAACAGTTTGAACAGAAAAGAGAATGATAAATGAATTAAAAAAAAATCACTACCAATATCTTCTGAAATCCAAAGTCAACTTTGTTCAGTATTTATGGGTCTAGGGCAATGAGAAGAAACTTAAATGCTTATCTGCTCTTGTTCCAACAGTAAAAATGGATTAAGATTAAAGAGATAAAAATCTAGTACAAAATGAAGTTTACATCCAGTATTAGCTATTAGTTATGGATTGCAAAATGATTTTAAAAACAGAGATTTAAGAGAGAGAGGGGCAGAAGGTATACTGGAGCAAATTATAGCAGAGAACTTCCATAATTTGGGGAAGGAAACAGGCATCAAAATCCAGGAGGCACAGAGAACCCCTCTCAAAATCAATAAAAATAGGTCAACACCCCAACATTGAATAGTAAAACTTACGAGTCTCAGAGACAAAGAAAAAGTCTTGAAAGCAGCTCGGGAGAAGAGATCTGTAACCTACAATGGTAGAAACATTAGATTGGCAACAGACCTATCCACAGAGACCTGGCAGGCCACAAAGGACTGGCATGATATATTCAGAGCACTAAACGAGAAAAATATGCAGCCAAGAATACTATATCCAGCTAGGCTGTCATTGAAAATAGAAGGAGAGATAAAAAGCTTCCAGGACAAACAAAAACTAAAGAAATTTGCAAACACGAAACCAGCCCTACAAGAAATATTGAAAGGGGTCCCCTAAGCAAAGAGAGAGCCTAAAAACAACATAGACCAGAAAGGAACACAGACAATATACAGTAACAGTCACCTTACAGCCAATACAATGGCACTAAATTCATATCTTTCAATAGTTACCCTGAATGTAAATGAGCTAAATACCCCAATCAAAAGACACAGGCTATCAGATTGGATTAAAAAACAAGACCCATCGATATGCTGTCTGCAAGAGACTCATTTTAGACCCAAAGACACCCCCAGATTGAAAGTGAGGGGGTGGAAAACCATTTACCATGCTAATGGACACCAAAAGAAAGCTGGGGTATTAAAAGTCCTAGCCACAGCAATCAGACAACAAAAAGAAATCAAAGGCATCCGAATCGGCAAAGAAGTCAAACTCTCACTCTTTGCAGATGATATGATACTTTATGTGGAAAACCCAAAAGACTCCACCCCAAAACTGCTAGAACTCATACAGGAATTCAGTCAAGTGGCAGGATATAAAATCAATGCACAGAACTCAGTGGCATTCCTATACACCATCAACAAGAAGGAAGGAGAAATTAAGGAGTCGATCACATTTACAATTGCACCCAAAACCATAAGATACCTAGGAATAAATCTAACCAAAGAGGCAAAGGATCTGTACTCAGAAAACTATAAAATACTCATGAAAGAAACTGAGGAAGACACAAAGAAATGGAAAAACGTTCCATGCTCATGGATTGGAAGAACAAATATTGTGAAGATGTCAATGCTACCTAGAGCAATCTACACATTCAATGCAATCCCTATCAAAATACCATCCACTTTTTTCAAAGAAATGGAACAAATAATCCTAAAATTTGTATGGAACCAGAAAAGACCCCACATAGCCAGAGGAATGTTGAAAAAGAAAAGCAAAGCTGGCGCATCACAATTCCGGACTTCTAGCTCTATTACAAAGCTGTCATCATCAAGAGAGTACGGTATTGGCACAAAAACAGACACATAGATCAATGGAACAGAATAAAGAGTCCAGAAATGGACCTTCAACTCTATGGTCAACTCATCTTTGACAAAGCAGGAAAGAATGTCCAATGGAAAAAAGACAGTCTCTTCAACAAATGGTGTTGGGAAAATTGGACAGCCACATGCAGAAGAATGAAACTGGACCATTTCCTTACACCACACACAAAAATAGACTCCAAATGGTTGAAAGACCTCAATGTGAGACAGGAGTCCATCAAAATGCTAAAGGAGAATACAGGCAGCAACCTCTTCAACCTCAGCTGCCACAACTTCTTCCTAGAAACACTGCCAAAGGCAAGGGAACCAAGGGCAAAAATGAACTATTGGGACTTCATCATGAAACTGGACCACTTCCTTACACCACACACAAAAATAGACTCCAAATGGTTGAAAGACCTCAATGTGAGACAGGAGTCCATCAGAATGCTAATGGAGAACACAGGCAGCAACCTCTTCGACCTCAGCCGCAGCAACTTCTTCCTAGAAACATCGCCAAAGGCAAGGGAAGCAAGGGCAAAAATGAGCTTTGGGACTTCATCAAGATGAAAACCTTTTGCACAGCAAAAGAAACAGTCAACAAAACCAAAAGACAACCAACAGAATGGGAGAAGATGTTTGCAAATGACATATCAGATCAAGGGCTAGTATCCAAAATCTATAAAGAACTCATCAAACTCAACACCCAAAGAACAAAGAATCCAATCAAGAAATGGGCAGAAGACATGAACAGACATTTTTCCAAAGAAGACATCCAAATGGCCAACAGACACATGAAAAAGTGCTCAACATCGCTTGGCATCAGGGAAATCCAAATCAAAACCTCAATGAGATACCACCTCACACCAGTCAGAATGGCTAAAATTAACAAGTCAGGAAACGACAGATGTTGGCGGGGATGCGGAGAAAGTGGAACCCTCCTACACTGTTGGTGGGAATGCAAGCTGGTGCAACCACTCTGGAAAACAGTATGGAGGTTCCTCAGAAAGTTGAAAATAGAGCTACCATACGATCCAGCAATTGCAATACTGGGTATTTACCCCAAAGATACAAATGTAGGGATCCGAAGGGGTACGTGCACTCTGATGTTTATAGCAGCAATGTCCACAATAGCCAAACTGTGGAAAGAGCCAAGATGTCCACCGACAGATAAATGGATAAAGAAGATGTGGTATAATATACAATGGAATATTATGCAGCCATCAAAAGGAATGAGATCTTGCCATTTGCAACGACGTGGATGGAACTGGAGGGTGTTATGCTGAGCGAAATAAGTCAATCAGAGAAAGATATGTATCATATCCTGGCTTCAGGAACGGCAATGTTAACTAAAGCGCAGTAACTCTATAGCATTGATTCTTGGTGTTAGTAGCCTGGTGACTAGGCATCCAGGCACACAGGGTACAGCAGTGCTAATCTCCTCAAACAAGAGGTGAGTCCACAGCAGCCTTCCTTCCAGGCCTGCTTCTCACTCCGAGTTACGTTTAGGTTCCATTTCTCATGCTTTCACAAAAACACACAATAGATGAAGTGCACGCTCAGGAAGGGCGATCTTTGCTGAGGCACGGGTCCTCTGCACTTTTGTTCCTTTGCGTTGGGTGGATGGCACTTAGGACTACACGCACACACGGGAGAGCCGATCTAGTTTCCCGAACAAGAGTTGAGTCGATAGCTGCCTCCTGCCCATGCTTATTTCTCCCTCGGAATTCTGCTGGGACTCATTCCCCAGGTTTGCACTCAAGCAGAGTTGAAAATGCTGCCAACCTGTGGAGAGGCGAATGAGCTGAAGCTGGGGTTCTTGACCGGCTTCTTTCTGCCAAATCAGTGTGGAGCACTTGGCATTCCTATGCACACATGGAGCGGTAGTGTTAGCTTCAGGTAACAAGAGCTGAGTCAAGAGGTGCCTTCTGGCCCGGACTTCTTCTCCCTCGGTCTCACGTAAGGAACCCGTTCCCCAGGCTCTCACCCACGGTAGCCTGGAAAGTGCTTCCTCCCTCAGAGAGGTGGATGGTAGCTAAAGCACCATTTCTCTACCGTGTTGTTTCTTCCAGGGAGAATGCTAGCGATTAGACTTCCATGCGAAAGGGGGGCCGCAGTGCTAGCTTGATGAAACACATGGTGAGTCGTGTTCTGCCTTCTGCTGGGGCCTGAGTCTCACTCGCAAAAAGCTTTGGACTCCCTTGCAGGGCTCTCACGCACGCACACAACAAAATGCTTCCCCACCCTCTGGAGTGGCTGTTTTAGCTGAAGCATGGATTCTCTACCAAGTTTTTCCTTCGAGTTAGGTCGTTGTCTTTAAGCCTGCAAGCACACCCGGGGTAACGGTACGAGCCCCATAGCCATGGTATGAGTGGAGGGCTGCCTTCTGTACCGGCCTGTCTCTCCCCCGATTTTACGAAATGGAACCCGTCCCCAGGCTCTCACCCACAGTACACCCTCTACTGCTTCCTCCCACAGAGGTCGACGGTAGCTAAAGCACGGTTTCTCTACAGTGTTGTTTCTCTGAGTTACAACACTAGCGATTAGACTTCCATGCAAAAGTGGGGCCGCAGTGCTAACTTCATGAAACAAGTGGGGAGGCGTGTCCTCCCTTCTCCCGGGGCCTGAGTCTCACACGGAAAATGGTTTGGAACTCCATTGCACTTCTCTCACGCAGGCACACAGCAAAATGCTTCCAGCCTCAGGAATGCCTATGTTCGCTGAAGCAGGAATTCTCTACTGAGTTGTTCCTTCGACTTAGGTGCTTGGCTTGAGGCCTGCAGGCACACCCGGGGCAACTGCACTAGCCTCGTAAACAAGAGGTGAGTTGACAGCTGCCTTCTGCACTGGCCTGTCTCTCCCTCGATTTTACCTATGGAACCTGTCCCCAGGCTCTCACCCACAGTGCAGCGTAAACTGCTTTCTTGCACAGAGAGGTCTACGGTAGCTAAAGCACGCTTTCTCTACACTGTTGTTTCTTCGAGTTTGAACGCTAGCGATTAGACTTCCAGGCAAAAGTGGGGCCGCAGTGCTAGCTTGATGAAACACATGGCGAGTCGTGTTCTGAATTCTGCTGGGGCCTGAGTCTCACTCGCAAAAAGATTTGGACTCCCTTGCAGGGCTCTCACGCACGCACACAACCAAATGATTCCACCCTCAGGAGCGGCTGTTTTAGCTGAAGCACGGATCCTCTACCGTGTTTTTCCTTCGAGTTAGGTGGCTGTCTTTAAGCCTGCACACACACCCAGGGCAACAGTACTAACCCCATAAACATGATGTGAGTTGAGAGCTGCCTTCTGTACCGGCCTGTCTCTCCCCCGGTATTACGATATTGAGACCGTCCCCAGGCTCTCAGCCACAGTACACCCTAAACTGCTTCGCCCACAGAGAGGTCGACAGTAGCTAAAGCACAGTTTCTCTACTGTGTAGTTTCTTCGAGTTAGAACGCTAGCGATTAGACTTCCATGCAAATGTGGGGCTGCCGTGCTAGCTTGGTCCAACACATGGGGAGTCGTGTTCTGCCTTTCGCTGGGGCCTGAGTCTCACTCGCAAAAAGCTTTGGACGCCCTTGCAGTGCTCTCACGCACGCACACAACAACATGCTTCCACCCTCAGGAGCAGCTGTTTTACCTGAAGCACAGGCTCTCAACCGAGTTTTTCCTTCGAGTTAGGTGGCTCTGTTTAAGCCTGCACACACACCCTGGGCAACGGTACTAGCCCCATAACCATGATGTGGGTTGAGGGCTGCCTTCTGTACCGGCCTGTCTCTCCCCCGATATTACGATATTGAAACCGTCCCCAGGCTCTCAGCCACAGTACACCCTGAACTGCTTCGCCCACAGAGAGGTCGACGGTAGCTAAAGCACGGTTTCTCTACAGTGCTGTTTCTTCGAGTTAGAAAGCTAGCTATTAGACTTCCATTCAAAAGTGGGGCCGCAGTACTAGTTTCATGGAGCAAGTGGGGAGTCGTGTTCTGGCTTCTTCCGGCGCCTGGGTCTCACAAGGAAAATGGTTTTGGACTCACTTGCTGTGCACTCACGCATGCACACCACACAATGCGTCCACCCTGAGGCATGGCTCTTTTAGCCGAAGCAGGAATTCCCTACAGAGTTGTTCCTTTGAGTTAGGTGGTTGGCTTATGGCCTGCAGGCACACCCGGGGCAAGGGTACTAGCCTCATAAACAAGAGGTGAGTTGAGAGCTGCCTTCCACACCGGCCTGTTTCTCACTCCATTTCACGTCTGGGACCCTTTCCCCGGTCTCTCATACACGAGCACTATACAACTCCTGCGGCTTCAGGAACGGCAATGTTAGCTAAAGCGCAGTAACGCTGCAGCATTGATTCTTGGTGTTAGTAGCCTGGTAGGCGAATGAGCTGCAGCTGGGATTCTTTACAAGCTTGTTTCTTCCCAGTCAGTGTCGAGCACATAGCATTCCAAGCACACATGGAGCAGTAGTGTGAGCTTCAGGTAGCAAGAGCTGAGTCCAGAGGTGCCTTCTGCCCGGACCTATTTCTCCCTTGGTTTCACGTATGGAACCCGTTCCCCAGGCTCTCAGCCCCGGCACTCCGTGTAATGCTTCCTCCGTCTAGAGGTCGACGGTAGCTAAAGCACGGTTTCTCTACAGTGTTGTTTCTTCGAGTTAGAACACTAGCTGTTAGACTTCCATGCAAAAGTGGGGCTGCCGTGCTAGCGTGATGAAACACATGGGGAGTAGTGTTCTGCCTTTCGCTGGGGCCTGGAGAACGGCTTCCATACATAACACGGAGGGGGAAAGAGGCCTGTGCAGAAGGCACCTCTCCAACGAGCTCTAGTTTCATAAAACTAGCATTCCTCTTGCACGGGTGTGTGGAGGTCTAATATCCAGGCACCTCCCTCAAATGAAGAACAGTGTAGAGGAACCGTGCTTTAGCTACCGTCCACCTCTCTCAAGGAGAAAGCAGTTTACAGTGTAGGCCTGGTGAGAGCCAGGGGAACGGGTTAATACATAACACGGAGGGAGAAACAGGCCGGTGCAGAAGGCACCTCTCGAACGAGCTCCAGTTTAATGAAAGCAGCATTGCTCTTGCACGGGTGTGTGGAGGTCTAATATCCAGGCACCGGCCTCGATGCAGCAAGAGTGCAGAGAAAACGCGCTTTGGCTACCGTCCACCTGTCTGAAGGAGAAAGCAGTTTACTGTGTACCACGGGAGAGAGCCTGGGGAAGGGGTTGCATACATAACACGGAGGGAGAAACAGGCTTGTGGAGAAGGCACCTCTCCAACGAGCTCTAGTTCCATAAAACTAGCATTGCTCTTGCACGGGTGTGTGGAGGTCTAAATCCAGGCACCTCCCTCAAATGAAGAACAGGGTAGAGAAACCGTGCTTTAGCTACCGTCCACCTCTCTGAAGGTTAAAGCAGTTTACAGTGTAGCCCTGGTGAGAGCCTGGAGAACGGGTTCCATACCTAACACAGAGGGAGAAATATGCTGTTGCAGAAGGCACCTCTCGAAGGAGCTCTAGTTTCATGAACTAGCATTCTCTTTGCACGGGTGTGTGGAGGTCTAATAACCAGGCACCTCCTTCGAAGTAGCAAGAGTGTAGAGAAAACTTGCTTCAACTAAAGTCCACATCTCTGAAGGAGAAAGCTCTTTACCGTGTACCACGGGTGAGAGCCTGGGGAACGGGTTGCATACATAACACGGAGGGAGAGACAGGCCGGTGCAGAAGGCACTTCTCGAACGAGCTCTATTTTAATGAAAGTAGCATTGCTCTTGCACGGGTGTGTGGAGTTCTAATATCCAGTCACCAGCCTCGATGCAGCAAGAGTGTAGAGAAAATGTGCTTTAGCTACAGTCCACCTCTCTGAAGGAGAAAGCAGTTTACTGTGTACCACGGGAGAAGCCTGGGGAACGGGTTCCATACATAACACGGAGGGGGAAAGAGGCCTGTGCAGAAGGCACCTCTCCAACGAGCTCTAGTTTCATAAAACTAGCATTCCTCTTGCACGGGTGTGTGGAGGTCTAATATCCAGGCACCTCCCTCAAATGAAGAACAGTGTAGAGGAACCGTGCTTTAGCTACCGTCCACCTCTCTCAAGGAGAAAGCAGTTTACAGTGTAGGCCTGGTGAGAGCCAGGGGAACGGGTTCCATACATAACACGGAGGGAGAAACAGGCCGGTGCAGAAGGCACCTCTCGAACGAGCTCCAGTTTAATGAAAGCAGCATTGCTCTTGCACGGGTGTGTGGAGGTCTAATATCCAGGCACCGGCCTCGATGCAGCAAGAGTGGAGAGAAAACGCGCTTTGGTACCGTCCACCTGTCTGAAGGAGAAAGCAGTTTACTGTGCACCACGGGAGAGAGCCTGGAGAACGGGTTCCATACATAACACGGAGGGAGAAAGAGGCCTGTGCAGAAGGCACCTCTCCAACGAGCTCTAGTTCCATAAAACTAGCATTCCTCTTACACGGGTGTGTGGAGGTCTAATATCCAGGCACCTCCCTCAAATGAAGAACAGTGTAGAGGATCCGTGCTTTAGCTACCGTCTACCTCTCTGAAGGAGAAAGCAGTTTCCAGTGTAGGCCTGGTGAGAGCCTGGGGAAAGGGTCCCATACATAACACGGAGGGAGAAACAGGCCGGTGCAGAAGGCACCTCTCGAACGAGCTCCAGTTTAATGAAAGCAGCATTGCTCTTGCACGGGTGTGTGGTGGTCTAATATCCACGCACCGGCCTCGATGCAGCAAGAGTGCAGAGAAAACGCGCTTTGGCTACCGTCCACCTGTCTGAAGGAGAAAGCAGTTTACTGTGTACCACGGGAGAGAGCCTGGGGAAGGGGTTGCATACATAACACGGAGGGAGAAACAGGCTTGTGGAGAAGGCACCTCTCCAACGAGCTCTAGTTCCATAAAACTAGCATTGCTCTTGCACGGGTGTGTGGAGGTCTAAATCCAGGCACCTCCCTCAAATGAAGAACAGGGTAGAGAAACCGTGCTTTAGCTACCGTCCACCTCTCTGAAGGTTAAAGCAGTTTACAGTGTAGCCCTGGTGAGAGCCTGGAGAACGGGTTCCATACCTAACACAGAGGGAGAAATATGCTGTTGCAGAAGGCACCTCTCGAAGGAGCTCTAGTTTCATGAACTAGCATTCTCTTTGCACGGGTGTGTGGAGGTCTAATAACCAGGCACCTCCTTCGAAGTAGCAAGAGTGTAGAGAAAACTTGCTTCAACTAAAGTCCACATCTCTGAAGGAGAAAGCTCTTTACCGTGTACCACGGGTGAGAGCCTGGGGAACGGGTTGCATACATAACACGGAGGGAGAGACAGGCCGGTGCAGAAGGCACTTCTCGAACGAGCTCTATTTTAATGAAAGTAGCATTGCTCTTGCTCGGGTGTGTGGAGTTCTAATATCCAGTCACCGGCCTCGATGCAGCAAGAGTGTAGAGAAAATGTGCTTTAGCTACAGTCCACCTCTCTGAAGGAGAAAGCAGTTTACTGTGTACCACGGGAGAGAGCCTGGGGAACGGGTTCCATACATAACACGGAGGGAGAAAGAAGCCTGTGCAGAAGGCACCTCTCCAATGAGCTTTAGTTTCATAAAACTAGCATTGCTCTTGCACGGGTGTGTGGAGGTCTAATATCCAGGCACCTCCCTCATATGAAGAACAGTGTAGAGAAACGGTGCTTTAGCTACCGTCCACCTCTCTGAAGGAGAAAGCAGTTTACGGTGTACCACGGGTGAGCGCCTGGGGAACGGTTTTCATACATAACACAGAGGGAGAAACAGGCCAGTGCAGAAGGCACCTCTCGAACGAGCTCCAGTTTAATGAAAGCAGCATTGCTCTTGCACGGGTGTGTGGAGGTCTAATATCCAGGCAACTCCCTCGAAGGAGCAAGAGTGTAGAGAAAACTTGCTTTAACTAACGTCCACATCTCTGAAGGAGAAAGCTCTTTACCGTGTACCACGGGTGAGAGCCTGGGAAACGGGTTCCATACGTAACACAGAGGGAGAAACAGGCCGGTACAGAAGGCACCTCTCGAACGAGCTCCAGTTTAATGAAAGCAGCATTGCTCTTGCACGGGTGTGTGGTGGTCTAATATCCAGGCACCTCCCTCGAAGTAGCAAGAGTGTAGAGAAAACTTGCTTTAACTAACGTCCACATCTCTGAAGGAGAAAGCTCTTTACCGTGTACCACGGGTGAGAGCCTGGGAAACGGGTTCCATACATAACACAGAGGGAGAAACAGGCCGGTGCAGAAGGCACCTCTCGAACGAGCTCCAGTTTAAGGAAAGCAGCATTGCTCTTGCACGGGTGTGTGGTGGTCTAATATACAGGCACCGGCCTCGATGCAGCAAGAGTGTAGAGAAAATGTGCTTTAGCTACAGTCCACCTCTCTGAAGGAGGAAGCAGTTTATTGTGTACCACGGGAGAGAGCCTGGGGAACGGGTTCCACACATAACACGGAGAAAGAGGCCTGTGCAGAAGGCACCTCTGCAACGAGCTCTAGTTTCATAAAACTAGCATTGCTCTTGCACGGGTGTGTGGAGGTCTAATATCCAGGCACCTCCCTCAAATGAAGAACAGTGTAGAGGATCCGTGCTTTAGCTACCGTCCACCTCTCTCAAGGAGAAAGCAGTTTACAGTGTAGGCCTGGTGAGAGCCTGGGAACGGGTTCCATACATAACACGGAGGGAGAAACAGGTCGGTGCAGAAGGCACCTCTCGAACGAGCTCCAGTTTACTGAAAGCAGCATTGCTCTTGCACGGGTGTGTGGAGGTCTAATATCCCGGCACCGGCCTCGATGCAGCAAGAGTGTAGAGAAAACGCGCTTTGGCTACCTTCCACGTGTCTGAAGGAGAAAGCAGTTTACTGTGTACCACGGGAGAGAGCCTGGGGAACGTGTTGCATACATAACACGGAGGGAGAAAGAGGCCTGTGCAGAAGGCACCTCTCCAACGAGTTCTAGTTCCATAAACCTAGCATTGCTCTTGCACGGGTGTGTGGAGGTCTAATATCCAGGCACCTCACTGGATGAAACGGCAGTGTAGAGAAAACGTGCTTTAGCTACCGTCCACCTCTCTGAAGGAGAAAGCAGTTCACTGGGCACCACGGGAGAGAGCCTGGAGAACGGGTTCCATACATAACACGGAGGGAGAAAGAGGCCTGTGCAGAAGGCACCTCTCCAACGAGCTCTAGTTCCATAAAACTAGCATTGCTCTTGCACGGGTGTGTGGAGGTCTAATATCCAGGCACCTCACTCGAAGGAACGGCAGTGTAGAGAAAACGTGCTTTAGCTACCGTCCACCTCTCTGAAGGAGAAAGCAGTTCACTGGGCACCACGGGAGAGAGCCTGGAGTACGGATTCTTCCGGGGCCTGGGTCTCACAAGGAAAATGGTTTTGGACTCACTTGCAGTGCGCTCACGCATGCACACAGCAAAATGCGTCCACCCTGAGGCATGGCTCTTTTAGCCGAAGCAGGAATTCCCTACAGAGTTGTTCCTTTGAGTTAGGTGGTTGGCTTTAGGCCTGCAGGCACCCCCGGGGCAAGGGTACTAGCCTCATAAACCAGAGGTGACTTGAGAGCTGCCTTCCGCACCGGCCTGTTTCTCACTCCATTTCACGTCTGGGACCCTTTGCCCGGTCTCTCGTACACGAGCAGTGTCAAATTCCTCCTGCTTCAGGAACGGCAATGTTAACTCAAGCGCAGTCACTCCATAGGATTGATTCTTGGTGTTAGTAGCCTGGGAACTAGGCATCCAGGCACACAGGGTACAGCAGTGCTAATCTCCTCAAACAAGAGGTGAGTCGACAGCAGCCTTCCTTCCAGGCCTGCTTCTCACTCCGAGTTACGTTTAGGTTCCATTTCTCATGCTTTCACAAAAACACACAATAGATGAAGTTGACGCTCAGGAAGGGCGATCTTTGCTGAGGCACGGGTTCTCTACAGTTCTGATCCTTTGCGTTGCGTGGATGGCACTGAGGACTCCACGCACACACGGGAGAGCCGATCGAGTTTCCCGAAACAAGAGTTGAGTGGATAGGTGCCTTCTGCCCATGCTTATTTCTCCCTCCGAATTCTGCTGGGACTCCTTCCCCAGGTTTGCACTCAAGCGGACTTGAAAATGCTGCCACCCTGTGGAGAGGCGAATGAGCTGAAGCTGGGGTTCTTGACCGGCTTCTTTCTGCCAAATCAGTGTGGAGCCCTTAGCATTCCTGTGCACACATGGAGCCGAAGTGTTAGCTTCAGGTAACAAGAGCCGAGTCGAGAGGAGCCTTCTGGCCCGGACTCCTTCTCCCTCGGTTTCACGTAAGGAACCCGTTCCTCAGGCTCTCACCCACGGTAGCCTGGAAAGTGCTTCCTCCCTCAGAGAGGTGGATGGTAGCTAAAGCACGGTTTCTCTACCGTGTTGTTTCTTCCAGGGAGAACGCTAGCGATTAGACTTCCATGCAAAAGTAGGGCCGCAGTGCTAGCTAAATGAAACACACGGGGAGTCGTCTTCTGCCTTTTGCTGGGGCCCGAGTCTCACTCGCAGAAACTTTGGACTCCCTTGCAGTCCTCTCACGCACGCACACAACCAGATGCTTCCACCCTCAGGAGCGGCTGTTTTAGCTGAAGCACGGATCCTCTACCATGTTTTCCCTTCGAGTTAGGTGGCTGTCTTTAAGCCTGCACACACACCCAGGGCAACGGTACTAGCCCCATAACCATGATGTGAGTTGAGAGCTGCCTTCTGTACCGGCCTGTCTCTCCCCCGATTTTACAAAATGGAAAATGTCCCCAGGCTCTCAGCCACAGTACACCCTAAACTGCTTCGCCCACAGAGAGGTCGACAGTAGCTAAAGCACAGTTTCTCTACTGTGTAGTTTCTTCGAGTTAGAACGCTAGCTATTAGACTTCCATGCAAATGTGGGGCTGCCGTGCTAGCTTGGTCCAACACATGGGGAGTCGTGTTCTGCCTTTTGCTGGGGCCTGAGTCTCACTCGCAAAAAGCTTTGGACGCCCTTGCAGTGCTCTCACGCACGCACACAACAACATGCTTCCACCCTCAGGAGCAGCTGTTTTACCTGAAGCACAGGCTCTCAACCGAGTTTTTCCTTCGAGTTAGGTGGCTCTGTTTAAGCCTGCACACACACCCTGGGCAACGGTACTAGCCCCATAACCATGATGTGGGTTGAGGGCTGCCTTCTGTACCGGCCTGTCTCTCCCCCGATATTACGATATTGAAACCGTCCCCAGGCTCTCAGCCACAGTACACCCTAAACTGCTTCGCCCACAGAGAGGTCGACGGTAGCTAAAGCACGGTTTCTCTACAGTGCTGTTTCTTCGAGTTAGAAAGCTAGCTATTAGACTTCCATTCAAAAGTGGGGCCGCAGCACTAGTTTCATGGAGCAAGTGGGGAGTCGTGTTCTGGCTTCTTCCGGCGCCTGGGTCTCACAAGGAAAATGGTTTTGGACTCACTTGCTGTGCACTCACGCATGCACACCACACAATGCGTCCACCCTGAGGCATGGCTCTTTTAGCCGAAGCAGGAATTCCCTACAGAGTTGTTCCTTTGAGTTAGGTGGTTAGCTTATGGCCTGCAGGCACACCCGGGGCAAGGGTACTAGCCTCATAAACAAGAGGTGAGTTGAGAGCTGCCTTCCACACCGGCCTGTTTCTCACTCCATTTCACGTCTGGGACCCTTTCCCCGGTCTCTCATACACGAGCACTATACAACTCCTGCGGCTTCAGGAACGGCAATGTTAGCTAAAGCGCAGTAACGCTGCAGCATTGATTCTTGGTGTTAGTAGCCTGGTAGGCGAATGAGCTGCAGCTGGGATTCTTTACAAGCTTGTTTCTTCCCAGTCAGTGTCGAGCACATAGCATTCCAAGCACACATGGAACAGTAGTGTGAGCTTCAGGTAGCAAGAGCTGAGTCCAGAGGTGCCTTCTGCCCGGACCTATTTCTCCCTTGGTTTCACGTATGGAACCCGTTCCCCAGGCTCTCAGCCCCGGCACTCCGTGTAATGCTTCCTCCGTCTAGAGGTCGACGGTAGCTAAAGCACGGTTTCTCTACAGTGTTGTTTCTTCGAGTTAGAACACTAGCTGTTAGACTTCCATGCAAAAGTGGGGCTGCCGTGCTAGCGTGATGAAACACATGGGGAGTAGTGTTCTGACTTTCGCTGGGGCCTGGAGAACGGCTTCCATACATAACACGGAGGGGGAAAGAGGCCTGTGCAGAAGGCACCTCTCCAACGAGCTCTAGTTTCATAAAACTAGCATTCCTCTTGCACGGGTGTGTGGAGGTCTAATATCCAGGCACCTCCCTCAAATGAAGAACAGTGTAGAGGAACCGTGCTTTAGCTACCGTCCACCTCTCTCAAGGAGAAAGCAGTTTACAGTGTAGGCCTGGTGAGAGCCAGGGGAACGGGTTCATACATAACACGGAGGGAGAAACAGGCCGGTGCAGAAGGCACCTCTCGAACGAGCTCCAGTTTAATGAAAGCAGCATTGCTCTTGCACGGGTGTGTGGAGGTCTAATATCCAGGCACCGGCCTCGATGCAGCAAGAGTGGAGAGAAAACGCGCTTTGGTACCGTCCACCTGTCTGAAGGAGAAAGCAGTTTACTGTGCACCACGGGAGAGAGCCTGGAGAACGGGTTCCATACATAACACGGAGGGAGAAAGAGGCCTGTGCAGAAGGCACCTCTCCAACGAGCTCTAGTTCCATAAAACTAGCATTCCTCTTACACGGGTGTGTGGAGGTCTAATATCCAGGCACCTCCCTCAAATGAAGAACAGTGTAGAAGATCCGTGCTTTAGCTACCGTCTACCTCTCTGAAGGAGAAAGCAGTTTCCAGTGTAGGCCTGGTGAGAGCCTGGGGAAAGGGTCCCATACATAACACGGAGGGAGAAACAGGCCGGTGCAGAAGGCACCTCTCGAACGAGCTCCAGTTTAATGAAAGCAGCATTGCTCTTGCACGGGTGTGTGGTGGTCCAATATCCACGCACCGGCCTCGATGCAGCAAGAGTGCAGAGAAAACGCGCTTTGGCTACCGTCCACCTGTCTGAAGGAGAAAGCAGTTTACTGTGTACCACGGGAGAGAGCCTGGGGAAGGGGTTGCATACATAACACGGAGGGAGAAACAGGCTTGTGGAGAAGGCACCTCTCCAACGAGCTCTAGTTCCATAAAACTAGCATTGCTCTTGCACGGGTGTGTGGAGGTCTAAATCCAGGCACCTCCCTCAAATGAAGAACAGGGTAGAGAAACCGTGCTTTAGCTACCGTCCACCTCTCTGAAGGTTAAAGCAGTTTACAGTGTAGCCCTGGTGAGAGCCTGGAGAACGGGTTCCATACCTAACACAGAGGGAGAAATATGCTGTTGCAGAAGGCACCTCTCGAAGGAGCTCTAGTTTCATGAACTAGCATTCTCTTTGCACGGGTGTGGGGAAGTCTAATAACCAGGCACCTCCTTCGAAGTAGCAAGAGTGTAGAGAAAACTTGCTTCAACTAAAGTCCACATCTCTGAAGGAGAAAGCTCTTTACCGTGTACCACGGGTGAGAGCCTGGGGAACGGGTTGCATACATAACACGGAGGGAGAGACAGGCCGGTGCAGAAGGCACTTCTCGAACGAGCTCTATTTTAATGAAAGTAGGATTGCTCTTGCACGGGTGTGTGGAGTTCTAATATCCAGTCACCGGCCTCGATGCAGCAAGAGTGTAGAGAAAATGTGCTTTAGCTACAGTCCACCTCTCTGAAAGAGAAAGCAGTTTACTGTGTACCACGGGAGAGAGCCTGGGGAACGGGTTCCATACATAACACGGAGGGAGAAAGAAGCCTGTGCAGAAGGCACCTCTCCAATGAGCTCTAGTTTCATAAAACTAGCATTGCTCTTGCACGGGTGTGTGGAGGTCTAATATCCAGGCACCTCCCTCATATGAAGAACAGTGTAGAGAAACGGTGCTTTAGCTACCGTCCACCTCTCTGAAGGAGAAAGCAGTTTACGGTGTACCACGGGTGAGCGCCTGGGGAACGGTTTCCATACATAACACAGAGGGAGAAACAGGCCAGTGCAGAAGGCACCTCTCGAACGAGCTCCAGTTTAATGAAAGCAGCATTGCTCTTGCACGGGTGTGTGGAGGTCTAATATCCAGGCACCTCCCTCGAAGGAGCAAGAGTGTAGAGAAAACTTGCTTTAACTAACGTCCACATCTCTGAAGGAGAAAGCTCTTTACCGTGTACCACGGGTGAGAGCCTGGGAAACGGGTTCCATATAACACAGAGGGAGAAACAGGCCGGTGCAGAAGGCACCTCTCGTACGAGCTCCAGTTTAATGAAAGGAGCATTGCTCTTGCACGGGTGTGTGGTGGTCTAATATCCAGGCACCTCCCTCGAAGTAGCAAGAGTGTAGAGAAAACTTGCTTTAACTAACGTCCACATCTCTGAAGGAGAAAGCTCTTTACCGTGTACCACGGGTGAGAGCCTGGGAAACGGGTTCCATACATATCACAGAGGGAGAAACAGGCCGGTGCAGAAGGCACCTCTCGAACGAGCTCCAGTTTAAGGAAAGCAGCATTGCTCTTGCACGGGTGTGTGGTGGTCTAATATACAGGCACCGGCCTCGATGCAGCAAGAGTGTAGAGAAAATGTGCTTTAGCTACAGTCCACCTCTCTGAAGGAGGAAGCAGTTTATTGTGTACCACGGGAGAGAGCCTGGGGAACGGGTTCCACACATAACACGGAGAAAGAGGCCTGTGCAGAAGGCACCTCTGCAACGAGCTCTAGTTTCATAAAACTAGCATTGCTCTTGCACGGGTGTGTGGAGGTCTAATATCCAGGCACCTCCCTCAAATGAAGAACAGTGTAGAGGATCCGTGCTTTAGCTACCGTCCACCTCTCTGAAGGAGAAAGCAGTTTACGGTGTACCACGGGGGAGAGCCTGGGGAACGGTTTCCATACCTAACACGGAGGGAGAAACAGGTCGGTGCAGAAGGCACCTCTCGAACGAGCTCCAGTTTACTGAAAGCAGCATTGCTCTTGCACGGGTGTGTGGAGGTCTAATATCCCGGCACCGGCCTCGATGCAGCAAGAGTGTAGAGAAAACGCGCTTTGGCTACCTTCCACGTGTCTGAAGGAGAAAGCAGTTTACTGTGTACCACGGGAGAGGGCCTGGGGAACGTGTTGCATACATAACACGGAGGGAGAAAGAGGCCTGTGCAGAAGGCACCTCTCCAACGAGTTCTAGTTCCATAAACCTAGCATGGCTCTTGCACGGGTGTGTGGAGGTCTAATATCCAGGCACCTCACTGGGTGGAACGGCAGTGTAGAGAAAACGTGCTTTAGCTACCGTCCACCTCTCTGAAGGAGAAAGCAGTTCACTGGGCACCACGGGAGAGAGCCTGGAGAACGGGTTCCATACATAACACGGAGGGAGAAAGAGGCCTGTGCAGAAGGCACCTCTCCAACGAGCTCTAGTTCCATAAAACTAGCATTGCTCTTGCACGGGTGTGTGGAGGTCTAATATCCAGGCACCTCACTCGAAGGAACGGCAGTGTAGAGAAAACGTGCTTTAGCTACCGTCCACCTCTCTGAAGGAGAAAGCAGTTTCCAGTGTAGGCCTGGTGAGAGCCTGGGGAAAGGGTCCCATACATAACACGGAGGGAGAAACAGGCCGGTGCAGAAGGCACCTCTCGAACGAGCTCCAGTTTAATGAAAGCAGCATTGCTCTTGCACGGGTGTGTGGTGGTCCAATATCCACGCACCGGCCTCGATGCAGCAAGAGTGCAGAGAAAACGCGCTTTGGCTACCGTCCACCTGTCTGAAGGAGAAAGCAGTTTACTGTGTACCACGGGAGAGAGCCTGGGGAAGGGGTTGCATACATAACACGGAGGGAGAAACAGGCTTGTGGAGAAGGCACCTCTCCAACGAGCTCTAGTTCCATAAAACTAGCATTGCTTTTGCACGGGTGTGTGGAGGTCTAAATCCAGGCACCTCCCTCAAATGAAGAACAGGGTAGAGAAACCGTGCTTTAGCTACCGTCCACCTCTCTGAAGGTTAAAGCAGTTTACAGTGTAGCCCTGGTGAGAGCCTGGAGAACGGGTTCCATACCTAACACAGAGGGAGAAATATGCTGTTGCAGAAGGCACCTCTCGAAGGAGCTCTAGTTTCATGAACTAGCATTCTCTTTGCACGGGTGTGTGGAGGTCTAATAACCAGGCACCTCCTTCGAAGTAGCAAGAGTGTAGAGAAAACTTGCTTCAACTAAAGTCCACATCTCTGAAGGAGAAAGCTCTTTACCGTGTACCACGGGTGAGAGCCTGGGGAACGGGTTGCATACATAACACGGAGGGAGAGACAGGCCGGTGCAGAAGGCACTTCTCGAACGAGCTCTATTTTAATGAAAGTAGCATTGCTCTTGCACGGGTGTGTGGAGTTCTAATATCCAGTCACCGGCCTCGATGCAGCAAGAGTGTAGAGAAAATGTGCTTTAGCTACAGTCCACCTCTCTGAAGGAGAAAGCAGTTTACTGTGTACCACGGGAGAGAGCCTGGGGAACGGGTTCCATACATAACACGGAGGGAGAAAGAAGCCTGTGCAGAAGGCACCTCTCCAATGAGCTCTAGTTTCATAAAACTAGCATTGCTCTTGCACGGGTGTGTGGAGGTCTAATATCCAGGCACCTCCCTCATATGAAGAACAGTGTAGAGAAACGGTGCTTTAGCTACCGTCCACCTCTCTGAAGGAGAAAGCAGTTTACGGTGTACCACGGGTGAGCGCCTGGGGAACGGTTTCCATACATAACACAGAGGGAGAAACAGGCCAGTGCAGAAGGCACCTCTCGAACGAGCTCCAGTTTAATGAAAGCAGCATTGCTCTTGCACGGGTGTGTGGAGGTCGAATATCCAGGCACCTCCCTCGAAGGAGCAAGAGTGTAGAGAAAACTTGCTTTAACTAACGTCCACATCTCTGAAGGAGAAAGCTCTTTACCGTGTACCACGGGTGAGAGCCTGGGAAACGGGTTCCATATAACACAGAGGGAGAAACAGGCCGGTGCAGAAGGCACCTCTCGAACGAGCTCCAGTTTAATCAAAGCAGCATTGCTCTTGCACGGGTGTGTGGTGGTCTAATATCCAGGCACCTCCCTCGAAGTAGCAAGAGTGTAGAGAAAACTTGCTTTAACTAACGTCCACATCTCTGAAGGAGAAAGCTCTTTACCGTGTACCACGGGTGAGAGCCTGGGAAACGGGTTCCATACATATCACAGAGGGAGAAACAGGCCGGTGCAGAAGGCACCTCTCGAACGAGCTCCAGTTTAAGGAAAGCAGCATTGCTCTTGCACGGGTGTGTGGTGGTCTAATATACAGGCACCGGCCTCGATGCAGCAAGAGTGTAGAGAAAATGTGCTTTAGCTACAGTCCACCTCTCTGAAGGAGGAAGCAGTTTATTGTGTACCACGGGAGAGAGCCTGGGGAACGGGTTCCACACATAACACGGAGAAAGAGGCCTGTGCAGAAGGCACCTCTGCAACGAGCTCTAGTTTCATAAAACTAGCATTGCTCTTGCACGGGTGTGTGGAGGTCTAATATCCAGGCACCTCCCTCAAATGAAGAACAGTGTAGAGGATCCGTGCTTTAGCTACCGTCCACCTCTCTCAAGGAGAAAGCAGTTTACAGTGTAGGCCTGGTGAGAGCCTGGGAACGGGTTCCATACATAACACGGAGGGAGAAACAGGTCGGTGCAGAAGGCACCTCTCGAACGAGCTCCAGTTTACTGAAAGCAGCATTGCTCTTGCACGGGTGTGTGGAGGTCTAATATCCCGGCACCGGCCTCGATGCAGCAAGAGTGTAGAGAAAACGCGCTTTGGCTACCTTCCACGTGTCTGAAGGAGAAAGCAGTTTACTGTGTACCACGGGAGAGAGCCTGGGGAACGTGTTGCATACATAACACGGAGGGAGAAAGAGGCCTGTGCAGAAGGCACCTCTCCAACGAGCTCTAGTTCCATAAACCTAGCATTGCTCTTGCACGGGTGTGTGGAGGTCTAATATCCAGGCACCTCACTGGATGGAACGGCAGTGTAGAGAAAACGTGCTTTAGCTACCGTCCACCTCTCTGAAGGAGAAAGCAGTTCACTGGGCACCACGGGAGAGAGCCTGGAGAACGGGTTCCATACATAACACGGAGGGAGAAAGAGGCCTGTGCAGAAGGCACCTCTCCAACGAGCTCTAGTTCCATAAAACTAGCATTGCTCTTGCACGGGTGTGTGGAGGTCTAATATCCAGGCACCTCACTCGAAGGAACGGCAGTGTAGAGAAAACGTGCTTTAGCTACCGTCCACCTCTCTGAAGGAGAAAGCAGTTCACTGGGCACCACGGGAGAGAGCCTGGAGTACGGATTCTTCCGGGGCCTGGGTCTCACAAGGAAAATGGTTTTGGACTCACTTGCAGTGCGCTCACGCATGCACACAGCAAAATGCGTCCACCCTGAGGCATGGCTCTTTTAGCCGAAGCAGGAATTCCCTACAGAGTTGTTCCTTTGAGTTAGGTGGTTGGCTTTAGGCCTGCAGGCACCCCCGGGGCAAGGGTACTAGCCTCATAAACCAGAGGTGACTTGAGAGCTGCCTTCCGCACCGGCCTGTTTCTCACTCCATTTCACGTCTGGGACCCTTTGCCCGGTCTCTCGTACACGAGCAGTGTCAAATTCCTCCTGCTTCAGGAACGGCAATGTTAACTCAAGCGCAGTCACTCCATAGGATTGATTCTTGGTGTTAGTAGCCTGGGAACTAGGCATCCAGGCACACAGGGTACAGCAGTGCTAATCTCCTCAAACAAGAGGTGAGTCGACAGCAGCCTTCCTTCCAGGCCTGCTTCTCACTCCGAGTTACGTTTAGGTTCCATTTCTCATGCTTTCACAAAAACACACAATAGATGAAGTTGACGCTCAGGAAGGGCGATCTTTGCTGAGGCACGGGTTCTCTACAGTTCTGTTCCTTTGCGTTGCGTGGATGGCACTGAGGACTCCACGCACACACGGGAGAGCCGATCGAGTTTCCCGAAACAAGAGTTGAGTGGATAGGTGCCTTCTGCCCATGCTTATTTCTCCCTCCGAATTCTGCTGGGACTCCTTCCCCAGGTTTGCACTCAAGCGGACTTGAAAATGCTGCCACCCTGTGGAGAGGCGAATGAGCTGAAGCTGGGGTTCTTGACCGGCTTCTTTCTGCCAAATCAGTGTGGAGCCCTTAGCATTCCTGTGCACACATGGAGCCGAAGTGTTAGCTTCAGGTAACAAGAGCCGAGTCGAGAGGAGCCTTCTGGCCCGGACTCCTTCTCCCTCGGTTTCACGTAAGGAACCCGTTCCTCAGGCTCTCACCCACGGTAGCCTGGAAAGTGCTTCCTCCCTCAGAGAGGTGGATGGTAGCTAAAGCACGGTTTCTCTACCGTGTTGTTTCTTCCAGGGAGAACGCTAGCGATTAGACTTCCATGCAAAAGTAGGGCCGCAGTGCTAGCTAAATGAAACACCCGGGGAGTCGTCTTCTGCCTTTTGCTGGGGCCCGAGTCTCACTCGCAGAAACTTTGGACTCCCTTGCAGTCCTCTCACGCACGCACACAACCAGATGCTTCCACCCTCAGGAGCGGCTGTTTTAGCTGAAGCACGGATCCTCTACCATGTTTTCCCTTCGAGTTAGGTGGCTGTCTTTAAGCCTGCACACACACCCAGGGCAACGGTACTAGCCCCATAATCATGATGTGAGTTGAGAGCTGCCTTCTGTACCGGCCTGTCTCTCCCCCGATTTTACAAAATGGAAAATGTCCCCAGGCTCTCAGCCACAGTACACCCTAAACTGCTTCGCCCACAGAGAGGTCGACAGTAGCTAAAGCACAGTTTCTCTACTGTGTAGTTTCTTCGAGTTAGAACGCTAGCTATTAGACTTCCATGCAAATGTGGGGCTGCCGTGCTAGCTTGGTCCAACACATGGGGAGTCGTGTTCTGCCTTTTGCTGGGGCCTGAGTCTCACTCGCAAAAAGCTTTGGACGCCCTTGCAGTGCTCTCACGCACGCACACAACAACATGCTTCCACCCTCAGGAGCAGCTGTTTTACCTGAAGCACAGGCTCTCAACCGTGTTTTTCCTTCGAGTTAGGTGGCTCTGTTTAAGCCTGCACACACACCCTGGGCAACGGTACTAGCCCCATAACCATGATGTGGGTTGAGGGCTGCCTTCTGTACCGGCCTGTCTCTCCCCCGATATTACGATATTGAAACCGTCCCCAGGCTCTCAGCCACAGTACACCCTAAACTGCTTCGCCCACAGAGAGGTCGACGGTAGCTAAAGCACGGTTTCTCTACAGTGCTGTTTCTTCGAGTTAGAAAGCTAGCTATTAGACTTCCATTCAAAAGTGGGGCCGCAGTACTAGTTTCATGGAGCAAGTGGGGAGTCGTGTTCTGGCTTCTTCCGGCGCCTGGGTCTCACAAGGAAAATGGTTTTGGACTCACTTGCTGTGCACTCACGCATGCACACCACACAATGCGTCCACCCTGAGGCATGGCTCTTTTAGCCGAAGCAGGAATTCCCTACAGAGTTGTTCCTTTGAGTTAGGTGGTTGGCTTATGGCCTGCAGGCACACCCGGGGCAAGGGTACTAGCCTCATAAACAAGAGGTGAGTTGAGAGCTGCCTTCCACACCGGCCTGTTTCTCACTCCATTTCACGTCTGGGACCCTTTCCCCGGTCTCTCATACACGAGCACTATACAACTCCTGCGGCTTCAGGAACGGCAATGTTAGCTAAAGCGCAGTAACGCTGCAGCATTGATTCTTGGTGTTAGTAGCCTGGTAGGCGAATGAGCTGCAGCTGGGATTCTTTACAAGCTTGTTTCTTCCCAGTCAGTGTCGAGCACATAGCATTCCAAGCACACATGGAGCAGTAGTGTGAGCTTCAGGTAGCAAGAGCTGAGTCCAGAGGTGCCTTCTGCCCGGACCTATTTCTCCCTTGGTTTCACGTATGGAACCCGTTCCCCAGGCTCTCAGCCCCGGCACTCCGTGTAATGCTTCCTCCGTCTAGAGGTCGACGGTAGCTAAAGCACGGTTTCTCTACAGTGTTGTTTCTTCGAGTTAGAACACTAGCTGTTAGACTTCCATGCAAAAGTGGGGCTGCCGTGCTAGCGTGATGAAACACATGGGGAGTAGTGTTCTGCCTTTCGCTGGGGCCTGGAGAACGGCTTCCATACAAAACACGGAGGGGGAAAGAGGCCTGTGCAGAAGGCACCTCTCCAACGAGCTCTAGTTTCATAAAACTAGCATTCCTCTTGCACGGGTGTGTGGAGGTCTAATATCCAGGCACCTCCCTCAAATGAAGAACAGTGTAGAGGAACCGTGCTTTAGCTACCGTCCACCTCTCTCAAGGAGAAAGCAGTTTACAGTGTAGGCCTGGTGAGAGCCAGGGGAACGGGTTCATACATAACACGGAGGGAGAAACAGGCCGGTGCAGAAGGCACCTCTCGAACGAGCTCCAGTTTAATGAAAGCAGCATTGCTCTTGCACGGGTGTGTGGAGGTCTAATATCCAGGCACCGGCCTCGATGCAGCAAGAGTGGAGAGAAAACGCGCTTTGGTACCGTCCACCTGTCTGAAGGAGAAAGCAGTTTACTGTGCACCACGGGAGAGAGCCTGGAGAACGGGTTCCATACATAACACGGAGGGAGAAAGAGGCCTGTGCAGAAGGCACCTCTCCAACGAGCTCTAGTTCCATAAAACTAGCATTCCTCTTACACGGGTGTGTGGAGGTCTAATATCCAGGCACCTCCCTCAAATGAAGAACAGTGTAGAAGATCCGTGCTTTAGCTACCGTCTACCTCTCTGAAGGAGAAAGCAGTTTCCAGTGTAGGCCTGGTGAGAGCCTGGGGAAAGGGTCCCATACATAACACGGAGGGAGAAACAGGCCGGTGCAGAAGGCACCTCTCGAACGAGCTCCAGTTTAATGAAAGCAGCATTGCTCTTGCACGGGTGTGTGGTGGTCTAATATCCAGGCACCGGCCTCGATGCAGCAAGAGTGCAGAGAAAACGCGCTTTGGCTACCGTCCACCTGTCTGAAGGAGAAAGCAGTTTACTGTGTACCACGGGAGAGAGCCTGGGGAAGGGGTTGCATACATAACACGGAGGGAGAAACAGGCTTGTGCAGAAGGCACCTCTCCAACGAGCTCTAGTTCCATAAAACTAGCATTGCTCTTGCACGGGTGTGTGGAGGTCTAAATCCAGGCACCTCCCTCAAATGAAGAACAGGGTAGAGAAACCGTGCTTTAGCTACCGTCCACCTCTCTGAAGGTTAAAGCAGTTTACAGTGTAGCCCTGGTGAGAGCCTGGAGAACGGGTTCCATACCTAACACAGAGGGAGAAATATGCTGTTGCAGAAGGCACCTCTCGAAGGAGCTCTAGTTTCATGAACTAGCATTCTCTTTGCACGGGTGTGTGGAAGTCTAATAACCAGGCACCTCCTTCGAAGTAGCAAGAGTGTAGAGAAAACTTGCTTCAACTAAAGTCCACATCTCTGAAGGAGAAAGCTCTTTACCGTGTACCACGGGTGAGAGCCTGGGGAACGGGTTGCATACATAACACGGAGGGAGAGACAGGCTGGTGCAGAAGGCACTTCTCGAAGGAGCTCTATTTTAATGAAAGTAGGATTGCTCTTGCACGGGTGTGTGGAGTTCTAATATCCAGTCACCGGCCTCGATGCAGCAAGAGTGTAGAGAAAATGTGCTTTAGCTACAGTCCACCTCTCTGAAGGAGAAAGCAGTTTACTGTGTACCACGGGAGAGAGCCTGGGGAACGGGTTCCATACATAACACGGAGGGAGAAAGAAGCCTGTGCAGAAGGCACCTCTCCAATGAGCTCTAGTTTCATAAAACTAGCATTGCTCTTGCACGGGTGTGTGGAGGTCTAATATCCAGGCACCTCCCTCATATGAAGAACAGTGTAGAGAAACGGTGCTTTAGCTACCGTCCACCTCTCTGAAGGAGAAAGCAGTTTACGGTGTACCACGGGTGAGCGCCTGGGGAACGGTTTCCATACATAACACAGAGGGAGAAACAGGCCAGTGCAGAAGGCACCTCTCGAACGAGCTCCAGTTTAATGAAAGCAGCATTGCTCTTGCACGGGTGTGTGGAGGTCTAATATCCAGGCACCTCCCTCGAAGGAGCAAGAGTGTAGAGAAAACTTGCTTTAACTAACGTCCACATCTCTGAAGGAGAAAGCTCTTTACCGTGTACCACGGGTGAGAGCCTGGGAAACGGGTTCCATATAACACAGAGGGAGAAACAGGCCGGTGCAGAAGGCACCTCTCGAACGAGCTCCAGTTTAATGAAAGGAGCATTGCTCTTGCACGGGTGTGTGGTGGTCTAATATCCAGGCACCTCCCTCGAAGTAGCAAGAGTGTAGAGAAAACTTGCTTTAACTAACGTCCACATCTCTGAAGGAGAAAGCTCTTTACCGTGTACCACGGGTGAGAGCCTGGGAAACGGGTTCCATACATATCACAGAGGGAGAAACAGGCCGGTGCAGAAGGCACCTCTCGAACGAGCTCCAGTTTAAGGAAAGCAGCATTGCTCTTGCACGGGTGTGTGGTGGTCTAATATACAGGCACCGGCCTCGATGCAGCAAGAGTGTAGAGAAAATGTGCTTTAGCTACAGTCCACCTCTCTGAAGGAGGAAGCAGTTTATTGTGTACCACGGGAGAGAGCCTGGGGAACGGGTTCCACACATAACACGGAGAAAGAGGCCTGTGCAGAAGGCACCTCTGCAACGAGCTCTAGTTTCATAAAACTAGCATTGCTCTTGCACGGGTGTGTGGAGGTCTAATATCCAGGCACCTCCCTCAAATGAAGAACAGTGTAGAGGATCCGTGCTTTAGCTACCGTCCACCTCTCTCAAGGAGAAAGCAGTTTACAGTGTAGGCCTGGTGAGAGCCTGGGAACGGGTTCCATACATAACACGGAGGGAGAAACAGGTCGGTGCAGAAGGCACCTCTCGAACGAGCTCCAGTTTACTGAAAGCAGCATTGCTCTTGCACGGGTGTGTGGTGGTCTAATATCCACGCACCGGCCTCGATGCAGCAAGAGTGCAGAGAAAACGCGCTTTGGCTACCGTCCACCTGTCTGAAGGAGAAAGCAGTTTACTGTGTACCACGGGAGAGAGCCTGGGGAAGGGGTTGCATACATAACACGGAGGGAGAAACAGGCTTGTGCAGAAGGCACCTCTCCAACGAGCTCTAGTTCCATAAAACTAGCATTGCTCTTGCACGGGTGTGTGGAGGTCTAAATCCAGGCACCTCCCTCAAATGAAGAACAGGGTAGAGAAACCGTGCTTTAGCTACCGTCCACCTCTCTGAAGGTTAAAGCAGTTTACAGTGTAGCCCTGGTGAGAGCCTGGAGAACGGGTTCCATACCTAACACAGAGGGAGAAATATGCTGTTGCAGAAGGCACCTCTCGAAGGAGCTCTAGTTTCATGAACTAGCATTCTCTTTGCACGGGTGTGTGGAAGTCTAATAACCAGGCACCTCCTTCGAAGTAGCAAGAGTGTAGAGAAAACTTGCTTCAACTAAAGTCCACATCTCTGAAGGAGAAAGCTCTTTACCGTGTACCACGGGTGAGAGCCTGGGGAACGGGTTGCATACATAACACGGAGGGAGAGACAGGCTGGTGCAGAAGGCACTTCTCGAAGGAGCTCTATTTTAATGAAAGTAGGATTGCTCTTGCACGGGTGTGTGGAGTTCTAATATCCAGTCACCGGCCTCGATGCAGCAAGAGTGTAGAGAAAATGTGCTTTAGCTACAGTCCACCTCTCTGAAGGAGAAAGCAGTTTACTGTGTACCACGGGAGAGAGCCTGGGGAACGGGTTCCACACATAACACGGAGAAAGAGGCCTGTGCAGAAGGCACCTCTGCAACGAGCTCTAGTTTCATAAAACTAGCATTGCTCTTGCACGGGTGTGTGGAGGTCTAATATCCAGGCACCTCCCTCAAATGAAGAACAGTGTAGAGGATCCGTGCTTTAGCTACCGTCCACCTCTCTCAAGGAGAAAGCAGTTTACAGTGTAGGCCTGGTGAGAGCCTGGGAACGGGTTCCATACATAACACGGAGGGAGAAACAGGTCGGTGCAGAAGGCACCTCTCGAACGAGCTCCAGTTTACTGAAAGCAGCATTGCTCTTGCACGGGTGTGTGGAGGTCTAATATCCCGGCACCGGCCTCGATGCAGCAAGAGTGTAGAGAAAACGCGCTTTGGCTACCTTCCACGTGTCTGAAGGAGAAAGCAGTTTACTGTGTACCACGGGAGAGAGCCTGGGGAACGTGTTGCATACATAACACGGAGGGAGAAAGAGGCCTGTGCAGAAGGCACCTCTCCAACGAGTTCTAGTTCCATAAACCTAGCATTGCTCTTGCACGGGTGTGTGGAGGTCTAATATCCAGGCACCTCACTGGATGGAACGGCAGTGTAGAGAAAACGTGCTTTAGCTACCGTCCACCTCTCTGAAGGAGAAAGCAGTTCACTGGGCACCACGGGAGAGAGCCTGGAGAACGGGTTCCATACATAACACGGAGGGAGAAAGAGGCCTGTGCAGAAGGCACCTCTCCAACGAGCTCTAGTTCCATAAAACTAGCATTGCTCTTGCACGGGTGTGTGGAGGTCTAATATCCAGGCACCTCACTCGAAGGAACGGCAGTGTAGAGAAAACGTGCTTTAGCTACCGTCCACCTCTCTGAAGGAGAAAGCAGTTCACTGGGCACCACGGGAGAGAGCCTGGAGTACGGATTCTTCCGGGGCCTGGGTCTCACAAGGAAAATGGTTTTGGACTCACTTGCAGTGCGCTCACGCATGCACACAGCAAAATGCGTCCACCCTGAGGCATGGCTCTTTTAGCTGAAGCAGGAATTCCCTACAGAGTTGTTCCTTTGAGTTAGGTGGTTGGCTTTAGGCCTGCAGGCACCCCCGGGGCAAGGGTACTAGCCTCATAAACCAGAGGTGACTTGAGAGCTGCCTTCCGCACCGGCCTGTTTCTCACTCCATTTCACGTCTGGGACCCTTTGCCCGGTCTCTCGTACACGAGCAGTGTCAAATTCCTCCTGCTTCAGGAACGGCAATGTTAACTCAAGCGCAGTCACTCCATAGGATTGATTCTTGGTGTTAGTAGCCTGGGAACTAGGCATCCAGGCACACAGGGTACAGCAGTGCTAATCTCCTCAAACAAGAGGTGAGTCGACAGCAGCCTTCCTTCCAGGCCTGCTTCTCACTCCGAGTTACGTTTAGGTTCCATTTCTCATGCTTTCACAAAAACACACAATAGATGAAGTTGACGCTCAGGAAGGGCGATCTTTGCTGAGGCACGGGTTCTCTACAGTTCTGTTCCTTTGCGTTGCGTGGATGGCACTGAGGACTCCACGCACACACGGGAGAGCCGATCGAGTTTCCCGAAACAAGAGTTGAGTGGATAGGTGCCTTCTGCCCATGCTTATTTCTCCCTCCGAATTCTGCTGGGACTCCTTCCCCAGGTTTGCACTCAAGCGGACTTGAAAATGCTGCCACCCTGTGGAGAGGCGAATGAGCTGAAGCTGGGGTTCTTGACCGGCTTCTTTCTGCCAAATCAGTGTGGAGCCCTTAGCATTCCTGTGCACACATGGAGCCGAAGTGTTAGCTTCAGGTAACAAGAGCCGAGTCGAGAGGAGCCTTCTGGCCCGGACTCCTTCTCCCTCGGTTTCACGTAAGGAACCCGTTCCTCAGGCTCTCACCCACGGTAGCCTGGAAAGTGCTTCCTCCCTCAGAGAGGTGGATGGTAGCTAAAGCACGGTTTCTCTACCGTGTTGTTTCTTCCAGGGAGAACGCTAGCGATTAGACTTCCATGCAAAAGTAGGGCCGCAGTGCTAGCTAAATGAAACACACGGGGAGTCGTCTTCTGCCTTTTGCTGGGGCCCGAGTCTCACTCGCAGAAACTTTGGACTCCCTTGCAGTCCTCTCACGCACGCACACAACCAAATGCTTCCACCCTCAGGAGCGGCTGTTTTAGCTGAAGCACGGATCCTCTACCGTGCTTTTCCTTCGAGTTAGGTGGCTGTCTTTAAGCCTGCACACACACCCAGGGCAACGGTACTAGCCCCATAACCATGATGTGAGTTGAGAGCTGCCTTCTGTACCGGCCTGTCTCTCCCCCGATTTTACAAAATGGAAAATGTCCCCAGGCTCTCAGCCACAGTACACCCTAAACTGCTTCGCCCACAGAGAGGTCGACAGTAGCTAAAGTACAGTTTCTCTACTGTGTAGTTTCTTCGAGTTAGAACGCTAGCTATTAGACTTCCATGCAAATGTGGGGCTGCCGTGCTAGCTTGGTCCAACACATGGGGAGTCGTGTTCTGCCTTTCGCTGGGGCCTGAGTCTCACTCGCAAAAAGCTTTGGACGCCCTTGCAGTGCTCTCACGCACGCACACAACAACATGCTTCCACCCTCAGGAGCAGCTGTTTTACCTGAAGCCCAGGCTCTCAACCGAGTTTTTCCTTCAAGTTAGGTGGCTCTGTTTAAGCCTGCACACACACCCTGGGCAACGGTACTAGCCCCATAACCATGATGTGGGTTGAGGGCTGCCTTCTGTACCGGCCTGTCTCTCCCCCGATATTACGATATTGAAACCGTCCCCAGGCTCTCAGCCACAGTACACCCTGAACTGCTTCGCCCACAGAGAGGTCGACGGTAGCTAAAGCACGGTTTCTCTACAGTGCTGTTTCTTCGAGTTAGAAAGCTAGCTATTAGACTTCCATTCAAAAGTGGGGCCGCAGCACTAGTTTCATGGAGCAAGTGGGGAGTCGTGTTCTGGCTTCTTCCGGCGCCTGGGTCTCACAAGGAAAATGGTTTTGGACTCACTTGCTGTGCACTCACGCATGCACACCACACAATGCGTCCACCCTGAGGCATGGCTCTTTTAGCCGAAGCAGGAATTCCCTACAGAGGTGTTCCTTTGACTTAGGTGGTTGGCTTATGGCCTGCAGGCACACCCGGGGCAAGGGTACTAGCCTCATAAACAAGAGGTGAGTTGAGAGCTGCCTTCCGCACTGGCCTGTTTCTCACTCCATTTCACGTATGGGACCCTTTCCCCGGTCTCTCATACACGAGCACTATACAACTCCTGCGGCTTCAGGAACGGCAATGTTAGCTAAAGCGCAGTAACGCTGCAGCATTGATTCTTGGTGTTGGTAGCCTGGTAGGCAAATGAGCTGCAGCTGGGATTCTTTACAAGCTTGTTTCTTCCCAGTCAGTGTCGAGCACATAGCATTCCAAGCACACATGGAGCAGTAGTGTTAGCTTCAGGTAGCAAGAGCTGAGTCCAGAGGTGCCTTCTGCCCGGACCTATTTCTCCCTTGGTTTCACGTATGGAACCCGTTCCCCAGGCTCTCAGCCACGGCACTCCGTGTAATGCTTCCTCCGTCTAGAGGTCGACGGTAGCTAAAGCACGGTTTCTCTACAGTGTTGTTTCTTCGAGTTAGAACACTAGCTGTTAGACTTCCATGCAAAAGTGGGGCTGCCGTGCTAGCGTGATGAAACACATGGGGAGTAGTGTTCTGCCTTTCGCTGGGGCCTGGAGAACGGCTTCCATACATAACACGGAGGGGGAAAGAGGCCTGTGCAGAAGGCACCTCTCCAACGAGCTCTAGTTTCATAAAACTAGCATTCCTCTTGCACGGGTGTGTGGAGGTCTAATATCCAGGCACCTCCCTCAAATGAAGAACAGTGTAGAGGAACCGTGCTTTAGCTACCGTCCACCTCTCTCAAGGAGAAAGCAGTTTACAGTGTAGGCCTGGTGAGAGCCAGGGGAACGGGTTCATACATAACACGGAGGGAGAAACAGGCCGGTGCAGAAGGCACCTCTCGAACGAGCTCCAGTTTAATGAAAGCAGCATTGCTCTTGCACGGGTGTGTGGAGGTCTAATATCCAGGCACCGGCCTCGATGCAGCAAGAGTGGAGAGAAAACGCGCTTTGGTACCGTCCACCTGTCTGAAGGAGAAAGCAGTTTAATGTGCACCACGGGAGAGAGCCTGGAGAACGGGTTCCATACATAACACGGAGGGAGAAAGAGGCCTGTGCAGAAGGCACCTCTCCAACGAGCTCTAGTTCCATAAAACTAGCATTCCTCTTACACGGGTGTGTGGAGGTCTAATATCCAGGCACCTCCCTCAAATGAAGAACAGTGTAGAAGATCCGTGCTTTAGCTACCGTCTACCTCTCTGAAGGAGAAAGCAGTTTCCAGTGTAGGCCTGGTGAGAGCCTGGGGAAAGGGTCCCATACATAACACGGAGGGAGAAACAGGCCGGTGCAGAAGGCACCTCTCGAACGAGCTCCAGTTTAATGAAAGCAGCATTGCTCTTGCACGGGTGTGTGGTGGTCTAATATCCACGCACCGGCCTCGATGCAGCAAGAGTGCAGAGAAAACGCGCTTTGGCTACCGTCCACCTGTCTGAAGGAGAAAGCAGTTTACTGTGTACCACGGGAGAGAGCCTGGGGAAGGGGTTGCATACATAACACGGAGGGAGAAACAGGCTTGTGGAGAAGGCACCTCTCCAACGAGCTCTAGTTCCATAAAACTAGCATTGCTCTTGCACGGGTGTGTGGAGGTCTAAATCCAGGCACCTCCCTCAAATGAAGAACAGGGTAGAGAAACCGTGCTTTAGCTACCGTCCACCTCTCTGAAGGTTAAAGCAGTTTACAGTGTAGCCCTGGTGAGAGCCTGGAGAACGGGTTCCATACCTAACACAGAGGGAGAAATATGCTGTTGCAGAAGGCACCTCTCGAAGGAGCTCTAGTTTCATGAACTAGCATTCTCTTTGCACGGGTGTGTGGAGGTCTAATAACCAGGCACCTCCTTCGAAGTAGCAAGAGTGTAGAGAAAACTTGCTTCAACTAAAGTCCACATCTCTGAAGGAGAAAGCTCTTTACCGTGTACCACGGGTGAGAGCCTGGGGAACGGGTTGCATACATAACACGGAGGGAGAGACAGGCCGGTGCAGAAGGCACTTCTCGAACGAGCTCTATTTTAATGAAAGTAGGATTGCTCTTGCACGGGTGTGTGGAGTTCTAATATCCAGTCACCGGCCTCGATGCAGCAAGAGTGTAGAGAAAATGTGCTTTAGCTACAGTCCACCTCTCTGAAGGAGAAAGCAGTTTACTGTGTACCACGGGAGAGAGCCTGGGGAACGGGTTCCATACATAACACGGAGGGAGAAAGAAGCCTGTGCAGAAGGCACCTCTCCAATGAGCTCTAGTTTCATAAAACTAGCATTGCTCTTGCACGGGTGTGTGGAGGTCTAATATCCAGGCACCTCCCTCATATGAAGAACAGTGTAGAGAAACGGTGCTTTAGCTACCGTCCACCTCTCTGAAGGAGAAAGCAGTTTACGGTGTACCACGGGTGAGCGCCTGGGGAACGGTTTCCATACATAACACAGAGGGAGAAACAGGCCAGTGCAGAAGGCACCTCTCGAACGAGCTCCAGTTTAATGAAAGCAGCATTGCTCTTGCACGGGTGTGTGGAGGTCTAATATCCAGGCACCTCCCTCGAAGGAGCAAGAGTGTAGAGAAAACTTGCTTTAACTAACGTCCACATCTCTGAAGGAGAAAGCTCTTTACCGTGTACCACGGGTGAGAGCCTGGGAAACGGGTTCCATATAACACAGAGGGAGAAACAGGCCGGTGCAGAAGGCACCTCTCGAACGAGCTCCAGTTTAATCAAAGCAGCATTGCTCTTGCACGGGTGTGTGGTGGTCTAATATCCAGGCACCTCCCTCGAAGTAGCAAGACTGTAGAGAAAATTTGCTTTAACTAACGTCCACATCTCTGAAGGAGAAAGCTCTTTACCGTGTACCACGGGTGAGAGCCTGGGAAACGGGTTCCATACATATCACAGAGGGAGAAACAGGCCGGTGCAGAAGGCACCTCTCGAACGAGCTCCAGTTTAAGGAAAGCAGCATTGCTCTTGCACGGGTGTGTGGTGGTCTAATATACAGGCACCGGCCTCGATGCAGCAAGAGTGTAGAGAAAATGTGCTTTAGCTACAGTCCATCTCTCTGAAGGAGGAAGCAGTTTATTGTGTACCACGGGAGAGAGCCTGGGGAACGGGTTCCACACATAACACGGAGAAAGAGGCCTGTGCAGAAGGCACCTCTGCAACGAGCTCTAGTTTCATAAAACTAGCATTGCTCTTGCACGGGTGTGTGGAGGTCTAATATCCAGGCACCTCCCGCAAATGAAGAACAGTGTAGAGGATCCGTGCTTTAGCTACCGTCCACCTCTCTCAAGGAGAAAGCAGTTTACGGTGTACCACGGGGGAGAGCCTGGGGAACGGTTTCCATACCTAACACGGAGGGAGAAACAGGTCGGTGCAGAAGGCACCTCTCGAACGAGCTCCAGTTTACTGAAAGCAGCATTGCTCTTGCACGGGTGTGTGGAGGTCTAATATCCCGGCACCGGCCTCGATGCAGCAAGAGTGTAGAGAAAACGCGCTTTGGCTACCTTCCACGTGTCTGAAGGAGAAAGCAGTTTACTGTGTACCACGGGAGAGGGCCTGGGGAACGTGTTGCATACATAACACGGAGGGAGAAAGAGGCCTGTGCAGAAGGCACCTCTCCAACGAGTTCTAGTTCCATAAACCTAGCATGGCTCTTGCACGGGTGTGTGGAGGTCTAATATCCAGGCACCTCACTGGGTGGAACGGCAGTGTAGAGAAAACGTGCTTTAGCTACCGTCCACCTCTCTGAAGGAGAAAGCAGTTCACTGGGCACCACGGGAGAGAGCCTGGAGAACGGGTTCCATACATAACACGGAGGGAGAAAGAGGCCTGTGCAGAAGGCACCTCTCCAACGAGCTCTAGTTCCATAAAACTAGCATTGCTCTTGCACGGGTGTGTGGAGGTCTAATATCCAGGCACCTCACTCGAAGGAACGGCAGTGTAGAGAAAACGTGCTTTAGCTACCGTCCACCTCTCTGAAGGAGAAAGCAGTTTCCAGTGTAGGCCTGGTGAGAGCCTGGGGAAAGGGTCCCATACATAACACGGAGGGAGAAACAGGCCGGTGCAGAAGGCACCTCTCGAACGAGCTCCAGTTTAATGAAAGCAGCATTGCTCTTGCACGGGTGTGTGGTGGTCCAATATCCACGCACCGGCCTCGATGCAGCAAGAGTGCAGAGAAAACGCGCTTTGGCTACCGTCCACCTGTCTGAAGGAGAAAGCAGTTTACTGTGTACCACGGGAGAGAGCCTGGGGAAGGGGTTGCATACATAACACGGAGGGAGAAACAGGCTTGTGGAGAAGGCACCTCTCCAACGAGCTCTAGTTCCATAAAACTAGCATTGCTTTTGCACGGGTGTGTGGAGGTCTAAATCCAGGCACCTCCCTCAAATGAAGAACAGGGTAGAGAAACCGTGCTTTAGCTACCGTCCACCTCTCTGAAGGTTAAAGCAGTTTACAGTGTAGCCCTGGTGAGAGCCTGGAGAACGGGTTCCATACCTAACACAGAGGGAGAAATATGCTGTTGCAGAAGGCACCTCTCGAAGGAGCTCTAGTTTCATGAACTAGCATTCTCTTTGCACGGGTGTGTGGAGGTCTAATAACCAGGCACCTCCTTCGAAGTAGCAAGAGTGTAGAGAAAACTTGCTTCAACTAAAGTCCACATCTCTGAAGGAGAAAGCTCTTTACCGTGTACCACGGGTGAGAGCCTGGGGAACGGGTTGCATACATAACACGGAGGGAGAGACAGGCCGGTGCAGAAGGCACTTCTCGAACGAGCTCTATTTTAATGAAAGTAGCATTGCTCTTGCACGGGTGTGTGGAGTTCTAATATCCAGTCACCGGCCTCGATGCAGCAAGAGTGTAGAGAAAATGTGCTTTAGCTACAGTCCACCTCTCTGAAGGAGAAAGCAGTTTACTGTGTACCACGGGAGAGAGCCTGGGGAACGGGTTCCATACATAACACGGAGGGAGAAAGAAGCCTGTGCAGAAGGCACCTCTCCAATGAGCTCTAGTTTCATAAAACTAGCATTGCTCTTGCACGGGTGTGTGGAGGTCTAATATCCAGGCACCTCCCTCATATGAAGAACAGTGTAGAGAAACGGTGCTTTAGCTACCGTCCACCTCTCTGAAGGAGAAAGCAGTTTACGGTGTACCACGGGTGAGCGCCTGGGGAACGGTTTCCATACATAACACAGAGGGAGAAACAGGCCAGTGCAGAAGGCACCTCTCGAACGAGCTCCAGTTTAATGAAAGCAGCATTGCTCTTGCACGGGTGTGTGGAGGTCTAATATCCAGGCACCTCCCTCGAAGGAGCAAGAGTGTAGAGAAAACTTGCTTTAACTAACGTCCACATCTCTGAAGGAGAAAGCTCTTTACCGTGTACCACGGGTGAGAGCCTGGGAAACGGGTTCCATATAACACAGAGGGAGAAACAGGCCGGTGCAGAAGGCACCTCTCGAACGAGCTCCAGTTTAAGGAAAGCAGCATTGCTCTTGCACGGGTGTGTGGTGGTCTAATATACAGGCACCGGCCTCGATGCAGCAAGAGTGTAGAGAAAATGTGCTTTAGCTACAGTCCACCTCTCTGAAGGAGGAAGCAGTTTATTGTGTACCACGGGAGAGAGCCTGGGGAACGGGTTCCACACATAACACGGAGAAAGAGGCCTGTGCAGAAGGCACCTCTGCAACGAGCTCTAGTTTCATAAAACTAGCATTGCTCTTGCACGGGTGTGTGGAGGTCTAATATCCAGGCACCTCCCTCAAATGAAGAACAGTGTAGAGGATCCGTGCTTTAGCTACCGTCCACCTCTCTCAAGGAGAAAGCAGTTTACAGTGTAGGCCTGGTGAGAGCCTGGGAACGGGTTCCATACATAACACGGAGGGAGAAACAGGTCGGTGCAGAAGGCACCTCTCGAACGAGCTCCAGTTTACTGAAAGCAGCATTGCTCTTGCACGGGTGTGTGGAGGTCTAATATCCCGGCACCGGCCTCGATGCAGCAAGAGTGTAGAGAAAACGCGCTTTGGCTACCTTCCACGTGTCTGAAGGAGAAAGCAGTTTACTGTGTACCACGGGAGAGAGCCTGGGGAACGTGTTGCATACATAACACGGAGGGAGAAAGAGGCCTGTGCAGAAGGCACCTCTCCAACGAGCTCTAGTTCCATAAACCTAGCATTGCTCTTGCACGGGTGTGTGGAGGTCTAATATCCAGGCACCTCACTGGATGGAACGGCAGTGTAGAGAAAACGTGCTTTAGCTACCGTCCACCTCTCTGAAGGAGAAAGCAGTTCACTGGGCACCACGGGAGAGAGCCTGGAGAACGGGTTCCATACATAACACGGAGGGAGAAAGAGGCCTGTGCAGAAGGCACCTCTCCAACGAGCTCTAGTTCCATAAAACTAGCATTGCTCTTGCACGGGTGTGTGGAGGTCTAATATCCAGGCACCTCACTCGAAGGAACGGCAGTGTAGAGAAAACGTGCTTTAGCTACCGTCCACCTCTCTGAAGGAGAAAGCAGTTCACTGGGCACCACGGGAGAGAGCCTGGAGTACGGATTCTTCCGGGGCCTGGGTCTCACAAGGAAAATGGTTTTGGACTCACTTGCAGTGCGCTCACGCATGCACACAGCAAAATGCGTCCACCCTGAGGCATGGCTCTTTTAGCCGAAGCAGGAATTCCCTACAGAGTTGTTCCTTTGAGTTAGGTGGTTGGCTTTAGGCCTGCAGGCACCCCCGGGGCAAGGGTACTAGCCTCATAAACCAGAGGTGACTTGAGAGCTGCCTTCCGCACCGGCCTGTTTCTCACTCCATTTCACGTCTGGGACCCTTTGCCCGGTCTCTCGTACACGAGCAGTGTCAAATTCCTCCTGCTTCAGGAACGGCAATGTTAACTCAAGCGCAGTCACTCCATAGGATTGATTCTTGGTGTTAGTAGCCTGGGAACTAGGCATCCAGGCACACAGGGTACAGCAGTGCTAATCTCCTCAAACAAGAGGTGAGTCGACAGCAGCCTTCCTTCCAGGCCTGCTTCTCACTCCGAGTTACGTTTAGGTTCCATTTCTCATGCTTTCACAAAAACACACAATAGATGAAGTTGACGCTCAGGAAGGGCGATCTTTGCTGAGGCACGGGTTCTCTACAGTTCTGTTCCTTTGCGTTGCGTGGATGGCACTGAGGACTCCACGCACACACGGGAGAGCCGATCGAGTTTCCCGAAACAAGAGTTGAGTGGATAGGTGCCTTCTGCCCATGCTTATTTCTCCCTCCGAATTCTGCTGGGACTCCTTCCCCAGGTTTGCACTCAAGCGGACTTGAAAATGCTGCCACCCTGTGGAGAGGCGAATGAGCTGAAGCTGGGGTTCTTGACCGGCTTCTTTCTGCCAAATCAGTGTGGAGCCCTTAGCATTCCTGTGCACACATGGAGCCGAAGTGTTAGCTTCAGGTAACAAGAGCCGAGTCGAGAGGAGCCTTCTGGCCCGGACTCCTTCTCCCTCGGTTTCACGTAAGGAACCCGTTCCTCAGGCTCTCACCCACGGTAGCCTGGAAAGTGCTTCCTCCCTCAGAGAGGTGGATGGTAGCTAAAGCACGGTTTCTCTACCGTGTTGTTTCTTCCAGGGAGAACGCTAGCGATTAGACTTCCATGCAAAAGTAGGGCCGCAGTGCTAGCTAAATGAAACACACGGGGAGTCGTCTTCTGCCTTTTGCTGGGGCCCGAGTCTCACTCGCAGAAACTTTGGACTCCCTTGCAGTCCTCTCACGCACGCACACAACCAAATGCTTCCACCCTCAGGAGCGGCTGTTTTAGCTGAAGCACGGATCCTCTACCGTGCTTTTCCTTCGAGTTAGGTGGCTGTCTTTAAGCCTGCACACACACCCAGGGCAACGGTACTAGCCCCATAACCATGATGTGAGTTGAGAGCTGCCTTCTGTACCGGCCTGTCTCTCCCCCGATTTTACAAAATGGAAAATGTCCCCAGGCTCTCAGCCACAGTACACCCTAAACTGCTTCGCCCACAGAGAGGTCGACAGTAGCTAAAGCACAGTTTCTCTACTGTGTAGTTTCTTCGAGTTAGAACGCTAGCTATTAGACTTCCATGCAAATGTGGGGCTGCCGTGCTAGCTTGGTCCAACACATGGGGAGTCGTGTTCTGCCTTTTGCTGGGGCCTGAGTCTCACTCGCAAAAAGCTTTGGACGCCCTTGCAGTGCTCTCACGCACGCACACAACAACATGCTTCCACCCTCAGGAGCAGCTGTTTTACCTGAAGCACAGGCTCTCAACCGTGTTTTTCCTTCGAGTTAGGTGGCTCTGTTTAAGCCTGCACACACACCCTGGGCAACGGTACTAGCCCCATAACCATGATGTGGGTTGAGGGCTGCCTTCTGTACCGGCCTGTCTCTCCCCCGATATTACGATATTGAAACCGTCCCCAGGCTCTCAGCCACAGTACACCCTAAACTGCTTCGCCCACAGAGAGGTCGACGGTAGCTAAAGCACGGTTTCTCTACAGTGCTGTTTCTTCGAGTTAGAAAGCTAGCTATTAGACTTCCATTCAAAAGTGGGGCCGCAGTACTAGTTTCATGGAGCAAGTGGGGAGTCGTGTTCTGGCTTCTTCCGGCGCCTGGGTCTCACAAGGAAAATGGTTTTGGACTCACTTGCTGTGCACTCACGCATGCACACCACACAATGCGTCCACCCTGAGGCATGGCTCTTTTAGCCGAAGCAGGAATTCCCTACAGAGTTGTTCCTTTGAGTTAGGTGGTTGGCTTATGGCCTGCAGGCACACTCGGGGCAAGGGTACTAGCCTCATAAACAAGAGGTGAGTTGAGAGCTGCCTTCCACACCGGCCTGTTTCTCACTCCATTTCACGTCTGGGACCCTTTCCCCGGTCTCTCATACACGAGCACTATACAACTCCTGCGGCTTCAGGAACGGCAATGTTAGCTAAAGCGCAGTAACGCTACAGCATTGATTCTTGGTGTTAGTAGCCTGGTAGGCGAATGAGCTGCAGCTGGGATTCTTTACAAGCTTGTTTCTTCCCAGTCAGTGTCGAGCACATAGCATTCCAAGCACACATGGAGCAGTAGTGTGAGCTTCAGGTAGCAAGAGCTGAGTCCAGAGGTGCCTTCTGCCCGGACCTATTTCTCCCTTGGTTTCACGTATGGAACCCGTTCCCCAGGCTCTCAGCCCCGGCACTCCGTGTAATGCTTCCTCCGTCTAGAGGTCGACGGTAGCTAAAGCACGGTTTCTCTACAGTGTTGTTTCTTCGAGTTAGAACACTAGCTGTTAGACTTCCATGCAAAAGTGGGGCTGCCGTGCTAGCGTGATGAAACACATGGGGAGTAGTGTTCTGCCTTTCGCTGGGGCCTGGAGAACGGCTTCCATACATAACACGGAGGGGGAAAGAGGCCTGTGCAGAAGGCACCTCTCCAACGAGCTCTAGTTTCATAAAACTAGCATTCCTCTTGCACGGGTGTGTGGAGGTCTAATATCCAGGCACCTCCCTCAAATGAAGAACAGTGTAGAGGAACCGTGCTTTAGCTACCGTCCACCTCTCTCAAGGAGAAAGCAGTTTACAGTGTAGGCCTGGTGAGAGCCAGGGGAACGGGTTCATACATAACACGGAGGGAGAAACAGGCCGGTGCAGAAGGCACCTCTCGAACGAGCTCCAGTTTAATGAAAGCAGCATTGCTCTTGCACGGGTGTGTGGAGGTCTAATATCCAGGCACCGGCCTCGATGCAGCAAGAGTGGAGAGAAAACGCGCTTTGGTACCGTCCACCTGTCTGAAGGAGAAAGCAGTTTACTGTGCACCACGGGAGAGAGCCTGGAGAACGGGTTCCATACATAACATGGAGGGAGAAAGAGGCCTGTGCAGAAGGCACCTCTCCAACGAGCTCTAGTTCCATAAAACTAGCATTCCTCTTACACGGGTGTGTGGAGGTCTAATATCCAGGCACCTCCCTCAAATGAAGAACAGTGTAGAAGATCCGTGCTTTAGCTACCGTCTACCTCTCTGAAGGAGAAAGCAGTTTCCAGTGTAGGCCTGGTGAGAGCCTGGGGAAAGGGTCCCATACATAACACGGAGGGAGAAACAGGCCGGTGCAGAAGGCACCTCTCGAACGAGCTCCAGTTTAATGAAAGCAGCATTGCTCTTGCACGGGTGTGTGGTGGTCTAATATCCACGCACCGGCCTCGATGCAGCAAGAGTGCAGAGAAAACGCGCTTTGGCTACCGTCCACCTGTCTGAAGGAGAAAGCAGTTTACTGTGTACCACGGGAGAGAGCCTGGGGAAGGGGTTGCATACATAACACGGAGGGAGAAACAGGCTTGTGCAGAAGGCACCTCTCCAACGAGCTCTAGTTCCATAAAACTAGCATTGCTCTTGCACGGGTGTGTGGAGGTCTAAATCCAGGCACCTCCCTCAAATGAAGAACAGGGTAGAGAAACCGTGCTTTAGCTACCGTCCACCTCTCTGAAGGTTAAAGCAGTTTACAGTGTAGCCCTGGTGAGAGCCTGGAGAACGGGTTCCATACCTAACACAGAGGGAGAAATATGCTGTTGCAGAAGGCACCTCTCGAAGGAGCTCTAGTTTCATGAACTAGCATTCTCTTTGCACGGGTGTGTGGAAGTCTAATAACCAGGCACCTCCTTCGAAGTAGCAAGAGTGTAGAGAAAACTTGCTTCAACTAAAGTCCACATCTCTGAAGGAGAAAGCTCTTTACCGTGTACCACGGGTGAGAGCCTGGGGAACGGGTTGCATACATAACACGGAGGGAGAGACAGGCTGGTGCAGAAGGCACTTCTCGAAGGAGCTCTATTTTAATGAAAGTAGGATTGCTCTTGCACGGGTGTGTGGAGTTCTAATATCCAGTCACCGGCCTCGATGCAGCAAGAGTGTAGAGAAAATGTGCTTTAGCTACAGTCCACCTCTCTGAAGGAGAAAGCAGTTTACTGTGTACCACGGGAGAGAGCCTGGGGAACGGGTTCCATACATAACACGGAGGGAGAAAGAAGCCTGTGCAGAAGGCACCTCTCCAATGAGCTCTAGTTTCATAAAACTAGCATTGCTCTTGCACGGGTGTGTGGAGGTCTAATATCCAGGCACCTCCCTCATATGAAGAACAGTGTAGAGAAACGGTGCTTTAGCTACCGTCCACCTCTCTGAAGGAGAAAGCAGTTTACGGTGTACCACGGGTGAGCGCCTGGGGAACGGTTTCCATACATAACACAGAGGGAGAAACAGGCCAGTGCAGAAGGCACCTCTCGAACGAGCTCCAGTTTAATGAAAGCAGCATTGCTCTTGCACGGGTGTGTGGAGGTCTAATATCCAGGCACCTCCCTCGAAGGAGCAAGAGTGTAGAGAAAACTTGCTTTAACTAACGTCCACATCTCTGAAGGAGAAAGCTCTTTACCGTGTACCACGGGTGAGAGCCTGGGAAACGGGTTCCATATAACACAGAGGGAGAAACAGGCCGGTGCAGAAGGCACCTCTCGAACGAGCTCCAGTTTAATGAAAGCAGCATTGCTCTTGCACGGGTGTGTGGAGGTCTAAATCCAGGCACCTCCCTCAAATGAAGAACAGGGTAGAGAAACCGTGCTTTAGCTACCGTCCACCTCTCTGAAGGTTAAAGCAGTTTACAGTGTAGCCCTGGTGAGAGCCTGGAGAACGGGTTCCATACCTAACACAGAGGGAGAAATATGCTGGTGCAGAAGGCACCTCTCGAAGGAGCTCTAGTTTCATGAACTAGCATTCTCTTTGCACGGGTGTGTGGAGGTCTAATATCCAGGCACCTCCTTCGAAGTAGCAAGAGTGTAGAGAAAACTTGCTTCAACTAACGTCCACATCTCTGAAGGAGAAAGCTCTTTAGCGTGTACCACGGGTGAGAGCCTGGGGAACGGGTTGCATACATAACACGGAGGGAGAGACAGGCCGGTGCAGAAGGCACTTCTCGAACGAGCTCTATTTTAATGAAAGTAGCATTGCTCTTGCACGGGTGTGTGGAGTTCTAATATCCAGTCACCAGCCTCGATGCAGCAAGAGTGTAGAGAAAATGTGCTTTAGCTACAGTCCACCTCTCTGAAGGAGAAAGCAGTTTACTGTGTACCACGGGAGAGAGCCTGGGGAACGGGTTCCATACATAACACGGAGGGAGAAAGAAGCCTGTGCAGAAGGCACCTCTCCAATGAGCTCTAGTTTCATAAAACTAGCATTGCTCTTGCACGGGTGTGTGGAGGTCTAATATCCAGGCACCTCCCTCATATGAAGAACAGTGTAGAGAAACGGTGCTTTAGCTACCGTCCACCTCTCTGAAGGAGAAAGCAGTTTACGGTGTACCACGGGTGAGCGCCTGGGGAACGGTTTCCATACATAACACAGAGGGAGAAACAGGCCAGTGCAGAAGGCACCTCTCGAACGAGCTCCAGTTTAATGAAAGCAGCATTGCTCTTGCACGGGTGTGTGGAGGTCTAATATCCAGGCACCTCCCTCGAAGGAGCAAGAGTGTAGAGAAAACTTGCTTTAACTAACGTCCACATCTCTGAAGGAGAAAGCTCTTTACCGTGTACCACGGGTGAGAGCCTGGGAAACGGGTTCCATACATAACACAGAGGGAGAAACAGGCCGGTGCAGAAGGCACCTCTCGAACGAGCTCCAGTTTAAGGAAAGCAGCATTGCTCTTGCACGGGTGTGTGGTGGTCTAATATACAGGCACCGGCCTCGATGCAGCAAGAGTGTAGAGAAAATGTGCTTTAGCTACAGTCCACCTCTCTGAAGGAGGAAGCAGTTTATTGTGAACCACGGGAGAGAGCCTGGGGAACGGGTTCCACACATAACACGGAGAAAGAGGCCTGTGCAGGAGGCACCTCTGCAACGAGCTCTAGTTTCATAAAACTAGTATTGCTCTTGCACGGGTGTGTGGAGGTCTAATATCCAGGCACCTCCCTCAAATGAAGAACAGTGTAGAGGATCCGTGCTTTAGCTACCGTCCACCTCTCTGAAGGAGAAAGCAGTTTACGGTGTACCACGGGGGAGAGCCTGGGGAACGGTTTCCATACCTAACACGGAGGGAGAAACAGGTCGGTGCAGAAGGCACCTCTCGAACGAGCTCCAGTTTAATGAAAGCAGCATTGCTCTTGCACGGGTGTGTGGAAGTCTAATATCCCGGCACCGGCCTCGATGCAGCAAGAGTGTAGAGAAAACGCGCTTTGGCTACCTTCCACGTGTCTGAAGGAGAAAGCAGTTTACTGTGTACCACGGGAGAGAGCCTGGGGAACGTGTTGCATACATAACACGGAGGGAGAAAGAGGCCTGTGCAGAAGGCACCTCTCCAACGAGCTCTAGTTCCATAAAACTAGCATTGCTCTTGCACGGGTGTGTGGAGGTCTAAATCCAGGCACCTCCCTCAAATGAAGAACAGGGTAGAGAAACCGTGCTTTAGCTACCGTCCACCTCTCTGAAGGTTAAAGCAGTTTACAGTGTAGCCCTGGTGAGAGCCTGGGGAACGGGTTCCATACCTAACACAGAGGGAGAAATATGCTGGTGCAGAAGGCACCTCTCGAAGGAGCTCTAGTTTCATGAACTAGCATTCTCTTTGCACGGGTGTGTGGAGGTCTAATATCCAGGCACCTCCTTCGAAGTAGCAAGAGTGTAGAGAAAACTTGCTTCAACTAACGTCCACATCTCTGAAGGAGAAAGCTCTTTAGCGTGTACCATGGGTGAGAGCCTGGGGAACGGGTTGCATACATAACACGGAGGGAGAGACAGGCCGGTGCAGAAGGCACTTCTCGAACGAGCTCTATTTTAATGAAAGTAGCATTGCTCTTGCACGGGTGTGTGGACTTCTAACATCCAGTCACCAGCCTCGATGCAGCAAGAGTGTAGAGAAAATGTGCTTTAGCTACAGTCCACCTCTCTGAAGGAGAAAGCAGTTTACTGTGTACCACGGGAGAGAGCCTGGGGAACGGGTTCCATACATAACACGGAGGGAGAAAGAAGCCTGTGCAGAAGGCACCTCTCCAATGAGCTCTAGTTTCATAAAACTAGCATTGCTCTTGCACGGGTGTGTGGAGGTCTAATATCCAGGCACCTCCCTCATATGAAGAACAGTGTAGAGAAACGGTGCTTTAGCTACCGTCCACCTCTCTGAAGGAGAAAGCAGTTTACGGTGTACCACGGGTGAGAGCCTGGGGAACGGTTTCCATACATAACACAGAGGGAGAAACAGGCCAGTGCAGAAGGCACCTCTCGAACGAGCTCCAGTTTAATGAAAGCAGCATTGCTCTTGCACGGGTGTGTGGAGGTCGAATATCCAGGCACCTCCCTCGAAGGAGCAAGAGTGTAGAGAAAACTTGCTTTAACTAACGTCCACATCTCTGAAGGAGAAAGCTCTTTACCGTGTACCACGGGTGAGAGCCTGGGAAACGGGTTCCATACATAACACAGAGGGAGAAACAGGCCGGTGCAGAAGGCACCTCTCGAACGAGCTCCAGTTTAAGGAAAGCAGCATTGCTCTTGCACGGGTGTGTGGTGGTCTAATATCCAGGCACCGGCCTCGATGCAGCAAGAGTGTAGAGAAAACGTGCTTTAGCTACAGTCCACCTCTCTGAAGGAGAAAGCAGTTTATTGTGTACCACGGGAGAGAGCCTGGGGAACGGGTTCCATACATAACACGGAGAAAGAGGCCTGTGCAGAAGGCAGCTCTGCAACGAGCTCTAGTTTCATAAAACTAGCATTGCTCTTGCACGGGTGTGTGGAGGTCTAATATCCAGGCACCTCCCTCAAATGAAGAACAGTGTAGAGGATCCGTGCTTTAGCTACCGTCCACCTCTCTCAAGGAGAAAGCAGTTTCCAGTGTAGGCCTGGTGAGAGCCTGGGAACGGGTTCCATACATAACACGGAGGGAGAAACAGGTCGGTGCAGAAGGCACCTCTCGAACGAGCTCCAGTTTAATGAAAGCAGCATTGCTCTTGCACGGGTGTGTGGAGGTCTAATATCCCGGCACCGGCCTCGATGCAGCAAGAGTGTAGAGAAAACGCGCTTTGGCTACCTTCCACGTGTCTGAAGGAGAAAGCAGTTTACTGTGTACCACGGGAGAGAGCCTGGGGAACGTGTTGCATACATAACACGGAGGGAGAAAGAGGCCTGTGGAGAAGGCACCTCTCCAACGAGCTCTAGTTCCATAAAACTAGCATTGCTCTTGCACGGGTGTGTGGAGGTCTAATATCCAGGCACCTCACTCGAAGGAACGGCAGTGTAGAGAAAACGTGCTTTAGCTACCGTCCACCTCTCTGAAGGAGAAAGCAGTTCACTGTGCACCACGGGAGAGAGCCTGGTGTACGGATTCTTCCGGGGCCTGGGTCTCACAAGGAAAATGGTTTTGGACTCACTTGCAGTGCGCTCACGCATGCACACAGCAAAATGCGTCCACCCTGAGGCATGGCTCTTTTAGCCGAAGCAGGAATTCCCTACAGAGTTGTTCCTTCGAGTTAGGTGGTTGGCTTTAGGCCTGCAGGCACCCCCGGGGCAAGGGTACTAGCCTCATAAACCAGAGGTGACTTGAGAGCTGCCTTCCGCACCGGCCTGTTTCTCACTCCATTTCACGTCTGGGACCCTTTGCCCGGTCTCTCGTACACGAGCAGTGTCAAATTCCTCCTGCTTCAGGAACGGCAATGTTAACGCAAGCGCAGTCACTCTATAGGATTGATTCTTGGTGTTAGTAGCCTGGGAACTAGGCATCCAGGCACACAGGGTACAGCAGTGCTAATCTCCTCAAACAAGAGGTGAGTCGACAGCAGCCTTCCTTCCAGGCCTGCTTCTCACTCCGAGTTACGTTTAGGTTCCATTTCTCATGCTTTCACAAAAACACACAATAGATGAAGTTGACGCTCAGGAAGGGCGATCTTTGCTGAGGCACGGGTTCTCTACAGTTCTGTTCCTTTGCGTTGCGTGGATGGCACTGAGGACTCCACGCACACACGGGAGAGCCGATCGAGTTTCCCGAAACAAGAGTTGAGTCGATAGGTGCCTTCTGCCCATGCTTATTTCTCCCTCCGAATTCTGCTGGGACTCCTTCCCCGGGTTTGCACTCAAGCGGACTTGAAAATGCTGCCACCCTGTGGAGAGGCGAATGAGCTGAAGCTGGGGTTCTTGACCGGCTTCTTTCTGCCAAATCAGTGTGGAGCCCTTAGCATTCCTGTGCACACATGGAGCCGAAGTGTTAGCTTCAGGTAACAAGAGCCGAGTCGAGAGGAGCCTTCTGGCCCGGACTCCTTCTCCCTCGGTTTCACGTAAGGAACCCGTTCCTCAGGCTCTCACCCACGGTAGCCTGGAAAGTGCTTCCTCCCTCAGAGAGGTGGATGGTAGCTAAAGCACGGTTTCTCTACCGTGTTGTTTCTTCCAGGGAGAATGCTAGCGATTAGACTTCCATGCAAAAGTAGGGCCGCAGTGCTAGCTAAATGAAACACACGGGGAGTCGTCTTCTGCCTTTTGCTGGGGCCCGAGTCTCACTCGCAGAAACTTTGGACTCCCTTGCAGTCCTCTCACGCACGCACACAACCAAATGCTTCCACCCTCAGGAGCGGCTGTTTTAGCTGAAGCACGGATCCTCTACCGTGCTTTTCCTTCGAGTTAGGTGGCTGTCTTTAAGCCTGCACACACACCCAGGGCAACGGTACTAGCCCCATAACCATGATGTGAGTTGAGAGCTGCCTTCTGTACCGGCCTGTCTCTCCCCCGATTTTACAAAATGGAAAATGTCCCCAGGCTCTCAGCCACAGTACACCCTAAACTGCTTCGCCCACAGAGAGGTCGACAGTAGCTAAAGCACAGTTTCTCTACTGTGTAGTTTCTTCGAGTTAGAACGCTAGCGATTAGACTTCCATGCAAATGTGGGGCTGCCGTGCTAGCTTGGTCAAACACATGGGGAGTCGTGTTCTGCCTTTCGCTGGGGCCTGAGTCTCACTCGCAAAAAGCTTTGGACGCCCTTGCAGTGCTCTCACGCACGCACACAACAACATGCTTCCACCCTCAGGAGCAGCTGTTTTACCTGAAGCACAGGCTCTCAACCGAGTTTTTCCTTCGAGTTAGGTGGCTCTGTTTAAGCCTGCACACACACCCTGGGCAACGGTACTAGCCCCATAACCATGATGTGGGTTGAGGGCTGCCTTCTGTACCGGCCTGTCTCTCCCCCGATATTACGATATTGAAACCGTCCCCAGGCTCTCCGCCACAGTACACCCTAAACTGCTTCGCCCACAGAGAGGTCGACGGTAGCTAAAGCACGGTTTCTCTACAGTGCTGTTTCTTCGAGTTAGAAAGCTAGCTATTAGACTTCCATTCAAAAGTGGGGCCGCAGTACTAGTTTCATGGAGCAAGTGGGGAGTCGTGTTCTGGCTTCTTCCGGCGCCTGGGTCTCACAAGGAAAATGGTTTTGGACTCACTTGCTGTGCACTCACGCATGCACACCACACAATGCGTCCACCCTGAGGCATGGCTCTTTTAGCCGAAGCAGGAATTCCCTACAGAGTTGTTCCTTTGAGTTAGGTGGTTGGCTTATGGCCTGCAGGCACACCCGGGGCAAGGGTCCTAGCCTCATAAACAAGAGGTGAGTTGAGAGCTGCCTTCCGCACCGGCCTGTTTCTCACTCCATTTCACATCTGGGACCCTTTCCCCGGTCTCTCATACACGAGCACTATACAACTCCTGCGGCTTCAGGAACGGCAATGTTAGCTAAAGCGCAGTGACGCTGCAGCATTGATTCTTGGTGTTAGTAGCCTGGTAGGCGAATGAGCTGCAGCTGGGATTCTTTACAAGCTTGTTTCTTCCCAGTCAGTGTCGAGCACATAGCATTCCAAGCACACATGGAGCAGTAGTGTTAGCTTCAGGTAGCAAGAGCTGAGTCCAGAGGTGCCTTCTGCCCGGACCTATTTCTCCCTTGGTTTCACGTATGGAACCCGTTCCCCAGGCTCTCAGCCCCGGCACTCCGTGTAATGCTTCCTCCGTCTAGAGGTCGACGGTAGCTAAAGCACGGTTTCTCTACAGTGTTGTTTCTTCGAGTTAGAACACTAGCTGTTAGACTTCCATGCAAAAGTGGGGCTGCCGTGCTAGCGTGATGAAACACATGGGGAGTAGTGTTCTGCCTTTCGCTGGGGCCTGGAGAACGGCTTCCATACATAACACGGAGGGGGAAAGAGGCCTGTGCAGAAGGCACCTCTCCAACGAGCTCTAGTTCCATAAAACTAGCATTCCTCTTGCACGGGTGTGTGGAGGTCTAATATCCAGGCACCTCCTTCGAAGTAGCAAGAGTGTAGAGAAAACTTGCTTCAACTAACGTCCACATCTCTGAAGGAGAAAGCTCTTTAGCGTGTACCACGGGTGAGAGCCTGGGGAACGGGTGGCATACATAACACGGAGGGAGAGACAGGCCGGTGCAGAAGGCACCTCTCGAACGAGCTCTATTTTAATGAAAGTAGCATTGCTCTTGCACGGGTGTGTGGACTTCTAACATCCAGTCACCAGCCTCGATGCAGCAAGAGTGTAGAGAAAATGTGCTTTAGCTACAGTCCACCTCTCTGAAGGAGAAAGCAGTTTACTGTGTACCACGGGAGAGAGCCTGGGGAACGGGTTCCATACATAACACGGAGGGAGAAAGAAGCCTGTGCAGAAGGCACCTCTCCAATGAGCTCTAGTTTCATAAAACTAGCATTGCTCTTGCACGGGTGTGTGGAGGTCTAATATCCAGGCACCTCCCTCATATGAAGAACAGTGTAGAGAAACGGTGCTTTAGCTACCGTCCACCTCTCTGAAGGAGAAAGCAGTTTACGGTGTACCACGGGTGAGAGCCTGGGGAACGGTTTCCATACATAACACAGAGGGAGAAACAGGCCAGTGCAGAAGGCACCTCTCGAACGAGCTCCAGTTTAATGAAAGCAGCATTGCTCTTGCACGGGTGTGTGGAGGTCGAATATCCAGGCACCTCCCTCGAAGGAGCAAGAGTGTAGAGAAAACTTGCTTTAACTAACGTCCACATCTCTGAAGGAGAAAGCTCTTTACCGTGTACCACGGGTGAGAGCCTGGGAAACGGGTTCCATACATAACACAGAGGGAGAAACAGGCCGGTGCAGAAGGCACCTCTCGAACGAGCTCCAGTTTAAGGAAAGCAGCATTGCTCTTGCACGGGTGTGTGGTGGTCTAATATCCAGGCACCGGCCTCGATGCAGCAAGAGTGTAGAGAAAACGTGCTTTAGCTACAGTCCACCTCTCTGAAGGAGAAAGCAGTTTATTGTGTACCACGGGAGAGAGCCTGGGGAACGGGTTCCATACATAACACGGAGAAAGAGGCCTGTGCAGAAGGCAGCTCTGCAACGAGCTCTAGTTTCATAAAACTAGCATTGCTCTTGCACGGGTGTGTGGAGGTCTAATATCCAGGCACCTCCCTCAAATGAAGAACAGTGTAGAGGATCCGTGCTTTATCTACCGTCCACCTCTCTCAAGGAGAAAGCAGTTTCCAGTGTAGGCCTGGTGAGAGCCTGGGAACGGGTTCCATACATAACACGGAGGGAGAAACAGGTCAGTGCAGAAGGCACCTCTCGAACGAGCTCCAGTTTAATGAAAGCAGCATTGCTCTTGCACGGGTGTGTGGAGGTCTAATATCCCGGCACCGGCCTCGATGCAGCACGAGTGTAGAGAAAACGCGCTTTGGCTACCTTCCACGTGTCTGAAGGAGAAAGCAGTTTACTGTGTACCACGGGAGAGAGCCTGGGGAACGTGTTGCATACATAACACGGAGGGAGAAACAGGCTTGTGCAGAAGGCACCTCTCCAACGAGCTCTAGTTCCATAAAACTAGCATTGCTCTTGCACGGGTGTGTGGAGGTCTAATATCCAGGCACCTCACTCGAAGGAACAGCAGTGTAGAGAAAACGTGCTTTAGCTACCGTCCACCTCTCTGAAGGAGAAAGCAGTTCACTGGGCACCACGGGAGAGAGCCTGGAGAACGGGTTCCATACATAACACGGAGGGAGAAAGAGGCCTGTGGAGAAGGCACCTCTCCAACGAGCTCTAGTTCCATAAAACTAGCATTGCTCTTGCACGGGTGTGTGGAGGTCTAATATCCAGGCACCTCACTCGAAGGAACGGCAGTGTAGAGAAAACGTGCTTTAGCTACCGTCCACCTCTCTGAAGGAGAAAGCAGTTCACTGTGCACCACGGGAGAGAGCCTGGAGTACGGATTCTTCCGGGGCCTGGGTCTCACAAGGAAAATGGTTTTCGACTCACTTGCAGTGCGCTCACGCATGCACACAGCAAAATGCGTCCACCCTGAGGCATGGCTCTTTTAGCCGAAGCAGGAATTCCCTACAGAGTTGTTCCTTTGAGTTAGGTGGTTGGCTTTAGGCCTGCAGGCACCCCCGGGGCAAGGGTACTAGCCTCATAAACCAGAGGTGACTTGAGAGCTGCCTTCCGCACCGGCCTGTTTCTCACTCCATTTCACGTCTGGGACCCTTTGCCCGGTCTCTCGTACACGAGCACTGTCAAATTCCTCCTGCTTCAGGAACGGCAATGTTAACTCAAGCGCAGTCACTCCATAGGATTGATTCTTGGTGTTAGTAGCCTGGGAACTAGGCATCCAGGCACACAGGGTACAGCAGTGCTAATCTCCTCAAACAAGAGGTGAGTCGACAGCAGCCTTCCTTCCAGGCCTGCTTCTCACTCCGAGTTACGTTTAGGTTCCATGTCTCATGCTTTCACAAAAAGACACAATAGCTTCCTTGCACACCATCTGATTTTCTGTTAATAGCACCTTTTTTCATGTACTTAGGTTTTCAAAACTTGGCTTTTAGCAAGGATTGGAGGGAAAGAGGAAGAAGGAAAATATCAATCAGTAGGTCTTCATTTCCTTTGACACCAGTCTCAACTTTGCCTCTTTCTCTTTAATCCTCCACTGTCGCCAAATCCCAGTCCTTATCACTTCATCTTTCTTCCTTCTGATTCTCTCTTTCACAATGTCTGTCCCAAATACTGTGGCCAGACTAATCTTTCTGAAACAATGTCAACTACCCTGCTCAAAACCCTTTAGTGGCTCTCTACTGCCCATCTTATCAAATTCAAATTTGTCTTCTTTTTTTCTGTTTAGGTCTTCCAAAATCTGGCCCTGCTCTGACCATCATTTAAAAAATCAAAAAAACCCACAAAACCTTATGATCCCTAAAATAAGCTTTTCATACCAATTAAGTTGATTTTCCCACTCTTACCTCATATTTCACGTTTATAATTTTCATACTTTTGCTAACATTATTCACTTCTACCCAGAAGGTTCCTCCTCTTCCCTTCTAGTTCTCTAAAGCTATCCTTCAAGTGCAGTTTAAGGCTTATCCCCATAAGAATAATAATAACAGTAATAGCCAACATTTCTTGAGCACTATGTGCCATGCACAGTTCTAAACACTTTTCATGCATTGACTCATTTGATCCTCAAAATAACCTAAAAAAGACAGTCATATGAAATCTTCTAGCATACCGAAGGCTACCCTAATTTTTCCCTCCTATATTTATAATAAATACTCCACACCTAATCTTCACTAAGCATCTACTATATGTACTTAGGAGACTAAAAGAGGCAACATTTATAATACAAACTGGAAGAGCATTAGGTTTCAAGTAAGTATATGCAGTCACTGTGTGACATTAAATTAGTTAAGTATTCTAAGCCTCACGTCACATGGGCATAAAAATACCCATCTCACAGAACTGCTGTGAAAATTTTCTAATCTATGTGAAAATGCTTGGTGAACTGTAAAATACAATGGAAGTGCTGCCAACCAACTTTTCTACACTATCTACTACTATCGGCCAATAACTATGGCAAGAGATGGCATACAGGGTGAAAAGCAGATTCTAGTGACTCTAGTGAAGCTTATGATTCAAAATGTGTCTGACATGAGCCCTGTCCTAATGAAGCCCATAATGTGGTACCACACAATTCAGTATTTAATTTTGCAGTAATTATTCACATGTAGCTTTGTTTTTCCAATGCTCCTTGAAGAGAGAGTTCTTCTAATTCTTTCCTAACACCCAGTGATATGAGGCACACAATAGGTCCCAAAAGCAGGTGTTGATTTTTTTTTTCAAAGATTTCACTTATTCATTTGACAGAGAGAGACACAGTGAGAGAGGGAACACAAGCAGGGGGAGTGGGAGAGGGAGAAGCAGGCTTCCCGCTGAGCAGGGAGCCCGATGTGGGGCTTGATCCCAGAACCCTGGGATCACGACCTGAGCCGAAGGCAGAGGCTTAACGACTGAGCCACCCAGGCACCTCCAAAAACAGTTGTTGATTGACTGATTTTTAGGGGGAAAGAAATCCAATAAATTAGACTCTTTTAATAAAATATCGTAAAAGTGACTGTGACTCCTGCAATGATTTTGGGCTAGAAAACTGAGTCGATAAACATCTATTGTAATTATGCGCAATAATATTACTTTTTGAAAAAGTTAACTTGCAAATTCTCTCTTAACATAAGGTAAATAAACTACTTACCTAAGAGCAGAGAATGTAAATCCTTTCAAACCATCTTTGCACCTAAAACAATAAAAATTATGATAAAGTAACAATTTTTGAGATATAAAGTAGTATATTAAGTAGCTATTAAAATTTATTCTGAAACAGATGACTTTTATTTTTAAATTTTTTTTATTTTTTTAAAGATTTTATTTATTTATTTGACAGAGAGAGAGAGACAGCGAGAGAGGGAACACAAGCAGGGGGAGAGGGAGAGGGAGAGGGAGAAGCAGGCTTCCCGCCGAGCAGGGAGCCCGATGTGGGGCTCAATCCCAGGACCCTGGGATCGACATGAGCCGAAGGCAGATGCTTATCGACTGAGCCACCCAGGCGCCCCTGAAACAGATTACTTTTAAAAGGTGAAACTTTTAGGACAGTGATCTGAGCAGTACAAATGCAACAAACAAGCAAGCCATCTTACACAGGATGATTAAAATTTCCTATGTCAAATTAACATAATTTAAGGCTCAACTCTCCTATTTGCAGGTGGAAGAGAGATTTAAGTATATCTTTTAAGGGCTCCATGTGGACTTAAAATGAAGGCTCAGAGTGGAATATTCATTTTACCCAATCCCTGGGGGAGCAAATTGTTGAGAAGAAAAGGCCACATACACCTGCTGGGTATTATGAATAGATCAATTCAAGGTCCTGACTTCTCCCTACTTATTAATTCAGTGAATGCAGAGCAATGTAGAGCTGGCAGGCACAAAAAGGCTTCAAGTTTAGTTCAACAGTTTTAACTTTTGAGTAAGCCCAATCAGAATGGATAACATAGCAACGGGAACAGAGTGGGGGTAAGGGGAGGGCACAGAGGCAGGAGTTCAAATAATATTTATTGAGTATTTACTATTGCTGGGCATTGTTTTGGGCACTTTATATGTGTTGTCTCATTTAATTATATCACACCTCTATGAATAAGTATTTCTCTATTCTATAGCTGGGCAGAGGCCCCCTCCCCCAAAACGGGCAACTTCCAAGAGGTCACAAAATAAATAATAGTCGGAATTCAGGAAAAAAAAAGTTCCTCTGACTTAAAAACTGTGGTTTTCTCTTATACCTCCTTCTGAAATAGTGTATTCCTTTTAACTGGGGGAAGGTTCAAACTGCATGACAATTAAAAAAAGATTCTCAGATCTGCAAAAAATATTTAAATAAGATTTTAAAATGGGGACATTACTATACTAGTCTTAATGGCCTGCTTTATAAGTATGATCAAGTTACTAAAGAATTGTTGTATATCTAGTATCAGAATCCTTTGGAGAAACTATAGAGATTGGTGATACAATGATGCTCAAATGTATGTTAATTTTAGACACTGGATATTCTTGGATAAAAAGTACAGCCTCAAATCTAATTGGGCAACTCTCTCAGTATACCTTTTATATGAAAGGTCACAAAGGAAATGCATAAAAATATAAGAAGTCCTTCTGAACAAGTCTAAATGTAGATATTTTTACTGGGGGACACACAGAATCTCAGAAAAGAATTTAATTCGTGTGCATAAATCTTTTAAAACACTTAAGAATTCATTTTAATTAAGAAACATGATCTACTTTGCGATCATGTTAACAGTGAGAAATGTAATCACAGAATTTAGCTAACATACTACATAATTACTCACCCCACACAGAATGAGGGTAAAGGCAAAAGAATTCATATGTTAAGCTAAAAATATGCATGAGAAAATTATAGCATTAACATTCTTAAACTTATCTTTTTTCCATCTGAAGTGTTTCTCAGTAATTTAAAACCCATAATTGGGCAATTTCTAGATAGGTGGGGTGGTGAGCGGGTTAGGCTAGGCGTCTACTGACTGGAAAACAGAAAGCAGCAGATTGATTAAGATTATATACAAGTGGGAACAAATTTTGGCTTTGGTATGCTATTGTTAAGAGATAGCCATTTATCTTTGTGCAATGCTGAATAGATAAAGGATTCGGACAACTTGGTCTAGTCAGGATTGCATATTTGTGACCTTAAACAATAAATCTAATTGCAGACCAAACATCAAAAAGTAGCTTTCAAATAAAAAAGGGCATGTACAAATGAATTTGCAATTTCATTATGATGGAAGTTTGGTTCTTTCAGCAGAACCCTGTGGGAAGCACTTCATATTGATAAAGTCTTAGCCTGAATTCAAAAGGGGCTATTCTTCTTTCCATTCATGTGTATAAGGTCTGTTAATGTAATTGAGGGTCAGATGTCTATGTCAAAAGAACAAAAAAGTAATTATTCCCCTAAAAAGAATCTTTAAAATAATAATATCGCCCTGCATTTTGATACCAAGAGTATTGTCTGAGCCTTAGCCTAACTATGAAACACTATCGTAATCTGAGTTAAGTGTAAAAAGTATGGTATGCACAGAAAGATTTATACAGAACAGACCCCATTAGAAGGGGCCTCACTATTTAACAGATCCAGTTATTATAATGCAAATCAAATTACTTTCTAATTCACGTCTTAAGGCTCACTGATTTCCTCAACAAATACTGACTGAATGCCTACTATGTGTAAGCACTAGTTTCAGATCTAAGGAGGTAACAGCGGACAATACAGAATCTCTGTTTCCATACAGGTGACATTCTGGGCCAGGGAAAGGTACGAGGAAAACAAGTAAATATATCTGGTGGTGATAAGTGCTATGGCAAAACACGACGCAGGGGAAGAGGAGAAACAGATGTGGTCGGGCCTTCTTATCTTAGGTAGTGTAATCCAGAAGGGCCTCTCCAAGAAGGTGAAATTTGATGATGTGATCAGAAGCCTTACAGGATGGAGGGAAGAGTATCTGATTGAAGGAAGAGCAAGCACAAAGCTCCTGACTAGGAGTTTTCGTGGCACTGAAGGAGAACAGCAAAGTAGATTACTGTAGCTGGAACAAAAGAGGGGAGGGAAGCCGTGGTAGGAAAGGAGGTCACAGTCACAGTGGAGGAGGGAAGGAGTGGTCCAAAGTTCTTGGTAGGGCCCTTTAGGCATGGTAAAAAAAAAAAAAACCAAAACAAAACCTCAGCAGAAGAGTGACAAAGACCTGTCTTAAATTTTAAGATAATCTTTGGTTGCTCATTGGAAAACAAACCACAGGAAGGCAAGGTTAACAGCAAAGAGGCGAGGGGTGCCTGGGTGGCTCAGGCGGTTAAGCGTCTGCCTTCAGCTCAGGTCATGATCTCAGGTCCTGGGATGGAGCCCCAGCTCCCAGCTCAGCGGGGAGTCTGCTTCTCCCTCTCCCTCTGCCTCTCCCTCTGTTTGTGCTCTGTCTCTCTCTGTCTCTCAAATGAATAAAATCTTTAAAAAAAAAAAAAACCCAGCAAAGAGGTGAATTAGGAGGGGAAAGACGATTGTGGCTTGACTAGGTCATTAAGTGGTAGAGGTAGAGAAAAGTGGTAAGACTCCAAAGGTATTTCAAAAATAGAGTTGGTGGAATTCCTTGATGGTACAAGAGAAAGAGAAAATTTACAAATTATTAAAATATTTTTGATTTGAGCAAGCAAAAGGATAAAACGTCCGTTTACTGAAGTGAGGAAGACTACGGGAAGAACAGGTTTGAGGAGAAACTCAGTTTTATTTCGGACATGGTAAGTTTGAGATGACTGTTACCTACAAATGGAAATGTTAATGAAACAAGTGGCTGCTGTACAGGTTTGGGGGTCAAGGAAGAGGGGTGATTCATCTATAAGTAGAACTTAAATCCACAGTACAATCATCTAGGAAATAAGTGCCAATAGAGAAAATACCCAGGGACTGAGTGTATTTTATTTCTCTATTATCTTATAGTGCAGAAAATCTGTTCCATAGGAAAAAAACAAAAAACAAAGTCATTTCTCTTCCTAAAGAAATTGTTCTCTAATACAAAGTCTCATTTTTATTTTTGAGCGTGCATAAATATAATGCCTATAACTCATGTACACACAGACTTTTCTATTAGTTAGCCTATAAATGGCATAAATATCTAGTAAGAGTCAATCGTAGTTACTGAATCTCTACATTTGCAAGGTTATGTGCAAGGTTCAGGAAAGAGGAGGAGGAAAAAGTGCAGCACCATATCAAACAACTTAGGTGATACACAACTTATTAGAGAGGTTCAGGCTGGAATTATACACTGTGGAGAAGAAAGTATAAAGTTTAATACTGTTATTAGAATAATATACTTGGTCAAATGCCAATGAGAGGGGGAACCCACAAACACAATTTTTTTTTTAAATTGTAAGTGTAAATGATAGTTAAAAAAAAAAAAAAAACAAAACAATTTGCCCACAAAGATTCTTTGTCTCACGCTTAATTTCCATGAAATTATTTCCAGGAGATACTTTTATTTTTATTACCAAATTACACCAGCAGATGTCACTAGTAAACCATTTTTTGAAGAGTTTGTAGCTCTGTGAGGTGATTTATCATTTTTTGCACGTTTTCCCTTAAAAACACATTTACTGACATTTGAAATGTTGTTAATCTTAGCTACATTGCATTAAATTCCCACAAGTAAATATCGTCATATTAGACTTTTAATTACAGCTGATGTTCATTCCTATCATTCTATACCGTTATGAAATCTTTAAGAACACCCCACCATTTGACACCAACATAAAATCTGATATGTACATGTGCTATATCATTATGGTCTCTATTAAGCTGAAAACAATGAAAACTATTTTGTTTCCCACTTTTTTTATTTGGTAAACATAATGGAATATAAAAGATGTAGTACTCAATAAATCTTTAAAATATTTCTTGAAGGCAGTGCATGCTACAGTGGAAAAGACTCTTGATTTGAATGATTCACAGTCATAACTTCACTACCAACCTGGAGTAAATCATTTAACTTTAGGGTTCAATTTTGTTGTCTGTTAAACAAGAGCCTGGAAGTAAATTACCTTCATAATTGACTGACTGAATGTCTTCTAATTCTGAAATTCTACCAATTATTTTATCATTTTATTTACTGCTAGTGTTATTAGAAATCACAATAGAAAAATAGAATGAATTATTCTGTCACTAGTAACATAAACAAAAAATTGATCTCACCATCGAGAATAAAAAAATTTTTTAAAAACCATACAAAAAACCCCCCTGAATTTGCCTTGAGATTACTGGCCTGCTACTAATATTATTACATTTGCTTATTGTTTTGTAATACTTACTGATGTGGAACTTATTCCTGCAAAGGTTCAAAGGGAACCTTTTCTTTTTTAACTTTAAGATTACAAGACCAACTATTGGATTAGTCTGCTATAGAAAGACCTGATAAGAAACACCATCAAATAAAAGAAGGAATTCTATAGATATAATCTCAATAATGATTAAATGTTACATTATTATTTATATTAAATATCAATGCTGAAATATAATTAATGAGAAAACGTAAAAATGTTGTTTATATACATATGAAAAAGTGGTCAAAAAGAAATATCTGAAACCCTTGATAGTAGGCTACCTAATGAAGTCGAATGGGTTAAGATGCATGAAAAGAACATAACCTTTTACTCTCTATTTATATATTACTAAAAAAATTTTTACAAGTATATATTTATATATTGTGTAGTTTCATTTAAAACATCAATACTTGAGTACTTAGGAACAGATTAAACAGTGCAAATTATTCATCTCTATTTCACCCCCACAATGGCAGAGAATGTAAACTCAAAGTAGTCAACTTCACTGTTGTAAAAGTTTTGTAAAACTACTAACTAAAGTAGATAGTTTAGATTAACATTTTCAGAAACTATATCCCCAATCAACATGGATAATTAGGTGACTACAAGGATTAAAAAAAGAAAGAAAGAAAGAAACATGCATTAAGTATCAATTTCAGAGTTCTGTCCATTTTTAATCACTGAATTGATTAAAAGGAAACTCAAATATTGATTAAATATTACATCATCTATCTTTATTCGCTCAACAGTCATTTCTTTATTGGGCAGCTAATACACAGAAAACACTGTATTGCTTATTTCTTGAGGAAGGGAAAGATAAATTATATGCCATCTCTGACCATTAAAAAAAAGGTATATGCAAAGCTCTGTGTTTGTTTCTCATAAGAATAAAAATAACCTTGACTAAAAGTTATAACCTTGACTACAAGTTATGACACAAAATTTCTTGTATCAGTAGTGCTTCTCAAGAGTTTAATTACTCTACCGTGCTTTATATTTATAATTCAGCTTCAAATTTCTTTGTCCAGTCTTTTTCTTCATTTATCTTCTTAAATTATTTGATTTGAGAAAAGCAGTACATGCAAAACCATAATTAACGATGCTAAAAGACTGGCAATAAACAGAGATGAATTAGATTTAAAATAGTTGAGTACATTGATAAGCCTTAAAATATTCTATTCTGTTGATTATATTGTAATCACCTAAGTCACTCAGTATCAAAAACAAGTTACATTATTATATGTGAACAAAATTATTTAAAACAGAAAATGCTTAAAGTTCAGGCATATAGAAGGTATAAAAAGAATGACATATAAAGTTAATTATAAATAATAGTTACAGATAATAGCTGAATCAAAATCAAAGTTTTGATTTGTCTAATTATTACTGGTATTAAAAACATAAATATATTTGGAGTGAATATGACTGAAAAGTTTAATGTGAAAGTTAAAAAAGGAACCAGAATGCCTATTTAAATGCTTCAAATTTGTGACTCATTGTTGTATTTATTATAAAAAAAACTCATGCAATTTTATATAGGTTTTTTTTTTTTAATGAAAGAAAAAGTCCATGATTTTACTGAAATGTTTTAATACACTTGGGCACCCTGGGTGGCTCAGTGGGTTAAGCATCCAACTCTTGATTTCAGCTTGGGTCATCAGGGTTGTGAGATCGAGGCCTGCGGGCAGGCTCCTCGCTGGGCATGGAGACTGCTTAAAATTCTCTCTGGCCCTCTGCCCCTCCCAGCCACCCCACCCCCGCCCCCGCTCATGCACACTGGCATGCGTTCTCTCTCTCTCTCTCAAAAAAAAAAAAAAGTTTTAGTACAGCATTGGAAGATCTTAAAATCATATATCCTAAACCAATACAGCATTGAAAATGACATATTCCTGAATCTAGTTGACTTCTAAAAAAGGAAGGTTATAGTATATCCATAAGTTGATTAATATATTTATGTTAGAGACTGAGCAGCCCTGGTATATTCTTATTTCTCTGGCTCCCTTTTCTGGCTAGATATATGCCAAGTCTAGCCCATTCAGCAGAGTTGGACAGGATTAATGTATTTGGTGGTTTCCTAATGTTAATGAAAATGTCAATGTTTCCACAAGGGATGTGCAAGTTCTGGGATTAGGCTGCTCTTGAGGCCATCTGCATCATCTTTGTTGAACTCAACTTAAAGTTAAATTTTTCTTATTTTGTTTTGAAAACTCACATAAAAGAATAAACCACTTTTTCTAATTAATTTTCCTAATCCATTTTCAAGTGTAGAAACTCATCTAAGTACTCAGTTATAAATTAGTAACTGAAGCTTGATCAACAACTATAGAATTTTGGTTGACACCTGTTTATCATAAGAATAACAAAAAAAGATCGACATGGAATTAATTCCAGCCTTTTGTTTTCGTTTTGTTTAAAAAAACAAACAAACAAAAAAAACACTTCACTGTCTCAATCACATAGCATGCTCCAATAGCTTAAATCAACAATTTCAATTTACTACTCAGAACTTGGGGTGCTCAATTAAAATACATTCATTGCTTACATACACACAAGAGACTTTTTCTCTTAGATCTAATATTATTTGACTAATAGACTGAGAGAGCTCAGTTTCAGTCTGCATATGGCACTGTATATGAGAAAGCAAAATAACTAATGTTATGTTCCTATCTTAAGAACCTCATACAAAAATCTGAAGTCGGAATAGCAACAAATCAAGAAATTTGAGGACGATTATTTTCTTTGCTTCATGAACACATTATATATCTTCAAACTAGTTTTCAATTGGATTTCTTTAAATATAAGTGAATTCTCCAAGAGCATCAAAAATGTTATTTTTGATTCTGGCAAATATTTTACAGTACTTTATTTCATATGGAATGGAACATTGGTGTTTAGCTTTGTTCTCAAGAACCTAAGGGACGTTACTGAAGCAGGCAGCAGTTACGGGTAATCAAGTGTGTTTGTAAGTCCCCAGATGATTATTGTGCACTTTTTCTGGTGTGTCCTAAATATGAACCAAGAATCACCTACAGAATGTTTCTAAAAGAAATGCTAATTAGGATGAATTTCCCTCCCAAAATGAAACAGTAATAGCAATACTAGTCAAGCTTTAAAATACTTGTAAAAGGAGTAGATTTGAGTTGTATTGGACCTAACATGAAAGGCCTGTTTGCAGTTGCTGAGGAAATGGCATGTGTTTAGACCTGACAAATTAACTAGAGGCAAAAGCCAAATTTAAGATCAAAATGGTGTTTTATGTAAATCCAAGGAAAAACTTTGCAAGTTCCTTAAGATCATGGCATTGCAATAGCCACAAATTATTTACATTAAACAGAATTATAACCACAATTCTGAACCAATCCATTTTTTAAAGACTTCAAGACTGGCAAGTATTTTCATTTTTTCTCCCTCCCATAATGGTTGTAAAAGATTAAAACAAATGTTTTCAATTATACAGAATCTTTGAATCAACATTAATTTGTTTTCAAATGCATGTTGGTATCTATGTCATTAAAATAATAATGGCAATTGGTCTTCATACTGAACAAAATAAGCAGCTATTTGAAACTATAACATTAGGCCATGCTTTTTCATAAGTTTATGCTTATTCAGTATCAAAGTTCAAATCTAAAAATAAAATACGCCATCTATAGGTAATGGAGTAAAAACAAAATTTTGGAAGCTTTTAGAAAACTATTTTCTGATTGAGCACTACAGAGTATCCTAACTCTAAAAGAAATACATTTATTTCAAATACTGCAGCGTACTTCATGCATCTCAAAGATTATGAACTTAATTTGTGGTATGTATAATAGAAATTGGGCAAGTTAACACATACCGGAATTTTGTTGGCCGAAAGTATTAGAAAAATGGAATACTGGAACCTGAGAGAATTATATTTTACAAATTAAGAAACCAAGGCCCAAAGAGGTTAAGTGATCTCCCTGAAAACAGTTTGTTCCTAGACACCCTCACACAACACTAAAATCATTCTACATCCCAGTCAACTCCCTTTCTGCCTGCTGAGGTCTCCCTGTGGAGGAGAAATACCACAGAGAAGCAGTGGGACCTTGGGCCATAGAAAAGAAACCACAAAACATGTGAACACAGAGAGCAATGCTCTTCCAACTAGTTCTATGCAAAGACTTTACACAGGACTGAAGCGCATGGAACCAATTTCCATTTCCTCACTTCCACATGTCTCCTAGCTAAACCTGACGTACTGGGGAGTGTCCTTTGGTCAAGACTCCATGCTGGCCTCTCTCACCCACTTCCTCTTCGACAATAGCTATTATTCACAGCAGTCTCTCCAGGACTTCCTGGACAATCATAAGGCCTACCCTTGGTATTAATTTGCCACCTTTAGCAACAAAAACTCCCAAAGCACCTCAATGTAAACATGAATACAAAAAACAGTACTGAACTGAAGCTTCACTGTGTTTCATTACAGACCAAGTTAGAAACTGGACTTCTGAAAGAGACTCTCCTTTATCTGTCTCTCAGTAGCGAACTCTATTAGTGTTACGTTCAGATGCATTTCACACTTTCTCACCTCTCTCATTTTGGTCATCCGTGGTCCTTCCATATGCAATGACCTCTTTAACTACCCTCCTTTTTTGAGAGAATTCCTACTAAGTCCATCAGGATGGCATTTCCTCCCACAATCAGATGTGACTGTTTCTTTCTCAAATTCCCTTTGCTCTTTGTATATTTTTAGCACCTTTTATTTGAATCTGACTAATATGATAGTAATTTCCATGGTTATCTAATCCACTCTACCAAATTTAGGGTTTCTTACGACATTTTGTGTGTCCATATTCCACAAATCAAAGGAGCATTTTACAGAGTTTACTTCTTTATTAATGAAGTTGGGAAATATTCCGCATTTTGTTGCTGTAATATTTATTAAGTAATTAGAGTATCCAGGAATATGAATTCACGGGCTGTATCAGGAAAGGTGAGTTCTCAAAGTGCGGGCTCTGAAGCACCTCAGCATCTGATGGTAACTTGTGAGAAATGCAAATTCTTGGTCCCCACCCCAGACCTACTGAATTCAGAAACTCTAAGGGGCCCAACAGTGTAAAACCTGTACAATCGCCTTTTAACAGAATCTTCACGTGATTCTAATGCATGCTCAAGTTGGACAACCACTGGGTGAGGTTACGTTGCCGTAATAAAATTTCAATGGCTTTCAACATTTTTTTTTTCTTGCTCATGTTACATGTCAAACAAGGGTTGGCAATGGCTCGTCTTATAGGTCATTTTTATTTCAGACGTTAGGGTGAGGAAGAAGCATCTATCAGATCTGCTGGTTGTCAGAGCAGAGAAGAAAAGAGAATATAGGACACTATGTTCTGACTCAAAACTTCTGCTCATAAGTAAACATAAATCATTTCCACTCTTATTTTATTAGTCAAGGCAAAGCTAAGGCCTGGCATGAGGCCAATAGGATAGGGAGGAGCAGCAAAGGTTTCTGAACAATAACACAGTCTACCATACGGGCCAGGTATATTATTCTTGAAGATCAATTATATTTGTTTATTACATTTAAGGAAATTCAAAGCACAATTCCCCCTTTCCTCCCAAATCCTACCATCATTTAGTTTTTTTCACAGTAACTTTAATATCTCACTTTAAATAATCCTAAAATCTTTTGGTATTGGTTTCAGAAATAGGCTTATCTAAAACATACTAATTAGTATTTTACATATATGCATAAACGTGTGTGTGTGTATGTGTTCTAGGCTCCATTTTTTCCTATTTATTAAAGCATTCAGGAAGTTAACATTGTTCAATTATGTATCCCAAGTGCCTACAGCAATGCATAACATATTAGTCACTCAAAAGATATATGTTGAAAGAGAGAAATTTTTATCTGTGTAGTAACTGATAACATCATACTTCATATATTTCTAATTGGGTACCAACTTTTTTGGATTCTTTTTTTTAACAGCAATTCTAGAGTTTGGGGGTTTTTCACATTCAGTTTCTAAAGAAATTTGTGTATATTTTTTGAGAAACTTTTTAAAAAAGATTTTATTTATTTTGAGAGAAAGAGAGAGAGAGAGCACGAGCAATGGAGAGGGGCAGAGGGGGAGGGAGAAGCAGACTCCCCGCTGAGGAGGGAGCCTGACCTGGGGCTCGATTCCATGACTCCGGGATCAACACCTGAGCCAAAGGCAGATGCATAGCTGACTGAGCCACCCAGGTGCCCAGAAATTTGTATATGTTTAAATTAGCTACCCTGACACTTATTAACAACTTCCAATGATTGTCCTTAATATCAATTTGTATTAATTTTTTATACTGATAATTTGGCATGAATTTATATAGACATAAATATGCATAAGTAAGTCTAAAATATGAGTCGCTCATCTTTTTTTAATGTTTTTTTTTTTTTTTTTTTAAGTAGGCTCAATACCCAACATGGGGTTTGAAATCATGACCCTGAGATCAAGAGTTGCATGCTCTATAGATTGAACCAGCCAGGTGCCCCTAGAGCTATTTTAAATACCTCAAATGCAATGTAAGTGACTGTAATGTAAAACTATCAAGTCTAAAAGGCAGGACTGGGACGCTGATATAGTTAGCTTGTTAATTGACTAGGATCTGTACCTGAGTAAAAAAAGTAAGACCATAAAGTTTGTAGATTGGGGCATTATTCACACTCATTCATCATTCATTCACTTATTCACACATTCAATATTTCACAAATATTTACTCTGAGTTGACTATGTACCAGGCAGGTTGCCAAGTGCTGGGAATAGCTATTTTCCCTGTTTTCCAGAAGTTCACCATCCAGTGGGGTATACATATAAGTGAAAAGTGCTACAATATTACAGAAAGTGTATCAATATAAGGGACACAGTGTTTATAGGAGCACAAAGGAAGGGTGCCTGACCTTGGCTTTGTCATGGAAGGCTAGCCAGAAAAATGCCATATTTAAGGTGGTATGTAAAGGAAGAAGGGGAAGAAGAAAGCAGGGAGAGACAGTATCTATAAGATTTAGAGAAAAGAGAACATTGAGTATTTTGGGAACTGAGGAAGTTTAATGTAACTGGAGCCTGGAGACAAGGAAGCAGAGTGGAGGGAGACTGGCACAGGCCAGACCACCCCAAATTGAGTTTGAAATTTACCTATAAGGCAAAAGGCCCTATGCTCCACAAGAATGACATGACCAGATTTGTGTTTAACAATGATATTCCAAGTGGAGTTTTCAGGACCTACTACTGAATCTCATCTCATTATTTACTTCTAAATTAATCTAATTTAGTAATATTTGTTTAAACTTTGTAACATGTCAACTTACAAACTGAATTCTGTTGAAAGCAACAGATATTAAAGCCATCTAAAAACTTATATTGTTCTTTAAGATAATAGATTAAACCACACATCAACTTTAAGACAGATTTTTAATATCTTTTGATAGATTAACAAATTAGTTTAAAAATAATAACTCCTTTCAAAACCACAACTAAATACAGACATAAAGTATGAAACTTAATGACACTATAAAATCAAGGTCATGGGGCGCCTGGGTGGCTCAGTCAGTTGGGCGTCTGCCTTCGGCTCAGGTCATGATCCCAGAGTCCTGGGATCGAGCCTCGCATCGGGCTCTGTGCTCAGCAGGGAGCCTGCTTCTCCCTCTCCCTCTGCCTGCCTGTCTGCCTGCTGGTGATCTCTTTCTCTCTCTCTCTGTCAAATAAATAAATAAAATCTTTAAAAAAATAAATAAATAAAATCAAGGTCATTAACACTAGCTGTTGCAGTAAACAAGCCAAAAAATCTCAGTGCTTTAACATAATGAAGACCGATTACTTGCTTGTCACCATCCAAGTAGGAATTCATCTAGACTGTCTCTGCCTCAGAGAGTAACCTCATTTCTGGCAACCATAATGGAGTTCTAGATATTGCTCTGTGTGTATATGATTAATAAAGTCACATCATTTATTGTGGGAACAGGGAAGGATGATGAAAACTAAGACTACCAATGAGTCATTTCAGACGAAGTTATATACTTTTGTGTAACTAACACCATATCCAGAGAACTATGAAGCAATCCTTATTCTTCTACACATTCATTTGTTTGTCCCACAATTATTAAGCACTGAGGCAGCAGAGTTAAAAGGGGAGGGCTACAGAATCAGACAAGCAAGTTGTATAAATCCTGTGTCTGTTTACAGGTAAAATGCAAAAAATAGCACCAACTTCATATAATTATTATACTAAGTGCTCAATATCACCTATTACTACTGCTTCTGTTATTACTGTGAAGTTACAAACTACAAAGGTGAGTGTATGGTAGTTCCTGTCCTCAGTAGTGGGAGGACTATAAAGAAAATGTAATAATCCCTACCCATGTCAAACTCATCAGCTTAAACCCTAAGTTGAAAGATCGAGCCACGAATAGCAAGAGGAAATTGGACAGCATCTGCCAGGACATTAACACCATTATCTGAAAGGTCCAACATTACAGCCCTCCCTCCAAAGATACAAAGATATAATCACGTTATAACCTAATTATTTACAAATCTGGGACAATACATATGACATAAACTGTCAAATGAAAAGTTGACTGGACCTGGAAAGGATTCCACAGACATATGAATGCGTAAACTGTGGCATATAAGGGAACATTACTCAGCAGTGAAAAAAACCGAACTGGTGATATACTCAACAGAACAGATGAATCTCAAAAAAATGTGGAGGAGAAGCCAGACCCAACACTGTATACTGTGTGATTCTACTTATATGAAATTCTAGGGAAAGAATCTCATTTATAGTGACAGGAAGCAGATCGGCATTTCCCTGGTACCAGGGATGGGGTAAGGGTAGGAAGTGACTGCAAAACTGAATGCACAAGAGAACTTGTAGAGACTAATGATTAAATCACTTGACCTCAGAGGGCTTCCGTTTCCTCAAATGTAAAATCACATAGTATGACTTCCCGTAAGAGCACTGCTGTAGGACATAGAGTTAGGTCTGAAACAGAGAAGGTGCTCAATACATTGTTACTGCCTGGGATTTTGTTGGTGGTCTTTTGAGAGGAGATGGGGAAAGCGCCAGAGGGTTTGAGCATCGTAACACATAGCTTTCTAAACACAGGATTAAATGCCTGCAATTAAAGAGTTATAAAAATCTCAAAACTACTCACTGAACACAGAATTTATCGTCCTTTAGGCATTATAATTTTAAGATGACAAAACCAGCAAATCAACCTCAGGGAGGGAAATGAGTGACAAAAGACAGAAAAGATGGAGCACTAGGGGAGGGTGTGGAGGAGAAGGGGCTCCTGAAGTCTTCTTAATCCCTTCTAAGAGGATCTCATGGGAAATCCTAAGTTTGATGGCTCTTACCAGCCTTCGAACTCCACTTCTGCAAATATTTTGGGGGGATTGAGTTGAGTAATGGAGGGAAGAAAAAGGGACTGTTTGCAGGGATACCCTGGTATTTTTTGAGAAACTTTAGAAAGGGATGTTTTACTTTCCCCCAAGCTTTATTAAAAGTAAAATTCTACACAGATAAAAAACTAAAATAAAAAAGTTTTAATTCATCAAACTACTTGGAAAAATGAAGTTTTTTTTAACACACACACAAAACACAATGAATTTATATGCAAACAGTCTTCTTTACCTCAAAAACAAAAACCAACCCTATCTGACCAGCCTGAATGAGGAACAAGCAGTTTTGCAACACAGTTCAGTAAACAAACAGTAAAGCCATCTGGAAGGTATTTCTGAGATATCAATCATGTGGCATTGATAATTTAGAAATGCAAGAGAAAGGAAAGACAGCTATTCTTACTTGAGCAGTGTTTCACTTACTGGAGCCAACAACATTAATGACTTAGAATGGTCTTAAGGTTATCATGAATTTCGACAGAAATGACTGGTTCATCTACAAATAGGTCGAGAGATATATATGTTCTGCTATAGTGAGAGGTTAACTCTTTTCTTTCTAGTGAACATTCTTCTCCCAGTTTAGACTCCATAATTAATTTATGATAAGCCAGAGTCTGAGATTCTCATTTTTAGTTCTGGCTCTTTGACTAAACAGTTACAAAACCTTAAACAGAAACATACTGAGATTCTCAGCCTTAGTTTCTCCAAGTATAAAATGAAAGGACTGAATTGAACGGTCCTTCAGATTCTGCAAAACTTAAAAATTCTGATGCAAATTATCCACAAATTTTTATGATTTGCTCAAGCCTGATACAGTCCCAGTTTGATTCTAGGTTTCGAAGTAAAACCAAAGTAAAAAACCAAATCAATACCAAATTTGTATGAGGTGCACTGGAACATATTCTAGAGACCACTGAAGATACCTTCTTTGTTCTAAGTAGAAAAAATATTGTATAATTAACACTCTACCCAAAGTAAAAAAACTTCTAATACCAACTAAATAGTCAAATGGTCAAAATCATATTTTACCTTCAAGGGCTTATCTATTTCTGTATTAGTCCATCATATTTCCGTATGTGGAAATTATCTGAGCTCTGTTGAATTAAGTACTATAGCAAATAACCAGGGTATACCGCTTACAGTACCATCTACATTTTTTATAAGCTGACTTTCTGCAACATACTCTTGCTTTTACCAGTTTTGAAAGGTGAAACATTCATGTGCAACATTTTACAGGAAAATATTGTAGAGTATTTAATGTGTATATAATCTAATATTTAGCAAGAAAATATCTCAGAACATTTAACAAACCTCCACTGGGAAATGTTTAAGAATATATTAAAAAGCTGACAAGATTTATATACACACACAGTTTTAGGATTACCTATGTTCTGCTTTAAAGATGGCAAAACTGATGTACGGGCACACCTAAGTAATTCTAATTACATCTTAATTCCCTCCTAAATACCATCCTAGCTAATGTCTGTTCCTTATAGTTTTTTTATTTTCCTTCGCATATGTAAACTGAGATGCTGGGGAGTCAAAAGCAGTAACAGTATTTAACAATGCAGAAAGTACTTTCTTTTCAGTGCTACATGATTAGGGGGCCCTGTGGAGCTTGGTAGTAGGGGAAAATGGGAGGAAAACTTTAAAATCCAAACTAGCTTGGCTTTTCTCACTATGAGACTCTAACTTGGTGAAAAATGTATTTTGTCTTCCAACAAGTTTGTATGTGTGGGCTATATTTTAGGTTTTCAGTATCCTGCCAGACAAATACTTAATACACAGAGTGGTTTTTTTTTTTTTAATTTTTGGTAACAGTATATCAACACTCCACATTCTTAGAGTTAGTCCAGTACCCTTTCCTAGAACATATAGTCACCCAACAGCCAAGTGGCTAATAGGCAGGCTTTGGCCTTAAGAAGCCTGTATTGGTTGCTAGAACTTAAAGATGGGAATTTACTTTGACTTCAAGCCCTGCCTTGTTCTGCATCTCATTTTTGTAGAAGAAAGGGAAGGAAATTCAAGCTTCAGAGGCAAAATTCCAAGAGGCTAAAGAGGAGGGAGAATTAAGTGAAAGTACAAAAGACAATCACACAGTAGGATAAAAGAATTATAATATTCTGGTATTTAGTTTGAAATAAAATTACCCAATGTAATAATAACACTTCACATAACTTTCTTTTTTAAGTAGAAAAATTGTAGAGGTCTGAACGTGGAGATAAGAGCTTCTCAAATATTCATTCATGTAAATGAAAGAGAAAATGAAGAAGAAAGAGGTTAAGGGTTATTTGTTCTAGAAATACAACAGATGCCTCTTTTCTCCTTAAGGGAAAAAAGATTTCTTTAGAAACCTGTGCACTTAGAAATCATATTTTATAAATGTCTTGTCCGGCCTTCTTTAGTATGAGAACATGGACTTGAAAATACGGTATTTCTTTCTCAAGAGTCCATTCATTCCTGCCACAAATTCTACACTGGAGTCCATAGAGCACATTTGCCATAAGACTTCGAAAGCACAAAGTATCCGGCATCTTTTGGCCGTTCCAAAAACGAAGTCAGCAAGTCAGGAGGGAAGAATGGACTGGTGGAACCTAAGAGACATGTATGGGGTAGAACACGAGGGAGCTAATAAGCAGAAAAGCATGGACAGAGAGGAAAGCTTTGAGGGAAGCACGCAGATTGTTATAAGCCACATTTGTGAAGACATTTCAAGTGAGTCTGGAGTTAGTCCTGAAAGGCACAGCATAATTCACAAATTTACAATTACCATTTTAGCTTTGCCTACCCATAACGGAAGTAGCTGGCTGAAGAGTGAGAGCCAGGTCCTAAGGGAATGTGGGAAAGAAAACCAGACACTGAGAGGGTTTCACTTTGAGTGTTGAGCAGCTTTCAGACCTGAAAGTTCTGTTGGCATTTTTAGCTCGGGAAAGGAAGGCCTTCTGAATTACCACCACCCTCCTTCCACCCACTCTAAAGACCGGTCTAGAGATCTATGTTTCCCAAAACAGTACAAAATTCATTTCATAAATATCGTATCTGGTATCCTTGTTTAAAAACACTCAAATTTCATTTAGTTTCACTAGTACACTGGAGACCAACTCTATCTACATTGTTAGCATAGAACTCAAGCACCCAAAGTAAATAGTGCTTACCAAACAATGGTCTGGGGTGGGGGGGAATGCAGATAAACAATAAGGAGAGACTTGAATTACTTGAAAGCAAGTTACTTAATGGCCTGGCCCGAAGTTCCTTTCTCTATAAGATAGGAGGAAAAAACAAAACTCCCTTAAAAAATTGTAGTGAACATGAAATAAAATGAGGTAACATAAAATCATCTATCAAGAGCAGTGCCTGGCACATGATAAGTATTCAGTATGTGTTGGGTTCTCCCTTCACCTAGGGTCTTGTATTCTTCAATATGTGGTGCTCTCCCTTCCCCCACTCTTGGTATTTGGAACTTTTCTCTCAATCTATGATCTCGGCTATTAAAAAATCTACATGAAAATCCCAAGTGATGCTTTCATTTTGTGAGCAATAAGATATTTGCTCTATTTTTCCTTTATAACCATAGTTTCTTAGAAGGACTAAAGATCGTGGAAACACAAATATCAATGGATGAGAGAAAGAGAAGACCTAAAATAATAATAGGAGTAAATAGCAAGGAATAAAGGACACTAGGAAAGGACAGTACCCTTGAAGTCGAATGCTGTCAAGAAGGTTAAAAGGAGGGCGCCTGGGTGGCTCAGTTGGTTAAGCGACTGCCTTCGGCTCAGGTCATGATCCTGGAGTCCCAGGATCGAGTCCCACATCGGGCTCCCTGCTCAGCAGGGAATCTGCTTCTCCCTCTGACCCTCCTCCCTCTCATGCTCTCTGTCTCTCAGTCTCTCTCTCGCAAATAAATAAAATCTTAAAAAAAAAAAAAAATTAAAAAAAAAAAAAGAAGGTTAAAAGGAAAATATTTCTGAATAAGAACATGGGTAAGTGGTAACAATATTTACATAATGTTTTATTTGAGCCTCATAATATCCATTTTACAGATAAAAAGATTGAGGTTTAGGAAGACAATTGTCTTGTCTAGGATTGTTAAGTTAGTAAGTTATTAGATGAGGAACCAGAATTAGAATCTAAGACTTTTCACTCTAAATCCTATATTCATTCATTCTATTATCTATTCTAGACCTAATGAAGACAGAACTCAAACTCTGAGAAGTCAAAAGTTTTGGATGGAAAAATGCGATCACTAGATAAAATCAATAAATGTGAGGTTTTTAACAAAAAAATGATGAAGAAAGGCATGATAACAGCTTACCAGGTAGAAAGATCCAACTTCAGAAATGAGAAAATTTAGGCATAATAAAAAGTTTAAAAGTGAAATTCTCCAAAGCGAAGAAGTTTGGTTTATGCCCTGAGAAACAGAAAGGATTTTCCAAGAGCTCTACATTCCAAAGTAACATACTGTAAAAGTCCTCAATAGAGACAGCAATATCATAACAATCAAAAATAAAATGACGGCTCCATAGTCAATCAGGACATCAATCAGAATCACCACAATGCTGGGAACAGAAGGATCCATAGAGATCATCTCTAGTCTTATATCTGCTAAAGTATCACTGTCCAACAGAAATATAATGCAAGCTATGTGTATATAATTTTAAATCTGCTAATGGCCATATTAAAAAGAAAAGTGAAAGATGAGAAATTAATTTCAATAATATATTTTACATAACCCAATATATCTAAGATATATCATATCAACAAATAATCAACATAAAAGAATTATTAGTGAGATATTTACACCTTTTTCTGCACTAAGTCTTCAAAATCTAGTGTGTGCTTTATACTTATAGCACACTAAATTTGGACTAGCCCCATTTCAAGTGCTCAAGAGCTGTATGTGGCTGGTGGCTACCATACAGAACAATGAACTTCTACATAATCACAAAAGTAACGACAGCCTGCGTATGTTAAGTGACTTTCTAAAGATTAAAATTAATACTGTGATAATAGAATGTGAGATACAACTTTCTTCTCTTCATTGATATTAGAACCATGAAAACCTCATAGAAATCCATACTAAGTTAATGTGACCATACGGTAGTTCAGGGGGTGGTTATTGATCAATTGAACCCAGTAAGATTATGATTACAGACATATATTTTTAGTGCTGGTATATAATTTTCAAGGGGGGCTTTTCTTCTAAGGATTATAGTCAACAAGGAAACAATGACAAATGACCTTTCTAAAAAGTAAGCTGATAAGTAACCTGATATAGTGTCATGAGAAGTATATTATAACTGGGACTTCACATAAAAACAGAATTGAGATTTTTACAGATGCTCTCTCAGGTATGTATGATCTGAATATGATAAAACTGAAAGCTTATCTAAAAAAAACCAACAACTTTTGAAAGTCAACAGAAATCTGTAGTCTTAAGAATAATGATGGCCAATACCTTTCCAGAAAATGTTATTGTGTAGAACTTTTAACATTTGTAGCATTATGAAGGAAGATATGCAACTCTGCTTTAATAATAAACAGAAGAGTCTGACAAGTCATGTAAGTCAAAACTATATGTTTGAAACTGCTTACATTTTGGTGAAAAAAATAAGAAGGCAAGAATTCATGCAAAAAATTCGGGTATGATAAATCATATGGTAAATATGAATAGAAGTTTGTCTCTTCACATTATTAGAGGTTATAATTTCTGAATCAGAAGCACTAAGGAAATGTTCTTTTGATATATACTGTGGCACTTTTCTTGGAGTGAATTCTGATTTGATTAATTGAAATTAGAAAAGCACAAGTAATTAAAAAAAACCCTTCCTTCCTTAAAACTAGCCATTTTTTGGCTGGGTGATAGACATTGGGGAGGGTATGTGCTATGGTGAGTGCTGTGAATTGTGTAAGACTGTTGAATCACAGACCTGTACCTCTGAAACAAATAATACATTACATGTTAAAAAAAAGAAGAAGATAGTAGGAAGGGAAAAATGAAGGGGGGAAAATCAGAGGGGGAGACGAACCATGAGAGACTATGGACTCTGAGAAACAAACTGAGGGTTCAAGAGGGGAGGGGGGTGGAGGGATGGGTTAGCCTGGTGATGGGTATTAAAGAGGGCACGTACTGAATGGAGCACTGGGTGTTATATGCAAACAATGAATCATGGAACACTACATCAAAAACTAATGACATAATGGTGATTAACATAACATAACAAAATAAAAAACTAGCCATTTTTACGAGCAAATTTTGGAATCTATAATTCTATCAGTGTAACAAATTGAAGCTTAAATACCGATTTTTAACATGAAAATCTAAGTAAAATTCTTCGAAACTTAGAAAAACAAAGAATTTAAACTGCTCAAGAAAGACTAGGAAAGGGGGGCCTGGGTGGCTCTGTTGTTAAGCATCTGCCTTTGGCTCAGGTCATGGTCCCAGGGTCCTGGGATCGAGCCCCACATCGGGCTCCCTGCTCAGCGGGAAGCCTGTTTTTCCCTCTCCCACTCCCCTTCCTTGTGTTCCCTCTCTCGCTGTGTCTCTCTCTCTGTCAAATAAATAAAATCTTAAAAAAAAAAAAAGAAAGACTAGGAGAGGCATCTAACCAGAACTGCCTTTTCAATCTAGATGCTCTATGAAACCTAGACTTCTAAGAGAAAAACCTCAAACAGCTGGAATCCAGCTTACATACACAAAATAAATAATTTCTGACTGAAAATTCACTCTCAAAAGCTCTAATCAGGTTTCCACAAGCAACAAAACAAAACAAAGAACATCAATAACACTAGTAAACTGGGTTTACTAATTGTGCAGCAACAAAAAAAAACACAATAGAAAAGAGGAGACAGAAAAGAATTCCTTGTTAAATCCATGATCATCCATCCAGTACCTTTGACCCTTAAGGTCAGAATTTGTTCCTAATACACTCTTGAAATAAAGATGTAGAAGGTTTTCTCATTCTAAATCAAATCCTCAGGTCATTATTGAAAACTTAAGTCATCTAAAATGTGATAGTTGATAGAGTGTGTATAAATGACAAAGTCATATAAATATTCATACTTAGGCCATCTTTAGAAAAAAGTAGGTGTACTTAATCTCCCCTGAAAATAAATAAGACTTTACTATAGCTACCCTGTATTCCAAAGCACACTGTCTTACAGGGAAATAAGAATATGGATCATGACATTTAGTTTCATATATTGTTTTTTTAAATGTATATCATGCAAAATATTCTCTACTTTCATGAAAACTTTTTATGTATTACCAAAAGCAATAAAGAGATCCAAGCTGTAAATAAAACAAGAAATAAACTTAAGTAACGATCAGAAGCTTACTACTACCTTCAGTTGGGGGGAGGGAAAAACAAAACTTTTCCAATGAAATGTTTTTCCTCCAAAATACTTTGTTTTTCTTTTTCTGTATAATAAAACTCCCATAACTCCATGTGAAATCAGACATAGCATGTCTTCCACTCTTTAAAGGGGGGTGGACAAGAGAGAGGGAGAATTAGAAAGGAACTTCCCTCTGATCATTTAGAACTCTCTCAGTTCAATAATCAATCTTCTCTTACATACCTAAATAAATGACACAAAGTGATAATTTTTTCATCCACTCCCTTCCCATGTAGGGACAAGAAGCCCAATTAAAAAACACTGCTTAGCAATGTCCACAATAGCCAAACTATGGAAAGAGCCAAGATGTCCACCAACAGATGAATGGATAAAGAAGATGTGGTATGTATGTATATATATATATATATATATATATATATATATATATATATATATATACAATGGAATATTATGCAGCCATCAAAAGGAATGAAATCTTGCCATTTGCAACAACGTGGATGGAACTGGAAGGTATTATGCTGAGTGAAACAAGTCAATCAGAGAAAGACATGTATCGTATGACCTCACTGATATGAGGAATTCTTAATCTCAGGAAACAAACTGAGGGTTGCTGGAGTGGTGGGGGGTGGGAGGGATGGGGCGGCTGGGTGATAGACATTGGGGAGGGTATGTGCTATGGTGAGTGCTGTGAAGTGTGTAAGACTGTTGAATCACAGACCTGTACCTCCGAAACAAATAACACAATATATGTTAAAAAAAAAAAAAAAAAAAGAAGAAGATAGCAGGAAGGGAAAAATGAAGAGGGGGAAATCGGAGGGCGGACGAACCATGAGAGACAATGGACTCTGAGAAACAAACTGAGGGTTCTAGAGGGGAGGGGGGTAGGAGGATGGGTTAGCCTGGTGATGGGTATTAAAGAGGGCATGTGTTGAATGGAGCACTGGGTATTAACCACACACAATGAATCATGGAACACTACATCAAAAACTAATGATGTAATGTATGGTGATTAACATAACAGTACAAAAAAAAAGTACTGCTTTTTATTAACCTGTTAATAACATATTTTATGTGAATATATAATCAGACTTCACTAGTCACTTTATGGAAGAGTTTTACTCTAAAGGAAAACTACAGCAATTATGACTTGTGCCCGCCACAATTTGCTTTTTGTGTTACTCTCACCATATGCTATGAGTGCCCCCAAAATCCCCATTCTACTCTTTTTCAATCCTTCTCCTCACCTGTGTCTGTTATTTAAATTTTCAGTCCAGGGCACCTGGGTGGCTCAGTCAGTTAAGCATCTGCCTTCGGCTCAGGTCATGATCCCAGGGTCCTGGGATGGAGCTCCAGCATTGGGTTCCCAGCTCAGTGGAGAGTCCGCTTCTCCCTTTCCCTCCGCCCCTCCCCCACTCATGCTCCCACTCTCTCCCTTTCCCTCCATCTCTGGCCCTCCCAAATAGATAAATATTTTTTAAAAAATGAATTTTCAGTCCAAAATGTTCTGATAAAATCAGTGTAAAAGACCAGTAGGAAAGGATGTGGATACCAAGGATGGTGTCTCGCAGGCTGCTGGATACTTACCCAATATCCATTCTCCCTTTCTAAGTAACAGAAATCATTGTCTAGTTATGCTGTTATCCAGAACAAAAGACCACAATTCTCAGCCTGTATGGCCATATGACTGAATTCTAAATAGTGAAATGAGAGCAAAAGTATTAGTGGGGCTTTGTTTAAAGAAAGCTGAATCTGATAGAAGTGGTCCATTTTTTTCTTTTTTCACTATTCATCTCCCTTCTGGCCTGTAAGACAGACACAGTGGCTGGAGTTCCAGCTGCCATCCTAGTATAGGAAGTGATCTCAGGAATGAAATACACTCACAAGGCTGATGAAACAGATAGTGGGCCCAGACACAATGACTATGGCGTTGCCATATCAGCCCTGCACTGCCCACCTCGTGTCCTCTTTTATGTAAGAAATAAATTTCTCTCACAAAGTTTAAGCCACTGTATTTTGGGTTCTTCAGTCTTAAACACTGAATCCTAAGTAATCCACAGGAACTAAAAAATAAGAAAGAAAATGTAAAAGTTTTATTTTTTCATGGGCCATATTCTTCCCGATATCACATAAAGTGATTTAGCATAATGGTTAATATCACAGACTGGATTCAAACAGCTGGGTCCAGGTCCTGGCTCTGCCACTTACCAACAGGTTAGTTTATCCTCTCTGTACCTCAGTTTACCCATCTGTAAAAGTGGGATGATGATAATAATGGGACTACCCCCATAGGATTGTTTTGAGTATCAATTAATACATGTAAAGTACTTTAACAACACTTGGCACAATATAAGTGTTATATCTATGTTAGCTACATGATTACCTCTGTAGATACTTTTAATAACAACAAATAGCCTTGATTATAAATTTATATTTCAATACTAAATGGATTTGAGGAAACTGCTCAACACAAGGAGATTTTCTCAGACATATACCAAGTCCAACACTGGAAGATGGGTGCAGCCAAATATATCTGCTTAGTAAGAGAAGATTTATTTCACTGGGAAATTTTTAAAAAGTATTTCCAAGAAAGGATAATGACATCATTCAATGAGAAAACAATTTTTTAATTTTACCACTTAGTAGGTTAAATGAATCATTAAAGAAAAAGCAATTTTTATTGTATCTTGGTAATTTATAAGCATGATCATATGATCATTAACTCAAAGAATATTAAACCTAGAAGCATTTTCTTTAAACAGCATGAGACACTGAGGAAAATTTAATTCCAACAGGTGCATAATCAGTTTACCACATTTACAAATAGAATACTACAGTCCTTAAACAGTAGATGTTTTATTTGATTTATAAATTTTGCACTGACATCACCCATCGTTCTGATAATTTCTCTTACCCATCCTAGTACTCTTTACCTCATCTCTTTAATGGTGAGATTATTAAAGTCCATCTGTATAGGCATACTCCATTCCAAACACCAATACACATGAAAACCAAAAGGAGTAAGCACGTAATATTGGTGTTTCAATCAACTTTATTACTAAATCACCTTTCACTGAGTACCGACTACCTGTGTTTTGTCCTATAATATTAACTCCATCTTGAAAAGGTTCGGTGTGTATGTGTATTTTTGTTTTTTTGCCTCCTCCAGTGAAAAGTAGCTGTTCCTTAGAGACATATATGCCCTGTAGCCATCTCAGATGAAGGCTATTTGTTTACTAATCACATTCTTCCTTGTTCTCTATTTCTAGCTTTACACCATTTATCTCTGATTCTTTAGTAAAGACCCTGATCACTTGAGGCTCATGCCATTCAGTCATACCACCCCCTCTGCCTCTGCATCACTGTTGTATCTACTAATCTCTTGTCATTCTTCCATATTCATCAAAGGCTTTGGAACTTAACTCAGTCTTCTCTGCATTCCAAATCTTTCCATTATTCTGAGTGACTTCCGTATCCACATGTGTGATCCATGTAGTCCTCTGGCCTTCTCGATTCCATTAAGTAACTCCACGTCAGCTCAGCCATTTACTTCCACAATTATCATAATCTTGCCATCCTAACTGTTCTTGAATCGTTTATTCAAGCAGTCCATCTTATTACTTCCAATTGTCTTGATGAACTACTCTCACCATGAAGATCCGTCTCTTAAGAGACTTCCAATTCATTAGCTGCGTAGTGCTTCCCACCTATCAATGCTTTCTTCTTCACTATCCTCCTAATCTAGTTTAAATTCCATGATCCTAGGAAACATTCTATTACTCTAAACTCCTTTCCCATTCAGTCTTTGCATCGCCTCCATTGGCAAAACTGCAACCATCGTGAAACTAACTACTTTCTCCGTAAATATAATGAAGCTGGTATGTGCTGCTAGGGAAAACCACAAAGCAAAATATAATCACCATGCTCAGCGGATCCTGAATATGGCCCAGCAATCCTATCATTTTTTCTCTGATCTATACAAAACAAGTATTTCAAATCCTCCAAATTCTGACCCTACCTTCTACTTTACTGAGAAACACAGAGGTTCACAGACATGACTTTTCAATGAAAAGTGGAAGACATTCATGCCTGACAGTTTCTGCTTTGCACCATTTTCTTTTCCTTCCCTCCTACCATTAGACAGCAGTTAAAGCTATGAACATGACATAGCTATTTATAGTGAGAATTCAGAGAGAGATAAGAAGAGAGTTTAGAACCAGTCTTTGAAGAATTCTAAGATTTGATCGCTGAGTAGAGGAGAATGAAGCTTTAAATCAAGGTATAAATTTTGCACTAAAAACAAGTCAGCTACATTTTGTGTCTTTGTTTATGCAGTCATACATACATACACACACTCATATTTATACAAGAAACTGGTTTTGAAGGCAAATATAACTCTAGTGTTTTCCAACAATATTAAACATTAGCCCTTTGGCAGATGAAATTTGGAAATGTTATCATTGCTGAGGTCCAAAAAAATCTTTTCCCCTGTGGAAATGAAATAATCTCCTTGACAGAATTTTACTAGCCAAGGGTGGTGGGGAGAAACATGAAATTATTACCCTTTGTAGACATAAAACTTTCTAGCTGGAATAAAGATAGCTCTTGCTCATCAAGAGCATATGTAGATTTAAGATCCTTAACTATAAACAGTAGGCTTCAGGCCTGGGTGGTCTGTGTTATTTCCAATAATATATAAATTGGCTTATCCTCAAAATAAATATTTCCTTTTTCATTACTGAGTCATGGAAGAGATTCAATCTTTGTTTAAAAAAGAAAGGTTTTCAATAAAGTCTTTTAGATATAAGTCCATATATTCAATAGATAGTTCAGGATACTATTCTTCATTAAATGCATATGAAAAGATCTTAACTGATTTTCTCAGTACCTCAAGAACACTCAGTAAACTGGGAAGATGCTTAATGAGAAATGAATCCTCCCCATGCATTTAATGACCACTGATATTTTTTGCATAGTGTTTAATAATAAGCTATGATTCAGGGGATGAAATGAACATCAAAATACCCCGTATTCCTGTTTTTATCTCAGAGATAACTTATTACTATATTATTTGGCATAACATACAAGCCCCCTAAAGACTATTTTTAAACGAACATTTCTTTCATTTTCTTTAAATTTTATATCAAAATGACAGCTGATTAGGTTAAATGTGTCTTTAAGAGAATATTTAAATATTTTATAAATGATGCATATGAATTATTTTAAAGCCTTCAGATCCTTATCAAACTTTGGTCTAAAAATAAGGAAAAGTAGCATATAAATGAAAGGAAGTACATTTCCTTTTTCTTTTTTTTTGAAAAAGAGTAGAAGAGGGGAAAACACTGAGGAGTAACATACTCCATTTATGTACAATATGGCAAAATGGCTCCATGAAACCATCCACAGAATTGTTTTTCTCTTTCACAATGAAAAGAGTCCAGTATTCTTCATGCATGATAGGAACTCGGTCTGACTCATTCAGGATTTGTTGCCATACCTGCCTAATGAGTTGGCCAGAATATATTCTAAAGTCATAACAAAGACATATCATCAGTGTGTAAAGATTCCAAAATCATCATGACCAGATGTGTAGGACTGAAAATCTTGGCTTCTGGCTGGGTTTCTCACAGTTGGTCTATAAAATGAGAATTAAATACTATTTGTTCTAGCTCTAAATTTCCTCCTTCTAAAAGAGCTGATCTAAGTGTGAAACACTTTCTCTATGAAAAGTTAATGAACATTATGAGGAAATGTGTGAGCTGCAACTGGCTGTTTTCCAGACGGGTACACATATACTCAGATGTTCACTCAGCTCTTATATAACCCAATACTCAGACTTGCAGCTGTGGAATACTAACACTACTTTATAACAGTAATTATATAGTACCCTATATAATTAATATGATACTTTTTATATTATCTAAATGATAAAAAATTTCACCTTCGATTCTCTTAGTTTTTCTAATAACTGAAAATTTGTGACAAACACCATAGCCATCTTTTAATTATAAAAATCTTTATTGTATTGGGATAACATAGGCAGAAAAAAGCTACACATTTTTAATAATGAGGAAGCTAAGATTCATCTTGAGTTTGAATCCAAACATTCATTATGCTAGTATTACTGGATGCATGAAACTAAGTCTAAATAAATAGAAATCTAATATGTTGGGGGAGGAAGGCACATTTTAAATAAAAACGATACTATTTTGTAAAAAGAATAATGAGAGGCACACCTGGGTGGCTCAGATGGTTAAGCGGCTGCCTTCGGGTCAGGTCACGATCCCGGAGTCCTGGGATCGAGTCCCGCATCGGGCTCCCTGTTAGGCAGGGAGCCTGCTTCTCCCTCTGCTGCTGCCTCTCTCTATCTCTCTCTCTGACTCTCATGAATAAATAAATAAAACAAACAAACAAAAATTAAAGAATTAAAAAAAAGAATAATGGGAAATAAAGAATACATGCCATCTTTAAATTATTCTAGTTAAAATATGAAAACAGGATTTTCTTTTCTTCCCTGTTGTAAGACAGTACTAGCCAGGAGCCATGAGCGTGCAATACAGGAAACCTTTCATGTACTTGTGGAAAACTTCACTTCAGAGTTGTAATTTAAACATTAGTAATTGTGCTTTATAAAACAAATATTTTGTCAACCCAGGGACGTGTCCACTCAGGAAGAGTGTGTGATTTCTATCATAAACTTCATAAAGGATGGTCCTTTTTCATACTTGTGTCACTCCTTATTCTGCTTATTATTGAACAAAATTCTGGGGTGTAACATACCTTTAAAACAATGAATTGAGGAGGAGGAGCAAGATGGCGGAGGAGTAGGAGACCTAAATTTCGTCTGGACCCAGGAATTCAGCTAGATAGGGATCAAACCATTCTGAACACCTAGAACTCAACAGGAGACCAAAGAAAAGAATAGCAGCAACTCTCTGAACAGAAAAGCAGCCACTTTCTGGAAGGTAGGACATGCGGAGAAGTGAATCCGAGGCGATATTGGGGAAGATAGATGGCGGGGAGGGGGCCTCCGTTGGCCGCTACCGGCAAATGATAGAGCAGCAGAGCACAAAATCGGAACTTCTAGAAGTCGGCTCCGCTGACAGATGTCGCTCCAGTGGCTAAACGGGGGGTGGAACCCTCGCTGGGACAGTGTGGTCTCAGGACCTTTGGGGTCACAGAAAGACCGGGGGTGCCTGAGTGTGGCAGAGCTCCCAGGTGTCAGAGCAGGGAAGCTGGCTGCAGAGACGGAGCCGAGGAGCGGGCTCTCAGCTCGGGGTTGCCATAAACGGTGATCCGCAGCACAGTCGGGCCACTGCTCCTCCAGCACAGACCCAACAAGCAGCAGATCTGGGGAGACTCCCTAGCGTGCTGCAGGGATCTGCTGGGTTTGGAGACTCCAGATGGGGTCATGTGCCAGCAGAGATAGAAACACTCGGTCACAGGCCGGGTGAGCATGGAGTGCGGCGGGAGACCGGGGAGATGGGAGTGCTTGACTGCTTTTCTCTGGGGGCTCACTGAGGAGTGGGCCCTGAGTTCTCAGCTCCTCCAGGGCAGAGATTGGGAGGCCGCCATTTTCACTCTCGTCCTCCAAAGCTGTACAGAAAGCTTGCAGGGAACAAAAGCTCCCGAGAGTAAACCCAAGCAGATTACTTAGCCCGGACCCGGCAAGGGCGGGGCAATTCTGCCTCAGGCAAAGACATTTGGGAACCACAGCAACAGGCCCCTCCCCCAGAAGATTAGCAAGAACAGCCAGCCAAGACCAAGTTTACCATCAATGAAAACGGCAGATCTCCAGGGCTAGGGGAATACTGCACATAGAATGCATGGCTTTTTTCCCATGATTCTTCAGTCTGAATTTCAAAGTTAATTTTTTTCTTAACTTTTTCTTTTTTTTTTTTGAATTTTTCTTCTTCCCTTTTTCAACCAACATCTTATCAATGCCTTTTTAAAAAATCTTTTTTATTTTTCATTTTTAAGTCATATTCTATCCCTTCATAGTAGTTAACCTTATTTTTGGTGTATATATATATATTATATATATATATGTAATATATATATAATATATATATATAAGTTGTTCTCTTTTTAAAATTTTGGGATACAGTCTCTTCTAACAGACCAAAATATACCCTAAATCTCTAGTGTATGGCTTTGTGCTAGTCTCCTGCCTGATGACATTCTCTCCTTTTTTTTTTTAAAAGATCCTCTTCTTTGTTTTTTCAACCAACTTCTTATCTTATCAATTCCTTTTATAAAATTTTTGATAATTTTCATCTTTACAGTCATATTCCATCCCTTCATTGTATTTACCCTTATTTTTGTACATATATAAGGTTTTCTTTCGTTAAAATTTTGGGACGCACTTTCTTCTAACAGACCAAAATACGCCCAAAATCTAGTGTGTGGCACTGATCTATGCACCAGCCTGATCATATTTGATCATATTCTGTTTTTTTTTTGTTTCTTTGTTGGTTGGTTGGTTTATATCTTTTTCTTTTTTCTTTCTTTCCCTTTTTTCCCCCCGTTTCAGGTCCCTTCCGATTTGTTTAGCGTGTATTTTTCTGGGGTCATTGTTACCCTGTTAGCATAGTGTTCTCTCATTCATCTATTCTCCTCTGGACAAAATGACAAGACAGAAAAAATCACCTCAAAAAAAAAAAAAAAACAAGAGGCAGTACTGACTGCCAGGGACCTAATCAATACGGACATTAGTAAGATGTCAGAACTAGAGTTCAGAATGACGATTTTAAAGATACTAGCTGGGCTTGAAAAAAGCATGGAAGATATTAGAGAAAACCCTTTCTGGAGAAATAAAAGAACTAAAATCTAACCAAGTCGAAATCAAAAAGGCTATTAATGAGGTGCAATAAAAAATGGGGGCTCTAACTGCTAGGATAAAGGAGGCAGAAGAGAAAATTAGTGATATAGAAGACCAAATGATGGAAAATAAAGAAGCTGAGAAAAAGATAAACAACTACTGGATCACAAGGGCAGAATTCGAGAGGTAAGTGATACCATAAGACAAAACAATATTAGAATAATTGGGATCCCAGAAGAAGAAGAAAGAGACAGAGGGGCAGAAGGTATATTGGAGCAAATTATAGCAGAGAACTTCCCTAATTTGGGGAAGGAAACAGGCATCAAAATCCAGGAGGCTCAGAGAACTCCCCTCAAAATCAATAAAAATAGGTCAACACCCTGACATCTAATAGTAAAACTTATGAGTCTCAGAGACAAAGAGAAAATCCTGAAAGCAGCTCAAGAGAAGAGATCTGTAACCTATAATGGTAGAAACATTAGATTGGCAACAGACCTATCCACAGAGACCTGGCAGGCCACAAAGGACTGGCATGATATATTCAGAGCACTAAATGAGAAAAATATGCAGCCAAGAATACTATATCCAGCTAGGCTGTCATTGAAAATAGAAGGAGAGATAAAAAGCTTCCAGGACAAACAAAAACTAAAGGAATTTGCAAACACGAAACCAACCCTACAAGAAATATTGAAAGGGGTCCCCTAAGCAAAGAGAGAGCCTAAAAGTAACATAGACCAGAAAGGAACACAAACAATATACAGTAACAGTCACCTTAGAGGCAATACAATGGCACTAAATTCATATCTTTCAATACTTACCCTGAATGTATATGGGCTAAATGACCCAATCAAAACACACATGGTATGAGACTGGATAAAAAAACAAGACCCATCGATATGCTGTCTGCAAGAGACTCATTTTAGACCCAAAGACACCCCCAGATTGAAAGTGAGGGGGTGGAAAACCATTTCCCATGCTAATGGACACCAAAAGAAAGCTGGGGTGGCAATCCTTATATCAGACAAATTAGATTTTAAACCAAAGCCTGTAATAAGAGATGAGGAAGGACACTATATCCTACTTAAAGGGTCTATCCAACAAGAAGATCTAACAATTGTAAATATCTATGCCCCTAACATGGGAGCAGCCAATTATATAAGGCAATTAATAACAAAAGCAAAGAAACACATCGACAACAATACAATAATAGTGGGGGACTTTAACACCCCCCTCACTGAAATGGACAGATCATCTAAGCAAAAGATCAACAAGGAAATAAAGACTTTAAATGACACACTGGACCAAATGGACTTCACAGACATATTCAGAACATTCCATCCCAAAGCAACGGAATACACATTCTTCTCTAGTGCCCATGGAACATTCTCCAGAACAGATCACATCCTAGGTCACAAATCAGGTCTCAACCAGTACCAAAAGATTGGGATCATTCCCTGCCTATTTTCAGACCACAATGCTTTGAAACTAGAACTCAATCACAAGAGGAAAGTCGGAAAGAACTCAAATACATGGAGGCTAAAGAGCATCCTACTAAAGAATGAATGGGTCAACCAGGAAATTAAAGAAGAATTAAAAAAATTCATGGAAACCAATGAAAATGAAAACACAACTGTTCAAAATCTTTGGGATGCAGCAAAGGCAGTCCTAAGAGGAAAGTATATAGCAATACGAGCCTTTCTCAAGAAACAAGGTCTCAAATATACAACCTAACCCTACACCTAAAGGAGCTGGAGAAAGAACAGCAAATAAAGCTTAAAATCAGCAGAAGAAGAGAAATAATAAAGATCAGAGCAGAAATCAATGAAATAGAAACCAAAAGAACAGGAGAACAGATCAACGAAACTAGGAGCTGGTTCTTTGAAAGAATTAACAAGATTGATAAACCCCTGGCCAGACTTTCAAAAAGAAAAGAGAAATGACCCAAATCAACAAAATCATGAATGAAAGCAGAGAGATTATTATAAGAACATATTATGAGAACATATTATAAGAACATATTATTATAAGAACATATTATGAGCAACTATATGCCAGCAAATTAGATAATCTAGAAGAAATGAATGCATTCCTAGAGATGTATCAACTACCCAAACTGAAGCAGTAAGAAATAGAAAACCTGAACAGACCTATAACCACTAAGGAAATTGAAGCAGTCCTCAAAAATCTCCCAACAAACAAAGCCCAGAGCCAGATGGCTTCCCAGGGAAATTCTACCAAACATTTAAAGAAGAATTAATACCTATTCTTCTGAAACTGTTCCAAAAAATAGAAATGGAAGGAAAACTTCCAAACTCGTTTTATGAGGCCACTGTTACCTTGATCCCAAAACCAGACAACGACCCCATCAAAAACGAGAATTACAGACCAATATCCTTGATGAATATGGATGCAAAAATTCTCACCAAAATACTAACCAATAGGATCCAACAGTACATTAAAAGGATTATTCACCACAACCAAGTGGGATTTATCCCTGGGCTGCAAGGTTGGTTCAACATCTGCAAATCAATCAGTGTGATACCATGCATTAATAAAAGAAAGAACAAGAACCATATGATCCTCTCAGTAGATGCAGAAAAAGCATTTGACAAAGTACAACATCCTTTCTTGATCAAAACTCTTCAGAGTATAGGGATAGAAGGTACATAACTCAAAATCATAAAATCCATCTATGAAAAACCCACAGCCAATATCATTCTAAATGGGGAAAAACTGAGAGCTTTCCCCCTAAGGTCAGGAACACAGCAGGATGTCCACTATCACCACTGCTATTCAACATAGTATTAGAAGTCTTAGCCACAGCAATCAGACAACAAGAAGAAATCAAAGGCATCCGAATCGGCAAAGAAGAAGTCAAACTCTCACTCTTTGCAGATGATATGATACTTTATGTGGAAAACCCAAAAGACTCCACCCCAAAACTGCTAGAACTCATACAGGAATTCAGTCAAGTGGCAGGATATAAAATCAATGCACAGAAATCAGTGGCATTCCTATACACCATCAACAAGAAGGAAGGAGAAATTAAGGAGTCGATCCCATTTACAGTTGCACCCAAAACCATAAGATACCTAGGAATAAATCTAACCAAAGAGGCAAAGGATCTGTACTCAGAAAACTATAAAATACTCATGAAAGAAACTGAGGAAGACACAAAGAAATGGAAAAACGTTCCATGCTCATGGATTGGAAGAACAAATATTGTGAAGATGTCAATGCTACCTAGAGCAATCTACACATTCAATGCAATCCCTATCAAAATACCATCCACTTTTTTCAAAGAAATGGAACAAATAATCCTAAAATTTGTATGGAACCAGAAAACACCCCGAATAGCCAGAGGAATGTTGAAAAGCAAAGCAAAGCTGGTGGCATCACAATTCCGGACTTCAAGCTCTATTACAAAGCTGTCATCATCAAGACAGTATGGTACTGGCACAAAAACAGACACATAGATCAATGGAACAGAATAGAGAGCCAAGAAATGGACCCTCAACTCTATGGTCAATTAAACTTTGACAAAGCAGGGAAGAATGTCCAATGGCAAAAAGACAGTCTCTTCAACAAATGGTGTTGGGAAAATTGGATAGCCACATGCAGAAGAATGAAACTGGACCATTTCCTTACACCACACACAAAAATAGACTCCAAATGGTTGAAAGACCTCAATGTGAGACAGGAGTCCATCAGAATGCTAATGGAGAACACAGGCAGCAACCTCTTCGACCTCAGCCGCAGGAACTTCTTCCTAGAAACATCGCCAAAGGCAAGGGAAGCAAGGGCAAAAATGAGCTTTGGGACTTCATCAAGATGAAAACCTTTTGCACAGCAAAAGAAACAGTCAACAAAACCAAAAGACAACCGACAGAATGGGAGAAGATATTTGCAAATGACATATCAGATCAAGGGCTAGTATCCAAAATCTATAAAGAACTTATCAAACTCAACACCCAAAGAACAAAGAATCCAATCAAGAAATGGACAGAAGACATGAACAGACATTTTTCCAAAGAAGACATCCAAATGGCCAACAGACACATGAAAAAGTGCTCAACATTGCTTGGCATCAGGGAAATCCAAATCAAAACTTCAATGAGATACCACCTCACACCAGTCAGAATGGCTAAAATTAACAAGTCAGGAAACGACAGATGCTGGCGTGGATGCGGAGAAAGCGGAACCCTCCTACACTGTTGGTGGGAATGCAAGCTGGTGCAGCCACTCTGGAAAACCGTATGGAGGTTCCTCAAAAAGTTGAAAATAGAGCTACCATAAGACCCAGCAATTGCACTACTGGGTATTTACCCCCAAGATACAAAAGTAGGGATGCGAAGGGGTACGTGCACCCCGATGTTTATAGCAGCAATGTCCACAATAGCCAAACTATGGAAAGAGCCAAGATGTCCATCAACAGATGAATGGATAAAGAAGATGTGGTATATATATATATATATATATACAATGGAATATTATGCAGCCATCAAAAGGAATGAGATCTTGCCCTTTGCAACGACATGGATGGAACTGGAGGGTATTATGCTGAGCGAAATAAGTCAAACAGAGAAAGACATGTATCATATGACCTCACTGATATGAGGAATTCTTAATCTCAGGAAACAAACTGAGGGTTGCTGGAGTGGGGGGTGGGGTGGGAGGGATGGGGGGACTGGGTGATGGACACTGGGGAGGGTATGTGTTCTGGTAAGCGCTGTGAATTGTGCAAGACTGTTGAATCTCAGATCTGTACCTCTGAAACAAATAATGCAATATATGTTAAGAAAGAAAAAAAGAAGAAGAAGAATGTAGCAGGAGGGGAAGAATGAAGGGGGAGAAATCGGAGGGGGAGAAGAACCATGAGAGACGATGGACTCTGAAAAACAAACTGAGGGTTCTAGAGGGGAGGGGGGTGGGAAGATGGGTTAGCCTGGTGATGGGTATTGAGGAGGGCACGTTCTGCATGGAGCACTGGGTGTTATGCACAAACAATGAATCATGGAACACTATATCTAAAACTACTGATGTAATGTATGGGGATTAACATAACAATAAAAAAATTTAATAAAAAAAAAAAGAACGCTTGCTATTAGACTTCCATGCAAAAGTGGGGCTGCAGTGCTAGCCTCAGGAAACAAGTGGGGAGTCGTGTTCTGCCTTCTGCCGGGGCCTGAGTCCCACACGGAAAATGGTTCTGGACTCACTTGCAGTGCGCTCACGAATGCACACAGCAAAATGCGTCCACCCTCCGGCATGGCTACTTTAGCCGAAGCAGGAATTCTCTACAGAGTTGTTCCTTTGAGTTAGGTGGTTGGCTTTAGGCCTGCAGGCACACCCGGGGCAAGGGTACCAGCCTCATCAACAAGAGGTGAGTTGAGAGCTGCCTTCCGCTCTGGCCTCTTTCTCACTCCATTTCAAGTATGGGACCCTATCCCCGGGGTCTCAGCCACGAGCACTGTCAAATTCCCCTGGCTTCAGGAACGGCAATGTTAACTAAAGCGCAGTAACTCTATAGCATTGATTCTTGGTGTTAGTAGCCTGGTAACTAGGCATCCAGGCACAAAGGGTATAGCAGTGTTAATCTCCTCAAACAAGAGGTGAGTCCACAGCAGCCTTCCTTACAGGCCTGCTTCTCACTCCGAGTTACGTTTAGGTTCCATTTCTCATGCTTTCACAAAAACACACAATAGATGAAGTGCACGCTCAGGAAGGGCGATCTTTGCTGAGGCACGGGTCCTCTGCACTTTTGTTCCTTTGCGTTGGGTGGATGGCACTGAGGACTCCACGCACACACGGGAGCGCCGATCTAGTTTCCCGAAACAAGAGTTGAGTCGATAGCTGCCTCCTGCCCATGCTTATTTCTCCCTCGGAATTCTGCGGGGACTCATTCGCCAGGTTTGCACTCAAGCAGAGTTGAAAATGCTGCCACCCTGTGGAGAGGCGAATGAGCTGAAGCTGGGATTCTTGACAGACTTCTTTCTGCCAAATCAGTGTGGAGCACTTGGCATTCCTATGCACACATGGAGCGGTAGTGTTAGCTTCAGGTAACAAGAGCTGAGTCGAGAGGTGCCTTCTGGCCTGGACTTCTTCTCCCTCGGTCTCACGTAAGGAACCCGTTCCCCAGGCTCTCACCCACGGTAGCCTGGAAACTGCTTCCTCCCTCACAGACGTGGATGGTAGCTCAAGCACCATTTCTCTACCATGTTGTTTCTTCGAGTTAGAACGCTAGCGATTAGACTTCCATGCGAAAGTGGGGCCACAGTGCTAGCTTGATGAAACACATGGCGAGTCGTGTTCTGCCTTCTGCTGGGGCCTGAGTCTCACTCGCAAAAAGCTTTGGACTCCCTTGCAGGGCTCTCACGCATGCACACAACAAAATGCTTCCCCACCCTCTGGAGTGGCTGTTTTAGCTGAAGCATGGATTCTCTACCAAGTTTTTCCTTCGAGTTAGGTGGTTGTCTTTAAGCCTGCACGCACACCCGGGGTAACGGTACCAGCCCCATAGCCATGGTATGAGTGGAGGGCTGCCTTGTGTACTGGACTGTCTCTCCCCCGATTTTACGAAATGGAACCCGTCCCAGGCTCTCACCCACAGTACACCCTATACTGCTTCCTCCCACAGAGGTCGACGGTAGCTAAAGCACGGTTTCTCTACAGTGTTGTTTTCCGAGGTACAACGCTAGCGATTAGACTTCCATGGAAAAGTGGGGCCGCAGTGCTAACTTCATGAAACAAGTGGGGAGGCGTGTCCTCCCTTCTCCCGGTGCCTGAGTCTCACACGGAAAATGGTTTGGGACTCCATTGCACTTCTCTCTCGCATGCACACAGCAAAATGCTTCCAGCCTCAGGAATGCCTGTTTTTGCTGAAGCAGGAATTCTCTACAGGGTTGTTCCTTCGACTGAGGTGCTTGGCTTGAGGCCTGCAGGCACACCCGGGGCAACTGCACTAGCCTCGTAAACAAGAGGTGAGTTGACAGCTGCCTTCTGCACTGGCCTGTCTCTCCCTCGATTTTACCTATGGAACCTGTCCCCAGGCTCTCACCCACAGTGCAGCGTAAACTGCTTTCTCACACAGAGAGGTCGACGGTAGCTAAAGCACGGTTTCTCTACACTGTTGTTTCTTCGAGTTTGAACGCTAGCGATTAGACTTCCAGGCAAAAGTGGGGCCGCAGTGCTAGCTTGATGAAACACATGGCGAGTCGTGTTCTGCCTTCTGCTGGGGCCTGAGTCTCACTCGCAAAAAGCTTTGGACTCCCTTGCAGGGCTCTCACGCACGCACACAACAAAATGCTTCCACGCTCTGGAGTGGCTGTTTTAGCTGAAGCATGGATTCTCTACCAAGTTTTTCCTTCGAGTTAGGTGGTTGTCTTTAAGCCTGCACGCACACCCGGGGCAACGGTACTAGCCCCATAACCATGGTGTGAGCGGAGAGCTGCCTTGTGTACCGGCCTGTCCCTCCCCCGATTTTCCGAAATGGAACCCGTCCTCAGGCTCTCACCCACAGTACACCCTAAACTGCTTCCTCCCACACAGAGGTCGACGGTACCTAAAGCACGGTTTCTCTAGTGTTGTTTCTCCGAGTTAGAATGCTAGAGATTAGACTTCCATGCAAAAGTGGGGCCGCAGTGCTAGCTTCATGAAACAAGTGAGGAGTCGTGTTCTGCTTTCTTCTGGGGCCTGAGTCTCACACAGAAAATGGTTTGGGACTCAGCTGCAGGGCGCTCACCCTTGCACACAGCAAATGCGTCCACCCTCAGGCATGGCTCTTTTAGCTGAAGCAGGAATTCTTTAAAGAGTTGTTCCCTTGAGTTAGGTGGTTGGCTTTCGGCCTGCAGGCACACCGGGGCAAGGGTACTAGCATCAGAAACAAGAGGTGAGTTTAGAGCTCCCTTCCACACCGGCCTGTTTCTCACTCCATTTCACGTATGGGACCCTTTCCCGGTCTCTCATACAGGAGCACTGTACAATTCCTCCGGCCTCAGGAACGGCAATGTGACATAAAGGGCAGTAACTATACAACATTGATTCTTGGCCTTAGTAGCCTAGTAGGCGAATGAGCTGCAGCTGGGATTCTTTACAGGCTTGTTCCTTCCAAGTCAGTGTTGAGCACGGAGCATTCCAAGCACACATGGAGCAGTAGTGTTAGCTTCAGGTAGCAAGAGCTGAGTCGAGAGGTGCCTTCTGCCCGGAACTCTTTCTCCCTCGGTTTCACGTATGGAACCCGTTCCCCAGGCTCTCACCCACGGTGCCCTGTATACTGCTTCCTCCGTCTAGAGGCCGACAGTAACTAAAGCACGATTTCTGTACACTGTTGTTTCTTTGAGTTAGAACGCTAGTGATGAGACTTCCATGCAAAAGTGGGGCCGCAGTGCTACCTTGATGAAACACATGGGGAGCCGTGTTCTGCCTTCTGCTGGGGCCGGAGTCTCACTCGCAAAAAGCTTTGGACTCCCTTGCAGTGCTCTCATGCACGCACACAACAAAATGCTTCCACCTTCAGGAGCGGCTGTTTTAGCTGAGGCATGGATTCTCCACCGAGTTTTTCCTTCGACTTAGGCGGTTTTCATGAAGCCTGCACACACACCCGGGGCAACGGTACTAGCCCCATAACCATGGTGTGAGTTGAGAGCTGCCTTGTCTCCGGCCTGTCTCTCCCTCGATTTTACGAAATGGAACCCGTCCCCAGGCTCTCACACACAGTACACCCTCAATTGCTTCCTCACACACACAGGTCGACGGTAGCTAAAGCACGGTTTCTCTTCCGTGTTGTTTCTCCGAGTTAAAACGCTTGCTACTAGACTTCCATGCAAAAGTGGGGCCGCAGTGCTAGCTTCATGAAACAAGTGGGGAGGCGTGTTCTGCCTTCTGCCGGGGCCTTAGTCCAACACGGAAAAGTGTTCTGGACTCACTTGCAGTGCGCTCACGCATGCACACCACACAATGCGTCCACCCTGAGGCATGGCTCTTTTAGCCGAAGCAGGAATTCTCTACAGAGTTGTTCCTTTGAGTTAGGTGGTTGGCTTTCGGCCTGCAGGCACACCCGGGGCAAGGGTACTAGCCTCATAAACAAGAGGTGAGTTGAGAGCTGCCTTCCGCTCCGGCCTCTTTCTCACTCCATTTCACGTATGGGAACCTTTCCACGGGCTCTCAGACACGAGCACTGTCAAATTCCTCTGGCTTCAGGAACGGCAATGTTAACTCAAGCGCAGTCACTCCATAGGATTGATTCTTGGTGTTAGTAGCCTGGGAACTAGGCATCCAGGCACACAGGGTACAGCAGCGCTAATCTCCTCAAACAAGTGGGGAGTCGACAGCAGCCTTCCTTACAGGCCTGCTTCTCACTCCGAGTTACGTTTAGGTTCCATTTCTCATGCTTTCACAAAAACACACGATAGATGAAGTGCACGCTCAGGAAGGGCGATCTTTGCTGAGGCACGGGTTCTCTACACTTTTGTTCCTTTGCGTTGGGTGGATGGCACTTAGGACTCCACGCACACACGGGAGCGCCGATCTAGTTTCCCGAAACAAGTGTCGAGTCGAGAGGTGCCTTCTGCCCATGCTTATTTCTCCCTCGGAATTCTGCTGGGACTCATTCCCCAGGTTTGCCCTCAAGCAGAGTTGAAAATGCTGCCACCCTGTGGAGAGGCGAATGAGCTGAAGCTGGGATTCTTGACCGGCTTCTTTCTGCCAAATCAGTGTGGAGCACTTAGCATTCCTATGCACACATGGAGCAGCAGTGTTAGCTTCAGGTAGCAAAAGCTGAGTCGAGAGGTGCCTTCTGTAGAGGTTTCTCTACAGTGTTGTTTCTTCGAGTTCGAACGCTAGCCTTTAGACATCCATGCAAAAGTGGGGCCGCAGTGCTAACTTCATGAAACAAGTGGGGAGGCGTGTCCTCCCTTCTCCCGGGGCCTGAGTCTCACACGGAAAATGGATTGGGACTCCATTGCACTTCTCTCACGCATGCACACAGCAAAATGCTTCCAGGCTCAGGAATGCCTATGTTCGCTGAAGCAGGAATTCTCTACAGAGTTGTTCCTTCGACTTAGGTGCTTGGCTTGAGGCCTGCAGGCACACCTGGGGCAACTGCACTAGCCTCGTAAACAAGAGGTGAGTTGACAGCTGCCTTCTGCACTGGCCTGTCTCTCCCTCGATTTTACCTATGGAACCTGTCCCCAGACTCTCACCCACAGTACACCCTAAACTGGGTGGGGAGTCGTGTTCTGCTTTCTTCCGGGGCCTGAGTCTCACACAGAAAATGGTTTGGGACTCAGTTGCAGTGCGCTCACGCTTGCACACAGCAAAATGCGTCCACCCTCCGGCATGGCTATTTTAGCCGAAGCAGGAATTCTCTACGGAGTTGTTCCCTTGAGTTGGTGGTTGGCTTAAGGCCTGTAGGCACACCCAGGGCAAGGGTCTTCGCATCAGAAACAAGAGGTGAGTTTAGAGCTCCCTTCCACACCGGCCTGTTTCTCACTCCATTTCGCGTATGGGACCCTTTCCCGGTCTCTCATACAGGAGCACTGTAAAATTCCTCCGGCTTCAGGAACGGCAATGTGACATAAAGGGCAGTAACTATACAACATTGATTCTGGGCCTTAGTAGCCTGGTAGGCGAATGAGCTGCAGCTGGGATTCTTTACAGGCTTGTTCCTTCCAAGTCAGTGTTGAGCACGGAGCATTCCAAGCACACATGGAGCAGTAGTGTTAGCTTCAGGTAGCAAGAGCTGAGTCGAGAGGTGCCTTCTGCCCGGAACTCTTTCTCCCTCGGTTTCACGTATGGAACCCGTTCCCCAGGCTCTCACCCACGGTGCCCTGTATACTGCTTCCTCCGTCTAGAGGCCGACAGTAACTAAAGCACGATTTCTGTACACTGTTGTTTCTTTGAGTTAGAACGCTAGTGATGAGACTTCCATGCAAAAGTGGGGCCGCAGTGCTAGCTTGATGAAACACATGGGGAGTCGTGTTCTGCCTTCTGCTGGGGCCGGAGTCTCACTCGCAAAAAGCTTTGGACTCCCTTGCAGTGCTCTCATGCACGCACACAACAAAATGCTTCCACCTTCAGGAGCGGCTGTTTTAGCTGAGGCATGGATTCTCCACCGAGTTTTTCCTTCGACTTAGGCGGTTTTCATGAAGCCTGCACACACACCCGGGGCAACGGTTCTAGCCCCATAACCATGGTGTGAGTTGAGAGCTGCCTTGTCTCCGGCCTGTCTCTCCCTCGATTTTACGAAATGGAACCCGTCCCCAGGCTCTCACACACAGTACACCCTCAATGCTTCCTCACACACAGAGGTCGACGTTAGCTAAAGCACGGTTTCTCTTCCGTGTTGTTTCTCCGAGTTAGAACGCTTGCTACTAGACTTCCATGCAAAAGTGGGGCCGCAGTGCTAGCTTCATGAAACAAGTGGGGAGGCGTGTTCTGCCTTCTGCCGGGGCCTTAGTCCAACACGGAAAAGTGTTCTGGACTCACTTGCAGTGCGCTCACGCATGCACACAGCAAAATGCGTCCACCCTCCGGCATGGCTTCTTTAGCCGAAGCAGGAATTCTCTACAGAGTTGTTCCTTTGAGTTAGGTGGTTGGCTTTCGGCCTGCAGGCACACCCGGGGCAAGGGTACTAGCCTCATAAACAAGAGGTGAGTTGAGAGCTGCCTTCCGCTCTGGCCTCTTTCTCACTCCATTTCACGTATGGGAACCTTTCCACGGGCTCTCAGACACGAGCACTGTCAAATTCCTCTGGCTTCAGGAACGGCGATGTGAACTAAAGCGCAGTAACTCTATAGCATTGATGCTTGGTGTTAGTGGCCTGGTAACTAGGCATCCAGGCACACAGGGTGCAGCAGTGCTAATCTCCTCAAACAAGAGGGGAGTCGACAGCAGACTTCCTTACAGGCCTGCTTCTCACTCCGAGTTACGTTTAGGTTCCATTTCTCATGCTTTCACAAAAACACACGATAGATGAAGTGCACGCTCAGGAAGGGCGATCTTTGCTGAGGCACGGGTTCTCTACACTTTTGTTCCTTTGCGTTGGGTGGATGGCACTTAGGACTCCACGCACACACGGGAGCGCCGATCTAGTTTCCCGAAACAAGTGTCGAGTCGAGAGGTGCCTTCTGCCCATGCTTATTTCTCCCTCGGAATTCTGCTGGGACTCATTCCCCAGGTTTGCCCTCAAGCAGAGTTGAAAATGCTGCCACCCTGTGGAGAGGCGAATGAGCTGAAGCTGGGATTCTTGACCGGCTTCTTTCTGCCAAATCAGTGTGGAGCACTTAGCATTCCTATGCACACATGGAGCAGCAGTGTTAGCTTCAGGTAGCAAAAGCTGAGTCGAGAGGTGCCTTCTGTAGAGGTTTCTCTACAGTGTTGTTTCTTCGAGTTCGAACGCTAGCCATTGGACTTCCATGCAAAAGTGGGGCCGCAGTGCTAACTTCATGAAACAAGTGGGGAGGCGTGTCCTCCCTTCTCCCGGGGCCTGAGTCTCACACGGAAAATGGATTGGGACTCCATTGCACTTCTCTCACGCATGCACACAGCAAAATGCTTCCAGCCTCAGGAATGCCTATGTTCGCTGAAGCAGGAATTCTCTACAGAGTTGTTCCTTCGACTTAGGTGCTTGGCTTGAGGCCTGCAGGCACACCTGGGGCAACTGCACTAGCCTCGTAAACAAGAGGTGAGTTGACAGCTGCCTTCTGCACTGGCCTGTCTCTCCCTCGATTTTACCTATGGAACCTGTCCCCAGGCTCTCACCCACAGTACACCCTAAACTGGGTGGGGAGTCGTGTTCTGCTTTCTTCCGGGGACTGAGTCTCACACAGAAAATGGTTTGGGACTCAGTAGCAGTGCGCTCACGCTTGCACACAGCAAAATGCGTCCACCCTCCGGCATGGCTATTTTAGCCGGAGCAGGAATTCTCTACGGAGTTGTTCCCTTGAGTTAGGTGGTTGGCTTAAGGCCTGCAGGCACACCCGGGGCAAGGGTACTAGCCTCATAAACAAGAGGTGAGTTGAGAGCTGCCTTCCGCTCCGGCCTCTTTCTCACTCCATTTCACGTATGGGAACCTTTTCCTGGGCTCTCAGACACGAGCACTGTCAAATTCCTCTGGCTTCAGGAACGGCAATGTTAACTCAAGCGCAGTCACTCCATAGGATTGATTCTTGGTGTTAGTAGCCTGGGAACTAGGCATCCAGGCACACAGGGTACAGCAGCGCTAATCTCCTCAAACAAGTGGGGAGTCGACAGCAGCCTTCCTTACAGGCCTGCTTCTCACTCCGAGTTACGTTTAGGTTCCATTTCTCATGCTTTCACAAAAACACACGATAGATGAAGTGCACGCTCAGGAAGGGCGATCTTTGCTGAGGCACGGGTTCTCTACACTTTTGTTCCTTTGCGTTGGGTGGATGGCACTTAGGACTCCACGCACACACGGGAGCGCCGATCTAGTTTCCCGAAACAAGTGTCGAGTCGAGAGGTGCCTTCTGCCCATGCTTATTTCTCCCTCGGAATTCTGCTGGGACTCATTCCCCAGGTTTGCCCTCAAGCAGAGTTGAAAATGCTGCCACCCTGTGGAGAGGCGAATGAGCTGAAGCTGGGATTCTTGACCGGCTTCTTTCTGCCAAATCAGTGTGGAGCACTTAGCATTCCTATGCACACATGGAGCAGCAGTGTTAGCTTCAGGTAGCAAAAGCTGAGTCGAGAGGTGCCTTCTGTAGAGGTTTCTCTACAGTGTTGTTTCTTCGAGTTCGAACGCTAGCCATTGGACTTCCATGCAAAAGTGGGGCCGCAGTGCTAACTTCATGAAACAAGTGGGGAGGCGTGTCCTCCCTTCTCCCGGGGCCTGAGTCTCACACGGAAAATGGTTTGGGACTCCATTGCACTTCTCTCACGCATACACACAGCAAAATGCTTCCAGCCTCAGGAATGCCAATGTTCGCTGAAGCAGGAATTCTCTACAGAGTTGTTCCTTCGACTTAGGTGCTTGGCTTGAGGCCTGCAGGCACACCCGGGGCAACTGCACTAGCCTCGTAAACAAGAGGTGAGTTGACAGCTACCTTCTGCACTGGCCTGTCTCTCCCTCGATTTTGCCTATGGAACCTGTCCCCAGGCTCTCACCCACAGTACACCCTAAAGTGGGTGGGGAGTCGTGTTCTGCTTTCTTCCGGGGCCTGAGTCTCACACAGAAAATGGGTTGGGACTCAGTTGCAGTGCGCTCACGCTTGCACACAGCAAAATGCGTCCACCCTCTGGCATGGCTATTTTAGCCGGAGCAGGAATTCTCTACGGAGTTGTTCCCTTGAGTTAGGTGGTTGGCTTTAGGCCTGCAGGCACACCCGGGGCAAGGGTCCTAGCATCAGAAACAGGTGAGTTTAGAGCTCCCTTCCACACCGGCCTGTTTCTCACTCCATTTCACGTATGGGACCCTTTCCCGGTCTCTCATACAGGAGCACTGTAAAATTCCTCCGGCCTCAGGAACGGCAATGTGACATAAAGGGCAGTAACTATACAACATTGATTCTTGGCCTTAGTAGCCTGGTAGGCGAATGAGCTGCAGCTGGGATTCTTTACAGGCTTGTTCCTTCCAAGTCAATGTTGAGCACGGAGCATTCCAAGCACATGGAGCAGTAGTGTTAGCTTCAGGTAGCAAGAGCTGAGTCGAGAGGTGCCTTCTGCCCGGAACTCTTTCTCCCTCGGTTTCTCGTATGGAACCCGTTCCCCAGGCTCTCACCCACGGTGCCCTGTATACTGCTTCCTCCGTCTAGAGGCCGACAGTAACTAAAGCACGATTTCTGTACACTGTTGTTTCTTTGAGTTAGAACGCTACTGATGAGACTTCCATGCAAAAGTGGGGCTGCAGTGCTAGCTTGATGAAACACATGGGGAGTCGTGTTCTGCCTTCTGCTGGGGCCGGAGTCTCACTCGCAAAAAGCTTTGGACTCCCTTGCAGTGCTCTCATGCACGCACACAACAAAATGCTTCCACCTTCAGGAGCGGCTGTTTTAGCTGAGGAATGGATTCTCCACCGAGGTTTTCCTTCGACTTAGGCGGTTTTCATTAAGCCTGCACACACACCCGGGACAACGGTACTAGCCCCATAACCATGGTGTGAGTTGAGAGCTGCCTTCTCTCCGGCCTGTCTCTCCCTCGATTTTACGAAATGGAACCCGTCCCCAGGCTCTCACACACAGTACACCCTCAATTGCTTCCTCACACACAGAGGTCGACGGTAGCTAAAGCACGGTATCTCTTCCGTGTTGTTTCTCCGAGTTAGAACCCTTGCATGGAATCAGTTGCAGTGCGCTCCCGCTTGCACACAGCAAAATGCGTCCACCCTCCGGCATGGCTATTTTAGCCGAAGCAGGAATTCTCTACAGAGTTGTTCCCTTGAGTAAGGTGGTTGGTTTTAGGCCTGCAGGCACACCCGGGGCAAGGGTACTAGCATCAGAAACAAGAGGTGAGTTGAGAGCTGCCTTCCGCTCCAGCCTCTTTCTCACTCCATTTCACGTATGGGACCCTTGCCCCGGGCTCTCAGACACGAGCACTGTCAAATTCCTCTGGCTTCAGGAACGGCGATGTGAACTAAAGCGCAGTAACTCTATAGCATTGATGCTTGGTGTTAGTACCCTGGTAACTAGGCATCCAGGCACACAGGGTGCAGCAGTGCTAATCTCCTCAAACAAGAGGGGAGTTGACAGCAGCCTTCCTTACAGGCCTGCTTCTCACTCCGAGTTACGTTTAGGTTCCATTTCTCATGCTTTCACAAAAACACACAATAGATGAAGTTGACGCTCAGGAAGGGCGATCTTTGCTGAGGCACGGGTTCTCTACACTTTTGTTCCTTTGCGTTGGGTGGATGGCACTTAGGACTCCACGCACACACGGGAGCGCCGATCTAGTTTCCCGAAACAAGTGTCGAGTCGAGAGGTGCCTTCTGCCCATGCTTATTTCTCCCTCGGAATTCTGCTGGGACTCATTCCCCAAGGTTGCCCTCAAGCAGAGTTGAAAATGCTGCCACCCTGTGGAGAGGCGAATGAGCTGAAGCTGGGATTCTTGACCGGCTTCTTTCTGCCAAATCAGTGTGGAGCACTTAGCATTCCTATGCACACAAGGAGCAGCAGTGTTAGCTTCAGGTAGCAAGAGCTGAGTCGAAAAGTGCCGTCTGTAGAGGTTTCTCTACAGTGTTGTTTCTTCGAGTTCGAACGCTAGCCATTAGACTTCCATGCAAAAGTGGGGCCGTAGTGCTAACTTCATGAAACAAGTGGGGAGGCGTGTCCTCCCTTCTCCCGGGGCCTGAGTCTCACACGGAAAATGGTTTGGGACTCCATTCCACTTCTCTCTCGCATGCACACAGCAAAATGCTTCCAGCCTCAGGAATGCCAATGTTCGCTGAAGCAGGAATTCTCTACAGAGTTGTTCCTTCGACTTAGGTGCTTGGCTTGAGGCCTGCAGGCACACCCGGGGCAACTGCACTAGCCTCGTAAACAAGATGTGAGTTGACAGCTGCCTTCTGCACTGGCCTGTCTCTCCCTCGATTTTACCTATGGAACCTGTCCTCAGGCTCTCACCCACAGTACACCCTAAACTGGGTGGGGAGTCGTGTTCTGCTTTCTTCCGGGGCCTGAGTCTCACACAGAAAATGGTTTGGGACTCAGTTGCAGTGCGCTCACGCTTGCACACAGCAAAATGCGTCCACCCTCCGGCATGGCTATTTTAGCCAAAGCAGGAATTCTCTACGGAGTTGTTCCCTTGAGTTAGGTGGTTGGCTTAAGGCCTGCAGGCACACCCGGGGCAAGGGTTCTAGCATCAGAAACAAGAGGTGAGTTTAGAGCTCCCTTCCACACCAGCCTGTTTCTCACTCCATTTCACGTATGGGACCCTTTCCCGGTCTCTCATACAGGAGCACTGTACAATTCCTCCGGCTTCAGGAATGGCAATGTGACATAAAGTGCAGTAACTATACAACATTGATTCTTGGCCTTAGTAGCCTGGTAGGCGAATGAGCTGCAGCTGGGATTCTTTACAGGCTTGTTCCTTCCAAGTCCGTGTTGAGCACGGAGCATTCCATGCACACATGGAGCAGTAGTGTTAGCTTCAGGTAGCAAGAGCTGAGTCGAGAGGTGCCTTCTGCCCGGAACTCTTTCTCCCTCGGTTTCACGTATGGAACCCGTTCCCCAGGCTCTCACCCACGGTGCCCTGTATACTGCTTCCTCCGTGTAGAGGCCGACAGTAACTAAAGCACTATATCTGTACACTGTTGTTTCTTTGAGTTAGAACGCTAGTGATGAGAGTTCCATGCAAAAGTGGGGCCACAGTGCTAGCTTGATGAAACACATGGGGAGTCGTGTTCTGCCTTCTGCTGGGGCCTGAGTCTCACTCGCAAAAAGCTTTGGACTCCCTTGCAGTGCTCTCAGGCACGCACACAACAAAATGCTTCCACCTTTAGGAGCGGCTGTTTTAGCTGAGGCATGGATTCTCCACCGAGTTTTTCCTTCAACTTAGGCGGTTTTCATTAAGCCTGCACACACACCCGGGGCAACGGTACTAGCCCCATAACCATGGTGTGAGTTGAGAGCTGCCTTCTCTCCGGCCTGTCTCTCTCCCTCGATTTTACGAAATGGAACCCGTCCCCAGGCTCTCTCACACAGTACACCCTCAATTGCTTCCTCCCACAGAGAGGTCGTCGGACGCTCAAACACTACTTCTGTACTCTGTTCTTTCTTTGAGTTAGAATCTTAGCGATTAGACTTCCGTGCAAAAGTAGGGCTGCAGTGCTAGCTAAATCAAACACACGGGGAGTCTTGTTCTGTCTTTTTGCTGCGGCCTAACACTCACTCGTAAAAAGCTTTGGACTCCCTTGCAGTGCTATCTCGCACGAACACAACAAAATGCTTCCACCCTCAGGAGCGGCTCTTTTCGCTGAAGCACGGATACTCTACCGAGTTTTTCCATCGAGTTAGGTGGCTGACCTTCAGCCTGCACGCACCCCGGGGCAACGCTACTAGCCCCATAACCATGATGTGATTTCTGAGCTGCCATCTGTCATGGCCTGTCTCTACCCGGATTTTACGAAATGGAATCAGTCCCATGGCTCTCACCCGCAGTACACCCTAAACTGCTTCCTCCCACAGAGAGGTCGTCGGACGCTAAAACACTGCTTCTGTACACTGTTGTTTCTTCGAGTTAGAACGCTCGATATTAGACTTCAGTGCAAAAGTAGGGCCGCAGTGCTAGCTAAATCAAAGGCACGGGGAGTCTTGTTCTGCCTTTTCCTGGGGCTGAGTCTCACTCGTAAAAGCTTTGGACTCCCTTGCAGTGCTCTCACGCCGCACACAACAAAATGCTTCCAACCTCAGGAGCGGCTGTTTATACTGAAGCACGGATTCTCTACCGAGTTTTTCCTTCGAGTTAGGTGGCTGACTTTCAACCTGCACGCACCCCAGAGCGACGCTACAAGCCCCATAACCATGATGGGATTTAGTGCTGCCTTCTTTACCAGCCTCTCTCTACCTCGATATTACGAAATGGAACCCATCCCCATGCTCTCACACAGTACACCCTAAACTGCTTCCTCCCACAGAGAGGTCTTCAGAAGCTCAAACACTGTTCTGTACACTGTTGTTTCTTCGTGTTAGAAGCCTAGGGATTAGACTTCCGTGCCAACGTATGGCCGCAGTGCTACCTAATTAAAACACACGGGGCGTCTTGTTCTGCCTTTTGCTCGGGCCTGAGTCTCACTCGTAAAAAGCTTTGAACTCCTTTTCAGTGTTCTCACGCACGCACACAACAAAATGCTTCCACCCTCAGGAACGGATCTTTTCCCTGAAGCTCGGATACTCTACTGAGTTTTTCCTTCGAGTTAGGTGGCTGACTTTCACCCTCAAGCACCCCGGGGCAACGCTCCTAGCCCCATAACCATGACGTGATTTGTGAGCTGCCTTCTGTACCGGCCTGTCTCTACCCCGATTTTACGAAATGGAATCAGTCCCCTGGCTCTCACCCACAGTACACCCTAAACTGCTTCCTCCCGCAGAGAGGTTGTCAGAAGCTAAAACACTGTTTCTGTACACTGTTGTTTCTTCGGGTTAGATCCCTAGAGATAAGACTTCCCTGCAAAAGTAGGGCCGCAGTGCTACCTAATTAAAACACACGGGGAGTGTTGTTCTGCCTTTTGCTGGGGCCTGAGTTTCACTCGGTAAAAGCTTTGGACTCCCTTGCAGTGCTCTCACACACGCACACAACAAAATGCTTCCACCCTCAGGAACGGCGCTTTTCGCTGACGCACGGATACTCTACCATGTTTTTCCTTCGAGTTAGCTGGTTTGATTTCAGCCTACACGCACCACCGGGGCAACGCTACTATCCCCAAAACCATGATGTGATTTCTGAGGTGCCATCTGTCCCAGCCTGTCTCAACCCCGATTTTACGAAATGGAATCAGTCCCGTGGCTCTCACCCACAGTACACCCTAAACTGCTTCCTCCCACAGAGAGGTCGTCGGACGCTAAAACACTGCTTCTGTACACTGTTGTTTCTTCGAGTTAGAACGCTCGAGATTAGACTTCAGTGCAAAAGTAGGGCCGCAGTGCTAGCTAAATCAAAGACACGGGAGTCTTGCTCTGCCTTTTGCTGGTGCCTGAGTCACACTCGTAAAAAGCTTTGGACTCCCTTGCAGTGCTCTCACGCTGCACACAACAAAATGCTTCCACCCTCCGGAGTGGCTGTTTTTGCTGAAGCACGGAGTCACTACCGACTTTTTCCTTCGAGTTAGGTGGCTGACTTTCAGCCTGCACGCACCCCCGGAGCCACGATACTAGCTCCATAACCATGATGGGATTTGTGAGGTGCCTTCTGTACCGGCCTGTCTCTACCCCGATTTTACGAAATGGAACCAGTGCCGTGGCTCTCACCCACAGTACCCCCTAAACTGCTTCCTCCCACAGAGAGGTCGTCGGAAGCTAAAACACTGTTTCTGTACACTGTTGTTTCTTCGAGTTAGAACCCTAGCGATTAGACTTCCGTGCAAAAGTAGGGCCGCAGTGCTAGCTAAATCAAACTCATGGGGAGTCTTGTTCTGCATTTGGCTGGGGCCTGAGTCTCACTCGTAAAAACTTTGGACTCCTTTGCAGTGCTCTCACACCACACACAACAAAATGCTTCCACCCTCAGGAGTGGCTGTTTTCGCTGAAGCACGGATTCTCTACAGAGTTTTTCCTTCGAGTTTGCTGGCTGACGTTCTGGCTGCATGTACCCCCGGGGCAACACTACTAGGCCCATAACCATGATGGGATTTGTGTGCTGCCTTCTGTACTGGCCTGTCTCTAACCCGATTTTACGAAATGGAACCCATTCCCATCCTCTCACACACAGTACACCCTAAACTGCATCCTCCCACAGAGAGGTCGTCGGAAGCTAAAACACTGTTTCTGTACACTGTTCTTTCTTCGAGTTAGAATGCTCGAGATTAGACTGCCGTGCAAAACTATGGCTGCAGTTGTAGCTAAATCAAACACATGGGGAGTCTTGTTCTGCCTTGTGCTGGGGACTGAGTCTCACTCGTAAAAGCTTTGGACTCCCTTGCAGTGCTCTCACGCACGCACACAACAAAATGCTTCCCCCTTCAGAAGCGGCTGTCTTCGCTGAAGCACGGATTCTCTACCGAGGTTTTCCTTCGAGTTAGGTGGCTTACTTTCAACCTGCACACACCCCAGAGCGACGCTACAAGCCCCATAACCATGATGGGATTTAGTGCTGCCTTCTGTACCGGCCTGTCTCTACCCCGATATTACGAAATGGAACCCATCCCCATGCTCTCACACAGTACACCCTAAACTGCTTCCTCCCACAGAGAGGTCTTCATAAGCTCAAACACTGTTCTGTACACTGTTGTTTCTTCGACTTAGAAGCCTAGGGATTAGACTTCCGTGCCAACCTATGGCCGCAGTGCTACCTAATTAAAACACACGGGGCACCTTTTTCTGCCTTTTGCTGGGGCATGAGTCTCACTCGTAAAAAGCTTTGAACTCCTTTTCAGTGCTCTCACGCACGCACACAACAAAATGCTTCCACCCTCAGGAGCGTATCTTTTCACTGAGGCACGGATACTCTACTGAGTTTTTCCTTCGAGTTAGGTGGCTGAATTTCAGCCTGCACGCACCCCCGGGGCAATGCTCCTAGCCCCATAACCATGACATGATTTGTGAGCTGCCTTCTGTACCGGCCTGTCTCTACCCCGATTTTATGAAATGGAATCAGTCCCCTGGCTCTCACCCACAGTACACCCTAAATTGCTTCCTCCCGCAGAGAGGTTGTCGGAAGCTAAAACACTGTTTCTGTACACTGTTGTTTCTTCGGGTTAGAACCCTAGAGATAAGACTTCCCTGCAAATGTAGGGCCGCAGTGCTACCTAATTAAAACACATGGGGAGTGTTGTTCTGCCTTTTGCTGGGGCCTGAGTCTCACTCGGTAAAAGCTTTGGACTCCCTTGCAGTGCTCTCACACCGCACACAACAAAATGCTTCCACCCTCCGGAGCGGCTGTTTTTGCTGAAGCACGGATTCTCTACCGAGCTTTTCCTTCGAGTTAGGTGGCTGACTTTCAGCCTGCACGCACCCCCGGAGCCACGATACTAGCCCCATAACCATGATGGGATTTGTGAGGTGCCTTCTGTACCGGTCTGTCTCTACCCCGATTTTACGAAATGGAACCAGTGCTGTGGCTCTCACCGACAGTACACCATAAACTGCTTCCTCCCACAGAGAGGTCGTCGGAAGCTAAAACACTGTTTCTGTACACTGTTGTTTCTTCGAGTTAGAACCCTAGCGATTAGACTTCCGTGCAAAAGTAGGGCCGCAGTGCTAGCTAAATCAAACTCACGGGGAGTCTTGTTCTGCATTTGGCTGGGGCCTGAGTCTCACTCGTAAAAAGCTTGGACTCCATTGCAGTGCTCTCACACCGCACACAACAAAATGCTTCCACCCTCAGGAGTGGCTGTTTTCGCTGAAGCACGGATTCTCTACCGAGTTTTTCCTTCGAGTTAGCTGGCTGACGTTCAGGCTGCACACACCCGCGGGGCAACACTACTAGGCCCATAACCATGATGGGATTTGTGTGCTGCCTTATGTACTGGCCTGTCTCTAACCCGATTTTACGAAATGGAACCCATCCCCATCCTCTCACACAAAGTACACTCTAAACTGCATCCTCCCACAGAGAGGTCGTCGGAAGCTAAAACACTGTTTCTGTACACTGTTCTTTCTTCGAGTTAGAATGCTCGAGATTAGACTTCCGTGCAAAACTATAGCTGCAGTTGTAGCTAAAACAAACACACGGGGAGTCTTCTTCTGCCTTGTGCTGGGGACTGAGTCTCACTCGTAAAAGCTTTGGACTCCCTTGCAGTGCTCTCACGCACGCACACAACAAAATGCTTCCCCCTTCAGAAGCGGCTGTCTTCGCTGAAGCACGGATTCTCTACCGAGGTTTTCCTTCGAGTTAGGTGGCTTACTTTCAACCTGCACACACCCCAGAGCGACGCTACAAGCCCCATAACCATGATGGGATTTAGTGCTGCCTTCTGTACCGGCCTGTCTCTACCCCGATATTACGAAATGGAACCCATCCCCATGCTCTCACACAGTACACCCTAAACTGCTTCCTCCCACAGAGAGGTCTTCATAAGCTCAAACACTGTTCTGTACACTGTTGTTTCTTCGAGTTAGAAGCCTAGTGATTAGACTTCCGTACCAACGTATGGCCGCAGTGCTACCTAATTTAAACACACGGGGCGTCTTGTTCTGCCTTTTGCTGGGGCCTGAGTCTCACTCGTAAAAACTTTGAACTCCTTTTCAGTGCTCTCACGCACGCACACAACAAAATGCTTCCACCCTCAGGAACGGATCTTTTTGCTGAAGCACAGATACTCTACTGAGTTTTTCCTTCGAGTTAGGTGGCTGACTTTCAGCCTGCACGCACCCCCGGGGCAACGCTCCTAGCCCCATAACCATGACGTTATTTGTGAGCTGCCTTCTGTACCGGCCTGTCTCTACCCCGATTTTACGAAATGGAATCAGTCCCCTGGCTCTCACCCACAGTACACCCTAAACTGCTTCCTCCCGCAGAGAGGTTGTCGGAAGCTAAAACACTGTTTCTGTACACTGTTGTTTCTTTGGGTTAGAACCATAGAGATAAGACTTCCGTGCAAAAGTAGGGCCGCAGTGCTACCTAATTAAAACACACGGGGAGTGTTGTTTTGCCTTTTGCTGGGGCGTGAGTCTCACTCGGTAAAAGCTTTGGACTCCCTTGCAGTGCTCTCACACACGCACACAACAAAGTGCCTCCACCCTCAGGAACGGCGCTTTTCGCTGACGCACGGATACTCTACCATGTTTTTCCTTCGAGTTAGCTGGTTGGATTTCAGCCTACACGCACCCCCAGGGCAATGCTACGAGCCCCATAACCATGATGTGATTTCTGAGCTGCCTTCTGTCCCAGCCCTTCTCAACCCCAATTTTACGAAATGGAATCAGTCCCGTGCCTCTCACCCACAGTACACCCTGAACTGCTTCCTCCCACAGAGAGGTCGTTGGAATCAAAAACACTCTTTCTCTACACTGCTGTTTCTTCGTGTTAGAACGCTCGAGATTAGACTTCCGTGCAAAAGTAGGGCCGCTCTGCTAGCTAAATCAAACACAGAGGGAGTCTTGTTCTGCCTTTTGCTGGGGCCTGAGTCTCACTCGGTAAAAGCTTTGGATTCCCTTGCAGTGCTCTCACACAGGCACACAACAAAATGCTTCCCCCCTCAGGAGTGGCTGTATTCGCTGAAGCACGGATTCTCTACCGAGGTTTTCCTTCGAGTTAGGTGGCTGACTTTCAGCCTGCAGGCAGACCCTGGGCAACGCTACTAGCCCCTTAACCATGACGTGATTTGCGAGCTGCCTTCTGTACCAGCCTGTCTCTACCCCGATTTTACGAAATGGAATCAGTCCCGAGGCTCTCACCCACAGTACACCCTAAGCTGCTTCCTCCCACAGAGAGGTCGTCGGACGCTAAAACACTGCTTCTGTACACTGTTGTTTCTTCGAATTAGAACGCTCGAGATTAGACTTCAGTGCAAATTCGGGCCGCAGTGCTAGCTAAATCAAAGGCACGGGGATTCTTGTTCTGCCTTTTGCTGGGGCCTCAGTCACACTCGTAAAAAGCTTTGGACTCCCTTGCAGTGCTCTCACGCCGCACACAACAAAATGCTTCCAACCTCCGGAGCGGCTGTTTTTGCTGAAGCACGGAGTCTCTACCGACTTTTTCCTTCTAGTTAGGTGGCTGACTTTCAGCCTGCACGCAGCCCCTGGGCAACGCTACTAGCCCCATAAGCATGACGTGATTTGTGAGCTGCTTTCTGTACTGGCCTGTCTCTACCCCGATTTTACGAAATGGAATCAGTCCCATGGCTCTCACCCACAGTACACCCTAAACTGCTTCCTCCCACAGAGAGGTCGTCGGACGCTAAAACACTGCTTCTGTACACTGTTGTTTCTTCGAGTTAGAACGCTCGAGATTAGACTTCCGTGCAAAAGTAGGCCGCAGTGCTAGCTAAATCAAAGACATGGGGAGTCTTGTTCTGCCTTTGGCTGGGGCCTGAGTCTCACTCGTAAAATGCTTTGGATTCCCTTGCAGTGCTCTCACGCTGCACACAACAAAATACTTCCACCCTCAGGAGCGGCTGTTTATACTGAAGCACGGATTCTCTACCGAGTTTTTCCTTCGAGTTAGGTGGCTGACTTTCAGCCTGCACGCAGACCCTGGGCAACGCTACTAGCCCCATAAGCATGACGTGATTTGTGAACTGCTTTCTGTACCAGCCTGTCTCTACCCCGATTTTACGAAATGGAATCAGTCCCGTGGCTCTCACTCACAGTACACCCTAAACTGCTTCCTCTCACAGAGAGGTCCTCGGACGCTAAAACACTGCTTCTGTACTCTGTTCTTTCTTCGAGTTAGAAACTTAGCGATTAGACTTCCGTGCAAAAGTAGGGCCGCAGTGCTAGCTAAATCAAACACACGGGGATTCTTGTTCTGCCTGTTGCTGCGGCCTAACACTCACTCGTAAAAAGCTTTGGACTCCCTTGCACTGCTATCACGCATGCACACAACAAAGTGCTTCCACCCTCAGGAGCGGCTCTTTTCGCTGAAGCACGGATACTCTACCGAGTTTTTCCTTTGAGTTAGTTGGCTGACACTCAGCCTGCACGCACCCCGGGGCAATGCTCCTAGCCCCATAACCATGATGTGATTTCTGAACTGCCATCTGTCCCGGCCTGTCTCAACCCCGGTTTTACGAAATGGAATCAGTCCCGTGGCTCTCACCCACAGAACACCCTAAGCTGCTTCCTCCCACAGAGAGGTCGTCGGACGCTAAAACACTGCTTCTGTACACTGTTGTTTCTTCGAGTTAGAACGCTCGAGATTAGACTTCAGTGCAAAAGTAGGGCCGCAGTGCTAGCTAAATCAAAGACACGCGGAGTCTTGTTCTGCCTTTTGCTGGGGCTGAGTCTCACTCGTAAAAAGCTTTGGACTCCCTTGCAGTGCTCTAACACCACACACAACAAAATGCTTCCACCCTCAGGAGCGGCTGTTTATACTGAAGCACGGATTCTCTACCGAGTTTTTCCTTCGAGTTAGGTGGCTGACTTTCAGCCTGCACGCACCCCCAGAGTGACGCTACAAGCCCCATAACCATGATGGGATTTAGTGCTGCCTTCTTTACCGGTCTGTCTCTACCCCGATATTAGGAAATGGAACCCATCCCCAAGCTCTCACACAGTACACCCTAAACTGTTCCTCCCACAGAGAGGTCTTCAGAAGCTAAAACACTGTTCTGTACACTGTTGTTTCTTCAAGTCAGAAGCCTAGGGATTAGACTTCCATGCCAACGTATGGCCGCAGTGCTACCTAATTAAAACACACGGGGCGTCTTGTTCTGCCTTTTGCTGGGGCCTGAGTCTCACTCGTAAAAAGCTTTGAACTCCTTTTCAGTGTTCTCACGCACACACACAACAAAATGCTTCCACCCTCAGGAACGGATCTTTTCGCTGAAGCACGGATACTCTCTATGTTTTTCCTTCGAGTTAGCTGGTTGGATTTCACCCTACACGCACCGCCGGGGCAATGCTACGAGCCCCATAACCATGATGTGATTTCTGAGCTGCCTTCTGTCCCAGCCCTTCTCAACCCCGATTTTACGAAATGGAATCAGTCCCGTGCCTCTCACCCACAGTACACCCTGAACTGCTTCCTCCAACAGAGAGGTCGTCGGAAGCAAAAACACTGTTTCTGTACACTGTTGTTTCTTCGTGTTAGAACGCTCGAGATTAGACTTCCGTGCAAAAGTAGGGCCGCTCTGCTAGCTAAATCAAACACACGGGGAGTCTTGTTCTGCCTTTTGCTGGGGCCTGAGTCTCACTCGTAAAAAGCTTTGAACTCCTTTTCAGTGTTCTCACGCACACACACAACAAAATGCTTCCACCCTCAGGAACGGATCTTTTCGCTGAAGCACGGATACTCTCTATGTTTTTCCTTCGAGTTAGCTGGTTGGATTTCACCCTACACGCACCGCCGGGGCAATGCTACGAGCCCCATAACCATGATGTGATTTCTGAGCTGCCTTCTGTCCCAGCCCTTCTCAACCCCAATTTTACGAAATGGAATCAGTCCCGTGCCTCTCACCCACAGTACACCCTGAACTGCTTCCTCCAACAGAGAGGTCGTCGGAAGCAAAAACACTGTTTCTGTACACTGTTGTTTCTTCGTGTTAGAACGCTCGAGATTAGACTTCCGTGCAAAAGTAGGGCCGCTCTGCTAGCTAAATCAAACACACGGGGAGTCTTGTTCTGCCTTTTGCTGGGGCCTGAGTCTCACTCGGTAAAAGCTTTGGACTCCCTTGCAGTGCTCTCACACACGCACAGAACAAAATGCTTCCCCCCTCAGGAGGGGCTGTATTCGCTGAAGCACAGATTCTCTACCGAGTTTTTCCTTTGAGTTAAGTGGCTGACTTTCAGCCTGCACGCAGCCCCTGGGCAGCGCTACTAGCCCCATAAGCATGACGTGATTTGTGAGCTGCTTTCTGTACCAGCCTGTCTCTACCCCGATTTTACGAAATGGAATCAGTCCCGTGGCTCTCACCCACAGTATACCCTAAACTGCTTCCTCCCACAGAGAGGTCGTCGGACGCTAAAACACTGCTTCTGTACTCTGTTCTTTCTACGAGTTAGAAACTTAGCGATTAGACTTCCGTGCAAAAGTAGGGCCGCAGTGCTAGCTAAATCAAACACACGGGGAGTCTTGTTCTGCCTTTTGCTGCGGCCTAAGACTCACTCGTAAAAAGCTTTGGACTCCCTTGCACGGCTATCACGCACGCACACAACAAAATGCTTCCACCCTCCGGAGCGACTCTTTTCGCTGAAACACGGATACTCTACCGAGTTTTTCCTTCGAGTTAGGTGGCTGACTTTCAGCCTGCACGCACCCCCGGGGCAACGCTACTAGCCCCATAACCATTATGTGATTTCTGAACTGCCATCTGTCCCAGCCTGTCTCAACCCCGATTTTACGAAATTGAATCAGTCCCGTGGCTCTCACCCACAGTACACCCTAAGCTGCTTCCTCCCACAGAGAGGTCGTCGGATGCTAAAACTCTGCTTCTGTATACTGTTGTTTCTTCTAGGTAGAACGCTCGAGATTAGACTTCATTGCACAAGTAGGGCCGCAGTGGTAGCTAAATCAAAGACACGGGGAGTCTTGTTCTGCCTTTTGCTGGGGCCTGAGTCTCACTCGTAAAAAGCTTTGGACTCCCTTGCAGTGCTCTCACGCTGCACACAACAAAATGCTTCCACCCTCAGGAGCGGCTGTTTATACCTAAGCACGGATTCTCTACCGAGTTTTTCCTTCGAGTTAGGTGGCTGACTTTCAGCCTGCACGCACCCCCAGAGCGACGCTACAAGCCCCATAACCATGATGGGATTTAATGCTGCCTTCTTTACCGGCCTGTCTCTACCCCGATATTACGAAATGGAACCCATCCCCATGCTCTCACACAGTACACCCTAAACTGCTTCCTCCCACAGAGAGGTCTTCAGAAGCTCAAACACTGTTCTGTACACTGTTGTTTCTTCGTGTTAGAAGCCTAGGGATTAGACTTCCGTGCCTACGTATGGCCGCAGTGCTACCTAATTAAAACACACGGGGCGTCTTGTTCTGCCTTTTGCTGGGGCCTGAGTCTCACTCATAAAAAGCTTTGAACTCCTTTTCAGTGCTCTCACGCACACACACAACAAAATGCTTCCACCCTCAGGAACAGATCTTTTCGCTGAAGCACGGATACTCTCTATGTTTTTCCTTCGAGTTAGCTGGTTGGATTTCACCCTACACGCACCGCCGGGGCAATGCTACGAGCCCCATAACCATGATGTGATTTCTGAGCTGCCTTCTGTCCCAGCCCTTCTCAACCCCGATTTTACGAAATGGAATCAGTCCCGTGCCTCTCACCCACAGTACACCCTGAACTGCTTCCTCCAACAGAGAGGTCGTCGGAAGCAAAAACACTGTTTCTGTACACTGTTGTTTCTTCGTGTTAGAACGCTCGAGATTAGACTTCCGTGCAAAAGTAGGGCCGCTCTGCTAGCTAAATCAAACACACGGGGAGTCTTGTTCTGCCTTTTGCTGGGGCCTGAGTCTCACTCGGTAAAAGCTTTGGACTCCCTTGCAGTGCTCTCACACACGCACAGAACAAAATGCTTCCCCCCTCAGGAGGGGCTGTATTCGCTGAAGCACAGATTCTCTACCGAGTTTTTCCTTTGAGTTAAGTGGCTGACTTTCAGCCTGCACGCAGTCCCTGGGCAACGCTACTAGCCCCATAAGCATGACGTGATTTGTGAGCTGCTTTCTGTACCAGCCTGTCTCTACCCCGATTTTACGAAATGGAATCAGTCCTGTGGTTCTCACCCAGAGTACACCCTAAATTGCTCTCTCCCACAGAGAGGTCGTCGGACGCTAAAACACTGCTTCTGTACTGTGTTCTTTCTTCTAGTTAGAAACTTAGCGATTAGACTTCCGTGCAAAATAGGGCCGCAGTGCTAGCTAAATCAAACACATGGGGAGTCTTGTTCTGCCTTTTGCTGCGGCCTAACACTCACTCGTAAAAAACTTTGGACTCCCTTGCAGTGCTCTCACGCACGCACACAACAAAATGCTTCGACCCTCAGGAGGGGCTGTTTCAGCTGCAGCACGGATTCTCTACCGAGGTTTTCCTTCGAGGTAGGTGGCTGTCTTTAAGCCTGCACGCACACCGTGGGTAACGGTACTAGCCCCATAACCATGATGTGAGTTGAGTGCTGCCTTCTGTACCGGCCTGTCTCTCCCTCGATTTTATGGAATGAAACCCGTCCCCAGGCTCTCACCCACAGTACACCCTAAACTGCTTCCTCCCAACAGAGAGGTCGTTGATAGCTAAAACACAGTTTCTGTACACTGTTGTATCTCTGAGTTAGAACGCTCGCGATTAGACTTCCATGCAAAAGTCGGGCCGCAGTGCTAGCTAGATCAAACACACGGGGAGTCGTGTCCTGCCTTTTGCTGGGGCCTGAGTCTCACTCGCCAAAAGCTTTGGACTCCCTTTCAGTGCTCTCACGCACGCACACAACAAAATGCTTCCACCCTCAGGAGCGGCTGTTTTAGCTGCAGCACGAATTCTCTACTGAGTTTTTACTTCGAGTTAGGTGGCTGTCTTTAAGCCTGCATGCACACCTGGGGCCACGGTACTAGCCCCATAAACATGATGTCAGTTGAGAGCTGCCTTCTGTACCGGCCTGTCTCTCCCCTGATTTTACGAAATGGTACCCATCCCCAGGTTCTCACCCACAGTACACCCAAAACTGCTTCCTCCCACAGAGAGGTCGACGGTAGCTAAAGCACGGTTTCTCTATAGTGTTTTTTCTCCGAGTTAGAACGCTATCAATTAGACTTCCATGCAAATGTGGTGCCGCAGTGCTAGCTTCATGAAACACATGGGGAGTCGTGTTCCGCCTTTTGCTGGGGACTGAGTCTCACTCGCAAAATGGCTTTGGACTCCCTTACAGTTCTCTCACGCTTGCACACAGCAAAATGCTTCCAGCCTCAGGAATGCTTATTTTCGCTGAAGCAGGAATTCTCTACAGAGTTGTTCCTTCGACTTACGTGGTTGTCTTTAGGCCTGCAGGCACACACGGGGCAACAGTACTAGCCTCATAAACAAGAGGTGAGTTGACAGCTGCCTTCTTCACCGGCCTGTTTCTCCCTCGATTTTACGTATGGAACCCGTCCCCAGGCTCTCACCCACAGTGCAGCGTAAACTGCTTCCTCCCACTGATAGGTCGACGGTAGCTAAAGCACGGTTTCTGTACACTGTTGTTTCTTCGAGTTAGAACGCAAGCGATTAGACTTCCATGCAAAAGTGGGGCCGCAGGGCTAGCTTGATGAAACAAGGGGGGAGTCGTGTGCTGCCTTCTGCAGCGGCCTGAGGCTCCCTCGGAATTAGGTTTGGGACTCCCTTGCAGTGCTCTCATGCACGCACACAACAAAATGCTTCCACCCTCAGGAGCGGCTGTTCTAGCTGAAGCATGGATTCTCTACCGAGTTTTTCCTTCCAGTTAGGTGGTTGTCTTTAAGCCAGCATGCACACCTGGGGCAACGGTACTAGCCCCATAACCATGATGTGAGTTGGGAGCTGCGTTCTGTACCAGCCTGTCTCTCCCTCGATTTTACGAAATGGAACCCGTCCCCAGGCTCTCACTCACAGTACACCCTAAACTGCTTCCTCCCACAGAGAGGTCGACGGTAGCTAAAGCACGGTTTCTCTATAGTGTTGTTTCTTTGAGTTAGAACGCTAGCTATCAGACTTCCATGCAAAAGGGGGGCGGCTGTGCTAGCTTCATGAACACGTGGGGAGTCGTGTTCTGCCTTTTGCCAGGGCCTGAGTCTCACATGGAAAATGGTTTGGGACTCACTTGCAGTGCGCTCACGCATGCACACAGCAAAGTGCATCCACCCTCAGGCATGGCTATTTTAGTCGAAGCAGGAATTCTCTACAGAGTTGTTCCTTTGAGTTAGGTGGTTGGCTTTAGGCCTGCAGGCACACCCCGGGCAGGTGTACTAGCCTCATAAACAAGAGGTGAGTTGAGAGCTGCTTTCTGCACCAGCCTGTTTCTCACTCCATTTCACGTATGGGACCCTTTCCCCGGTCTCTCATACTCGAGCACTGTAAAATTCCTCCGGCTTCAGGAACGGCAATGTTAGCTAAAGTGCAGTAACTCTACAGCATTGATTCTTGGTGTAAGTAGCCTGGTAGGCGAATGAGCTGCAGCTGGGATTCTTTACAGGCTTGTTTCTTCCAAGTCAGTGTCAAGCATGTAGTGTTCTAAGCACACATGGAGCAGTAGTGTTAGCTTCAGGTAGCAAGAGCTGAGTCCAGAGGTGCCTTCTTCCCGGACCTATTTCTCCCTCGGTTTCACGTATGGAACCCGTTCGCCAGGCTCTCACCCACGGTACCCCGTATACTGCTTCCTCCATCTAGAGGTCGACAGTAACTAAAGCACGATTTCTCTACAGTGTTGTTTCTTCGAGTTAGAACGCTAGTGATTAGACTTCTATGCAAAAGTGGGGCCGCAGTGCTAGCTTGATGAAACACATGGAGAATCGGGTTCTGCCTTTTGCTGGGGACTGAGTCTCACTCGCAAAATGGCTTTGGACTCCCTTGCAGTTTTCTCACGCATGCACACAGCATAATGCTTCCACCCTCAGGAGTGGCTATTTTAGCTGAAGCATGGATTCTCTACCGAGTTTTTCTTTCGAGTTAAGTGGTTGGCTTTAAGCGTGCACGCACACCTGGGGCAATGGTACTAACCTCATAACCATGATGTGAGTTGAGAGCTGCCTTCTGTACCGGCCTGTCTCTCCCTCGATTTTACGTATGGAACCCGTCCCCAGGCTCTCACCCACAGTACACCCTAAACTGCTTCCTCCCACAGAGAGGTTGACCGTAGCTAAAACATTGTTTCTGTACACTGTTGTTTCACATTTATTTATTTTCATATGTTGAACTGTCCTTGCATTCCAGGTTTGAATCCCATTTGATCATGATGTGTGATTCTTTTAATGTGTTCTTGAATTCACCTTGCTAGTATTCTGTTTAGGATTTTTGCATCTATGTTTGTCAGGGATCTTTTGCATCTATGTTTGGCCTGTAATTTTCTTTTTCCTACAGTATCATTGTCTGACTTCAGTGTCAGGGGAATGCTGGCTTTGTAAAATGAGTTTGGAAGTGTTCCTTCCTCTTCAATTTTTTGGAAGAGTTTGAGAAGGATTGTTACTAATTCTTATTTAAATGTTTGGTAGGATTCACCTGTAAAGTCATTGAATCCTGGGATTTTGTTTGTTGGGAGATTTTTATACTGATACAAACTCCTTCCTTCCTGTTGGGTATGCTCAGATTTTCTATTTCTTCATGATTTAGTCTTGGTAAGTTATGTGTTCCTAGGAATTTATCCATTTCTTCTAAATTATCTAATTTGCTGGCATTTAATTGTCCACAGAAGTCTTTAATGATTTTATTTATTTCCGTGGTATCAGTTGTAATTTCTCCTATTTCATTTATAATTATATTAATTTGAGTCATCTCTCTCTTTTTCTTTATTAGTCTAGCTTAAAGTTTGCATATTTAGTGTGTTTTCAAAAAACCAACTTTTAAAGGGGCATCTGGGTTGCTTCATTGGTTGGATGTCTGACTCTTGAGTTTGGCTCTGGTCAGGCTCTGCACTGGGTGAGGATCCTGCTTGGGATTCTCTCTCTCTCCCTCTCCCTCTGTCATTCCTGACCTGCTTGTGCACTCTCTTCCTCTCTCTCTCTGAAAAAAACCCCAAAAAAACAAAGAAAAAAAACGCAAAGAAAACAAATAAAACAGTAACTTTTAGTTTCATTGATTTTTTTTTTTTTTTTTTTGCTATTTACAATTCCAGTTTTATTATGAAGAATGAAAATCAGGATCAAACTCAGGCTGATGTCTGGGAGTTTCCCAAATGTGATATGATGCTTTTGTGTATTCATGGTGCATTAAACTCATGGCACTTTAATGTGTAGAACGAAACATTGATCTTTTTAAATTGTCTTCCTGGTCTTTACGTCATTTATTTCTGCTCTAATCTTTACTATTTCATTCTTTCTGCTAACTTTGGGCTAGTTTTTCCTTCTATTTCTAGTTCCTTGAGCTGTAATGTTATTTTTTTAGGTCTTTCTTTTTAATGCAGACTTTTATTACTATAAACTTCCCTCTTAGAACTGCTTTTGTTTCATTCCATAGATTTTGATATGTTGTGTTTCCATTTTTGTTTGTTTCAAGGTACATTTTGATTTCTTCTTTGATCCATTCATTGTTCAGAAGTGTGTTATTTAATTTCCACATATTTGTGAATTTTTCAGCTTTTCTTCCAGTTACTGATTTCTAGTTTCATATCACTGTGGTCAGAGAAGATACTTGATATGATTTCAATCTTCTTAAATTTATTAAGACTTATTTTGTGACCTAACATGATTTATCCTGGAGAACGTTCCTGTGCACTTGGAAAGATAATGTATCTTTGAATGGAATGTTATGTATATATCTGTTAGGTCTATTTGGTCTAAAGTGTCATTCACATCCATTTTTTTTCTATTGATTTTCTGTCTGGATGATCTACTCATTATTGAAAGAGATATTGAAGTCCCCTACTATTATTGCATCATTGTCTATTTTTCCCTCCAGATTTGTTAACAATTGTTTAATATATTTAGGTACTCTCCTACTGGGTGCATATATATTTCCAATTGTTATATGCTCCTGACGAGATGGCACCAGGTGGGTGGGATGCAGCATTTTAGTTCCTGGAAAGCACAGTGGCATAGTCTCTGTGCAGCTCCATCTGCTGATCTTGACATTGGCCAGACTCTGGTGGTCTTTTGTGGTCAAGACTGCAGAGGTTCTGTGAGTGGCAGTGGTGGATAGGGCTAGTGAGATCCTTGTAGGTGAAGGCTGTTGGCAATCTTCCTGTTCTTTTTTGCCTGTGGTTGGAAGTTCTAGCCTAGGGGATCCATCTTAGCCCTTACTCTGGTGTGCTGGCACTCAGAGGAATAACTGACCCAGGATCCTGGAATCAGGTGCACAAAACTACCACAGCACCTGGGTCCTGGGGCTCAAACGTGTTTTCTGTGGCAGTGGTACTGCTTTCTACCGTGTGGGTGTGTACAGATATCCCCTGGAGCCAGGATCTGGGTCCTGGGCTCCTTTCAGTGACTCCGGGAGGGCAAAAGGGGAAAACACAGAAGCAAGTATCCTGGGATGACAAGGGGCATCAGTGGCTTGTGCCTGGGGGCCCAGGATGCAGTAGCAACACAGCCTGTGGGAATGGTTCAAAATCCCAACTCTAGCCGCAGAGGGGAGTCACAGGACAGAAGCATTAGTCCCTGAGGATGCTTTATTAAAGTCACATGTTGCAACCTAGCAGGGTGGGTGCTTTAGGCAGGGCTAATGCTGCTGGCAATGATGGTTCAGAGTATGACCTGGGACCCTTGGGAGCAGAGCTCAGGGCAGCTGGCAGGACTGCTAGCATTGAAGGTTCAAGGCAGTGACATAGGATAGAGGGTGGTACTCAGGAGACTGCCCCAGTAAGTAGTTCAAAGCTTCTACTTGGGGGCATGGAGCAGGGTGCAGAGCAGTGGCAGCTCTGGCCCTGTATATGGTGAGGTGCTTAGGCATTCCAATTCTGGTGAGCGGGGCACGGCAGCAACTGGGGCACCTGGAGGCAGGTCTCACTGCAGTGACAGCTCTAGCCTAGGGAAGTAGATGCAGGCAGGGGGGACTCTAGGTAGCTCCATCAGCTAGGATCAGCATTGGTGAAAACTCTGGGAGGACTCTGGAGCAAAGGCTGCCAAACATCCATAGTGATGAGGCTTGTTGTGATTCTCCTGCTCTACTTTTCATTGCAGGTATCTGAAAGTATCCCTTCTGGCACCAAGTTTCTTTGGGCTGAGGCATGGGAAGACATGGATAAAATGCTTCCTTTACTTCTCTATGTGGCCATCCTCAGTTTTTGAAATTTGCCAGTGTTCTTGCTTCTTTGTTGCAATCCAGAGCTTTCCCAGAGCTATTTTGGTTGTAGTTGTTTATTGTTTTTGTTGGGGAGGCAAGTGTCAAAACCTCCTAGCCCTCCATTTTTATGATGTCCCTCCTCTCATTTTGTGTCTTAAGATGCAAGTTTAAATTATAGATTTTAAAAAATATTCCTTCTTTCTTAATATAAATTAAGCTATAAATTTCCCTCTAAACAATGTTGTAGCTATATCCCAAAAGTTTTGGCATAGTGTGTATTCATTTTCATTTATCTCAAAGTATTGCCTGATTTCCCTTTTGATTATTCCTTGACCCAATAGTTATTTAGGAATGTGTTTTTTAATGTCAACATATTTGTTTTATAATTTTATTCCATTTGATTTCTAATTTCATTTCATTGAGGTCAGAGAGCATATTTTGTAACATTTCTATCCTTTAAATTTATTGAAGTTCATTTGATGGTTTACTGCCTGATCTGTCTTGGAGAATGTTTCCTGTGCATCTGAGAAGAATGTATATTTTGTTGTTGGGTAGAGTACTCTATACATGTTGGTTAGGTCTGGTTGGTTTATAGTGTTATCCAAGTTCTATGTTCCTTTGTTGATCTTCTCTCTAATTGTTCCTTCCATTATTGCAAATAGAGTATTAAAGTCTTCAAGTATTATTTTTAATTGTCTATTTCCCCCTTCATTTCTGTCAAGGTTTATTTCATGTAGTTAATATTCTGTTATTAAGTGCATATATGTTTATACTTGTTATAGCTTCCTTTCATCATTATAAAATCCTTCTCTTTGTCTCTGGTAAGATATTTTTGTTTTAATGTCTGTTTTGTCTATTAGTTTAGCCATTCCAGCTTTCCTGTGGTTACTGCTTCCATAATATACCTTTCTGCATTCTTTTATCTTTATTCTATTTGTTTTTTAATATAAATCGTGTCTCCTATAGACAGCATACAATTGGACAATTGTTTTGTCCAATCTAATTATCTCTGCCTTTTGATAGATTTTAAATCCATTTACATTAACGTTATTTTTTATATAGTTGAATTTACATCTGCCACTTTACTTTTTCATTTTCTATGTAGTGTATCTTTTTTGTTTCTCTACTGTGCTTCTACTATTTTAAATTGAGTAAATAGTTCCTAAGGTAGCATTTTAATTTTGCTAGTTACATCTATATTATATCTATTCAGTATTATGCTAGCTTAATTTGAAAAAATATATATACATATGTATATAAATATATATATAAATGCTCCTTCTACAAAGCTCTATTCCCCTTCCCCCCTTTATGTGGTATTATTATGTGTTTATGTATGTATATTATTGTATATTATGTATATAATGTATATAATGTATATTTTTATATGCATCTATTAATGTTGCAAAACCAACTGTATATTGTTATAATTATTTATCATCTATTATCATTTCCTTAGCCCATTATAGCTTTGTTTCCTCCTATTACCTTTGTGTTGTTATTGACAACATATATGTACACATATGTTCATATACTATAGACTCCATAGTATATTATATCTATATTATGTTATATAATTGCTTTTAAACCAGTTAAAGGAAAAATTGAGAAATATGAATGTAGAGTCTTTTATAATTACATAATTACCTTTAGCAGTGCTTTTTGTGTGGATTCAAATTACTATGTCCAGTCCTTGCTTACACCTGAGGAATTTTCTCTATATTTATTGTAAAGCAAATCTTCTAGCAACAAATTCAGTTCTTGCTTATCTGGGAAAGCTTCATTTTTTCCTTCATTTTTGAGTGATTGCATTTCTGGATATAGGATTCTTTGTTGATAGTTTTTTTTTTCTTTGAGCACTATATGTTATCTTACTGCATATGGCTTGTATTGTTTCTGAAGATAAATAAGCTGTTAATTGTATTGGTGTTTTCTTGTAAACAATGAATCATTATATTTTCTTGCTGCTTTCATGATGTTTTTGTCATTTACTTTCAGCATTTTTTGCTATAATGTGTCTGTGGATCTCTTTATATTTATTCTACCTGGAGTCAGTCAAACTTCCTGTATGTGTAGGATATTATTTTTCAACAAATTTGGGAAGTTTTCAGCCATTATTTCTTTGAATAATTTTCTTCTCGTTTTTCTCCTCTCCTTCAAATATTTCCATTATATATATGATGATGCACTTAACGGTGTCCCATGTTTTTCTGAGGCTCTGTTCATATTTGTTCATTCTTTATCCTTTCTTTTTTTTTTTTTTTGGCTGGTATCATTTCTATTGATATCTCCTCAAGTTCAATACCTATTTATTCTAACTGTTGATCCCCTCTAATGATTTCTTTATTTCAGTTATTGTACTTTTCAACTCCAAAAAATTTTTCATTTGTTTTTTAAAAAAATAACTTTCATTCTATTGATATTCTTTGACACAACTTTGTCAATATACCTTCTTTTACTTTTGTAATCATACTTTCAGTTATGTCTATGAACCTAGTTATAATGATTACTTCAAAATCTTTTTCTATTAAATCCAGCATCTGGTTATTCTCATAGGCAGTTTCAGTTACCTTCTTCTTTTTTTTTTTTTTTTTTGTAAGATTTTATTATTAAGTAATCTTTAGACTCAATGTGGGGCTTGAACTTATGACCCCAAGATCAAGAGTCACATGCTCCATTGACTGAGCCAACCAGGTACCCCTGCCTTCTTTATTTTCTGATGCATTGGTCATACTTTCCTATTTCTTTACATGTCTCATAATTTTTGATGGAAACTGTATATATTAGGAAATATATTATAGCATCTTTGGATACTACCCCTGCCCCCCATTCCCTCACAGTCTTGTTATCTTTTTCTCTTTTTGTGTAATGATTGCTTGGATTGTTTCTGTGAAGGCTATTTTCCTTCCCTCACCCCATAGGGCTAAGCTTCTGATGTTTCTCCTCAAAGAGATGCAGCTCTAGTACGACCACAGTTACCTTGGAATGACAGTGGTAGTGGCAGGACTCTTCCACTCTTTTCCTCACCACATCCGGCTATTAAACTTCACTAATTGTCTTTGCTTTCAATAGTGCCCTGGGGCATACATTCTCTACAAACGAATCCAATAAGATTGCGACCCTTTCTATGGAACAGTTTCTGAGGTCAGTGATTGAATTTTGTTCTGACCCCAGGAGGACTCGTCTCAGCTGACTTATTCCCTAATTCTTACCTACAAACTAGCCAACCTACAGTCTAAACTGTATCTTCATTAGATCCATGAATCCCCTCCCAATTGCCTTTCACCACAACCTCTACTGCTCTTGGGAGTGTCTTTGGTTTAAACTTCTCCATGCTCTGTTGCAAATGAAGTCACTTTTTATTATTATTATTATTATTATTATTATTAATTAACATATAATGTATTATTTGTTTCAGGGGTACAGGTCTATGATTCATCAGTCTTACACAATTCACAGTGCTCACAGTAGCACATATCCTCCCCAATATCCATCACCCAGCCACCCTATCCCTTTCACTCCCCTCCACTCCAGCAACCCTCAGTTTGTTTCCTGAGATTAAGATCTCTTATGGTTTGTCTCCCTCTCTGGTTTTGTCTTGTTTCATTTTTTCCCTCTCTTTCCCTATGATCCTCTGCCTTGTTTCTCAAATTTGACATATCATTGAGATTGTATGAAATTGTCTTCCTCTGATTGACTTATTTTGCTTAGCATAATACCCTCTAGTTCCATCCACATCATTGCAAATGGCAAGATTTCTTTTTTTTTGATGGCTGCATAATATTCCATTGCAGATATATACCACATCTTCTTTATCCATTCATCTGTCAATGGACATCTAGGCTCTTTCCACCATTTGGCTGTTGTAGACATTGCTACTATAAACATTGGGGTGCAGGTGCCCCTTCGGATCACTACATTTTATCTTTGGGGTAAATACCCAGTAGTGCAATTGCTGGGTCATAGGGTAGCTCTATTTTCAACTTTTTGAGGAACCTCCATACTGTTTTCCAGAGTGGCTGCACCAGCTTACATTCCTACCAACAGTGTAGGAGGGTTCCCCTTTCTCCACATCCTCACCAACATCTGTCGTTTCCTGACTTGTTAATTTTAGCCATTCTGACTGGTATGAGGTGGTATCTCATTGAGGTTTTGATTTGGATTTCCCTGATGCCGAGCGATGTTGAGCAGTTTTTCATGTGTCTGCTGGCCATTTGGATGTCTTCTTTGGAAAAATGTCTGTTCATGTCTTCTGCCCAATTCTTGATTGGATTATTTGTTCCTTGGGTGTTGAGTTTGATAAGTTCTTTATAGATTTTGGATACTAGCCCTTTATCTGTTATGTCATTTGCAAATATCTTCTCCCATTCTGTCAGTTGTCTTTTGGTTTTGTTGACTGTTTCTTTTGCTGTGCAAAAGCTTTTTATCTTGATGAAGTCCTAATCATTCATTTTTGCCCTTGCTACCCTTGCCTTTGGCGACGCGTCTAGGAGGAAGTTGCTGTGGCTGAGGTGGAAGAGGTTGCTGCCTGTGTTCTCCTCTAGGATTTTGATGGATTCCTGTCTCACATTTAGGTCTTTCATCCATTTTGAGTCTATTTTTGTGTGTGGTGTAAGGAAATGGTCCAGTGTCATTCTTCTACATGTGGCTGTCCAATTTTCCCAACACCATTTGTTGAAGAGACTTTTTTCCATTGGATATTCTTTCCTGCTTTGTTGAAGATTAGTTGACCATAGAATTGAGGGTCCATTTCTGGGTTCTCTATTCTGTTCGATTGATCCCTGTGTCTGTTTTTATACCAGTACCATACTGTCTTGTCTTACCAGCTTTGTAATAGAGCTTGAAGTCTGGAATTGTGATGCCACCAGCTTTGCTTTTCTTTTTCAACATTCCTCTGGCTATTCGGGGTCTTTTCTGGTTCCATACAAATTTTAGGATTATTTGTTCCATTTCTTTGAAAAAAGTGGATGGTATTTTGATGGGGATTGCATTGAATGTGTAGATTGCTCTAGGTAGCATTGACATCTTCACAATATTTGTTCTTCCAATCTGTGAGCATGGAACGTTTTTCCATTTCTTTGTCTCTTCCTCAATTTCTTTCATGAGTATTCTATAGTTTTCTGAGTACAGAATTTTTGCCTCTTAGGTTAGATTTATTCTGAGGTATCTTATGGTTTAGGGTGCAATTGTAAATGGGATCAACTCCTTAATTTCTCTTTCTTCTGTCTCATTGTTGGTGTATAGAAATGCAACTGATTTCTGTGCATTGATTTTATATCCTGCCACTTTACTGAATGCCTGTATGAGTTCTAGCAGTTTTGGGGTGGAGTCTTTTGGGTTTTCCACATAAAGCATCATATCATCTGCAGAGTGACTTCTTTGCCAATTCAGATGCCTTTTATTTCTTTTTATTGTCTGATTGCTGAGGCTATGACTTCTAGTACTATGTTAAACAGCAGTGGTGATAGTGGACATCCCTGCCATGTTCCTGACCTTAGGGGGAAAGCTCTCAGTTTTTCCCCATTGAGAGGGATATTTGCTGTGGGTTTTTCATAGATGGCTTTTATGATATGTACCCTCTATCCCTACACTGTGAAGAGTTTTAATCAAGAAAGGATGCTGTACCTTGTCAAATGCTTTTTCTGCTTCTATTGAGAATATCATATTGTTCTTGTTCTTTCTTTTATTAATGTATTGTATCACATTGATTGATTTGCGGATGTTGAACCAACCTTGCAGCTCAGGAATAAATCCCACTTGGTCATGGTGAATAATCCTTTTAATGTACTGTTGGATCCTATTGGTAGTGTTTTGGTGAGAATTTTTGCATCCATGTTCATCAAGGATATTGGTCTGTCATTCTCCTTTTTGATGGGGTCTTTATCTGGTTTGGGGATGAAGATAATGCTGGCCTCATAAAATGAGTTTGGAAGTTTTCCTTCCATTCTTATTTTTTGGAACACTTTCAGGAGAATAGGTATTAATTCTTCTTTAAATGTTTGGTAGAATTCCCCTGGGAAGCCATCTGGCCCTGGGCTCTTGTTTGTTGGGAGATTTTTGATGACTGCTTCAACTTCCTTACTGGCTATGGGTCTACTCAGGTTTTCTACTTCTTCCTTCTTCAGTTTTGGTAGTTTATAAACCTCTAGGAATGCATCCATTTCTTCCAGATTGTCTAATTTGCTGGCATAGAGTTGCTCATAATATGTTCTTATAATTGTTTGTATTTCTTTGGTATTGGTTGTGATCTCTCCTCTTTCATGCATGATTTTAATGATTTGGGTCCTTTCTCTTTTCTTTTTGATAAGTCTGGCCAGGGGTTTATCAATCTTATTAATTCTTTCAAAGAACCAGCTCCTAGTTTCGTTGATCTGTTCTACTGTTCTTTTGGTTTCTATTTCATTGATTTCTGCTCTGATCTTTATTATTTCTCTTCTCCTGCTGGGTTTAGGGTTCATTTGCTGTTGTTTCTCCAGCTCCTTTAGGTGTAGGGTTAGGTTGTGTATTTGAGACTTTCTTGTTTCTTGAGAAAGGCTTGTGTTGCTATATACTTTCTTCTTAGGACTGCCTTTGCTGCATCCCAAAGATTTTGAACAGTTGTGTTTTCATTTTCATTGGTTTCCATGAATTTTTTTAATTCTTCTTTAATTTCCCGGTTGACCCATTCATTCTTTAGTAGGATGCTCTTTAGCCTCCATGTATTCAAGTTCTTTCCAAATTTCCTCTTGTGATTGAGTTCTAGTTTCAAAGCATTGTGGTCTGAAAATATGCAGGGAATGATCCCAATCTTTTGGTACCAGTTGAGACCTGATTTGTGACCCAGGATGTGATATATTCTGGGAATGTTCCATGGGCACTAGAGAAGAATGTGTATTCTGAATATATCTGTGAAGTCCATTTGGTCCAGTGTGTCATTTAAAGTCTTTATTTCCTTGTTGATCTTTTGCTTAGATGATCTGTCCATTTCAGTGAGGGGGATGTTAAAGTCCCCTACTATTATTGTATGGTTGTCAATGTGTTTCTTTGCTTTTGTTATTAATTGCCTTATATAATTCGCTGCTCCCAATGTTAGGGGCATAAATATTTACAATTGTTAGATCTTCTTGTTGGATAGACCCTTTAAGTAGGACATAGTGTCCTTCCTCATCTCTTATTATAGTATTTGGTTTAAAATCTAATTTGTCTGATATAAGAATTGCCCCTTCAGCTTTCTTTTGATGTCCATTAGCATGGTAAATAGTTTTCCACTCTCTCACTTTAAATCTGGAGGTGTCTCTGGGTCTAAAATGAGTCTCTTGCAGTTAGCATATAGATGGGTCTTGTTTTTTTTAAAATCCAATCTGATACTTTGTGTCTTTTAATTGGGGCATTTAGGCCATTTACATTCAGGGTACCTATTAAAAGATATGAATTTAGTGCCATTGTATTGTTTGTAAGGTGACTGTTACTGTATATTGTTTCTGTTCCTTTCTGGTCTATGTTACTTTTAGGCTCTCAATTTGCTTAGCGGACCCCTTTCAATATTTCTTGTAGGGCTGGTTTGGCGATCGCAAATTCTTTTCGTTTCTGTGCATCCGGGAAGCCTTTTATCTCTCCTTCTATTTTCAACAGCCTAGCTAGATATAGTATTGTTGGCTGCATTTTTTTCTTGTTTACTACCCTGAATATATCATGCCAGTCCTTTCTGGCCTGCCAGGTCTCTATTGATAGGTCTGCTGCCATCTAATGTTTCTACCCTTGTAGGTTGCGGAGCTGTTGTCCTGAGCTGCTTTCAGGATTTTCTCTTTGTCTCTGAGATTTGTTTTACTATTAGATGTCAGGGTGCTGACCTATTTTTATTGATTTTGAGGGGGGTTCTCTGTGCCTCCTAGATTTTGTTGCCTGTTTCCTTCCCCTAATCAGGGACGTTCTCCGCTGTAATTTTCTCCAATATACCTTCTGCCCCTCTCTCTCTTTCTTCTTCTTCTTCTGGGATCCCAATTATTCTAATATTGTTTCACTTATCTCTCGAATTCTGCTCTCGTGATCCAGTAGTTGTTTATCTCTCTTTTTCTCAGCTTCCCTCTTCTCCATTATTTGGTCTTCTATATCACTGATTCTTTCTTCTGCCTCCTTTATCCTAGCTGTTAGAGCCTCCACTTTTGACTGCACCTCTTTAATAGCCTTTTTGATTTTGACTTGGTTAGCGTTTATTTCTCCAGAAAGGGGTTCTCTAGTATTTTCTATGCTTTTTAAAGCCCAGCTAGTATCTTTACAATCCTTATTCTGAACTGTAGTTCTGACATCTTACTAATGTCCATATTGATTAGGTTCCTGGCAGTCAGTACTGCTTTTTTTTTTTTTTTTTTTTTGAGGTGAATTTTTCTGTTTTTCATTTTGTCCAGAGAAGAATAGATGAATGAGAGAACAAAATGCTAACAGGCTAACAACGACCCCAGAAAAATATACACTTAACAAATCAGAAGAGACCCAAAACCGGAGGTGTGAGGGTGGAGAATGTGATCAGGCTGGTGAATAGAACAGAGCCACACACTAGATTTTGGGTGTATTTTGGTCTGTTAGAAGTAACTGCCTCCCAAAATTTTAAAGGAAAAAAACTTGTATATACAAAATAAGGGTAAATACAATGAAGGGATAGAATATGATTGTAAAAATGAAAATTAAAAATATTTTTAAAAAGGAGTTGATAAGAAAGTTGAAAAAGGAAAGAAGAAAAAGTAAAAAAAAAAAATTAGAGAGAATGTGATCAGGCGGGTGAATAGAACCAACACAAAAACTAGACTTAGGGTATATTTTGGTCTGTTAGAAGAAACAGCATCCCCAAATTTTAAAGAAAGAAAAACATATATATACAAAAAATAAGGTTAAAAACAATGAAGGGAGAGAATATGACTGTAAAAATGAAAATTAGAAAAGATTTTTTAAAGTTATTGATAAGAAATTGGCTGAAAAAGGAAAGAAGAAAAATTTAAAAAAAGAAGAAATATAAAAAGAAAAAAATAAAGAAAATTTTAAAAATTAACTTTGCAAGACTAAGAATCATGGGAAAAGAGCCATGAATTCTATGTGCTTTATTCCCATAACACTGGAGTTGGCAGTTCTCACTGATTTGTAAAATTGGTCTTGGCTGGCTGTTCTTACTGATCTTCTGGGGGAGGGGCCTGTTGCAGCGATTCTCAAATGTCTTTTCCAGAGGCGGGATTGCACCGCCCTTGCCAGGGGGCCAGCCTCAGTAACCTGCTGGGGTTTGCTCTTGGTAGCTTTTGTTCCCCGAAGGCTTTGCGCACAGCTTTAGAGTATGAGAATGAAAATATAGCCTCCAAATCTCTGGTCCCAGAGGAGCCAGGAGCTCAGTGTCCCACTCCTTAATGAACCCTCAGAGAAAAGCAGTCAATCACTCCTGTCTCCCTTTTCTCTGGCTGCACTCCGTGCTCATCTGGCCTGTGACTGTGCAGTTTCTATCTCTTGCATATGACCCCATTTGGAGTCTCCAAACCCAGCAGATTCCTGTGGTGCACTCCCAGAGGAAGGGGAGTCTCCCTGGTTCTGCCGCTTGTGCTGTGGATCATGGTTTATGGCAAACCTGAGCTGAGAGCCTACTCCAGGGCTCACTCTTTGCAGCCAGCTTCCCTTCTCTGATATCTGGGAGCTCTGCCACACTCAGGCACCCCAGTCTTCCTGTGACCCCGAGGGTCCTGAGACCACACTGTCCCAGTGAGGGTTCCACTCCCCGCTTAGCCACTGGAGCGACGTCCCTCTGTGGAGCAGACTTCTCAAAGTTCCAATTTTGTGCTCTGCTGCTCTATCAATTGCTGGTAGCTGGCTGATGGAGGCTCCCTTTCCCCATGGTCTATCTTCCCAAATATTGCCTCGGATTCATGTCTCTCCATGTCCTATCTTCCAGAAAGTGGTCGCTTTTCTGTTCATAGAGTTGCTGCTATTCTTTTCTTTGATCTGTTGAGTTCATAGCTGTTCAGAATGGTTTGATAGCTATCTAGCTGAATTCCTGGGACCAGACAAAATTTGGGTCTCCCACTCCTCCACCTTCTTGGACCAACCCTTTTGAAGTCACTTTCTTAAGGACTATACTAGGAGCTATCTATTTTATGGCTTGTTTCTCACCCCAGGCAAAATATTTGAGCTAGGACCAGGAAGCTATGTGTGGGGACAATGGTAAGCTTCTCTCTGAGTGAACACTTCCATTCTAAGGGCAGAGCACATGGTGCCAGGAGTGGCCAACAGTTTAAAGCTCTCTTGGCCTGATTATCCTGGCATGGAATCACCACAACATTAGTCAAGGAAAGGGCTGGGGGGGTCCAGTGTTTTCAGCATGCCACACTCAATGTAGATCCTCCATTCCACAAATGGTGTTTGGGCAGAAGATGAGACTTCCCACCTCTAGACTGCACTCATTTGGAACTTTGCCTCAGCAACAGATAGCTGAAGACAGGATGAGTTATGTTGAAGTCCTGCTTCTCCTGGGAAGAAAGCCAATAACTTGGATTTTGGGGGAGACAGAGCCCTTTGTTCTTGGCTGCAATAATCTGGAGTGGAGCCTCTGCTTTGCTAAGCTGGAAATGCAGAGTGATACAATCTGTTTTGAAATACCACAGACTCTCATCTTTCTTACTGAACTTTATTTTTTTTTTAATTTTATTTATTTATTTGAGAGAGAGAGTGAAAGATAGAATGAGCAAGGAGAGTGGCAGAGGGAGAAGCAGATTCCCCACTGAGCCTGATGCGGGGCTCAATCCCAGGACCTGGGATCATGAACCTAGCCGAAGGCAGACATTTAACCATCTGAGTCGCCCAGGTGTCCCTTTACTGAACTTTTATAGATTTTCTTGAATAGATATTTCATCATTTGCGGTTTGCCCCTAATATTTGAGCCAGAGACTTTAATTTTTTTAAAACGTAATTTTCATTAATTACTCTAGGGAGCATGCCAGTAGATTTCTTCTCATTTCATACTGCTGTATGTTGATCTCCTTGTATAAGCAATTAGAAATGGAAAAAAAATTATAAAAATGAAGAACAAGTTTGTATTTTCCAGGGGTTAAGGTGAGGGTTGGGCGTGGGCATGGAGGATGGAAGGGAAGTAGGTGTGGCTATAACAGGACAACATGTGGGATCTTTGTGATTATGGTAATGTTCTGTATCTGGACTGTACCAGTGTTAATCTTCTGGTTTAGTCAAGTTACCATTTGACTAAATTGTGTAAGTGGTACACAAGATCTCTCTGTATTTCTTGTTAAAACTTCATGTGGGTCTACAATTATTCAAAATAAAAAATTTAATCAATAAAACATGCTCCATGTTATAGTAATAAATTATGGCAGATAAAACTATGGCACAGGTCTTCATGAATAATTATTTTGGCTTTACAATGAACATTTATAGAAATATAATGAATGGGGAAATGGGGAAATATTTAAAATACAGTGTTAAGTAATCTATGCAAAATAAAAAATTCTATATTATAAACTCAGTTTTTAAAAAATAGAGATGCATATGGTTTGGAAAAAAGCCTGTAATACACATTAAAGTGGTCATAGTGGTTAACTCATGATAGAGCAGAGACAGATTAATTTGTTTCAATTGATTATATAGTCTTTCAAACTTCTTTATCAAACAAGCATTGTTATGTAATAAGGAATGTACTGCATTAATTTTTATTTTTTAAAACAAATAAGAATGTGAGCCACTGTAGTTTTTATGGACTTGGATTTGGCAGTCTTGGAATTCCTCCAAACTCCAGAAACCTCACTGAGATGTAGCTGGAAATTGATAACAGTAAAGTCAGTGTTATACTCTGTTTTACATGATAGATTATCAAAGGCAGTGACCAATTCCCTGCATATATTGCATGTGTATGGAGGTTTCATTCTGGGCCAACTTTTAAGTCATAATGTAGAACTTTATTACCACTACCGTTGTTTTCTTTCTAATGTTGAAAATGGCAGAATATTTGGTTATTTTTCTCCTTTCTTGACAGGTAGTCCAATAATTTACAGATATCTATAGGAAACTTCAACAAATCCTAATTAAGGATATTCCTGTCTCAATGAAGTATGATCATGTGGCTCATATACAAACAAGGATTTCTACTTTTTCACCATTGCCTAGGAGCTGGCAAGCCTAGAAGAGTATGAAGGTGTCCACCTGCTGTAGAAACACAAACATCCATGCCAGGCTTTCAGAGGAGTATTTACATGGTGTTGCCAATTATTTATTTATTATCAATAAATCAGGGAATGGGTTGGAAAGTTAGTAAATACATAGTGATGAAAATTAAGCTACAAAGATTTTTGTCTAATTTAGGAAATATGTATTTTCCACCCAAAGGGTGAAGATCCTGTTCCACAAGTCTGTTAGGAGGCAAAGATTACTAGCAGTGTACTGGCTAACTCTTGAATTACAATGAGCACAGTTACCCCAAGAATAGTTCCAACAAACAATGTCCTATTCTTGTCATTAAGAGTTATTTGAAAAAGAATCCAAAAGGACTAGTGTTTTTATTAGCTAATATTTTTTGGCCACATTAGGAAATTATTTTCTTCTGGGATAATTAAAAATTTTATCTTTATGTGGGTAAATATCCAGTAGTGGAATTACTGGATCATATGGTAGCTCTATTTTTAATTTTTTGAGGAACATCCATACTGTTTTCCACAATGGCTGCACCAGTTTACATTCCCACCAACAGTGCACAAGGGTTCCCTTTTCTCTCCACATCCTTGCCAACACTTGTTTCCTGTGTTTGATTTTAGCTGTTCTGACAAGTGTGAGGTGATATCTCATTGTGGTTTTGATTAGCATTTCCCTGCTGATTAGTGATGTTGAGCACATTTTCATGTGCCTGTTGGCCATCTATATGTCCTCTTTGGAAAAAATGTTCATGTCCTCTGCCCATCTTTAATTTTTATTTTTTATATTAAGTTTTTAATTTTTTTCCAGTGTAGTTAACTTATAGTGTTATATTAGTTTCTAGTGTACAATATAGTGGATTCAACAATTCTATACATTGCCTAGTGCTCATCATGATGGTGTACTCTTAATCCCCTTCACATATTTCACCCATACTCCCACCTGCCTCCCCGCTGGTAACCATTAGTGTTTTCCCTGTAGTTAAGAGTCTGTTTCTTGGTTTTCCTCTCTCTTTTTTCCTTTGTTCATTTGTTTTGTTTTTTAAATTCCACATATGAGTGAAATCTTTCTCTGACTGACTTATTTCACTTAGCATTATACCCTCTAGCTCCACCTATGTTGTTGCGAATGGGAAGATTTCATTCTTTTATATGGCTGAATTATATATACATATATATATATGTATATATATGTATGTATATATATGTATATATATGTATGTGTATATATATATGTGTGTGTATATATATATATATATATATATATGTATATATATGCCACTTTTTCTTTAACCATTCATCTATCGATGGACACTTAGGCTGCTTCCATAATTTGGCTATTGTTAATAATGCTGCAATAAACATTGGGGTACCTATATCCTTTCAAGTTAGTGTTTTCGTATTCTTCGGTAAGTATCCAGTAGTGCTATTGCACTATCATAGGGTATTTCTATTTTTAATTTTTTGAGGAACTCCCATACTGTCTTCCACAGTGACTGCACCAGTTGCATTTCCACCAATAGTACATGAGGGTTCCTTTTTCTCCACATCCTTGCCAACAACTGTTGTTTCTTGTGTTGTTGATTTTAGCCCTTCTGACAGGTGTGAGGTGATATCTCATTGTACTTTTGACTTGCATTTCTCTGACGATGAGCTGATGTTGAGCATCATTTCATGTGTCTGTTCGTCATCTGTATATCTTCTTTGAGAAGTGTCTGTTCATGTCTTCTGTCCAGTTTTTAATTGGATTATTTGGGTTTTTTTTTTTGGTGTTGAGTTGTATAAGTACTTTATATATTTTGGATACTAACCCTTTATCAGATATGCCATTTGCAAATATATTCTCCCATTTGGTGGGTTGTCTTTTTGTTTTGTTGATGGTTTCCTTTGCTGTGCAAAAGCCTTTTATTTTGGTGTAGTCCCAACAGTTTAATTTTGCTCTTGTTTCCCTTGCCATATCTAGGAGACATCGCTAGAAAAATGTTCCTATGACTGATGTCAAAGAGATTACCATCTGTAATTCTTCTAGGAATTTTATGGTTTCATGTCTCACATTTAGATATCTAGTCATTTTTAAATAAGTCAAAGAAAGACAGGTTCCATATGATTTCACTCATATGTGGAATATAAGAAACAAAACAAGTGAACAAAGAAAAAAAAGACAAATATAAAAAACAGACTCTAAAATATAGAGAACAAAGAGGTGGTTGCCAGAGGGGAGGTTGATGGGTGGATGGGTAAAATCGGTAAGTGTATTAAGAGTACACTTATTGTGATGAGCACCGAGTAATGTATAGAAATGTTGAATCACTATATTGTATACCTGAAACTAATATAATATTGTATGTTAATTATACTGGAATTAAAAAAGTAAGTAAATAAAAAAATTTTAAAAGTAGAATATAAATCTGCTCTTACAAACATTTATTCTTTTATTTATCTTTATTATTTTATTTACTAGGTGGTCAGCCATTCCTCTTACCTCATATCAATCATCCTGCTTCCTTTTCATCTTCTCTCCAGGACCTGGGATCAGATCAGACCTGTGTAGCAAATACATCTGCTGGAGACAAGTGATGCTGTTTCAATTTTTTTGCCTATTGGTTGAAGAGAAATGTCAATAAAGGGATGGGGATTTCCAGGATGACTTTCCTTTCTTAAAATGCCTCAGTGCAAGACCTGGAATACCTTCCCAAGAAGGCATTAACCTCAACCTGAACTGATGAGTCAGCTTCTAGGTTTGAGGGCTAAGCCTGTAGGTGCTGCTTTGAAAAGAGAGAAGATGAATTCCTTCCAAAAGGACTCATTTCCCCCTCTTTATCAAATGTTATTTCCTAGCATGACTATGAGAATTTTAGTGCTCAGTAAATCCCAAAACTCCATTCCAACTGTCACTTCTTAGCCTTGTAACTACACTGGAATTACTAAAATGACTTTTTGGTCTGTTTCCTTTTCTATCTGCAGCTGTACAAGTCCTTTGCTTTGTTGGGGTGGTTCCACTCTGTATATCTGTTCTCATTCCCTGAGGAAGACTTTTCTCTAACACCAGGCAGGACTCTTCTCCCTGCCTGTGTCTTTTATCCTTTGTTGTTCTCCATATTATTTCATTATATTTTCTTTGCTCTTTCTGCTCCCTTAATCAATCTGAGACATACCCCCTTTCTCTTTTTTATGAGTCTTATTATTTCATATACACAGAGAGCTCCAGTCTTTGATTTTTAAGGTTCTTATAGCTTTGTAAAACATTTAAACAATTTTGCCCACTTTTGAAAACTCATGACTCCACCAATTTACTCACTGTATGTCATAAACAAATTTATTGCAGTTCTTGTTGCAGTATATAATAGTAAGATTATGTAGGTTCTGACCTCCTAGGAAATAAGATCTACAGATCCCAATCATCTTGTAATGCCAGCACCTTGAAGAATGCTTTGCATGATTGCAGCACTAATACAGTCATACTAAATTTATATTTCCCCAAAATAATATTTTTTCCTTTTGAAATCAAGCTATAATTCCCACATTCCTGCTAACATTTCCACAAATGGTAAAAATTTTAATTGCAGAGTTTTTATAAAGATTAAATGAGATAATTTTAAAATGCCTAATCAGGGCCCAAAACTATTGATTGCATTTTCCATTATCACCCCTGCACTTTCGCACTTTCTCATGATGACCAGCAACTGAAGTGATGGTCCTTAATCTCTCTCTCTCTGTCCCCCATCCTCACTCCCTCCCTCCTCTCTCTTTTCAATCTTCTTTTTACTAGAGAGATTAACTTTTTGTGTGTGTGTGTATAAAATTCTGTAATGTGATTTTTTTTTGTAGTTTTTAATTTTATTATGTTATGTTAGTCACCATACAATACATCATTAGTTTTTGATGTAGTGATCCATGATCCATTGTTTTCATATAACACCCAGTCCTCCATGCAGTACGTGCCCTCCTTAATACCCATCACCGGGCTAACCAATCCCCCCTCCCCTCTAAAACCCTGTTTGTTTCTCAGGTCCATAGTCTCTCATGGTTCATCTCTCCCTCCAATTCCCCCTGCCCATTTTTCCCTTCCTTCTCCTAATGTCCTCCATGTTATTCCTTATGTTCCACAAATAAGTGAAACCATATGATAATTGACTTTCTCTGCTTGACTTATTTCACTTAGCATAATCTCCTCCAGTTCCATCCATGTTGATGTAAAAGTTGGGTATTCATCTTTTCTGATGGCTGAGTAATATTCCATTGTATATATGGACCACATCTTCTTTATCCATTCATCTATTGAAGGGCATCTCGGCTTTTCCACAGTTTGGCTATTGCGGACATTGCTGCTATGAACATTGGGGTGCATATGGCCCTTCTTTTCACTACATCTGTGTCTTTGGGATAAATACCCAGTAGTGCAATTGCTGGGTCATAGGGTAGCTCTATTTTTAAATTTTTGAGGAACCTCCACACTGTTTTCCAAAGTGGCTGTACCAACTTGCATTCCCACCAACAGTGTAAGAGGGTTCCCCTTTCTCCACAACCTCTCCAACATTTGTTGTTTCTTTCCCTATCCATTTTTGCCATTCTAACTGGTGTAAGGTGGTATCTCAGTGTGGTTTTGATTTGGATTTCCCTGACGGCTAATGATGATGAACATTTTTTCATGTGTCTGTTAGCCATTTGTATGTCTTCTTCAGAGAAGTGTCTTTTCATCTCTTCTGCCCACTTTTTGACTTGATTATTTGTTTTTTGGGTGTTGAGTTTGAGAAGTTCTTTATAGATTTTGGATACCAGCCCTTTATCTGTAGTGTCATTTGCAAATATCTTCTCCCATTCTGTGGGTTGCCTCTTTGTTTTGTTGACTGTTTCCTTTGCTGTGCAGAAGCTTTTTATCTTGATGAAGTCCCAAAAGTTCATTTTTGCTTTTGTTTCACTAGCTTTTGGAGATGTATCTTGAAAGAAGTTGCTGTGGGCGATGTCAAAGAGGTTACTGCCTATGTTCTTCTCTAGGATTTTGATGGATTCCTGTCTCACATTGAGGTCTTTCATCCACTTTGAGTTTGTCTTTGTGAATGGTGTTAGAGAATGGTCGAGTTTCATTCTTCTGCATGTGGCTGTCCAATTTTCCCAGCACCATTTATTGAAGAGACTGTCTTTTTTCCATTGCATGCTTTTTCCTGCTTTGTCAAAGACTATTTGACCATAGAGTTGAGGGTCCATATCTGGGTTCTCTATTCTGTTCCATTGGTCTGTATGTCTGTTTTTGTGCCAGTACCATGCTGTCTTGGTGATCACTGATTTGTAATATAGCTTGAAATCGGGCAACGTGATGCCCCCAGCTTTGTTTTTCTTTTCCAACATCTCCTTGGCGATTCGGGGTCTTTTCTGATTCCATACAAATTTAAGGATTGTTTGTTCCAGCACTTTGAAAAATGTCATTGGAATTTTGATCGGGATGGCATTGAAGGTATAGATTGCTCTGGGTAGCATAGACATTTTAACAATGTTTATTCTTCCGATCCATGAGCATGGAATATTTTTCCATCTTTTTGTGTCTTCTTCAATTTCTTTCGTGAGTGTTTTGTAGTTCCTAGAGTATAGATCCTTTACCTCTTTGGTTAGGTTTATTCCGAGGTATCTTATGGTTTTTGGTGCTATTGTAAATGGAATCGTTTCTTTAATTTCTCTTTCTACAGTTGCGTTGTTAGTGTATAAGAAAGCAACTGATTTCTGTGCATTGATTTTGTATCCTGCCACACTACTGAATTGCTGGATGAGTTCTAGTAATTTGGGGGTGGAGTCTTTTGGGTTTTCCACATAAAGTATCATGTTGTCTGCGAAAAGAGAGAGTTTGACTTCTTCTTTGCCAATTTGAATACCTTTTATTTCTTTTTCTTGTCTGATTGCTGTTGCTAGGACTTCTAGTACTATGTTGAACAACAGTGGTGAGAGTGGACACCCTTGACGTGTTCCTGATCTTAAGGGAAAGGTTCTCAGCTTTTCCCCATTGAGGATGATATTCGCTGTCGGTTTTTCATAGATGGATTTTATGAACTTGGGGAATGTTCCCTCTATCCCTATACTCTGGAGAGTTTTAATCAGGAAAGGATGCTGTATTTTGTCAAATGCTTTTTCTGCATCAATTGAGAGGACCATATGGTTCTTCTCCCTCCTCTTATTAATGTGTTCTATCACATTGATTGATTTGCGAATGTTGAACCACCCTTGCATCCTGGGGATAAATCCCACTTGGTCGTGGTGGATGATCCTTTTAATGTATTGTTGGATCCTATTAGCTAGGATTTTGTTGAGGATTTTGGAATCCATATTCATCAGGGATATCGGTCTGAAATTCTCCTTTTTGATGGGGTCTTTGCCTGGTTTGGGGATTAAGGTAATGCTGGCCTCATAGAATGAGTTTGGAAGTTTTCCTTCTGTTTCTATTTTTTGAAACAGCTTCAGTAGAATAGGTATTATTTCTTCTTTGAATGTTTGGTAGAATTCCCCAGGGAATCCATCAGGCCCTGGACTCTTGTTTTTTGGGAGGTTTTTGATCACTGCTTCAATCTCGTTACTGGTTATTGGCCTATTCAGGTTGTCAATTTCTTCCTGTTTCAGTCTTGGCAGCTTATAGGTTTCCAGGAAGGCCTCCATTTCATCCATTTTGCTCAGTTTATTGGCATATAGTTGTTGATAATAATTTCTAATAATTGTTTCTATTTCCTTGGTGTTAGTCGTGATCTCTCCCTTTTCATTCATAATTTTATTAATTTGGGTCTTTTCTCTCTTCTTTTGGATAAGTCTGGCCAGTGGCTTATCAATCTCATTAATTCTTTCAAAGAACCAACTTCTAGTTTTGTTGATCTGATCTACTGTGTTTCTGGTTTCTAATTCATTGATCTCTGCTCTAATTTTAATTATTTCTCTTCTAATGCATGGCTTAGGCGTCGTTTGTTGCTTTTTCTCTATTTCTTTAAGGTGTAGAGTTAGTTGGTGAATTCGGGATTTTTCTATTTTTTTGAGTGAGGCTTGGATGGCTATGTATTTCCCCCTTAGGACCGCCTTTGCAGTATCCCATAGGTTTTGGACTGATGTGTTTTCGTTCTCATTGATTTCCATTAATTGTTTAAGTTCTTCTTTGATTTCTTGGTTAACCCAAACATTCTTGAGCAGAGTGGTCTTTAGCTTCCAAGTGTTTGAATTTCTGCCAAATTTTTTCTTGTGATTGAGTTCCAGTTTTAGAGCATTGTGGTCTGAGAATATGCAGGGAATAATCTCAATCTTTTGGTATCGGTTGAGACCTGATTTGTGACCCAGTATATGGTCTATTCTGGAGAAAGTTCCATGTGCACTCGAGAAGAAGGAGTATTCTGTTGTTTTAGGGTGGAATGTTCTGTAAATATCTATGAGGTCCATCTGGTCCAATGTATCATTCAAAGCTCTTGTTTCCTTGTTGATTTTCTGCTTAGATGATCTGTCCATTGCTGAGAGTGGAGTATTGAGGTCTCCTACACTTAACATATTGTTATCAATATGACTCTTTATTTTGGTTAACAGTTGGCTTATGTAGATGGCTGCTCCCATGTTGGGGGCATAGATATTTACAATTGTTAGATCTTCTTGTTGGATAGACCCTTTAAGAATGATATAGTGTCCTTCTGTGTCTCTTATTACAGACTTTAGTTTAAAATCTAATTTGTCTGATATAAGAATTGCTACCCCAGCTTTCTTTTGAGGTCCACTGGCATGGAAGATAGATCTCCATCCCTTCACTTTCAGTCTGGATGTATCTTTAGGTTCAAAATGAGTCTCTTGTAGACAGCATATGGATAGGTGCTGTCTTTTTATCCAATCTGCAACCCTGTGCCGTTTTATGGGAGCGTTTAGGCCATTCACATTGAGAGTGATTATTGAAAGGTATGAATTAATTGTCATCATGTTGCCTGTGAAGACGTTGTTTTTATAGATTGTCCCTGTAAATTTCTGTTGTAGATCACTCTTGGGGTCTTTCTCCTTTTATAGAACCCCACTTAATATTTCTTGCAGAGCCGGCTTAGTGGTCACATATTCTTTCAACTTCTGCCGGTCGTGGAAGCTCTGCATCTCTCCATCCATTCTAAATGAAAGCCTTGCCGGATAAAGTATTCTTGGCTGCATGTTCTTCTCATTTAGTACCCTGAATATGTCTTGCCAGGCCTTTCTGGCTTGCCAGGTCTCTGTGGATAGGTCTGACGTTATTCTGATGTTCCTCCCTCTGTACGTAAGGAATCTCTTCCCCCTAACTGCCCTTAAGATGGTTTCCTTGGATCTAAGATTTGCAAGTTTTACTATTATATGCCGGGGTGTTGGCCTGTTTTCCTTGATCTTAGGAGGGGTTCTCTCTGCCTCTAGTACTCGAATGTTTGTTTCATTCCCCAGATTAGGGAAGTTCTCAGCTACGATTTGCTCAAATACATCTTCTAGCCCTCTCTCTCTCTCCACTCCCTCTGGGATTCCAATTATTCTGACATTCGAACGCCTCATGGTGTCACTTATTTCTCTGATTCTATTTTCATGGATTCTGAGTTGTTTTTCCCTGGCCTCCTCTTTTCCCTTTTTATCTATTTTTTTTGTTTGTTTTGTTTTGTTTTGTTTTTGTTTTTTACTGTTATGTTAATCCCCATACATTACATCATTAGTTTTAGATATAGTGTTCCATGATTAATTGTTTGTGCATAACACCCAGTGCTCCATGCAGAACGTGCCCTCCTCAATACCCATCACCAGGCTAACCCATCCTCCCACCCCCCTCCCCTCTAGAACCCTCAGTTTGTTTTTCAGAGTCCATCATCTCTCATGGTTCTTCTCCCCCTCCGATTTCCCCCCCTTCATTCTTCCCCTCCTGCTACATTCTTCTTCTTCTTTTTTTCTTTCTTAACATATATTGCATTATTTGTTTCAGAGGTACAGATCTGAGATTCAACAGTCTTGCACAATTCACAGCGCTTACCAGAGCTTCCCTTTTTATCTATTATACTGTCTTCCAGATCGCTTATTCTCTCTTCTGTCTCAGTTACCCTAGCTTTTAGATTATCTAGATTGGATTGGATCTCATTGATAGCATTTTTAAGTTCTGCCAATTCACTTTTTATTTCTGCCCTTAGAGACTCTATGTTGCCATGAATTGATTTCTCCATTCTAGCCATTGTCTTCACAATTGCTAGCCTGAATTCCATCTCTGACATCTTGGTTATATCTGCATCCATTTGTAAATCTGCAGCATAAGTCATAATCTCTGAGTCTTTTCTGTTTTGGGAGCTCCTCCTCCAGTCATTCTGTTGATGGGTGTTTGAGGGAATGTATAGATTCGGAATTATTGACCAGAACCCAAGCAAGATGCACCTGTTTTCTTGGGACCTTAGGGTTGCTGGCCTCTTGTTTTCCCAGCCTGTCTTCTGTGGGAGGGGCCTGCGGCATTGTTACTCAGGCAACCCTGTTTGGGCGGAGTTGCCCTGCGCCCCTGTGGTGGGGGATGGGCTCAATGGGAATCAGTTTTGGGGGCTTTTGTTGTCTGGCGCCTTTCCCTGGCGGCTTTCCGCGTCTCTTCCGCGAGTCAGAGCAGAAGAGACCATTTCCAACCCTCTGCCTCAGGGCAGAGAGACCTCAGTCTGTTCTTCAGTGAGCTCTCCAGGCCACACCGTCTGTTTCTGTCCGTTCTGCTATAAACTACAGCGTCCTGGGTTGTGCGCCCCTCCGCAGCGCCCCCAGTCCTGCCTCCAGGTGGGGGCACGTCTCTGCCCTTTGTGCTTCTAAAACCGCCAGCCACTCCCAATTCACGTGCGCACGACTCCGCCGCTTGGGATTTCCACCCCGGGGGTTGCAGTTCACTGGCAGGACCCCGGCGCACTGGTTTCCATCTCGGAGGCTGCAGTTCACGTGCACGCGACCGTCACTCCGGTTTCTGTCTGGGGGGCCTGCGGTTCGCGTGCTTGCGACCCCGCCGGTCTGGTCCTCCACCCCGGGGGCTGCCCTAAAGTCCTTTCCCAGCGCTACCAGTCTGCGGAGTCTGTGCCCCGTCCGCAGGGCGCGAGGCTGTCACTCACTGGCGGTATAGGATCCCCACGTCCAGGCACCCTCCCGCCTCCGTTTATCCTCCGATATCTGCCCACAGAATCACGGCTCTCCGCTTCATACCTCAAAACCAACTGCCTGCCATATTCTGTTTGTAGAGATCCAGATCTTCTTACATCTCAGGCTGGTTTCGTGGGTGCTCAGAGTGGTCGGGTAGATACCCAGCTCAATTCCGGGGACCAGTTGAAATAGGGTCCCCTACTCCTCCGCCATCTTTCCCCCCCTCGAGATTAATTTTTTTTTACCAGCAATGAGACACTAGTGTCATAACAATTTCCTTTCCATTTAACCCTGGCCAGGGGCTTTCCAACAATGCTTGAAAAGGAACAAGTATTCTGATTATAGCACTCTACACCCATCTAAATCATGCTTGAAAACCAAATGTGGAGAGTCTTTGACAATCCACACAGTCATATCCTGTTTCTCACCACAAAAGGTGTTAGACCTTCCTCTTACGGTGGAACTCACCTGCCCCTATGACATTTCTCACAAGATCTTGAAACCAGACTAATGCTAAAACTATTGAAGTAGCATTATTTGGTGAAGATAACTCACGTTATTTCATCCGCTGGTTGTAGGAAAGAAATTTAAGTTAAGCAGGAATTTTTAGAAGTGACTTTGTCCAGAAAACTGACCTGCTTCATCCTAAAAGAAAGACCGTAAGATCCAGGGTAGAGAAGCAGCCTGAGGTGCAAGGACTGAGTCTTTGGATGCTACTCCTGAAAGAAGAAGAGAGACAGTTCTAAAGAGCTTTACATTTTCTTTCCCTACTCATCCAATAGGAGTACCTTGTACAATTTTGTGAAGACACAAGGCATTGAGTAATACCAGCCCTCTAGTCTCACTGTCGCCTCCCTAGTCTTGATGCTCTTCCTATGCCTACAAGACACCTCAGTTGGGCGCCTGGGTGGCTCAGTTGGTTAAGCCACTGCCTTCGGCTCAGGTCATGATCCTGGAGTCCCAGGATCGAGTCCCGCATTGGGCTCCCTGCTCAGCGGGGAGTCTGCTTCTCCCTCTGACCCTCCCCCCTCTCATGTGCTCTCTCTCTCATTCTCTCTCTCAAAAAAAAAAAAAAAAAAAGACACCTCAGTTACCAACAGTTGATTTTGCTGCTTTGCATTTATACATGCAGTATATTTCAGTACATGTCAGTTCATCACCTTCCTAAAGAAGTAACTGCTCTGCTCAGCCTCCAAGGCCTCTGCTACAGCTGGTCCTCTCTGCATATCTGCTCTTATCCTATACTGTTCTTTAATCTGAATGTTCACTCTGGTCAATCAGAGTCACTCCTTACATTAATCCACCCCACCTGGTACTGCTTTTGCTCATGTGGCTCATGATTGTTCCTTTTCCCCTGCTGTTCTTCTGAATCACATCCTCCTCCTTTTCTGCCTCAAGTCTCACTTCTGCAAATGAGCTACATTTTCAAGTTTCCTCTCAATATTCCAAACTATATGAATAGATCCCATTTCTCTACTATTTTAAAATTTTGTTACTTTTAAATTATAGCCATTTGTATTTTAATTGTAACTTATAAATGCCTATATTTACCCTTAATATATTATTTATTAATTTGGCAACTATTTATGATTACCTACTTTGAATCAGGACTTTCTGTAGGAACTGAGGAGAGAACGGTACACAAAGAATATAAAGTCTCTGACTCATGGGGTTTATGTTCTATATGTGTTTCTTTTTATTCTGGTAGATATTGATCTTTCTGAGATCTTCATCTTGGTGTTCCTAGCCCCTAGCACATTCCTTTGAACATAGGAGGTGATCAATAAATATTTGCTCTTTGAATTTCACCAATTATATTCCATGCTTGTATAGTTCACATAGTAATTATCATAATGCTTGACATTTGTAGGTGATACATAAAATTTATTGTTTAGTTGATACCATTGCATCAAGGAGAAATGAAGGTGGATATTAAAGAAGAGTTTCCTTCTCTGACTTTGGAATTGATGATTAGGGAGGTTGTCCCTGACATGCCACTCTCCCCTCCCCTCTCTGCTTGCACATTTCAGTTCATCACCTTCCTAAAGGTCATCTTGCTTCACAGATTTAACTGCCCCTTTCCCTTTAGTGATTTCCAAAGTATCTGAGGGTGTGCTCCTCTGTCGTCTTCTCTCTCTTTTTCCTAACCCAAAATATTGAAACCCAGCAGTGTCATATGCTCATTGAAGATCTGCATCAGGAGTTTTCCTAGTGTATTCCATGACACTCTTTAGTTGTGTGCAATAATTTCTTACTGTCCTCATTTAAATGTTATACTTGTGACTGCTGGCTAATCTTTTTCTTTATGACTAATGAGCTTTGGATCCTATGTTAGATATTATTTTCGACTTCAGGGTCATAAAGATAGTCTCTAATATTATTTTCTGAAGGTTTTATTTCATTGCTTTTTACACATAGAAATACACTTCAACTGGAATTAATTTTGTGTATGGTGTGAGATAGGTGTCAAATTTCATTTATTTTTTTCAATAAAGATTTCCAGCTGATCCAGCAGCATTTATTGACAAGACTATGCTTTCCTGGCTGCTCAGTTGAAAACAGTTAAAGCACAAAAGTGAATGTGCTGTATGAGTTAATTTATGTACTGCTACTAGGCATGTTTAGAGACAAATAACACATTGCAAAGGTATACCAAAAAGCCAGGAAGTGATTGCTCTACAAGTCTGCATAGTGAGTTCTCTTGGTGGGCATGTGACGAGGCACATGATGGGCTTGTGGGGTGTTGGCCCAATGTTCTGTTTCTTGATCTGGGGGGTTCCATGGATGTTGGCATGATAATAATCAAATAAGTTGTACATTTTTGCTTTATGTGTTTTTTTTACATATGTGGTCTATTTCACTATAAAGTGTTAAAAATTTAAAATATTTAATTTCCTGACCAGATCCAAGTAATCACTATTTATTGAGTTCTATGAGTGGTCAGCATTTTTAAAGGTGCTGGGGATGTAGCAGTTAACTGATAGTGTGAGGTGATACAATATACCTATCGCAATGCTATGAAGATAATTAAATGAAATAAGGCACCTGGAAGTACATAATTCAGTGCCTCATAGAAAATAAATAATTCAGTGTTTGGTTCCCCCTTCATATATCTGTGCAACTGGAGTTGGGGTTATGGATCTCTTTCATCGTCCCCATCTCTTTTACAAACACACTGAACTGTACATTTTATTTTATTTTATTTTTAAGATTTTATTTATTTATTTGACAGAGAGAGACACAGCGAGAGAGGGAATACAAGCAGGGGGAATGGGAGAGGGAGAAGCAGGCTTCCCGCGGAGCAGGGAGCCCGATGCGGGGCTTGATCCTAGGACCCTGGGATCATGACCGGAGCTGAAGGCAGACGCTTAACGACTGAGCCACCCAGGCGCCCCCTGTACATTTTATTTTTTAATTTTTATTTATTTTATTTATTTTAGAGAGAGAGAGAGAGATAGCATAAGCAGGGGGAGGGGCAGAGAGAGAGAGAATCCTTGAACAGACTCCTTGCTGTGCAGGGAGCCCCATGTGGGGCTCTATCCCAGGACCCTGAGATCATGACCTGAGCTGAAATCAGGAGTCAGACACTCAACCAAATGAGCCACTCAGGCACCCCACCACCACCACCACCAATCTCTTTTATGACAGGAATAGCAGGGAGATACCAACATCAGAGCTTTTATTTGTGCTTTTTAATCATAGCCAGGGACTTCCTACATAGGCATGAAAAACCAGGCATCATGTCTCTGTCATTTTAAACGCCTAGTTCCTCCAATCCTCACTCCACATTTTGCTTTATTCTACAGGTACCCTTTCCTAGCTAACCACCTAATTATGTCCTAAGTAATTCCATTAAAGGAAATGTTCGGTCTTTCTTATCCACATCTAACTTAGTCATCCTGTTCTCCCCTGACTTCTACCTCAGACTTTCAATAAGACCTGGTCAGGTGGATCTGCCAGAAATAAGTGATGCTGCCTCACTCTTTATCCCCATTGGACACAGAGAAAAACAATGATCTGAGAAAGGATGGAGATTTTCAGCATACCTCTATCTCTCTGTCTCCCTTTCTCCAAAGTGTCTCACCCACAAGCTGACACCTACACCAATACGAAGTCTGATCCTTTGGGTGTTATTTCCAAAAGGAAAGAAAATACATTCTTTTTAAAAAACCTCAGGTTCTTTCCTTATTCATCAAATACCAGTTTCTAATGCATGTCTGGGAATCCAAAAAAATGCATGGTATTCCTATTGTCCATTCCTATAGGTCCATTCTTACTGTTATCATGCTAATCTCTCTGCCCAATCCCTCAAGACTAACCTTACATTGCTGTAAGGGTTCTTAGTTAATATTTTTTTCTGCTCCCACTCCCATCTTTCTAAAGGATGTTACTTCTTCACCAATTTTTCAGTGCCTTTCCCAGCATAGTTCAATCCTGCACATCCACTCTGATCTCCCAGCATTACTTAAGGAGGGATCTAAATTCCCACAATCAGGACTCCCTGCTCTCTATCACCTCCTGACCACCCCTCCCCCTCCCCCCCCCACTTTTCACTATTGTTCCTGGTCCCCTGCTAGTCTCCAACCAACCAGAAACATAACCGCTTCCTCCATGTTCTGTCTCACTTCCTCTAGAACTCACATCTATACTAATGCTCTGTTTTGCTGTAAATTGTATATGTTTTTACTTAATTTTAACCATTTTATTTCATCTTGAAAATGTCATCAATTTGTGTTTTGATTTTTTTAAATAAATGTATCTATTGTAGATCTTGTCACATTATCATATTAATTTTATATGTCTATCTTTACGGTGAGCTTTAGTTTCCTTAAAAGTAGGATCTAAACTGTATATATGTATCCCCGGCATTAGAAAAATTCTGCCCACATAGGAAGCCCTCAGTAAACTTTTTGTGAATTGAATATCCCCAACTAAATAACATATATATATAAATATACATGTAGTGGATTATCAGCTAAAATTTACTGAACTGAATCACTGCAGCAAAAATTATAAGGGATATATATCAGGAATATTTTTCTGATTGTGAGGATATTAGATCTGGACAATCTCCTCCACAAAATTATCTTTTCACCAAAATACTATCTACTGCTGCCACCCTGTGTGACTCCAACTATTTCTCCTATGTAGAAATAGATAACCATTTCTTCCTGGAAAATGGGAGTGTGAACTGACTAGTGATGGATGGCTAACTGTTCCCAGGATCATGTACCAGATGATTTCTGATGCTCCTGATTTCATAATTCAGTTATCAAGAAAAGATCTCTGGACACTGGCTGTTTGGGTCCTTTAGATGTCTTTCATTTCTACTTGCCCCCACTCCTCAATATATCCACAGAAATTCTTATTCAAGCCTGGTATTTCATCAAATTATCTATTTCAGGTCCTGTTGAGATTCTCTCTTTTCTTCACTTCCCCATACCAAATGCCAGAGTCCCTGCAGTAAGAAGAGGTTAACACTGGGGCACCTGGGTGGCTCAGTCAGTTAAGCCTCCAACTCTTGATTTCAGAGCAGGTCATAATCTCAGGGTTGTGAGATCAAGGTCTGAGTCAGGCTCTGCACTGGTTGTGGAACCTGTTTAAGATTCTCTCTCTCCCTCTCCTTCTGCCCCTACCCCACTCAATCTCTCTCTCTAAAAAGAAGAAGAAGGTGAAGGAGAAGGAGAAAGACAAGAGGCTAACATTAGCCATGTGCTTATTTTGGGGCCCTGGTCAAGAACTTTCCTAGAAAGTCCTGTGGGAATCAATAATCTTGTCTCAATACTTTCTCATTATTTTCACATTATTCACTGTCCATATTCAATATCACTACTGACTTATTACTTTGTTTTTTGACTAGACTTTGGCAACTGGCCCAGAGCACCGTCTTGGTTTATTCTCCATATGTTATGGTCCTTCTTATGACTCACACACGCTAATTCCCATGTACCATGCATGTTCTTTGTCACAGAACACAATGGTCAGCTTTTTCCCCAGCTCTCACTCCTTCTCCCCAACATTTGCACTCAAAGAAATGTTTCCTCTCCACCTCCCTTTTCCACTTACCTTCTTTTATCTGCTTCCATATCCACAAAAATATTCTCAGTTCTCCAAGGTCTTTTGTTTAAAAGTGCTGTTTTATTTTTATGCATATAAATATTTATATATATGTTTCGTGCTTTATACATACTCAGGAAAAATGTCAGGTTGGTGCCATTCTTGAGCCCCAATTCTCTACTTGGTAACAGTTTGTATTTGGTGGGAGCAGTGAAAGGAGTGTTGATGGGCACAGCTGTGAACAGACACATGTTCCATACATGTCTCCCCTGGGCTATACCTCTAGAAGTTATTTGAGAATGTGTCTTCATCCCCCATACATCTGAGAGTTTCTTCCCCCCTTGGTTTCTAGTAACTTTTGGAATTTTCATTGATGATGAGCCCTACCCATTCTCTTCCTAACCACACCACAGATAATAAACTTTATTTATATGACATTATTAAATCACCTTTTAAATGGATTCTTGCTACTAACATTAAATCTTAGGAGAAAGAAAGAGTCCAGTGTGTGATCCCGGGTACCATCATGAACAAGGATATTTTAAAAAATTTTAGATGTATATATTGACAGAGTGATTACAGAAAGAATGCTGGAGAGTTCCTGTTTTGATTTCCTTATTTGGAATTAAACACATTCTTGTTTAATAAAGTAACAGAACTTCTTCATAATATTTGGAATACTTATTACAGTATTACTTGGATACAGTTTATTAATATTATATTAATTGAATTTGTATTATAATTTTCAAAAGGCTACTCTAAGTGTAAAGGAAAGTTTATGAGTTTGGGATTTGCTTACTCTTTTTTCCCAAATATCTCTCATTGGCTAGAATTACTAGTGCGATACTTAATGCTATTGGTACTAGTTTGTATATATTCTTGTTTCATGATTTGAATGGCATCAATCCCAGGAATTCACATATTATATTATACTAGTTACTTATTAGAAAGAGAAAGAGAGAGAGACTAAGCCCAAACCTACATTGTTAAGTGTGATTTGGTATTAGTATTTTTCAAGTCTGAAGTAATAAATAAAATCAGCCTCATCTATGCTCTGGAAGATGTGATAACTGATATGAATGACAATTATTTCTATTTTGAAAAAAACAAACAAGGATCTTGGAGTGATTTAACACCTTATATTCTCTCTCAATTTATATGTTATTGTTTTGGGTATTAAATTATATATTATTTTAAAACTCCACAGGATAATCAGTATTATTTTATAAATTAAGATTTATATCAATTAGCATGGCCCACATATTTACCTCTGTCTTTGTTCTTCATTCCTCATTTCACCCCAGACTTTCCAACTGAGGTTACTTTCCTTCTGCGTGAGGTACATAATTTATAATTTTCTTTTTTTTGAAGAATTTATTTATTTATTTGAGAGAGAGAGGAGAGTGAGAGTGAGAGAGCATGAGCGGTTGGGCGGAAGGGGCAGAAGGAGAGGGAGAAGCAGACTCCCCACTGAGCAGGGAGCCTGATGTGGGGCTTGATCCCAGGACCTGAGATCATGACCTGAACCGAAGGCAGACGCTTAACCATCTAAGCCACCCAGGCGCCCCCATAATTTATAATTTTCTTCATTAAAGTATGTTGGAAGCAAATGATCTTGACTTTTGTTCATTTGAAAATGTTTTCCTCATTCTTGAAAAATAGAGTCACTGGGTATAAAATTCCAGGTGGGTGGTTATTTTTTATTAAACACCATGAAAACATCACTGTACTATTTTTGGTTTTCATTATTGCTGATGAAAAGTCAGCAATTAGTCTAATTTTTTCTCTTTGAAGATAATCTGCATTCCCCTCAGCCCTGCTGCTTTAAGATTTGTCTTAGTATTCTATGGTTTTACTAGAGTATGTCTAGTATGTTTTCTTTTTCATTTATATTGCTTGATATATTTGGAGCTTCTTAAACATGTAAATTGGTGTTTCCTCGGTTCTGGAAGCTATTTAGAGAAGAGGTAAGCATCATCAACAGTGCTCATGAAGCATTCTTCAATATCCTCAGTACCTGGTGCTAGAGTCTGGCTGGCTGTGGCACAGGTTCAGTTTTTACTAGACGGACTGTTGACTTACTACCAGCTGATAGCTACCATGGTTACCACAGTGGAATTTGCACCCTCGTCCAATGATGATTGCAAATGGCTACAGGATATCTATATAGTAGTCTTTTTAAGCCACTAGACTGGCTGATGGCACCCATTTGATTAATGGTAACAAAATTGCCTTTCAAGTTAATAGCTGTTTCTTTTCATGTTTGCCACATGTGCTATTTTGAAGATCAGAACACCGTGACCCTGTTTCTTTTGAGCATTTTTGTAATATAAACATTATCAAAATATATGATCTGCAATGCTCCATGTTTGAGATGGGGAAATGAATTGAAAATGATACTAAAAGACCCCTCTCAACTTTAGACTTCCCATAGCTGCTGGGATCCAGAGATGCTTCTTTTGAGGAACTTGTATAAAAGGTTTCCTTTTGCATAAGGTTTCTTAAGCTAGAGAACCTTTCATTACTATCTTACTGTCAATCTTAGACATCATTTTTTTGGTGGGTCTGGGATAATATTCAGACACAGTTAAGGGTATTGGCATACCTACCAAGGATATTTTTCTATATTAGATTGCATTCTATCTACATTAGATTGCATTCTGGAAGGGTTCTGATTTTTTCCCTGGGTGTAAACTTCAAATCTGGAGGTCTAATACAGAGAGGACTATCAATTTGTGCCCTTATGAGATCAACCTAAATTTTGCCAATTTTCCTGATTTTATAGTTGGTTGGATGAAATTGAAATTGTAGTCACAACTCCCAACACTTCTTGGCTAGGAAAGCTCTGGAGAGTTTGACTATATCTCTTCACTTTCCCAAGAAGTTTTATATTTAGACTTTATAGATGATATTATAACTGTGATATGCCAGAGGTATGCTAAAGATTACAGCACATCACAAATTTCTGCCAACATTTCACAGCCTCCTTGAACTTTCTTAAATCCACCTAGAATTTTACAACTCACTTAGTATAACTCTTTGTCTTGGCAGTGATTCTGCTTTTAACTAATAGAGAGGGAAACTAGAGTCACCCTTAGAAACCTATCTATGTAAACCCTCCAGTCAATTGTCCATATAGGAGTACAAGAAGGAGTTTGTTTCTGATGGTCTGAAGTTACACGGCTCTAAAACTACAGATTAAAAGACCATGGTTAATTTTAATGATATTGCAATTAATACCAGCAATAGCACTGAAGGAAATGTGGACAGTTAAAATAATTTAATGTTTAACTGCTGTTCTAGATGGAAAATAAACCAACAGCTATGTATTTTGCTTACACGCCTATAGGACTGATCCTTGTTAATGCTTTTGTGGTTTTCATAGTTTAGAAATTATAAAAGCAGTAAGGACCCCTCACTTCTGGAGAAGCTTACACTTTCTAAGCGTCCTTATGTTATCTTCTGCTGTGGTTATTAGAAAACATTTTTTCTCTGGTTAATATAGTTGTTTTTTTTTTTTTTTTTTTTTTTTTTTTTTTTTTTTTTTTACTTAAATGACCCCTTGGATCTTATTTTAACAACGGACATGATTCATCTGAAAACTTTTTCTTTAAGGTCAGGTACTAAATTCTAAACTCTAAAAACTGAGAGATTGTCACTGCACCCAAATCATCTTTAGTATCTCTAGGTGGAAGTGTAATAGCACTAAGTTATGCTCCTTTATTTTGCTTGTGTAAACTATGGAATGAACATATGACCAAAATATGGATGCCAGCAATAATTAGTGGGGGTTGTATGTTCTAATGTTCTCAAAATTGCTCTACTATATTGAAAGAGTTGCTTTGTTTGACAGGCATACCATGTAGGAAGAAATTATAAAACAAAGTCTTTTTCTCCCCGTTTGGGAGAATAATTACCACAAATTTACTTTTTCAGGGTAGAAACTTGCTCATCTCTAAGGGATAGACTACTGAACCATTAGTAAAACAGCTAACAGAGTTTATTATTAGTTTTGAATAAAACAGACAACATTCCAGGCATGCAACTAGAATCAATGCGCAGTTGACTAGTTGACAAAGTAGAATTTTGAAAAATCATCTGGCCAGTATTTGTACTAGATAAGAGGTAAATACTTTACCACAGCACAATTAAAACATGGTCTATTAAAAAAATAATAAAACATGGTCTAGAACAAAGAGAAAGGAAATAAAACTCTTCCTATATACAATATTAATGACAAGTTTATGAGAATTTTAGTTGTTCTCCTTGTGAGTACTCAATGGCAAACATTCTGGTTCTAAAAAAGAGTGCTGTGTTAAGTATTATAAAACACAGATAAGTTGAATCAAAGAATGACATTGAGAAGTTGGAGAAGCCCTGTCCACTGACTTAGATAACGCCACAGTGTAAAGACTGGCTTCATTCAAAGTTACTCAATGGAAGACATTGCAATGAAATCTCACTGGTGAGGGTCCTATCAGGTCTGCTAAGTGCTAATATGACCTGTAAATGGCACAGTCTTCTGTCAAGGATACATGTCTTCAATGGTAGAAGAAATTGGCCCTGTTTATCCACTTCTGTTTTTACTATTTTACTATTTTTTCTTCGATAAAGGGACCCCTGACCTGCTTCACACCTCTCATGGTCATAGCTTTTTGAGAACTACAGAATATTTTGAGACTACTTGGACAAGCGATGGACATTCTATGGATTGCTGATAACTAGGAGCCAATTTTCCCAGAGGTATTGCAACTTTTCAGGCTTACCACAAGTGAGTCCCATTCTGTGACAATTGGTAGGACTCAATACATTCTGTAATGCTACAAATTTCAACCTGTCCATGTTCAACTAAAGTTTGTGCTTCTGATGTCACTTGTTTGTTCTCAAGACTGTTTTGATTTGTTACCCAACTTTTGCATCAACATGGATGGAACTGGAGGAGATTATGCTAAATGAAATAAGTCAAGCAGAGAAAGTCAATTATCATATGGTTTCACTTATTTGTGGAACATAAAGAATAGCATGGAGGACATTAGGAGAAGGAAGGGAAAAATGAAGGGAGGGGGGAATCGGAGCGGGAGACGAACCATGAGAGACTATGGACTCTGAGAAACAAACTGGGGGTTTTAGAGGGGAGGGGGTGGGGGGATGGGTTAGCCTGGTGATGGGTATTAAGGAGGGCACGTACTGCATGGAGCACTGGATGTTATACACAAACGATGAATCATGGAACACTACATCAAAAACTAATGATGTACTGTATGGTGACTAACATAACATAATAATAAAAAAGAAATATTATCAGCATTTCATTAAAAAAAATTACCAATGAAAACAAACCTATGACTTCATGTATCAAGAACAGAGACTGTAGAACTTCTGTACTGATAACCACTCTTCTAGAAATCAATTTAACTGTCTTTCCCTCAGGAAATAAGGTCTTACTTGACACTTCTCATACACGGCAGAAGTTGAGGAGAACTGCTTCTCCTTTTGCTTTAGGTGAAGAAGTTCAGCCTAGATACCTGTAGGATTGATGGTTTGGTAGAAGTTGCTATATTGTTTTACCTGAACTTTCTTACACTGAATTAATATTGAAGAGAATTGTGAAATATATAATATTTAAAGCAACACATTTTCTTACTCATAAATGTATACAACTACAGGATTTAGGTCATAGTTGCTGGCCTATTCTTTTCAAAAATAAATTTGTATGATTTGTAAATTGTCAAATTTATATGGACAAGTTTTGATAGTGTTCTCTTTGATATTTCAGTATGTTCAATATATGTTCTTAATATAGAATTACTTTTCTTTGCCATTCCTTGTATCCTTTTATCCTATAATCTAAGGTGAACTTTAGCTCTCCCAGATTATCACTGTTATAGCTTGTTAATTCTGAGTAAATTATGATTTTCATTTCTAAAATTAAATATGGCATCGTCCTAGTTGCAATTGTACAACTTCCACTAGTATTGAATTATCCCTGGGATATAGGGACATAGTTTCTTCTGACATCCAGGGATAATAATGACTTCTACCCAACTTCTACAAGATATTTTGAAGTTTCCACATTAACAGAAATGCATTTTTCCAAAGTATGTGAGATAAAATTTCTATTCTAGTCTGACTTACTCAAATTTGCAAAAAATTATGCTGAGAAATCTGAAATAATGATTGAGAACAATAGATTGGATTTAGGAATTTGCAACCACTGTTATTTTTAATAGGAGGGAGACTTGTGTGGCAGCTTTGGAAGCTATTACATAAGACAAATGCATTTTGTCATTTCCAAAGGAAAGTAATGATGATGATGAGAGGAATCATTTGAAGGAACTAGAATTACTACATAGTAATTGCCTCAGTTTATCTAAAATTCTGTCATTCATTAAAAGGAGTAGTCATATAGATATGCATAATTAAAGTGTTAGAATAGTTTTAACATAGTGGACACTATTCTTTTCAGAAATTAAACGTAAAGTGATATGACGTAATGGCTGGGCTTGTGGGATTTAGACTCACATATAACTTGACTCAATCTGGAAGGCACCATTTACTTGCTTTGTGTCCTTGCCAAAGTTGTTTAACATCATCCATCATTTTATTCTTTCCATCTGTAGGAATGCAAGGGGCACTCAAATTACCGAGATGATGTGAGAATTAAATATAAATAGGTATAAAAAGCCCTTGTACAATTCTGGGTGCAAAATGAAATGCTCAAAATTTGCTTAGTAAATATTAGTCATTTTTATTGCAACATGGTGAGTTCTCTGTCACTAGTCCATAAAGAAGCACTGCTTATCAGACTGTGGTAGAATGTGAATTAATGCAGAACTTTAGATAGATAGTTGTCCTTTAAAGTCCATTCTGGGGGTGCCTGGGTGGCTCATTCAGTTAAGCATCTGCCTTCGACTCAAGTCATGATCTTAGGGTTCTGGGATCAAGCCCTGGTTTGGGCTCCCTGATCAGTGGGGAGTCTGTTTCTCTCTCTCCCTCTGCTTTTTCACCCTCTGCTTGTGCTCTCTCTCTTAAATAAATACATAAATAAAATCTTTTTTAAAAAGTCCATTCTGAATCTGAGATATTACATTTATATTGATATAATGTATAATAGTTATCTAAAAGTAGAAATATGTGTTTAAAACCATATGGTTACATCAAAGGATGTAATTATAATATTTCCATTGTGTTCTATTTCTTAAACATTCTATATTGTATTCATCAGCACCAGCCTCTCATATCTCTCCTTAAGATAAAGCAAGAGAAGATGCATAATAAAGGGACATATCCCCAGTAAAATGAGGAAATCAGTGTGGGATCCAGGAGTATGGATTGAACACATTTGCCACATAAAATATTCAGTATTCTACAGCAGAGCTGTAATGCCAGCAGCTGACTTTGAGTCCTTTATCAATCTCTCAGCTCCCTGCATACTTCAATTTGGATAGTTGGGCTTATCACTTTGTTAGGTTAAGTGCTCTATAAAGGAAATTTCAAGATTCTCCATTCCACATAGATCATGTTCTAAGCCCCTTCTCTCTGCATATTCTGGAGATACCTCCAAACTCTATGAGAGCATCAGGAAATAAACTTGAAAAACCTTTTCATTCGGGTTAAGTTAATGACTAAATTCCAATTTCCTTTAGTTTATTAGAGACCTCCCTACCCATAAGGTATATGACTATAAGTATAAGACTATACTCTCCAATCAACAGCTATAATTCTGTCATATCATCAGTTACTATGGGATGCTGCTCCTTGAGCTGTCCAGAGAATCATACCACAGTTCATATCGATGTACCAGAAAGATTTCAGTGCCTTTATTTCAAGGTTAAGGTTAAACAATTTTCCCAAATCTACAACACTAAGTGATGGTGCATTAAGGTCCACATCAAAGGTTTCTTGATTTGCAATCATCTTCCCTCCATCTCCTCAGCTCCTAAAAACACACACATTACACATGTTAAAACAATTCTGTCTTCAAGGGAGAGACGTGAATACTCCTAAAAAGTTCAAACTTTTCTGCACAACACTGCCCAGCACAGAGCTGGCTCACAATAGGGGTCCAATAAAATGTTTCACTTACAACTGGATCAAACCTTTAAAGTATTAAATTAAAATAATCCTTTCAATGAAGGAAATCCAAGTTTCAGAAGAGGCTCTTCATACTGAATCTCTGACCAGCAACTGATGATGCAGTAAATCTCTGATGATGATTGGTTCTAAACACTGAGATTACCCAATCCAGGAAGAAAGAAATGAATTTCTTGGTTGGTATTATTTGGGAAGTGGCCAAAGGAGGGTCCCAGTCCTCACTGAGTGAGACTTGCCTGCTCCCCTGTGCCCCGTCCTCTCTGCTCTCCAGCATGGTGTGTCTGTGTTTCCTTGGAGGCTCCTGGATGACAGCTTTGGCATTGATACTGATTGTGCTGAGCCCTCCCTTGGCTTGGGCTAGGGACACCCCGCGTAAGTGTACACCTTGGGTGGTAAGCTATTTTGGGGGGGTGGGGAGAAAGAAATTAGTTTTGCCACTGTGTCCAGGCCATGTCCCTTAGAAAATTGTGGTATTTTCTTGAATGACCACCCTTGTCATATAGACCCCCAATTCTATCCAAAACAAAAGGAGCCTGAATGCTTGCTCTCTAAAAGAGCTGCATAAGGGACCTCCATATATATAGGCGATTTATTCTCACCTCTCCTCCAATAAAAGTTCTCCAGGCTTGCATCTCATTCCCTCAGGTTCTTGAGAAGACTTAGAAATAATGATTTCAAATTAATTCCCATTAAGTGGTTCTCTTTATTATATGAGTTATGCTAGAAAATAGGAAAGTTTCTCTGAAAATTTTATGGAGAATCAAAAGGAATTAGAAAGGTCTCTCCTAGAAGACCCTGTGTTATGTCTCCACTGGATCAGTTATGTTGGTGCCTCTTCCTAATACGTGAGGATGTATCAAGAGGTCTCTCCCATTATCTCCTTTCCTTTCTCCTGAGCCCCAAATTTTATAAGGCCTTTATCCCTATACTGGAGGTTCTCTGACAGAAGTTGAGGTTAATTTTATCTCTATTTCTCACCCTGGAGCTACAGCAGTGATCCTTAGTACTTGAAATGACACTGTCAATAAGAATAACATGTGGGGTGTTTTTTGGTGTCTTAAAGAGCTTAATATATCTTCTGAGAACTTGGCACAGGTTAGTTTTCTTTGTGAATCTATGTTGAACATTTCTATAGTGTCAGTTTCTCCTGCATCTTCCTATTGTCTGGCCTGAACCCACAGGAAGGGGTTCAACTAGTATAGGATAAATTATATGAAATTATGATTTTGTAAGTCAAAAATAGTCAAATATCAGGGATTTCATATGGTTCAAACTATATACCCTGAGTAGGGTACAGAGAGAGTGAAGGTTATTTACATTTCCTAAGACTGAAAGCCAATATGCAAAAAGGGAACTTACTGGCTTACTGAGGTCTTGATCCCAAATTACACAGATTCATTCATCTTGTTTTCTGTTTTCCTTAATTAGCCATGTTTGGTTGCCTCCACTTCCAGTTCCTCAGTATTCTTTCCCAGGTGTGTCATCATCATTACTGAGAATCCCCATTGTTTGCAAAGATCCTCAGCACTATCACAGATCTACAAGATGAGCTGAAACTTAATGGAATTTTCCTTTTTTTTTCCTTAAAATCACCTTTTCTTTACCTGTGATATTTTTTAGAACAGTAGGAGAAAGAGGAAGTTTGAATTTCTCACAGGAAGTGGAAGAGATATAATGTATCATAAGAATAAAAGTGTTGAAGCTTAAATCCCTTCTTATTTTCTAGGATCCTCACAGTGACTGATTCCCAGAACCCTTGGTTTATTCATTTAAACCACACATAATTTCTGAGCAGCTATTTTGTACTGGGCTCTGTCCTAGGCTCAGTGAATTCTATTTGAATAAGATAAAAAAAATCACTACTATCATGGGTGTTATGTACTGGCAGAGTAGAAAGCCCAATAAACATCTAAAAAAGAAAAAAATTCAGAGAGCAATAAGTGCTCTGAAAAAAATACACCAGGGTTGTGAAATAGAACTGGATTCACCTGACTTCAGTTGGAGCAGCGAGGGAGCTCTCCCTGAGAAAGTGACATTTAGTTGAGACGTGACTGATGAGAAGAAGCCAGCCATGTGCAGGATCTGAGGGACAAGCGTTCTAGGGAGAGAGAACAGAATGAAGGCCAAAGTGTGGGAAGATGTTTGCTGAGTTTAAGGGACAGAAGGAAGGCTAGAGAGGTGGGAGTGTGGGGAGCTAGCTGAAGAATGCTCTCAGGGTGGCCACTACCATGTTTCCATCACTCGGGGAATGCCCACCATGGCCTCATTGTCGGTGCTCAGTGTTTGGTGGATGTCAGCGTCCTTTCACTTAGATTTTTATCTCATGAACTTTAACTTGTGTTGAAGTTTGATATGATTTTCTTTCATTAACGACATGCTAGTTTTCAAAACCTTCATCTGCTAGTTTATGCAAACATGAACATAGCCCAAAGTCTGTGCCAAACCTTTGTTAAAGTTGTTTTATTAATTCTTAGCTTCAAAACAGGCACTAGTAACTGATTCTTTCAGAAACCTGTGGATTTGTAGGCTTCTCTCTGTAAACTGCAACAAGAATAGAATTAAAAAATTGTTCATACTTGCTCTTGGTGAGATGAAAATTCCTTGGTCATAAGATTTCAACACAGATGTCATACTGGGGGAAATTCAAAGCCAAAAGCTTTAGTTTTTACAAGAAGCTCAGAGGAGCAATATGTGGAACAATTATCCAGGGAAAATGACACTACACACTTCTCACAGTCCAGCTTGGCTGTCAGGAACGTGTCACTGATGCAAAGTGGTGATTGAGTCAGTTAGAAAATATATATCTGGTTACCCATATTTTCTTGTTTGACCATAGTGCACAGGTAAAATAGTTACAGCTTTTGACATCCTGGATTTTAGTTTTTCCAATCACAGCTCACCTTGTTTTGGGTGAGCCTGAAGCATTAACACAGACAAGAACAGTTATCTTTTGGCTAGAATTCTTAGTAGCTTTTGATACTCTCTTATTAGGCACTATGAAAGTTTTTTTAAGAATCTGGTCCCAGTACTGAGCTTTTTCAGGCAAAATAAATTTTCTTGGGATAAGGTTTTTATCAGATACGATATTGGCAAATTTTTCGATGTAATACTCAGCTGCTTCATAATTAACAGCAGCTTCTTCACTTCAGATAGTATAACAGTGGTTCTTACCCAGGGACAGTTTTGCCACTGCACCCCGCCCCCAGGGAATATCAGTGTCTGGAGCCACTTTTTGGTTTCCAAAACCAGGGTTTCATATGATACCTAGTGGGTAGAGGCTAGTGATGCTGATAGACATCCTACAATACACAGAACAGCCTTCCCACAACAATTATCTTGTCCAAAATGTCAACAGCTGTGGTTATCAATTGTATTGTTTTCTCTTCCATTTCTCATTTTGGGTTTTGAGTCTTCTTTCTCCTTTTTTTTTTCTTAGTTAATGTAGTTAAAGCATTGACAATTTTGTTTATTTTTTTTGGAAAAACTGGTCATTACTTTCAATGCTATGTGATTGTTTCTTCCGGTCTCTATTTTATTTATTTCTGATTTTGTTTTGTTATTTCCTTCCTCTACTAAATTTCTCCCAAGTTTCTTTTTCTAGTTCCCTGTGGTGTAATGTGTTTGTCTGAACTTTTATTTTCCTTTTTCCTTTTTGTTTTCCTTGACACTGGCTGAAAGAGAACTTTTTATTGCTTTTATATACAGAAAATTCAATAGTGCACACTTAGTCCAGTTTGGTGGCCAGTTCTTTAGCCTTTGCCTTTTCCAACTTGGCAATGGAACCACTGACTTTGGACCCAGGACATTGCCTCCCCAGAGACAGTGAATCTCACCATATCTGTCATTTGTCCTGATAGCTTCCAACAGCTTAAGAAGAGCTCATTTATCTTCAGAATTAACTTGTATGAAGGCGACAGTGGTGCAGGTTTTCCCATGGGCCAGACAACCCAGCCTGGCCTTTCTCTTGATAATGCCGGGGAACCCCCATCTTATGACACAGAGCAGGCAGGAAGACATCAGCTCAGTGGGATCCACATCATGTGCAATCACTACTAGCTAGGCTTCTTGTTTTCCACCAAGGTGGTGACAGTATTAACCCCAGCTCGAATGACAGGAGGCGTCTTAGGGGGACATCCCCTTTACTGGCAGCTTTCTTTTTAGTCCTGGCCAACAATCTCTGCCGCTTCTCTTGCTTTGCCTCTGGTCTCTATCTGTGGGCCAGCTTAAACAGTTGAGTAGCTATGTGGCCATCCAAGGCTTAGGGGAACTGGTTAATCGTGAGAGGCACTTTTACACGTTTATAGAGAATAGTCCTTTGTTGCTGCAGCTGGATGTAGCCAGCGAATTTGACAAAGTGGGTGAGGCCCCTTTTTGGTTGGATGTCCTGTCCGTTGCCAAAATTCTTGGGCCTTTTCTCAAACAGGGGATTGACCACCTTGTTGGCCTCCTGCTTCTTCACCAGGGTCCAGGGCCACCCCTTGGCCTCCTTTCCTTTCAGCATCTTAGATGGCTGGTGGAGAGAGCTGAACTTTTTCCCCTAATACAAGCATTTATAGAATAAATTTCACTTGTGTTTTCTTTTTCTTTTGTTTTGAGACATATTTTGATTTGCGTTTGATTTCTTATTTGGCCCACTGTTTGTGCAGTAGTGCATTGTTTAATATTTACATGTAAATATTAAATATTTACATTGTAGATTTTCCAGCTTTGTTTAATTGTTAGTCTTTAGTTTTGTACCATTGTAGTTGGGAAATATATGGGGTATGGTTTCAAACAAACAAACAAAACCCCAAGATGTTAACAGTGCTGAGGTTAAAAACACTGATTTATACTGAGTTGCTTCTCAAAACTCTAGACTCCTACTTTATACACACACTCACCTTCCAATTCAGGTCTTTGTGGTTTATTTTAGCTTGTTTAAATACAGAAATAATAAACTATAAAGTTGTATACATTCACCAGTTTCTTGTAGAGCCCATTCAATCAGTGTAAGCCAAGATCTTTATTTTTTACTTTTTGCCTTATGCAGTGTTTTTCAATATTTCATGATTTCTGGATCATCACCATCTCTGTTAACTTTCAACAACTTGCCTTTATAGGTCATAAATTGTGACTGCCACAAGTATTTTTCAGTAAAATATATCAAACTTTTGTGTTAATTCTATATTCTATTTTATTGATAATGTCAAATGCTCCCTTTTATTTGTCTCCCTTTTATTTATTTATTTTTTTTTAATTTTTTTATTGTTATGTTTGTCTCCCTTTTAAACACAGAGGTATTTTTCCCTATTTTTAAAATTTTTGTGTTAATTATACTTGAACAAAATTTTTTTCTTAGTTCAATTAAACATAAAACAGAAATATCAATATATACATACATGTAGGTATATATGTGTGTATGTATATGCATATATATGTATACATACATTATGATGTGTGTATGTTCACATATATTGAAACTACAGAAGCACATGTGACTGACCAATAAGAGCTCTGACATGTCTGACCCTTTACCTCATCAGACTAGATTGGCCAAATGGGTTCTGCATCAAAATTTTAAAAAAGATCTGGTTTTCTGAGATTTCTGGATTTGGAAATGTAGGTAAGGATCAAGGAACTATATTGCAATCATGGTTTTCATCTCCTTAAAATTCTTCAGTCGTATCCCATTGAATTTAGTATAAAAGTCAAATGCTACCACCACCCACAGGCTTTTGGTGTGGGCTCCATGTGAGGATCGTCTCGTCTAAACTTCCTTCTTCCTCTCACTGTGCTTCAGCGAACTGTTTTCTCTGGTTTCTTGAGGAAATTCTTTCAAGCTTTTGCACAGGTACATGACCTTGACCCGAAATGTGCCTCCCTTTCTCCCAAACACACACACACACACACACACCCTCCAGTTACATCTAGTTAGTCTTTGATGTCACATCTCATGTCACCCTTGAGACCACCACTCTGGGACCCTAAGGTGATTGAGATCATCCGATTATTCTCCGTTCTAGAACTGCACACTCCTCTTGTGACATTTCTCACGCCCGTATAAAGTCTTGCCTGGTTGCGTTTTGTGCATCACTTTCCCTCCATTTTAAGCTCCCGGAGGGGAGGGGACGCGTCTGTTTCCTTCTCTGGATTCGCAGGGGCGGCAGGGCCCTGAGCCAGCTCAGCCCAAACCAAGTGTTCAGGGGGGAGGGAAGCGGGGGGGACGTGTTTAAGGCCCAGGGAAAGGGCTGTGGGAGGCGAGGAGGGAGGCTGGGGTCTGTCAGGAGGAGGCGGTGAGGGGCAAATGCCCGCGCTGCTCAGGCTGGGAGGTCCGCCGCCGAGCCGGAACCCAGTGACCCGGGAAGGCTCCCCTGAGACGGGGTCGCCGCCGGCAGAGGAAAGACGAGCCGTGGGTGCTGGTGGTTTGGGGGCGCGGGGGGAGCCACCGACGGTGCCGCCGTCAGTGTCTTCCAGGAGCCCGGGTGACCGGATCGTCTCTGTCCCCACAGCTCATTTCGTGTACCAGCTTAAGGCCGAGTGTCATTATTCCAACGGGACGGAGCGGGTGCGGTTCCTGGTCAGAGACATCTATAACGGGGAGGAGGACGTGCGCTTCGACAGCGACGTGGGGGAGTTCCGGCCGGTGACGGAGCTGGGGCGGCCGGACGCTGAGTACTGGAACCGCCAGAAGGACTTCATGGAGGAGACGCGGGCCGCGGTGGACACGGTGTGCAGACACAACTACGGGGTGGTTGAGAGCTTCACGGTGCAGCGGCGAGGTGAGCGCGGCCCGGGGGCGGGGGGTCGTGGGGGGCTGCATGTGTGCGTGTGTGTGTGTGTGACTGTGAGACAGAGACTAGGGCAGGAGCGAGCGTACAGGGTCTTGAGCAAGTACAAGTTACAAGGATCCACGTGAGAGTGCGACGTCAGGGACAGTGTGGTCTGTGTGACTGTGCGGAGTGTGTGGTTGGGATTGTGTGGTTGTGTCCATGTGTGACTGTGAAGAGTGTGGTTGTGTCCTTGTGTGGCTATGGGGACAGTGTGGTGTGTCCGTGTGTGACTGTGGGGAGAGTGGGAGGGGTGCACTGTGAAGTGAGGGGGACGAGAATGAATGTGAGCTGGGCTGTGGGCCTGGATGTGGGGGATGGGTTGGGAGAGTGGGTGTGTGGGGAGGACACAGGAAGGGGCATCTGGCATCCTTGGTGGCCCCTGAGGGAGAGGTGAGGGGGCGTCCGGAGCCCCAGGTGGAGGGAACACTAGGCAGGTGGTTGGAGATCTGGGGAGGGAAGTGGAGGGTGTCCTGGTTGGGGTGAAGGTTTAGGGGAGGGGAGGGGAGGAATAAAAGATTGGGGAGAATGTGAGGAGGCCAGTCACCCTCTGTTCTTGGCACTCATCCTTCTTAATCCTGAAACCCCTGAAGAAAGTGTGTCTGTGTCTGTGTGTGAGACCATTTCTTTGACAAAAAGTGTCTGACTAATTTTTGATGGGTTGAGGGGACCTCTGAGACCCCTGTGATCTTTCCAAGGCTGCTTTTAGGTCTCAACTTCTTGCTTTTTTTCCTTCTTGTTTTGTTTTGTTTTTTTAATTTTTTAAAAGATTTATTTTAGAGAGAGAGACGGAGAGAGAAAGAGAAAGAGAGAGAGAGAGAGACCACAGGCAGGGGGAGGGGCAGAGGGAGAGGGAGAGAGAAAATCTGAAGGAGACTCCCTGCTGAGCTGGAGCCTGAAGGAGAGGGTGGGAGGGAAAGGGGGGCTCCATCTCAGGACCCTTAGATCATGACCTAAGGCAAAACCAAGAGTTTAATGTGCCATCCAGAAGCTCCTTGCTTTGTTTCATAGTGTATATATTCTTACATACTTGAAATGATTTTGAAACTAGGCTTTTTAATTATATTTTTGTTACAAAATATATTGATACTGCTGTTTTTATAATGATGAAAGTATTTAAAGAATTGCATATGATTTCTTTATATAGTTGTAAGAATTCACCTCACATTCGCCTTTGCTAGACCTTTTTTTCAATATTGCCAAATGCTCAGTTGAAAATTTATCTTGTTAATTTTTAATTTCTATTCCTTTGATTACTAAGGTTCTTGAACATTTTTTTTTTACATATTATTTCGCTAATCATTGTAAAAATTATCTACTGTCTATTATCTCTGGGGTTTTGGTGTTTTTCTCAGGGATTTTATGCATGCTCTATACATAAGATTATTAATGCTTTGCTGACATTTGATTTAGCATTTTCCCTAGCTTTTGGTTTATATTTTGGTTCTGTTTATTACTTTTCCTGCTAGGAATGTAAACATTTTGATTTAATGAAATATACTACAAAATTGTTAGCAGTGGTTTCTCATCAGTCTTAAATCTACCATTTTATGGTATTGGAAAAAGGTTTTCCCATATTTCTCCTTTTACAAAGACAAAAATTGAATTTATTCAAGCTGTAGTGTGAGGGATGGTCTCAGGCACTAAGGATACCTGTTAGTGAGTCTCAGACCCTGTCCTGAACTCAAGTGTTAGTTGTAAAAGGGAGACAATTATAAAATGATAACAATTCCAATAATAGATATTTTTGTAGTGTAAAGAAGGATTGATCAGCTGAGTGCAATTATGAGAACTTTTTAAAATAAATGAGTTTCCTTGCTTTCTCTCTCTTTCGAGACTCCTCCTGTTCTTGGGACTTGGCTTCTAGAGCTAGAGAATCACCTCTGTCTTTCCTGCTTCCCAAGGTAGAACCATTTCTGTGTTGTTTTAAGGTGTGAGTGTTGCATTCCCAGGATTTCATACTCTCTTTCCCCATCTACCTCAAGCTGTTCCCCAATTCATCCACCCTGCTTTGAGTCATATTTCCTCTCCAACAAAACAAGGATAATAAGTAGCTAACACATACTGAAGGCTAAATTTCAGTTACTGTTTTACATACTTTGGTGCATTAATCTTCACATAACTCTAAGAGTTAAGTTAGTAGCACTATTCCCCTTGATAGGTGAGAAAGCTGGGGCACAGAGGAATGTGAAAATTCTCCCAGGATGAATCAGTAAAGTAGCAGAGTCTGGATTTGAACCCAGTCAACCTGCTCCAGAAATCATGCTTTTAATTAAGACACCATATGCTTTGCAAAACTTGTAAACACTTCAATTCAGAATAACTGCTTCACACAATGAAAAATAAACCCCACAAATTTCTCCAATATCTCTCAAATCTAATGGATCCATACATTCAGAATGAAATTCATGACTCATGATATTGGCTCTTATTGGGCCCCATGGCCAGCTTTGGGGGAAGCCTGCTTGAGACTCAGCCTGGGACCAGAGACTGGAGACAGTGAGCCAGCCAACCAGGAAGACTGACTCTATCTTCCTCACTGAGTCCCTCTATCACTTCTCTTGTAGTTGAGCCTACAGTGACTGTGTATCCTACGAAGACCCAGCCCCTGCAGCACCACAACCTCCTGGTCTGCTCTGTGAATGGTTTCTATCCAGGCCACATTGAAGTCAGGTGGTTTCGGAATGGCCAGGAAGAGGAGGCTGGGGTGGTGTCCACAGGCCTGATCCGGAATGGAGACTGGACCTTCCAGACCCTGGTGATGCTGGAGACAGTTCCTCAGAGTGGAGAGGTCTACACCTGCCAAGTGGAGCACCCAAGCTTGACGAGCCCTGTCACCGTGGAATGGAGTGAGAAGTTTTCTGACCTCCTAAGTTCCTCACCCACCCACTTTGCTTTTCCTGAGTGTCAGGGTTCTCTCTCCTTACACCATGTTTTCATTTGCTCCATGTTCTCTTCTCTTCAGCACGGGTCACTGGGGGTAGCCGAGTGATAAGCTGTCATAGAAATCCTCTGGTAGTTTCTAGATATCCTGTGATCATTTCTACAGATCCTACATTCCTTGGAGAGAGGCAGTTATGCCTGGCAGGCAGAAAAGCAGTTGTCCATGTTTTGACATTTTACATAGCTCACAAGTCACGGTCCCGTCTTCACCCTGGGCACCAGTCTCCCGCCTTGGGCTGGGCTTGTGCTTCGGGCACTGTTGCTCTGAGTTGTTCACTGTGATCTCAGAAGAGGCACATCCTCTACATTGTAGGGACCTTCCTGACATGAAGAGAATCCAATCTTGGATTCTTTCTATTAGCTCTGTCACGCTGCACAAGCTAGTTGAACTTCATGGAGTCCGAGCTTCCTCATCCATAGATGTTGAAGTAGCGGATTTGTCAGAGCTGTGATATTTAAAAAGTTCAGTGCCTAAACTTTATATCTACTCAATGTGATTTTAAATTTCTTTTCCAGAAATTGCCAATTATTCTGCTTCTTTAGGGCAGCCTTCCTTCCTCATTCTCAAAATTCTCAATCCCAGAGTCTCCATCAGAGAAGTTGGATTTGGGGTAAAAATCATTAAAACTGCTTCTTCCCTCAGGGGCACAGTCTGAGTCTGCACAGAGCAAGATGCTGAGTGGAATCGGAGGCTTTGTTCTGGGTCTGCTCTTCCTCGTGGTGGGGCTGTTCATCTACTTCCGGAATCAGAAGGGTAAGGCACCTGTTGGTAGCTGAGACTCCCCAGAGACCCCATGGGGGAGAAATACAGCTTTGATCAAATAATCTCTCTGTGCACCAGTGGCCCTGTATGAAGCCTTTCTTTCCCAATTTGACCTCAGATTTCCTAGGAATCCAGAAATCAGCAGTCCATGGTTACCATGTTACAGCATAAGAGGTTATGGCCTATAGAGATAAGAGGTTAACAAGCATGGAGATCTTGGGTTGAGATCCTGGGCCAATTGAAGGAAGAGCCAGTAAAGCTAATGAAATCACACTAGATTTATGGACAGAAACTTCATGGGTCACATCTGTCGCTTTCTTCTCCACCCTGGAATCATGTGATGTGGGTCGTGCTGTTAGAGAAATCTAAGGAGGCCGGTCTGGGGCTGGGACCTCCTGTGTGGGGACAGATTTACCTCCGTATCTGCTAAGTATACATTTTCCCTTCTCTTTCCCAGGACACTCTGGACTTCAGCCAACAGGTAATTTTGTTTCATCTTCTTTAGATATAGATTTGGTTATCCTGGAACAGGTGGTAAAGGTGAAAGACACAAATAATGGGAAAGACTTTGGATCCAACTTCTAATCAGGCAGTTTACACTGAAGCTTCTTCTCTCCATTTGTAGAAAGCCCGTGTTGTAGAATAGCTTTGGTTCAGGGAGACCTAAGAATATGTTCTTCTTACTGCAGTGCTTTCACTCCAGGCCCTGGGAGATGGGAGAAGAGGCTGCTTGGAGAGATGGGTCTGGAAACAACACTCTGCTCTTTCTCTGCAGGACTCCTGAGCTGATGTGCAGATGGCGATACTCCAGGAAGAACCTTCCTTCCCAGCTTCTTCGCAGAGTGAAAGGCTTCCAGCTCTCATTGCTCCACAAATACAATGCTTTCTCAGATCGGGTTGGCCCGGCTTCAGTGACCCTGCAGCACCTGTCCTCCCTGTGGCTCCCTCTGCCCCGTCTTTGACCTGGAAACCCCAGTGTGACTGCAGTACCTCATCTGCATTCTCTCCAGGTCCCCTTCTATGCAGCCCTTTCTGCCTCCCTTGCATGGGAACTCACCTTCTGCTCACTTGTCCTTATAAGCTTTTCTCAAATAAACATGGGGTGAAAATCATCTGCTTCATATAGCTTCAAGGAAAAGAAGTTTAAAATAAAAAGAAAGGGATGATTCCATCACAATAAAATAATGGTTTTTATTTATAATCCAGAATTTTGTTCAGATGTGGATCATGGAAAGTATCCTTGCTTCATTCCCTGTTTATTCTTGGGCTTTATGCGTTCTATAATTAGGCATGTTTTCTGGATCTAAGAGGAAGCCCTTAATGACACATATGATGTTGGTGTCCTACCTCTCTGTGTTCTCAAAGACAAACACACAAGTCCCTTTGCACCACAGGATAAGGAAAGGGGACAAAAAATATCAGAAATGCAAGTAACATGTAAGGATATGATGCCCTCAGAATTTTTATAATCACATTCTTTTGTCTCCTCTGGATTTTTTTAAAGATTTTATTTTATGTATTTACCTGAGAGAGAGAGGGAGAGCACAGAGGAGAGTGAGAGGGAGAAACAGATTCCCTGCTAAGCAGGGAGCCCCATGTGGGGCTTGATCCCAGGACTCTGGGATCATGACCTGAGCTGAAGGCAGACATTTAACTGACTGAGCCACCCAGGTGCCCCTGTCCCTGATTTTTAATTTTATTTTTATATTTTTATTTATTTCTAGTTTTTAAATAGGCACCACACCCAATGGTGCATGAACTCATAACCCTGAGATCAGGAGTTGAATGTTCCATTGACTGAGCCAGCCAGGTGCCCCATTCCCTGTTTTTTTTATAAGAAAGTATCTAAACCTGAGTAAACCCCTTTCATTATACTGATGGTGGGCTCTATCTATACTTCCACCCTTTTCTGTCTCTCAGATAAACTCAGTGGCATGCTGACACTTTGGCTTGGTATGCAGCCTTCCCTATAACTAAGTCTCAGACCATCAGGACAAAGCCACAACTCTAGGGGAAAAGATGCATTTCTGACCCTTCCAGATTGTGTGTAAACTTACTGTCTACAGGAATATCCCAGATAGATATTATCTTAGCAGAAATCAGAAGCAGTGCTGGGAAAGAAAGGGGAAATTATGAATCTCTGATGGCCATACAAACAATGAAATACTATGCAGCTGGAAGGAAAAATAACATCCTGTGATAGAATAATCTCCAAAAGGCATTTGTATAGGTACGAGAGAGTTTGTACAGTACCCAACATTTTGTTTAATGAGATAGAGGAAGAGAATAGGAGTATATAGCTATATCAACTCATTTTATCTATATCATCCATCTGTCATTATCTCTATCATCTACCTAATCTATATACTTTGCTATATATTACAATGGAAGGATTTTTAAAAAATGGTTGCCTCCAGGGCAAAATGAGTGAATAGGTTGAGGGGAACAGAGACCAAAGCTGGAATTTTCTGAATATGTTTTCTTTAATAGTTTTAATTTGATGAAACTTCAAATATTTTATGTGATAAAAACTTTAAATAAAAAGTTTAGAAAGACAATACATAAAAACTAAAACCAAACTGTAATGATGAAACAAATGTGACAAAAATTATATGGTGGGAAACAAACTACAATGTAAACCAAATATTTTTGGTGGTTTGATAGAACACTGTGGAACTGTAATTGTAAATCAGTATGTAGTTCTAAATTCCATAGACTTCAATAATATAAGAGTTGGAAATGTTTCAGAGAAATGCACCTAAATTGGTTAAGGAAATGATGAGTGCTGCTATCATAGTCTATCTGAAGAGTCATTTTGAAATGTAAATCAAGTCTAAAGAGTAGACAATAGGGGCGCCTGGGTGGCTCAGTCAATGGGCATCTGCCTTAAGCTAGGGTCATGATCCCAGGGTCCTGGGATCGAGCCCCACATCCGGGCTCCCTGCTCCGTGGGAAGCCTGCTTCTCCCTCTCCCATTCCCCTGCTTGTGTTCCTTCTCTTGCTGTGTCTCTCTCTGTCAAATAAATACAATCTTTAAAAAAAACAACACCAAAGAGTAGACAATAGATTCAGAAGTTCATTTCAAGGTAATAGTGATTTCAACACAATTTCTCCACTATCAGAGACAGCTATAATTATCAAGCCCTTTCAAAGTTTATTTTATATATACTTTAGTTCTATCATGCATTATTTGTGTGAAACAGGTTATCATCCTGTGGGAATTTAATAAGCTAACATACATGTATTCAATATATATATATGGTTTAATCAAATCCTGTTTGATCTCAGGGTTGCAACTTTACTTTTGTTGTGTTCTCCGAGATGAAGAAGTGAGTTGTCTCATTTACCTTAGATCTCTGATGTCACATTATAATGTAGAATTAAAATGCATGGCAGGAATATTTCAGTGGAGATGCTTTCTGTTGCTAGTGGAGAAAAAAAAAAACAATCTAATTTGCTTTATTTTTCTTTAACTCCTTGTCTCACATAGCAGACAGACCCAGGGTAGCCTATCTCCAGAGCTGGTCACTTCATCAGGCCAGTGGTGTCACCAATGATCCTGGGAATTTGCATCTCATCTCTATCATACACCACATGTCAGTGTTCTTCAAATGGTAGTAGGATACCTGCAGTAGCTTTAGGTTTCATTTTCTTTTCTTTTTTTTTTTAATTATTAACATATAATGTGTTATTTCTTTCGGGGTACAGGTCAGTGATTAATCAGTCTTACACAATACACGGCATTCACCACAACACATACCCTTCCCAATGTCCATCACCCAGCCACCCCATCCCTCCCACCCCCCTCCTCTACAGCAACCCTCAGTTTGTTTCCTGAGATTAAGAGTTTCTTTTGGTTTGTCTCCCTCTATGGTTTCGTCTTGTTTCGTTTTTTCCTCTATTCCCCTATGATCCTCTGTCATGTTTCTCAAATTCCACATATCAGTGAAATCATATGATAATCATCTTTCTCTGATTGACTTATTATGCTTAGCATAATACCCTCTAGTTCCATCCACATCATTGCAAATGGCAAGATTTCATCCTTTCTGATGGCTGAGGAATATTCCATTGTCTATATATACCACATCTTCTTTATCCATTCATCTGTTCATGGACATCTAGGCTCTTTCCATAGTTGCGCTATTGTGGACATTGCTGCTATAAACATTGGGGTGCACGTTCCCCTTCGGATCACTACATTTGTATCTTTGGGGTAAATACCCAGTAGTGCAATTGCTGGATCGTATGGTAGCTCTATTTTCAACTTTTTGAGGAACCTCCATACTGTTTTCCAGAGTGGCTGCACCAGCTTACATTCCCACCAACAGTGCAGGAGGGTACCCCTTTCTCCGCATCCCTGCCAACATCTGTCGTTTCCTGACTTGTTAATTTTAGCCATTCTGACTGGTGTGAGGTGGTATCTCATTGTGGTTTTGATTTGGATTTCCCTGATGCCGAGTGATGTTGAACACTTTTTCATGTGTCTGTTGGCCATTTGGATGTCTTCTTTAGAGAAATGTTTGTTCATGTCTTCTGCCCAATTTTTGATTGGATTATTTGTTCCTTGGGTGTTGAGTTTGATAAGTTCTTTATAGATTTTGGATACTAGCCTTTTATCTGATAAGTCATTTGCAAATATCTTCTCCCATTCTGTCAGTTGTCTTTTGGTTTTGTTGACTGTTCCTTTGCTGTGCAAAAGCTTTTTATCTTCATTAAGTCCCAATTGTTCATTTTTGCCCTTGCTTCCCTTGCCTTTGGCGATATGTCTAGGAAGAAGTTGCTGTGGCTGAAGTCGAAGAGGTTGCTGCCTGTGTTCTTCTTAAGGATTTTAATGGATTCCTGTCTCACATTTAGGTCTTTCATCCATTTTGAGTTTATTTTTGTGTATGGTAAGGAAATAGTCCAGTTTCATTCATCTGCATGTGGCTGTCCAATTTTCCCAACACCATTTGTTGAAGAGACTGTCTTTTTTCCATTGGATATTCTTTCTTGCTTTGTCGAAGATTAGTTGACCATAGAGTTGAGGGTCCATTTCTGGGCTCTCTATTCTGTTCCATTGATCTATGTGTCTGTTTTTGTGCCAGTATCATACTGTCTTCATGATCACAGCTTTGTAATAGAGCTTGAAGTCCGGAATTGTGATGCCTCCAGCTTTTCTTTTTCTTTTTCAACACTCCTCTGGCTATTCGGGGTCTTTTCTGGTTCCATACAAATTTTAGAATTATTTGCTCCCTTTCTGTGAAAAAAGTTGGTGGTATTTTGATAGGGATTGCACTGAATGTGTGGATTGCTCTAGGTAGCATAGACATTTTAACAATATTTGTTCTTCCATGAGCATGGAACATTTTCCATTTCTTTGTGTCTTCTTCAATTTCTTTCATGAGTATTCTATAGTTTTCTGAGTACAGATCCTTTGCCTCTTTGGTTAGATTTATTCCTAGGTATCTTATGGTTTTGGGTGCAATTATAAATGGGATTGACTTCTTAATTTCTCTTTTCAAGTATATCCAATACAAGCCTTTCTCAAGAAACAAGAAAGGTCTCAAATACATAGCCTAACCCTACACCTAAAGGAGCTGGAGAAAGAACAGCAAATAAAGCCTAAGCCCAGCAGGAGAAGAGAAATAATAAAGGTCAGAGCAGAAATCAATGAAATAGAAACCAAAAGAACAGTAGAAAAGATCAATGGAACTAGGAGCTGGTTCTTTGAAAGAATTAATAAGATTGATAAACCCCTGGCCAGAGTTATCAAGAAGAAAAAAGAAAGGACCCAAATAAATAAAATCATGAATGAAAGAGGAGAGATCACAACCACACCAAAGAAATACAAATAATTATAAGAACATATTATGAGCAACTATATGCCAACAAATTAGACAATCTGGAAGAAATGGATGCATTCCTAGAGATGTATAAATTACAAAAACTGAATCAGGAAGAAATAGAAAACATGAACAGACTCATAACCAGCAAGGAAATTGTCAAAAATCTCCCCAAAATTTATAAGGGAGAACTAAATATTTTCAAGTGTTTCCAGTCCCCCACACATTGGGAGTACCATGGGATTATAGCGGTAGTCTCAGATAAACCATACTTCATCCTTTTGGGTGAGCCTGTCTTTCCTGACACACTGGAATGATGGGAGCAAATAATCTTCTTTAGAAGGAGATGTTAGATAAGGCAGAGGAGAAAAATTTCATGTAAGGAACCTATATTATCTGGTACTATTAGTGTTTTTAATTTTAATTATTTCCTCATGAAGGATGATAGATTGTTGAGGGGCAGCATCATCAAGGTTTTGAGGTTTATTTTTTTTTAATACAGGGTATTAAATGGCAGCTATAAACCCAATTACAATTGAAAACATCTACTAAGCGAGAGGATTATTTGTTTGTTCTTAGAAGTTAGTGTGCTGATACTTAATTTTTTAAGAAAAAATATATTTTCCAGAAAATGTTCAAACAAAAACATTAATGAATATTAAGTTTGATAAGGGGCTAAAACCTGTTGTACATCAATTTTGATAGGCACTCTTTTTGGAATTGATTCATTAAATACACCAGTACAGAAGTGTCCAGAATTAGATTCTGAACAGTTGAAGTTTAGTTTAAAATAGAGCAGTTCAGACATATACAATGGGGAATAAATAGTCTCTTCAATAAACGATGTTGGGAAACTGGACAGCAACATGCAAATAAATGAAAATGGATCATTATCTCACTATATACACAAAAACAAACCCAAAATAGATTAAAGACATGAATGTAAGATCTGAAACCATAGAACTCCTGGAAGGAAACATAGGCAGTCATCACCTTGACATCTGTCTTGGTGATGATTTTTTGGATTGGGCACCAAAGGCAAAAGCCCATAAAAGTAAAAATGAAAAGTGCAACTCCATCAAACTAAAAAGATTTTGTGCAGCAAAGGAAGCCATCAACAAAATGAAAATGCAACCTACGAAATGGGAGAAAATATTTGCAAATCATTTTTCTGGTGAGGGGTTAATACCCAAAATACATAAAGAACTCATTCAACTTAATAGCAAAAAACCCCCAATCAAATTAAAAATTGGGCAGAGGATCTGAATACACATTTCCCCAAAGAATACATACCATTGAACAACAGGCACATGCAAAGATGCTCGATATCACTAATCATCAAGAAAAAGCAAATCAAATCCACAATGACATATCACTTCACACTTGTTAGAATGGCTATTATCAAAAAGACAAGAAATAACAAGGGTTGTTGGCAGGGATGTGACAAAATGAACCCTTGTGCACTATTGGTGTGAATGTAAATTGGTGCAGCTACTATGGAAAACAGTGTGAAATTCCTCAAAAAGATTAAAAATAGATGTTTCATAAGATCTAGCAATTCCATGTCTGGGTATTTAATCAAAGAAAATTAAAACACTAACTTGAAAAGATATTTGCATCCCCATAGTCATTGCAGCATTATTTACAATAGTGAAGATATGGAAATGACCTAAGTGTCCATTAAGAGATGAATGGATAAAGCAAATATGGTATACATACATCAACAAATATTATTCAGCCATAAGAAAGAATGAAGTTTTGCCATTTGTGACACCACCAATGGACCTTGAGGACATTATGCTAAGTGAAATATGTCACACAGAGAAAAGTAAATTAGAGTGATCTCATCTATATGTTGAACCAAAAAAAATAAAAACCAAAAAGGAAAATACAAAAAGCCAAGCTCACAGACACAGAGAACAGATGGGTGATTGCCAAAGGTGGGAAGTTGAGGGTGGTAAAATGAGTCTGATGTTTGTAGTAGGGTAGCTATTCTTTCTTTAAAAAAATTTTTTTTAAAGATTTATTTATTTATTTATTTGACAGAGAGAGTGAGAGAGCACAAGCAGGGGGAGCAGTAGAAGGAGAGGGAGAAGCAGGCTCCCCGACGAGCAGGAAGTCCAATGTGGAACTCGATCCCAGGACCCTGGGATCGTGACCTGAGCCGAAGGCAGATGCCTAACCATCTGAGCCACCCAGGTGCCCGGTAGCTATGCTTTCTTAGATCAAGAAAATTCCCTTTTAATAGAATTTTTTAAATCTAGAAATAGAAAAATTAAGTACAGGTGTTGAATTATGTCAAATGATATTTTAAGATTCTATCAAGATGGTTGTATTTCTTGTCTCCTTCTTTAACTTAGTATGATAAATTGCATTAATTAATTCTTAAATGTTAAAACAACCTTGCAGTCCTGGAGTAAATTCCACTTAGCCATGATGTATTGTGCTTTCTGCATATCACTGGATTCAATTTGATAATTTTTTCTTAAGAATTTGGCATCTGTCTTTATAAGAGTGATGAGTCAGTCTATTTCTTTTGGTTACAGTGTCCTTGTCAGGTTTTCAAATAAAGCTTATCCTGGTCTCACAGAAAATATTTGCAAATGTTTTCTTTCTTTTTACTTTTTTGGAAGTTTGTATAAATTAGGGTGGTTTCTTTCTTAAATATTTTTAAAAATTTACTGGAGAGCTAAACCTGGGGTTTTGTTTTGGAAAAGATTTACATAATGGACTTATTTTCTTTATTAGACATGGGACTCTTTATTTTATAAATCATTTGTGAGCTTTGGTACTTTGCACATTTTGAGTAATTTACCCACTACACACAAATTTATTTTTGTGAACTTATTCATAATATTTATTATTATTACTTCATGATAAAGAATCTGTGGGACTACAACTAAAGAGAAAATATTTCTGTTACTGGAGTTCCAGAAGGAGATGAAAAATAGGTGATACTGAAAAAGTTTTTGAGGGAAACTTGACTGAATATTCCAAAATCTGGCAAAAGACATGCACCTAAAGATTCAAGAAACTGTGTAAACTGAAAACAAATAGTAAGATGGTCAACATAAGCCCTCACATAATAATTGCGTAAAATGCAAATGATCTAAAATCATCAATGAACAAACACCAGATTGGAAAAAAATGACCCAACTGTGTGCTGTCTACAACAAGCTCACTTCAAATTTAACAATATAGGAAGGCTGAAATAGAAGAATGGAAAAAGATAAGCCAAGAAAACAATTACCAAAAAAGAGTAGAGATGGCCTATGAGTTAAAGTAGGATTCAGATCAAAGAATATAGCCAGAGATGCAGAGAGACAATATATAATAATCTTCCAAGAAGACATAGCAATCTTAAATTTGTATGTACCAAACAACAGAGTTGCAAAGTAGGTGAAACAAAAACTGATAAACTGAAAGAAGAAATATCTGTGTACAAATACACAGATATACTTGAAGGTTTCGACAGTCTTCTCTGAACAATTAATGAAACCATTAGACAGAAATTCAGCAAGACTATAGAACTCAACACCATCAACCAACATGATCTAATTGACACTTTTAGACCATTCCACCAAACAGGAAGAGAATACACATTCTTTTCAAGTGTCTATGTAATATTTGTGAAGATAGATGGTCTCATGGGCCATATAGGAACTTCAACAAATGCTAAAGAACTGAAATCTTACAGACTGTGTTCTTTGCATACAATATAATTAAGCTAAAAATCAGTAACAGAGGGGAACCTGGGTGGCTCAGTGGGTTAAGTGTCGGACTTTTGATCTCAGCTCAGGTCTTGATCTCAGGGTTTGAATTCAAGCCCCATGTTGAGCTCTACGCTGGGTGTGGAGCCTACTTAAAAAAAATCAATAATAGAAAGATAACCAGCACAACTCCTAACTCTTGGAAACTGAACAACATACCTCTGGGTCGGGAAGGATGTCTTAAGGAAAATATAAAATACATTGAACCAAATGAAAGGGAAAATAGAATAACAATACATTTTGAAAAATATATATAAATTTGTGACGCATAATTAAAGCAGTAATTAGAAAAATACATGGTATGAAATGCATACATTAAAAAAGAGAAAAGATCCCATATCAATAATCTATGTTCCCACCTCAATAATGTAGAAAAAGTAGAAGGAAATTAACTTAAGCAGGCTGAAGAGAAGAACTAGTACATGTAAGAGCAGAAATGAACAAAACTGGGAAAAGAAAACAATAGAAAAAAAATCAATGACACCTAAAGCTTGTTCTTTGAAAAGACAGATGGAATTAACAGACTTCTAGGAAGATTGATTAAGAAAAGAGAGAAGACACAAATTAACAATTTCAGGAATGTTAGACTGTGAAGGGACTATAAAGTATCCTAGAAAGTGTGAGGGCACTTTGAGATTGAAAAACAAAGGACGGAACTCCACACAGTTCATAGAGATTTATTCAGGGTAATATACAGACAGGAAGGATCCAGCAGTTGGCAGCCCAGATAGCTGTGCAGCTAGTCTTAGATTACGGATTTTATAGAGTGGGGGGACATACAGGAGGGCGTTGTAGTGAGATCAGGGGTTTGACAAAGTTAATTCATAGTCAACATTTAACAGACCTTTTGACACCATGCGTGCACAGGAGGGGGAAAAAACTGTTATTTCTAACAGTTATGTAAACAGATATGTGGAAGACTGGAATAAGCCTCGTTGCACTCTGGTCATGGCCTACAATTCTAAGGAGTACACATTAACCTCCAAGGGGCCTGGGACATGCAGCCCTGAGGGAGTCACTAAAAGGACGTGGACAAGATAGCAGACCAAAGAAGGATCAGTATTGTCAGTTCTCTTACCGCAGCACCTTTATAGGCTGTACAATCTTTACATGGCAATCTTCCATGATTGCCCCGAGCCAGATATTAGGAAGTGACTTGCATCCTTATATCCCAGAAACAATATAATAGCAACACAAAACTGACATAAGACAAAAGAAAATACTTCAACTATAGTTCCCCAGCAAACTGGAGAAGACAGAAGCCATGTAGTGAAGGCATCAGTAAAAGAGATCTTCTCTAAATGATTAATAACCTTTTGCATATAGGACATTATGTTCAGTATTCCACAGATGTGGCAGTTGGAACAACTGTGAATTTCAGCACTGTTGGTGACCTATGACAGGCAGATGTTTCCCAAGGCAACGGGGAGGGACACCAGCAGTGTGAGGCCAGGGACGATAAGACAAATGTTTTAAAGGCAATCCATATGGCCAATCTTCATTTAGCAACAACACAGTAGTTGTTTGGTCCCCATGAGCCAATATCCTGGCTTTAGGTATCCTTCCTGGGGAATGAAAGCATATATTTTGTCCCTTAACATCATCAGAGCCTTTGCCTCTATTATACATGGGCGTTTGGGGTGAGACCCATAATAATCCCACCTCATTAGCAAGTATCAGAGGTTCAGAGGCAGTTATCTGTGTGCATGTTGGACTCTGGGCCAATATAAAACAAGAGACAAAGGTAGTACTGGATGTGAGACCTTTACCCCAATGGATTAGAACACCAAGCCACTAGGAGTGGGGGGGAGGGCATTTTGAGCCAATTTCCAATGAACTAAAGCCTAACTGTTGCAAGATTACAGGTTTCTTGTCTCAAGGAGTTGACGAATGAATCTCGCGGGCACAAAAGGGTGAGGTGAAGTGAGAGTTTATTAGATGAGGGTGAGAACATAAAGGAAAGAAAAAAGCTCTCTAGAGTGAGCAGGGTCCCGTTGCCACTGAGGGCCTTTATGGCCAGTCTTTTATAGAAAACTGACCTGGGAATGTAAATCTTCTTGGTGTTACCACTGACAGCACCATGATTACTTCTTCTCTGAAGTTTAGTAATTTTCAGTGGTCAATTTGTAACTATCATGAAAATATCTCATCTCTGACATTTAAGACAAAGGAGGTGGACTCGTTTTGTTCCCTCATCCCTGGTTTTGCCTCAGCATTTTTCCACATCTGGGATTTCTGTAAGGCTGGTCACGTAACCTCTTACCTGTCTCTCCCTACCTAGCCCTGCTTGTCCCTCGCTCATTCCTCCCTCTGGAATAGTAACCCTAACTGCCCTTAGGGAATGGGACCATGGCTGCTCTGGCTGCTTCTTGCAGAAATGGGGCAGACTGTGCAGCAGTTAGAATCTATTTAGGAGTTGTTCCAGGGGGCCTTGGTATGGCTCCAGGGGCATCATGATGAACAGCAAATGGTACATGCATTAGCACATGCAAAAGAATAAGCATAAAAGAAGTGTTAGGCTCAAAATTGTGATCACATCTCTTAGATAAGATCCCCAATTACCAATTCCATCAAATAGACGAGTGGATATCTTGCTCTTATTTAATTGATCACAAATGTCCCCTATTAATTGGGACACTTTGCGGGAGTTTTCGGTATGTGAAAACAACACACGTGAGGAAATTCTTTCCACCCCAAATGGCCCAGCAATAGTAGATGGTCAGTAGTGGCCCGGTTCTTGAAAAGTCCCTCTCCGACTTCACTAAATTCTTGGTTGAGTGCATCTAATGCCTGGGAAGCATCATTTCGAGTCCTGCTGAGCAAGCATACTATTTTGCTTATTTCATGTTGCAGTCCTAACGTAAGTCCCGGGAGTCCCACCAAAGAAACAGCCAAAGCTATTGGGTCTGCTTCTGATAGGATGACATTATCATTGCAATCTGGTGATAAATGCAGCAGCTTTTTGTCAGCTTTCGGGTTTGGGCAACATTAATTGTCCCATTTGTCCCAGGGAACATAATCCTGTAAAATGTTTGGGAATAGTATAGTATACCTTATCGTGACGAAACAAAGACCAAGCCCTGGGTACGTGAAAATCCACCTGGGGTGATGGAATGTGGAGAATAAAATCACACTGTTGCACTGGGGTGTTGCAATCAATACAAACACAATTAGGTTTTAGTATATGCTTCAGTCGCAGAGGGGGTCTAGGTGCTGCGGTGAGGACAGGATTTTGTCTTTAGGCTTGATTTTAAATTTTGTAGCTTGGCCTGCGTTGCTCCAATGGCAACTAGGTTATTGACAAGTAAGTCTCGAGGAGCATTACTTGCCACTATGCGAAATTGGGACTGATTCGTTATGTTTACACCAAATGTAGCCAAAAGTTACTGGTAGACAAGGATTTTAAGGGGTCAGGGTTAATAATAACATGAGTTAAAGATGAATAGTATTCAGTGTCTGGATTTCCCCTTTGCATTTTCACACACGAATATTCATCAGTATCTAGCAGTATGCTAACAGCTAATTGTATGGAGAAGTTTTCATTTTGCCTCTTAGATTGGTCAGTTAAATTAGTGAAACCACAATTTCTCATGGCCCTTTGTCGGCAGATAGTATGTCTTCCTTTTTTCCATACTAGGGAACCCACTGGTGTGGAACAATCAGACCAACAAGAGTCAGGGGCATCCCTAAAGTAACATTAATAACTTCAGGTGTTAAGACGGTACATTTCAAGGCTGAAGTGGCCTAGATTACAGTCCACATGATGGTTAAGCTTAACATATAGATTACCTTCATGGTGGATTACTTGTCCCTCTTTTTCTTGAATGGTTCACATGAATAAGTGGGAATGTCTTCGGAGGAGGTTGAGGGATCCTTATCTGTATGTTCACTAGTCTAGGGCTTAATTCGAGAGTGATGAATCCAGGACTGGAGACCTGCAACTTTAACAGCAGTAGGAGTAGAAAGGATGACCATGTGTGGACCTTCCAGGTCTCTTTCATAGAGGGGTATATTAGTGGGGATGGTTTTTATGAATATCATGTCCCCTGGTTGACAAATGTGGGGGCCCTGCTGTCTTTCCTGTCCTTCAGAAAGTTGTCTAAGCTGTTGTTGGGCTAAAGGGCTAAAGAAGTGATATGCTGGATCTGAGCATTCAATTTAGGATCTACTAGGAAATCAGTAGAAAGCACAACCATACAGCATCTCATACGGGCTAAGCCCTGATTGAGAGGAGTATTCCATATTCTTTCCAAAGCCATGGGGAGTATATCAGTCCAAGACATCTGGGTCTCCTGGTAAAGTTTTCTTAGGGGCCTCTTAAGGATATCATTCATTTTTTTTCAACTTTTCCAGAAGACTGAGGTCTCTAGGCACAATGGTATTGAATTCCTAAAGCCCTGGAGACCTCTTGGGTCACAGTGGCCTTAAATGAAGGCCCATTATCACTTTGTGTGCCCTTAGGCAGCCCAAATCTGTTTTATTATTTCATTTAAGAACATCTTTATGATTACCTGAGCCTTCTCAGTCCTACATGGAAAGACCTCTACCCAATTGATAAAGGTAACTACCCAGACCAGAACACATTGGAATCCTCAGGATTTGGGCATATGAATGAAATCTCTCCCAGTCCTCAGCAGGATAATCTCCTGTGTGCTGGTGACCAGGAGGAGCTAAAGATTTTGCTTTAGGATTATTCTGAAGAGAGATATACCTGCTGGATTACTTTAGATAATTTGCATGCAGCGAATTACATCTGATACATTTTATGTCTTCCCAGGTGGAAGGTCTGGTGTAAGGATTTCATCATCTTCCAGCTCTGGGATGCTGGCAGCAAGAGTTGCCCTTGTTCTGCAGGCATCCTGATGGCTGGAGAGAGAAAAACTATTTGTTAATCCCCATTGAATCTCTTTGGGGGAATAAGTGAGTCTGAAACTAGGGAGAGATTGTTCCTATACAAGGGGGGCCTCCCTGATATCGGAGGAACCCACAGCTGCCTTCGCTGTAAGGTCTGCCAATCCGTTTCCCTGGGTAACGTCATCTGCCCCCTTTTCATGACCTTTACAATGAGTAACCCCTACCTCCTCAGGCAGGAAGAAGATGTTAATAACCAGTCTATTTCTTTATGAGATTTAATTGGAGAACCATTGGCTGTTAAATAGTTACATTCTTTCCAAACGGCTCCATGAACCAGCAAAACTAGAAAGGCATATTTAGAATCAGTGTACATGTTTACCTGTTTTTCTTTACTTAACTCCAGAGCTGGGGTCAAGTATATCAATTCTGCCAGCTGTGCCCTGGGGTCTGGGGGAAGAGGTTTACTCTCCATTATTTCAAAAGCTGTAACCACCGCATATCCTGCTTTTCGAATTCCCTGCTCTACTTATGAGCTTTCATCTGTATAGAGAGTCCAGTCCGGGTTAATGAGGGCTTTCTTCCGCAAATCCGACCTTGCTGCATAATTTTGAACAATAACTTGTTCACAATCATACTCTAATTCAGTCCCACCTTCCGGGACAAAAGTGGCAGGATTTAATGTTGTACAGGGCTTATGCAGACAGCAGGTCCCTCGAGGAGCAAGGCTTGGTATCTTCAGAGCTGGTTATCCGTCAGCCAGAGGCCTCCTTTTGATTCTAGTAGCCCCGTTAGGTTACGTGGGGCAAAGATGGTAATATCTGCCCCCACGGTTAGCAGAAGTGCCTCGGGTAGTGGAAGAACCACTGCTGCCCCAGCTCTCAGACAGGCCGGCCATCCCCCAGCCACAACATCCAATTCCTTACCAACATACCCCACGGGTTGTTGTGTGGGGCCTCTGGGTTGGGTTACGACTCCAAGAGCCATACTTTTTCTTTCCATAACATATGGATTAAAATCCTTCTCAATGGGAAGGCTCAAGGCTGGGGCTCTCACCAAGGCATGTTTGAGTTCCTCATCTGCTTGAAGGGCTTCAGGTTCCCGCTGTATTATCGAGGTTCCCACCGATTGCGTTTCCATGATTAACTGATACAGGGGGCACGCCAAGCCCCATATCCAGAGATCCATAGTCCGCAGTACCCAGTGATGCCCAGGAACCCTCGAAGCTGCCGGAGAGTAGGAGGTAAAGGGAAGGGTAAGATTGGCTTAATCCTGTCTTCTCCTTGTGCCCGTGTCCCTCTGCCAGCACTAGCCCCAGATATTTTATGGAGACCTGGCACAGCTGAGCCTTCTTCTTCTAGACTTTATATCCCCAGGAGGCCAAAAAATTAAGGGGGGGGGCGGTTGTGCCCTTTTGTGTTGCTAACTCAGGGGGAGCACATACCAGGATGTCATCCACGTACTGTAGCTCAGTTATTTTAGGGAGCTTGAAATCCAAAAGACCTTTAGCTAAGGCTTGACCAAACAGGTGAGGGCTATCCTGAGGTGAAGTCCTGAGGCAGGACTGTCCAGGTTAACTGGGCATCCTTCCCAGTCGGATCCTCGAATGTGAATAAGTATTGGGAATCCAGATGCATAGGGATGCAAAAGAAGGCATCTTTGAGATCCAGGACTGAGAAGCATTTGGTGCTACTTGGAATCTGAGCTGAAAGCGTGTAGGGGCTAAGGCACTACAAGGTGAGTAGGAACCACTGCCTCATTGATTCGGCGCAGGTCTTGTACTGGTCTCCATTCCCTGTTCACCTTTGGGACACAATATAGGTGTATTACAAGGACTATTACCAGGCCATAAAAGAACCTGAGCCTTTAAATTGTTTACAATGGCCTTCAGTCCCTTTTTAGCTTCAGGTCTCAAAGGATATTGCCTCTGGTGTGAAAAAGAGGAAGAGTTCTTTAAATGAATTTTAACTGGAGAAGCTGTTATAGCTTACCTTACTTTTCCTTGTGTAGCCCACACTCGTGAGTCGACTGTGACTTCGGTTAGTGGAAGACAAAGGAGTTGGCCTGGGGTGACCAGAATTGTGGCCTTCATTTGAGCTAATACATCTCTTCCCAACAATGGGGCAAGACTTTCAGGCATGATCAGAAAGGAACATGAAAACATTATCCCCTCCCATATACAACAAAGGGGTTCTGAAAAATAACAAGTTAAGACTTCCCCAAGACACCTCTTACGATTACCTTATGAGCCGTGAGCCGGCCAGGATTGGAGAGAAGGACCAAGCAAGTGGCCCCTGTATCAAGAAGGAAATCAGTTAAGGCTCCTTCTATTTCCATAATTACCCGAGGCTCCTGGGTGGTGATAGTGTTCTGCATGACAGGAGCCAAAAACAAAGCCTCGGGTGCCATTAATCCTGTTGAGCCCCGGGGATGGGACTGATGCCCCAGACCTACATCCGAGGGAGCAGTCTCTTTCCCCATGGCCACCTTGGCATGTTGGGCAAGGCTGAGGGCGCCTCTGAGGACAATCTCGTCGATAGTGTCCCTCCTGTCCGCAGGCAGAGCATCACCTGAAGCCTTTTGGGTCTGTGGAAAGTCCTGTCCTCTCAGGGCCGCAACTAGAAAAACAGCCTTTTTCTGGTCTCTTCTCTCCCTTTCCCGTGCCTCCTGTCGGTCTCCATTAGACTGTATTAGCAGTCTTCAGTAAGGTATCCAGGGAATTATCGAGGCCAATAGGCATTTTTTTTGTAGTTTTCTCCTTATGTCAGGGGCTACTTGGGTGACAGATTCGTCCTTTAGGATCAATTCTCCCTCTGGTGTCTCTGGGGAAAGGGAGGTATGCTGGATTAAAGCCGCTCTCAGCCTATCCAAAAAAGTGGAAGGAGGTTCCTGGGGCCCCTGATAACCTGTGTCAATTTAGAATAATTTAAAGTTTTGCTCTGTCCTTCATAGCCCTTCTAGAATACATGTGAAAGTGCTTCTGTTTCCACATTCCCAGAGAAGTATCATAGTCCCATCCTGGGCCCTCCAGGGGTACAGCCTGCTTCCCCGAGGGGAAGGCCTCCTCTCCTACTGTCGCTCTCTCTCCATATGCCATCATTTGTTCATCCCCAAACGTTTCCGTGGCATGTAGAGCTGTGTTTTGCTCTGTGCTAGTTAATGTCTGATTTAATATTAACATAACATCTTTCCAATCTAGTTCAAATGTCCAGGTTAGATTCTGAAAAACTTCTACATATTGGTCTGGGCTATCTGCGAATTTACCCAGATCCTTTTTTATTTATTTGAAATCCTGTAAAGAGAAGGAAGCATGCACTTTACAGGACCGAATTCACTAGGCCTTTCCGTCAATGGATTTGGTGTCTTGGGTTACTCCTTTACAGAGGGAGTCTCCTTTTCTAACTTCCCAGGGGAAGAGGGGCATGACTCAAGACCTGGGGTCTGGTCCAGGGCCGTTGGGCAGGAACTGCCTTTATTCATACCTTTCCTGATTCTATTTTATCATTTGACATTGCAGCCGGCAGGTTACATGCCCTACATAATTCACTATTATTCCGCGAAGCAAAGAACACCTGGACATATGGGACCTCAGCCCATTTGCCCTCCGCCTACAGTACAAGTCTAATTATAAAAGAGAATTGTCACGAATCCTTCCCTCCGAAGTCCGGGTCTCTCCATCCTCCAATCAATATTGAGGCCAGGCCTGGGAGCAGAAACACTTCATACATTTCTTTTTTAGAGTTTGTGGGTCAAATTTGTCCCAGTTGTGCAGTACATGGTCCAGAGGAGTCCCTGCTGAGGATGGCTTATTTCACATCTTGCAATTCTGGTATCACCTTGTACCCATTATGGAGAGATGAGTGCAAAGGTGTTCCTTATATCAGCTCTCTGCCCCTAACCAAGGTGTCCCTTGGACCCTGCCCTAGAGTGAGAGAGTGGCTGAACACCCTAGGACGTGGAAAGTCAGGCTGGCAGTCATGGCCACTCTGACCTGCACCCGGCACCCGACCCTCCCCCTCCTCTGGACTTCTACCGCATGAAACATATCATTATCTTTTAGGTAGCTCAACCATAGTCAAGGGTGCAAATGGGTAACTAGGGATCTGTGGGCGGGTATGTATGGCTTATGGAGGAGGCTTCCCTGGGCTCTGACCTCCAGGGCCGGTCTCCATCCTTTTACGTGTCTCAGACACCCCATGGTCATTTATGATGTCCAGGGACAGGCTCAGAGCGCCGGATGGCCAGTCCTTCTGTGAGCTCCCTGGATGAGGCCTGAAATTGGTCAGGGGGAATTCTGTCACATGTATCTTGGGAGTTCTCCTGTGGAACTCTCATTCATTTTGTTTGCACTCAATGCTCTGGTAAGAAAAGCCCAATTAAAGGCTTGGTTTATTTTCAGCAATAATGCATCGGAGCATCCCTTCTCCTGTATACCTGATGACCTGCCAGCAGGTGGGTTCCCATTGAGGGGTGTATACCCCTAGCTTTAGCATCATTATAGTTCCACACCTTCTGCTGCTGAAACAGGAAATCTTTCCCTATCTGAAACATAACAATCCCGGATGCCGGTGCAGCCAACTTAGGTGGGACCTGGGCAGTTGGGGACTCCCGAACCCTTCTTAGTTTTAATGCCAATGGACCCCAAGGCAGATAGAAGCCCACAAAGTAGTGAATAACTTCCAAGCAGTCATACGAAGAGATTAATCTGATTTTATCATCATGCCCACCTCTGTTTCTGCACCTGGCAATAGAAAAGGTCCTTCACTAGGCAGCAAAAACGGAGAAGTGGCCACCCATCCATGCCAGATCAAAGGTGCTCTCAAAGGGAAAAACTTTGTAATGGGACATACAGCAACTATGGGACATGTAACGAAACCTGTCAGACCAGTCGTGATGCTGCTTCACCCAAGAAAGGCCAAGAGCCCTAGAGAAAGTATTAGGAAGAATGAAAAATGCTTCTCATTCCAAGAGAGAGTCCCATAGTTGAGGTTCATAGTCTCTATCAGCAGTTATAGAGGTTCTGGTGTGGAGAACACTTCCCATAAGAAGAGAGATGCCATAGGAAAGAGAGAAATTGAACTGGTTAGTTCACTTAGTTGGCAGGGCCAACTTTCCCCTCCTGTGCAGGAAGGGGGATTGGACAAGTCATTCCCAGAGGCCTGTCACCTGAGTCTTAAGACCTGCGGCTGGGCTTGTCGCTCTTATGTGGGGGACAGGTGCCTGGTGTTTTACAGAAGAGGGCTAAGCAGGGGAGAGAAGTCTCCCAGAACATAAAGACAGAGTCCACATTACTGGCCTTCTGATGAACAAAGTGGGATGAAGTTTTCCAGGCCACGCACCAGAAACGTTACAGGGTTGCAGGGTTCTTGTCTCAAGGAGTCAAAGAATGAATGTCACAGACACAAAAGGGTGAAGTGAAGGGAAAGTTTATTAAGTGAATGTGAGAGAAGAAAGGGAAGAGTTCTCTAGAGTGAGAGGAGTCTGAATGGGTTTTTATGGACCGTCTTTTATAGAAAACTGACCAGGGAATGTAAATCTTCTTGGCATCACCACTGATAGCACCATGATTACTTCTCCTTTGAAGTTTGGTAACTCTCAGTGGTTTTGTAACTATCATGAAAATATCTCGTCTCTGACATTTAAGACAAATGAGGTGGTCTCATTATGTTCCCTCATCTCTGGTTTTGTACGCCTTTTTCCACATCTGAGATTTCTGCGAGGCTGGTCCTGTAGCCTCCTACCTATCTCCCTACCTAGCTCTGCTTGTCCTTACTCATTACCATGTGGGAGTCTTGTGGCAAATGTAAAATGAATACTTCTGCAACACTGGAGTGGCCTCTAGTCTCCAAACAGTACCCATACCCACAGTGCCCAGCTATGGGGATGTTGCTTGTTAGATGTCCATATGCTAATGTTTTTACTGGTGTTGATGTGGCCATAAGGAGTCAAATTACCTCTCTTACTTGTGGAGACCATCCTTGGAGGGAACTAGATGACAAATTCTTTAATATATTCTTTATGTTAAGCTAGTGGGGTTGCATCTAGTGATTAATCTCTAGCATAGTGCTGCTTAACTATTTGTTTTACATGTTCCTTTGAATGATAAGCAAGCACTCCTATCCCTTGAGGCTAGGTCTATATGTTCCCTGGCCTATTGGCTGTGCCTGAGGGGGGATATGACTTCTAGTTTTCATTCCTCCATTTGAACTGACAAATGGTCTCTGGCTTCAATTTCCCACTGTCTTTTCACCATTCTCTTTCTTAAGGGATAGGGCAACGATCACTCTAGCTACTTCCTGTTGGAAAAGGGCATAGATCAAGATTTCTGGAATGAAAGTGCCTTGGATCCAATTGCAAATATTCCCTAGTACCAGGTTTAGCCCCCATCCTTCCTAGAGCCATCATTCTGGAACTCTCATGTATAGTCTTAGCATCTTATTCTGCATTTTATAATGAGGTACATTAGGTCAGTTCAGTTAAACAGTTGTCTCATTTCAGGAAGTGGTCCTGCAGGTGGGTTTTCTAAGTTAGACCTATATTGTGCAAGCAGTCAGGTAGAAAATTAGCCAGATATTCAGGAAACCAGAAGAATTCAGGATCCAGTCCAACTGTATAGATAAACAGCAAGCATTTAAAGACATTAATCAGAACTAGAATCTAACACCCATAAAAGTGTGTTACTGAAACACATTTTTTTCTCACTAAAATCACCCTCATTTCCAGCAAAGATAGTCAAAATAAGATGAATTTTTGTGTAAAACAAGGCCAGTTATTTACTTATGTACTTATTTACATAAGTACAGCAAGAATAGAGACTGGTCATATAAGTTTTCTTAAATCTTCTTTGCCAGAACGTTTCATAAGGAATTTCAGATTGAGCTTTCTTTTTCTTTTTTTTTCATATTGAGCTTTCAATAGCCTTTTGAGGCTAAGAGCCAAGCCAAATAGCAAATAGCCTCAGACTCACATGCAATACCTATAGATTTGGGTGAATTCCTCTCTTCTCCAGGTTCCTCAAATATCCCAGGTTCCTGACCTTCCTTACAGGGAACCCTGGAAACAAGATATCAGGGTGATTTTTCCAAGGGTCTTCACTGAGTCCAAAAAGTCAACCTTACTTCCTCAAAGCTGTCTGGTCATATCTGAGTTTGTGCATGTGTTTCTCAAATAGGACATTCCAGTCAAAGCCTTAGTGATATGAGCAATGTTTCCCGGTGTCCTGTTACAAGGAGAACAGATTCTTATGGAGCTTCTGCAAATAAGTATAATTGCCATGAAATTAAGAATACTCACAGAGAATTTCCAAATTCTGGAGAAATCAGGTAGGGAGAAAAATATAAATGTTTGTTTATGAAGGATATTTTACCGCATTTTTATAAGTCATAGATTATATAAGTCTTATTTTATAGCTACAGTAACCAAGTGAATCTGTGTGGTATTGACAGAGAAATGGACATATGGACCAAGGGACAGATCTATGGATGGCAAGAAAAACACACAAAAAATGTTCATATCACAAATTTTAGGGATATGTAAATTAAGACCACAGTAAGCAATCACTATACTTATTTAAACAACTAAAAAATTAGGGAAAAGACAAAATATTGGCAAGGACAATGTCAAGGACACTGGCAAGATCTAGTGAAACTAGATCTCTCATATGTTGTTGGTAGGAATTCAAAGCTATATAACCACTCTGTAAATCGATTGGGTGTTTGTTACAAATGAAATCTTGCCTTTTTGATAAAACTAACAACCACCTATGGAATAAGAGAAGATATTTGCAAATGACATATTTGATATATGGTTAGTATCTAAAATATATAAAGAACTTATAAAAGTCAACACGCCCCCCAAAATAATCCAATTAAAAAATGGGCAGAAGACATGAATAGACATTTTTCCAAAGGAGCCATACACATGAAAAGATACTCAACATCACTCACCATCAGGGAAATACAAATCAAAACTATAATAAGATATCACCTCACAGCTGTCAGGATGGCTTAAGTCAACGACACAAGGAACAACAGGTGTTGGAAGGATGTGGAGAAAGGGGAACCCTCTTGCACTGTTAGTGGGAATGCAAACTGGTGCAGCCACTTTGGAAAAGAGTATGAAGGGTCATCAAAAAGTTAAAAATAGAACTATCCTACAATCCAGCAATTGCACTACTAGGTATTTACCCAAGGATACAAAAATACTAATTTGAAGAGATACATGCATCCCAATGTTTAGAGCAGCATTATCTACAATAGCCAAATCATGAAAACAATCCAAATATCCATTGATTGATGAATGGATAAAGAAGAAGTGGTATATATATATATATTATTACTAGACCATGAAAATGAATGAAATCTTGCCATTTGCAATGACATGGATGGAGCTAGAGAGTATTATGCTAAGCAAAATAAGTCAGTCACAGAAAGGCAAATGCCATATGATTTTACTCCTTTGTGGAATTTAAGAAACAAAATAGACAAGCATAGGGGAAAACAAGAAAGAGGCAAAATACGAAACAGACTCTTAACTATAGAGAACACACTGATGGTTACCAGAGGGCAGGTGGGTGGGGGGATGGGTGAAATAGGTGGTGGGGATTAAGGAGTGCACTTGTGATGAGCACGGGGTGTTGTATGTAAGTGTTGAATCAATAAATTGCACACTTGAAATTAATATTACACTGTATGTTAACTATCTAGAATTTAAATAAAAACTTGAAAAAAAACAAAACAGAGTAATAACTAAAAACTGAAATGTATACTTACCACATGACCTAGAGACTGCAGTCCTAGTCATTTGTCACAGAGAAGTGAGCATTTACATTCATACAAAAACCTATACATAAAAAAACTGTAGTATATCCACCTCATGAAGTAGCAGTAAAAAGGACAAACTATCAGTAGATATGAAAACCTGGGTCCCAAAAGCATCACACTGAGTACAAAAAGCTATTTGGTACTTTCTTATATTTACTCTTTCCTTGTTGAAGTTCTATTTTCACCCATCTTTCATCGCAGTTTGGTGAGCATCTGTATCACCATTATTTTGAACCCTTTACAAGGTAAAATCTTCATTTCTTTAAGGAATTTTCTGGGTTTTATCTTGTTCTTTCATTTGGAATGTATTCTGTTTCTTCATTTTGCCTGATTCTCTGTGTTGGTTTCTCGGCACTAGATAAACAGGCACTTCTCCCAGGGTGGAAGGAGTGGCCCCTGTAGGACCTGTGCCTTATCGTTCAACCTGCACTAGCTCCTGGTGGTCTCTCAAACCTTTGTGATTGTCCAAACAGCCTATTTTATTCTTAGTGGTTCCCGGTAGTTGAGAGTGTGGCAAGACCTGCTGGTGTCCCAGAGGGAGCATGTCAATTACACCTAGATTCAGGCTGATTGGAAGACATACTCAGGCAGTGGCTTTTAAAGTATGCAAATACATACAGTCCTGTGGGACCACAAGCGTCGGCTCTGCTGGCATCAGAGCCAAGCAATCTAGCTGAGTCCTCTGGGTGTGGCAGTCACAAAAATCATGCCAGATGAGTGTTCAAGTTCCTTTCTGGGTGACAGCAGGAGAACTTGGAACGAGGCAGAGTGGGCATGCAAAGATGGCATCCATAAGCATCTGTCCCCTGAATGTACCTCCACAGGCCCCTAGATGGGAGCCAAACCAGAACTCTCCAGTCCAAGGTTCCAAGACAAGCAAATAGGCCCCTCCCACAGAAAGACCGTGGGTGGGTTTCAGTCCGCTATCTGCATAGTGCGTTGGGGGTGACAGCTGCCAAGAACTATCTGCAATAGTTACAGTCCCCTTGGACCCAGAAATGCAAGTCCCCCGGCCACAAAGAGCCAGATGATCAGGGGGTGTCCCCTGGGCAGATATAATGGGCTTCTTGGTCTGTTGCCTCTTGCTGGGCCTTGAGGTTGGTAGCTGGTTAAGAACCACTTCTCCATTGGTTACAGTCCTGTGGGGCCCATGAGCATAAGCCCCACTGGCTGCCAGAATCAAGCAAGATAGGGGAGTCCGCTGGCAGCAGCTGTGAAAATTGGGGCACCAGACAATGGTAATAAGCTCCTTTCTGGGAGATAATGGTGAGCTGGAACTTTCTCTAATGAGTATTAATTACTTACAATGTTAAGTGTGATTTGGTGTTAGTACTTTTCTAGTTTGATATAATAAATCAAATCAATCTGTTCTATGTTCTGGAAGACCTGATAGCTGATATGGTATGAGAATTATTTCTATTTTGAGAAAGAAAAAAGAAAAGATTGCATGAGCCTGAGCCATTAATTAGAAGTATTTTAAATTAAAAATATGTAATTCATGTTTATTTATTTATTTTTAAAATTTTATTTATTTGAGACAGAGAGAGAGAGAGAGAAGCACAAGCGGGGGGGGGTGGCAGAGGGAGAGAGAGAGAAGCAGACTCCCCACTGAGCAGGGAGGTCAACGACATGAGGCTCAATCCCAAGCCCCTGAGATCATGACCTGAGCTGAAGACAGAGGCTTAACTGAGCCACCCAGGCACGCCTGTGATTCATGTTTATATCTCTATTCCGTTTCTGTTATTTAATTTAGGCAGTTTTTATTTCACCACAAAATCATTCACATTACTTTAAACTGTTGGTGTAGTATTTTATGTGATAATCTCCTAAATTCTTTAAAATCTCTATGTACCTGTCATATATTACTTCTTAAAGACAGAATTTTATATGACCTTATATTTTTTATTTCACAATTAATTTGCTTTCATCATAACTTTAGTGTTCAAATCTCCCTAATTTCATTGAGTTGGCTTTATTTATGCTTTTTTTTTTTAACTTTGAGATGAATAAGTAGTTCATTATTTTCACCTTTATTTTTTTAAAGGGTTACGGTACAGCTTTGGTGAAATGAGAAAAAATTTAAATGTAAAACATAATTATAAGGAAGGCTGTCCATTTAATTATTTGCTAAATATCTAACTGTCAAATTTTAGGAAATATTGTCTTCTATGTAGATGTTATACATCCTCAGTACAATTTAGAATCATGATCAAAGAACATGTATACAATTCCCTTTAATAATGTATTGTTTTTTATTGTGGTTTATATATGTTTTATATTGTATTTTATGAAAACTTGGCGAGAAATTTCTATCTATAAAAAACATGTCGTGAGGGGGCGCCTGGGTGGCTCAGTTGGTTGGGCGACTGCCTTCGGCTCAGGTCATGATCCTGGAGTCCTGGGATCGAGTTCCACATCGGGCTCCCTGCTCAGTGGGGGGTCTGCTTCTCCCTCTGACCTTCTTCCCTCTCATGCTCTCTGTCTCTCATTCTCTCTTTCTCAAATAAATAAATAAAATCTTAAAAAAAAAATGTCATGATATTGTACTACTCTACATTATAATTGACATTTAAGTTATTTATATTTATGCTATTATTTAAATTTTTGTTTTTTCTGTTCTCTTGACCTATCATAGAGATGTATGGTTTCATAAAGTTATAAGCTGCAGTTTGGTGTATCTAGTTATTTGCATTTATTTTAACTTTTTAAAAAGAAAATATTAACATTTTGACCCATTTATCTGTTTGTGGCAGAAAACTGTGAACATACAGTAAATTTCAGTAGAATTAAAAAGTAAGCCATAATCCATCAACCAAGTATTTCCAAAGATCTGAGGATTTTTTTTAATATATATTTTGGTAGAATTTTCTTTAAACTATTAATTTTCATGACTACTATAATATTATTTTAGTAATATTATTATAGCATTTTTATACATTTTAACATACATTATCATTTTTGTCACATTTATTGATTTGGGTAAAACTGACTTTTTACTGCTTCTGTATTCCTTTATGCTTTGTTTTTGTGTCATTCCTATTTTTTCTTTTTTAAAATAAGAGAATGTCACTTAATGCATTTGTAGAGCATAGAGCCTTAATATTTAAAATCCATTGTGCTTTCTCATGTTTTTAATTTTGGAGAGTTCTACCATCTGCCTTTTTTGTCATACACAATATCTCTTATGTTTTTCACTGTTTACTTTTAGCACTTCTTTCTTAGTGAATTTCTCTCTTTTTGAGTAAAAGAAGATTGAATTGATTTTATCCACTGTGATAATAGACTATATTTTTTTATTTTTTTATTTTATTTATTTATTTTTTATTTATTTATTTTTTTTTTAAATTTATTTGACACAGAGAGAGAGACAGCGAGAGAGGGAACACAAGCGGGGGGAGTAGGAGAGGGAGAAGCAGGCTTCCCACCGAGCAGGGAGCCCGATGTGGGGCTCGATCCCAGGACCCTGAGGTCATGACCCGAGCCGAAGGCAGATGCTTAACCAACTGAGCCACCCAGGTGCCCCTATATTTTTTTATTTTTAATTTTTTTGAAAGATTTTGTTTATTTATTTGAGAGACAGAGTAGGCGAGAGAGAGAGCACAGGAACAGGGGCAGAGGGAGAGGGAGAAGCAGGCTCCCTGCTGAGCAGGGAGCCCGATGATGCGGGGCTGGATCCCAGGACTCTGGGATCGTGACCTGAGCAGAAGGTAGATGCTTAACTGACTGAGCCACCCAGCTGCCCCATGATAATAGACTATAAAGCTTAATTGTAGGGCTGTTAATTTTTGAAGTTATAAATATGACATTAAACAAGTTATTCAATTGAAGGAAAAATACTCTCACATACAAGAAAATTGATTAGAAGTGCTTTTGTTTTGCTTTTCTCACCCACTCCTAGATATTTAAGAAGTGTAATCAAGGTTCATATAGTGTATCAATTAGGAATGTAATTCACCTAATAAGATAATCTCAGACATGGAGCCCAATCATAGTTATCTTTTAAAATTTATGTTTTACTGAAAGGTTTTGTTTGTATCACATTAAATTTGGTGGAAATGTACATGCAACATATTGTCAGACAAATCAGGTAGGGAGAAAAAGATAAATGTTTGTTTACGATGGAATAGTTTACCATCTTTTTGTAACTCAGAGATAACTTAAGAGAAAAAGATTCCCTCGATTTGGAAAAGCAAACATGATAGAGAACAACAAATGTTTCAAACAAGAGTCATAAAAATTGTAATCATCTTCCTCAATTCTTTCATTCCTTTGTTACTAATTCTAGTGCTGGTGGAATGCAGTTTTTCCATTAGTTCTGGAAATTCTTACTCAGCTTAGTTTTATGATCTGAAGGGTATGAGAAGCCTGTATTCATCAAAAGTCCTTTCCATGAATCTTCTTGAAGATGAAACACATTTACAAGAGCATCAGAGTAAAATAACTGTAAATGACAAAGGTCTCAAAAATGCCATGGTCCAAGACCTGATGAGAGTTCATTGTAACGCAGGTGACAAGAAATCTGGTTATTTTTGTGACACACAACACTTACATATTTAGAATTACTAGTGATGACATTATACCAAGACATAATAAAACTTGAGGAATTTCACATAATTTCTAGGACAGTTTTAGCATTCACCCATGTGATATAACCTGAAAACGTTATTCATCACTTATCTGAAAATGCTTACTTTGTAATTTGACATACCAAATAAATAAGCCTAATTAATTAAGGAGACTTCATCTAGAATTTGAAGTTTTTGAAAGTTGGTAAAAAATATCAGAAGGCTTTAAAGCACATGCCCTAATAGAATCAGGGTTCATGACAAAACTTCAAACCTAATTATCTATTTAACAAAGGTGGCACTGAGAGATTCTAAAGCCAAAAACAGAAGGTTACATAGTCGTTAGCAAAACTTAGCTCTTTTAATATTGAAGAAGACTTAACTTTCTTAAGTAATTGAGGACTTGATAAAGCCAAAACACGGAAACTGTTTTCCCAGGCAGATAAAAAAATATCTTTGTTTACAATTTGCTATCAAGATCAGTCCAATGATCCAAGAAAACTTTATCATCTTAACAGAGAAAGAAACCAGATTTCAATCTTTTACTATTGACTTTCCATAGTAAAACTCATTTACTCCAGTCTTAGTCCTTACCACTCATAAAATTCTTTTTGAAGGATTCTGTTTCCACAACTTTCTATAACCTTTTTAAAAATATTCAAATATTTCCTCTCCCTATACAACCAGTCTCATTTTAGAACAAAATTACTTTCTTTTCCTTCAACAAATGCATCTCTATCTCTCATAATTTTCTTGCCAGGAGCATCCATCTTATTCTCTTTGGACACAGCGATGTTTTCCTTGTTATTTGTAGTCATTTTATTATTTTTGTTAGTACTCTTAGTGCTCAGAAACCTTAATTTTTCGTGAAAACTAAGTAGTAAGCATCTGTAAACTCTCTGTGACACCAGAATTCTCTAGATTGGCCAATTTTTAAATATATTTTACAATATCCAGAAACATGTGCTTCTTTATTGTACCATCTTCCAATAGAGCATAAAACATGTTTACTAAAGATCCCAATTTGTCTTTACCTTCTCTGTAATAAGACAAAAGTAGATAAACCTATGTTTAAAAATTAATGCTTCAGTATTTTATCTTATTTGGAAAAGACTTAGATATCCAAAGGATTTAACCCACTTTATCATTTAACCTAGCAAACTTCAAAGTTTTAGGTCAACAAAGACTTTGGAAGGTATTTAAAGGTTTACCTACAATTTTTAAAATCTTATTTACATTGATTTAATTTACTTATTCTTGACAATTATGCTTAGATTACCCATAAAAACTTTATAAGATATCAAAGTTACTCATTTTCTGGAGCTATATTAACAAAAAACATTTGTAACAGAAAGCATATCAATTTACTTGACTTAGGTAAATGCAGTCAGAATAAATGTTTTAATTGCAATGCTTATGAATGTGAAGGCATGTCTATCTTAAGTAAACCAATAGCCTTAAATTAGCTTTAATAGTGAATATTTTTCTGGAGCATATGACCTTGAGAAATATTTGGATTATTTTCTATCTTTTTGGGTTTTAGAACACCTAATTCTTATAAACACTTGTCTTCAAACCAACTGAATAGAGCTATTATACAAATTAATTTTATCAATAACATCCAGAGGTAGAACAATATCTCATATTTATAACATATATATAAACACAGATGTAAAGAGCTTAATAGTTAAGATTTGTATTTATCCTTGACAAGTAACCTTCTGGAAGCTGTGGGTTAGATTTTGAGCAAGGTTACTAATTCTAGTGCTGGTGGAATACAGTTTTTCCATTAGTTCTGGAAATTCTTACTCAGCTGGGTTTTATGATCTCTCTAATCATTTGTATTTTTAAAAGCTCCCACACATCTTTTGGCAACCACCCCATCCCCCTCCTGAGAGTTCTTTTTTCCTTCAGGCTTAGGAACAGAGAATGGTCTAGATAAGAGTCCCCAGAGAGGCTGAGGACTTTGAATTGTTTCTGGGCCCAGATTTCATGTTTTGCAAAGATGCGCAAAGTAAGGACAGTTTATTTCAATCTCTCAAGGAATTGGGCTGTGACTTAAAAGATGTCATAGGTTGATCCGTCCATCTGACCACTTTCCTTCAATTTGCTTCTCTCCCTCTGGGTACATAGTTCTAATTTGAACTTGGGGAGGAGGCCTTCAAAAAAAATCCTAACAGGCTCTGAATATCAGCTTCCACTCTGGCCAGCTTTTGACCTCAGAGCCATCATTGCCTTAGCCTGGTGAGGAGAAGGAGGATTCTGATTTTATGTCTCGATCCCTGGCATCTCATTTAAAAGATAAGAAGAAGGTAGAGTAGTACGAAGTATGAAGGAGGTGATATATTTTTAACTCAATTTTGTCACTATTTCACTCAGGTTGTTTAGTTTAATGAGCAGCTTTCTCAGCTTAGATGAGCAAATCGACTATTTAAGTAGTTTAAAAGGCCCTCATTAGGCCATTTAAAATCATCCTCTATTAACTTCATAAAACCTTTCTTCTGGCTTCCTTCACTGAGGATTTCTAGGCCTCAACTTGAGGAGCATTCAACCCCCTGGAGCATTTACCAAAGTGTTCTTTCTCTCAAAACCCTTCATTTGAGTGCTCCTCCAGTCCTTGCCATCAATAAGACAGAAAGCACTGATTACTGTGGCAAAGCCTCAAAAGGGCCACCAAGAGCATAAGCATGAGTGCCCCTGCTTATACCAGGTATCTTTTCCCAACCCAGAAGGAAAGACTTCCACTCAACTACTTATCAGCCTGAAAAGCTGCACTCCACCTGATCCTCAACCTGAGGGCTTCAGTTCCCTGCCCGCCCATGGAACTATTCAAACAAACAAATAGCATCTCCTGGGGGGCGGCCAGGGGGCATCTTACCTTCTTGCACCTACATAGCCTGCCTCTCACAGCCCTGATGATTCACTGTGTTCCTGAGTGCAACCCTCATGGGGCCCTGCATGGAATGCAGTGTCCTTCTCCCTCAGGCTGTGAGTACATGTAGCAAACTTCTATCGATCTCATCTGTCCATGTTGGGTGTTGTGTTTTCAGCCATCTCATACTATTTAGGGTGGGGGACGCCTCCTTCATCAGCAGGATGAATTTAGGAGGTGTTCAGAACACAGGCATGTCAGAAAGGAAGAAATAAAACTATCTTTATGCTCATTTGATGTGATAGTCTCCATAAAATATCCCAAGGAATTGCTCCCTCACCAAACACACACTCAAAAAAAAACCCCTAGAGAACTAATAAGAAGGCAGGATTCAAGGTCAACAGAAAAAATCAATTGAGAGTGTAAAACAAAAATTAAAAATACAACACTATGTATAATCATTTAAAAAAAAAGCAGAGAAAAACTAAAGTAAAATTCTAAGAGAACATGCACAGGACTTCAATCAGAAATGCTGATGAGGGCGCCTGGGTGGCTCAGTTGGTTAAGCGACTGCCTTCGGCTCAGGTCATGATCCTGGAGTGCCAGGATCGAGTCCCGCATCGGGCTCCCTGCTGAGCAGGGAGCCTGCTTCTCCCTCTGACCACCCCCCCTCTCATGCGCTCTCTATCTCATTCTCTCTCAAATAAATAAATAAAATCTTAAAAAAAAAAAAAATAAAGTGACTTAAAAAAAAAAAAAAAAAGAAATGCTGATGAAAGAAATCAGAGATTAGGGGTACCTGGGTGGCTTAGTCGGTTGAGTGTCTGCCTTAGGCTCAGGTCATGATCCCAGGGTCCTGGGATTGAGGCCCCTTTGGGCTCCCTGCTCAGCGGGGAGCCTGCTTCTCCCTCTCCAACTGTCCCTCCCCACCCCCTGCCTGAGCTCTCTCTCATGCTCTCTCTCAAATAAATAAATAAACTTTCTCAAATAAATAAATAAAATCTTTAAAACCTTTAAAAAATAAAAAAACAAAGAAATTGGAGATCTAAATAAGAGACTTACCATATGCATGAGCTGAAAAACTGAACATAGTAAAGATGTCTCCTCCCAAATTGATATCCCTGTTTAATGCAATTAATATCCAAATCTCAGCAAAATTCTTTTTTTTTTTTTGTGGTTTTCTAAAATTCTGCAAGTTTTTATTTTTTTATTTTTTTATTTTTTTTTAAAATTTTTTTTATTGTTATGTTAATCCCCATACATTACATCATTAGTTTTAGATATAGTGTTCCATGATTCATTGTTTGTGCATAACACCCAGTGCTCCATGCAGAACGTGCCCTCCTCAATACCCATCACCAGGCTAACCCATCCTCCCACCCCCCTCCCCTCTAGAACCCTCAGTTTGTTTTTCAGAGTCCATCGTCTCTCATGGTTCTTCTCCCCTTCTGATTTCCCCCCCTTCATTCTTCCCCTCCTGCTACATTCTTCTTCTTCTTTTTTTTTCTTTCTTAACATATATTGCATTATTTGTTTCAGAGGTACAGATCTGAGATTTAACAGTCTTGCACAATTCACAGCGCTTACCAGAACACATACCCTCCCCAGTGTCCATCACCCAGTCACCCCATCCCTCCCCCCCCACCCCCCACTCCAGCAACCCTCCATTTGTTTCCTGAGATTAAGAATTCCTCATATCAGTGAGGTCATATGATACATGTCTTTCTCTGTTTGACTTATTTCGCTCAGCATAATACCCTCCAGTTCCATCCATGTCGTTGCAAATGGCAAGATCTCATTCCTTTTGATGGCTGCATAATATTCCATTGTATATATATACCACTTCTTCTTTATCCATTCATCTGTTGATGGACATCTTGGCTCTTTCCAGTTTGGCTATTGTGGACATTGCTGCTATAAACATCGGGGTGCACGTACCCTTTCGGGTCCCTACTTTTGTATCTTTGGGGTAAATACCCAGTAGTGCAATTGCTGGATCATATGGTAGCTCTATTTTCAACTTTTTGAGGAACCTCCATACTGTTTTCCAGAGTGGCTGCACCAGCTTGCATTCCCACCAACAGTGTAGGAGGGTTCCCCTTTCTCCGCATCCCCGCCAACATCTGTCATTTCCTGACTTGTTAATTTTAGCCATTCTGACTGGTGGGAGGTGGTATCTCATTGAGGTTTTGATTTGGATTTCCCTGATGCCGAGCGATATTGAACACTTTTTCATGTGTCTGTTGGCCGTTTGGATGTCTTCTTTGGAAAAATGTCTGTTCATGTCTTCTGCCCATTTCTTGATTGGATTCTTTGTCCTTTTGGTGTTGAGTTTGATGAGTTCTTTATAGATTTTGGATACTAGCCCTTTATCTGATATGTCATTTGCAAATATCTTCTCCCATTCTGTCAGTTGTCTTTTGGTTTTGTTGACTGTTTCCTTTGCTTTGCAAAAGCTTTTTATCTTGATGAAGTCCCAATAGTTCATTTTTGCCCTTGCTTCCCTTGCCTTTGGCGATGTTTCTAGGAAGAAGTTGCTGCGGCTGAGGTCGAAGAGGTTGCTGCCTGTGTTCTCCTTTAGGATTTTGATGGACTCCTGTCTCACATTGAGGTCTTTCAACCATTTGGAGTCTATTTTTGTGTGTGGTGTAAGGAAATGGTCCAGTTTCATTCTTCTGCATGTGGCTGTCCAATTTTCCCAACACCATTTGTTGAAGAGACTGTCTTTTTTCCATTGGACATTCTTTCCTGCTTTGTCGAAGATTAGTTGACCATAGAGTTGAGGGTCCATTTCTGGGCTCTCTATTCTGTTCCATTGATCTATGTGTCTGTTTTTGTGCCAGTACCATACTGTTTTGATGATGACAGCTTTGTAGTAGAGCTGGAAGTCCGGAATTGTGATGCTGCCAGCTTTGCTTTTCTTTTTCAACATTCCTCTGGCTATGCGGGGTCTTTTCTAGTTCCATACAAATTTTAGGATTATTTGTTCCATTTCTTTGAAGAAAGTGGATGGTATTTTGATGGGGATTGCATTGAATGTGTAGATTGCTCTAGGTAGCATTGACATCTTCACAATATTTGTTCTTCCAATCTGTGAGCATGGAACGTTTTTCCATTTCTTTGTGTCTTCCTCAATTTCTTTCATGAGTATTCTATAGTTTTCTGAGTACAGATCCTTTGCCTCTTTGGTTAGATTTATTCCTAGGTATCTTATGGTTTTGGGTGCAATTGTAAATGGGATCGACTCCTTAATTTCTCTTTCTTCTGACTTGTTGTTGGTGTATAGGAATGCCACTGACTTCTGTGCATTGATTTTATATCCTGCCACTTTACTGAATTCTTGTATGAGTTCTAGCAGTTTTGGGGTGGAGTCTTTGGGATTTTCCACATAAAGTATCATATCATCTGCAAAGAGTGAGAGTTTGACTTCTTCTTTGCCAATTTGGATGCCTTTGATTTCTTTTTGTTGTCTGATTGCTGTGGCTAGGACTTCCAATACTATGTTGAATAGCAGTGGTGATAGTGGACATCCCTGCCGCGTTCCTGACCTTAGGGGGAAAGCTCTCAGTTTTTCCCCATTGAGAATGATATTCGCTGTAGGTTTTTCATAGATGGCTTTTATGATATTGAGGTATGTGCCCTCTATCCCTATACTCTGAAGAGTTTTGATCAAGAAAGGATGCTGTACTTTGTCAAATGCTTTTTCTGCATCTATTGAGAGGATCATATGATTCTTGTTCTTTCTTTTGTTAATGTATTGTATCACATTGATTGATTTGCGGATCTTGAACCAACCTTGCAGCCCAGGGATAAATCCGACTTGGTCGTGGTGAATAATCCTTTTAATGTACTGTTGGATCCTATTGGCTAGTATTCTGGTGAGAATTTTTGCATCCATGTTCATCAGGGATATTGGTCTGTAATTCTCCTTTTTGATGGGGTCTTTGTCTGGTTTTGGGATCAAGGTAATGCTGGCCTCATAAAATGAGTTTGGAAGTTTTCCTTCCATTTCTATTTTTTGGAACAGTTTCAGAAGGATAGGTATTAATTCTTCTTGAAATGTTTGGTAGAATTCCCCTGGGAAGCCATCTGGCCCTGGGCTTTTGTGTTTTGGGAGATTTTTGATGACTGCTTCTATTTCCTTAGTGGTTATAGGTCTGTTCAGGTTTTCTATTTCTTCCTGGTTCAGTTTTGGTAGTTGATACATCTCTAGGAATGCATCCATTACTTCCAGGTTATCTAATTTGCTGGCATAGAGTTGCTCATAATATGTTCTTATAATTGTTTGTATTTCTTTGGTGTTGGTTGTGATTTCTCCTCTTTCATTCATGATTTTGTTGATTTGGGTCATTTCTCTTTTCTTTTTGATAAGTCTGGCCAGGGGCTTATCAATCTTGTTAATTCTTTCAAAGAACCAGCTCCTAGTTTCGTTGATCTGTTCTACTGTTCTTTTGGTTTCTATTTCATTGATTTCTGCTCTGATCTTTATGATTTCTCTTCTCCTGCTGGGTTTAGGCTTTATTTGCTGTTCTTTCTCCAGCTCCTTTAGGTGTAGGGTTAGGTTGTGTACTTGAGACCTTTCTTGTTTCTTGAGAAAGGCTTGTATTGCTATATACTTTCCTCTTAGGACTGCCTTTGCTGTATCCCAAAGATTTTGAATAGTTGTGTTTTCATTTTCATTGGTTTCCATGAATTTTTTTAATTCTTCTTTAATTTCCTGGTTGACCCATTCATTCTTTAGTAGGATGCTCTTTAACCTCCATGTATTTGAGTTCTTTCCGACTTTCCTCTTGCGACTGAGTTCTAGTTTCAAAGCATTGTGGTCTGAAAATATGCAGGGGATGATCCCAATCTTCTGGTACTGGTTGAGACCTGATTTATGACCTAGGATGTGATCTATTCTGGAGAATGTTCCATGGGCACTAGAGAAGAATGTGTATTCCGTTGCTTTGGGATGGAATGTTCTGAATATGTCTATGAAGTCCATTTGGTCCAGTGTGTCATTTAAAGTCTTTATTTCCTTGTTGATCTTTTGCTTAGACGATCTGTCCATTTCAGTGAGGGGAGTGTTAAAGTCCCCCACTATTATTGTGTTGTTGTCAATGTGTTTCTTTGCTTTTGTTATTAATTGCCTTATATAATTGGCTGCTCCCATGTTAGGGGCATAGATATTTACAATTGTTAGATCTTCTTGTTGGATAGACCCTTTAAGTATGATATAGTGTCCTTCCTCATCTCTTATGACAGTCTTTGGTTTAAAATCTAATTTGTCTGATATAAGGATTGCCACCCCAGCTTTCTTTTGGTGTCCATTAGCATGGTAAATGGTTTTCCACCCCCTCACTTTAAATCTGGGGGTGTCTTTGGGTCTAAAATGAGTCTCTTGCAGACAGCATATCGATGGGTCTTGTTTTTTAATCCAATCTGATAGCCTGTGTCTTTTGATTGGGTCATTTAGCCCATTTACATTCAGGGTAACTACTGAAAGATAGGAATTTAGTGCCATTGTATTGCCTGTAAAGTGACTGTTACTGTATATTGTTTGTGTTCCTTTCTGGTCTATGTTGCTTTTAGGCTCTCTCTTTGCTTAGAGGACCCCTTTCAATATTTCTTGTAGGGCTGGTGTCGTGTTTGCAAATTCCTTTAGTTTTTGTTTGTCCTGGAAGCTTTTTATCTCTCCTTCAATTTTCAATGACAGCCTAGCTGGATATAGTATTCTTGGCTGCATATTTTTCTCATTTAGTGCTCTGAATATGTCCTGCCAGTCCTTTCTGGCCTGCCAGGTCTCTGTGGATAAGTCTGTTGCCAATCTAATGTTTCTACCATTGTAGGTTACAGATCTCTTGTCCCGGGCTGCTTTCAGGATTTTCTCTTTGTCTCTGAGACTCGTAAGTTTTACTATTAGATGTCGGGGTGTTGACCTATTTTTATTGATTTTGAGAGGGGTTCTCTGTGCTTCCTGGATTTTGATGCCTGTTTCCTTCCCCAAATTAGGGAAGTTCTCTGCTATAATTTGCTCCATTATACCTTCTGCCCCTCTCTCTCTTTCTTCTTCTGGGATCCCAATTATTCTAATGTTGTTTCATCTTATGGTATCATTTATCTCTCCAATTCTGCCCTCGTGATCCAGTAGTTGTTTATCTCTCTTTTTCTCAGCTTCTTTATTTTCCATCATTTGGTCTTCTATCTCACTGATTCTTTCTTCTGCCTCATTTATCCTAGCAGTTATTGCCCCCATATTTGATTGCACCTCATTAATAGCCTTTTTGATTTCTACTTGGTTAGATTTTAGTTCTTTTACTTCTCCAGAAAGGGTTTCTCTAATAACTTCCATGCTTTTTTCAAGCCCAGCTAGTATCTTTAAAGTGATGATTCTGAACTCTAGATCTGACATCGTACTAATGTCCGTATTGAGTAGGTCCCTGGCAGTCGGTACTACCTCTTGTTCTTTTTGTTGAGGTGATTTTTTCCATCTTGTCATTTTGTGCAGAGGAGAATAGATTAATGAGAGAACAAAATGCTAGCAGGGTAACAATGTCCCCAGAAAATATACTCTAAACAAATCAGAAAAGACCTGAAGCAGTGGGAAAAGAAAGGGAAAGAGAGAAAAAAGAAAAAGAAAGAAAAAAATAAAAAATAAAAAGTAAAAGATAAAGATAAAAACAAACAAAAGCAGAACAAAACAAAACAAAACAAAAACAGAATGTGATCAAATATGATCAGGCTGGTTTATAGATCAGTGCCACACACTAAATTTTGTGTGTATTTTGGTCTGTTAAAAGAAAGTCCCTCCCAAAATTTTAAAGAAAGAAAAACTTATATATGTACAAAAATAAGGGTTGATATGATGAAGGGATGGAATATGACTGTAAAGATGGAAATTATAAAAAAATTTAAAAAAGGATTTGATAAGTTGTTTGAAAAAAGAAAGAGGATTAAAAGAAAAAAAGAAAAAGAAAAAAGGGAGAGAATGTGATCAGGCAGGGGAGTAGAAAAAAACCATACACTAGAGATTTAGAGTATATTTTGATCTGTTAGAAGAAACTATCTCAAGATTTTAAAGAGAGAACAACTTATATATATATGCCAAAAATACGGGTAACTACTATGAAGGGATAGAATATGACTTTAAAAATGAAAAATAAAAATGCTTTTTTTTAAAAAAAAGGGATTGATAAGATGTTGGTTGAAAAAGGGAAAAAGAAAAATTCAAAAAAAAGAAAAAAGAAAAAAGAAAAAAAGGCAGTTAAAAAAAATAATTAACTTTGAAAGACTAAAGAATCATGGTAAAAAAGCCATGAATTCTATGTGCAGTGTTCCCCTAGCGCTGGAGTTCTGCCGTTCTCATTGATCGGTAAACTTGGTCTTGGCTGGCTGTTCTCGCTGATCTTCTGGGGGAGGGGCCTGTTGCCGTGGTTCCCAAATGTCGCTGCCGGAGGCAAAATTGCCCCGCCCTTGCCGGTCCGGGCTAAGTAATCTGCTCGGGTTTGCTCTCTGGAGCTTTTGTTCCCTGCAAGCTTTCCGTACAGCTTTGGGGGCGGAGAGTGAAAATGGCGGCCTCCCAGTCTCCGCCCCGGAGGAGCCGAGAACTCGGGGTCCCGCTCCTCAGCAAGCCCCCAGAGAAAAGCAGTCAGTCACTCCCATCTCCCCAGTCTCCGGCCACTCTCCGCGCTCACCCGGCCTGTGACCGCGCCTTTCTATCTGGCACCCGACCCCGGGTGGAGTCTCCAAACCCAGCAGATCCCCGCGGTGCGCTCCCGCACCTCTCCTCCCGGGGGAAGAAGGTGAGTCCCCGGATCTGCCGCTTGTTGGGTCCCTGCTGGAGGAGCAGTGGCCCGACTGTGCCGCGGATCACGGTTTATAGCAACCCCGAGCTGAGAGCCCGCGCCTGGGCTCCGTCTCTGCAGCCGGCTTCCCCGCTCCGATACCTGGGAGCTCTGGCGCACTCAGGCACCCCCGGTCTTTCTGTGACCCCGAGGGTCCTGAGACCACACTGTCCCGCGAGGGTTCCACCCCCCACTTCGCCACCAGAGTGACGTCCCTCAGCGGAGCAGACTTCTAAAAGTTCCAATTTTGTGCTCCGTGGCTCTATCACTTGCCAGAAGCGGCCGACGGAGGCCCCTCCCCCGCCGTCTCTCCTCCCGAATAACGCCTCGGATTCACTTCTCCGCACGTCCTACCTTCCAGAAGTGGTCGCTTTTCTGTTCAGAGAGTTGTTGCTATTCTTTTCTTCGATCTCCTGTTGAGTTTGTAGGTGTTCAGAATGGTTTGATCCCTATCCAGCTGAATTCCTGAGAGGAGACGAAATCCAGGTCTCCTACTCCTCCGCCATCTTGCTCCGCCCCCCCTCAGCAAAATTTTTAATAGTTGTAGATACAGTTATTCTAAAATGTATATGAAAAACCAATGAAATTAGGATAGATAAATCTAAATTTGATAGAGAAAAATAAAAGTGAACAACCACCCAGCCAAATTGAAGACTTTCATACCCCTGTGATATCAAGACTAATGGGTGCTGTGGAGGGACGGGCACATGGACTGAAGGAACAGTATAGAGAATCCAGAAATAGCCCTACACCAACTCATTTTTGACAAAGATGCAAAGCAACTCAATAGAGAATGGATAGTCTTTGCAAACACATAGATATCCATAGGTAAAAACAAAACAAAAGCAAAATCAAAGGAAAAGGAAAAAAAAAGGAAAAGGAAAATGAGATCAATTCTCACACTTTTTACAAAAATGCACTCAATAGAAATCAGAAATTTAAATGTAAAGTATAAAACTTTTAGAAGAAAACAAGAAGAAATCTTTGGGGTGAAATGTTTGGGCCTGGTGAAGAGTTCTTCTTAAACATGACATCAAGGGCATGATCCCTAAAGGAAAAACATCAATGAATTGGGGCTTTACCAAAATTAAAGACTTTTATTTTGAAAAATATCCTGTTGAGGGACTGAAAAGGTTAGATACAGACAAAGAGAAAATATTTGCACACCCAAAATATCGCAAAGAGCATGTGTCTAGAATCTGTAAAGAACTCTCAGGACTCCACAGTAAACACACACACACACACACACACACACACACACAAACTACTCTAATTACAAAATGGGTAAAAGACATGAAGAGACATTTATCAGAGAGAATATACACATCAGAGAGAATATTCACATGGCAAATCAGCTCATTGAATGATGTTCACCATCACTAGCCACTAGGAAATGCAAATTAAGAATATGCTGAGTTATCACTCTCTACCTATTGAAATAGCTAAAATATGAAATAGTGACAAGGGCAAATGATGATGAGAATGCAGAGAACCTGGATGTCTCCTGCACTGACAGGGACGTGAAATGGTGCAGTCTCTCTGGAAGATAGTTCGGCAGTTTCCTAAAAACTAAACATACACTTACCTCCTGACCCAGGATTCACATTTCTTGGCCTTTATGTCAGAAAAATGAAAACTCACATTCACACAAAACTGTACAAAATGCTCACAGCAGGTTTATTTGTCATAGCCGCAAACTAGGAACAACCAGAAGGCTCTGCAGTAGGTGAAAGTTTAAGCTGTGGTATGTCCATAACACAAAACACTCTCAGCAATAAAAGGGAACAAACTGAGGATCCACCCAACTACTTGGATGGATCTCAAGGGCATAATGCTAAGTGAAAGACACTTTTTTTTTTTTTTTAAAGATTTTATTTATTTATTTGATAGAGAATGAGAGACAGAGAGCATGAGAGGGAGGAGGGTCAGAGGGAGAAGCAGACTCCCTGCCAAGCAGGGAGCCCGATGCGGGACTCGATCCCAGGACTCCAGGATCATGACCTGAGCCGAAGGCAGTTGCTTAACCAACTGAGCCACCCAGGCGCCCAATAATGCTAAGTGAAAAAGGCCAAGCTCAGAAGGTGCTGTACTGAATGATTCCATCTATCTGACATTCTCCAAATGACCAATTATAGAGATGGAGAGAAGATTAGTGGTTGTCAGGTGTGAGGGTCATGGGGCCCAAAGGGAAGTGGTTGTGAATATAAAGGGTAGCATGAGGGAGATCTCTGTGGTAATGGAAGAGTTCCGTGCTTGACTGTGGTGGTCACACAAATGTACCCATGGGAGGAGACCTAGGCGTACAACTGCGCACGCACATTTCCCCAATACGTTTCCTGGTTTTGATATTGTATTATAGTTTTTAATATATAATCATTTGGGAAAACTAGGTAAGGGTTACACGGTGTCTTTCTATTCTCTCTTTGCAAATTCTTGTTAATTATTTCAAAATAAAAAACTTTTAAAGGTAGCCTTCTGGCTAAAATTGAGAACCTTCAAAACACCAAATGCTAGCAAGCCAGGATGCATACAGTAGGGGGATCTCATTACTTGCTGATGGTAATGCAAAATGGTACAGTTATTTTGGAAGACACTTGGTGATTTCTTACAAAACTAAACATACTCTTACCTTATAGTCCAGCAGACTCTCAGGTAATTATTCAAATGAATTGAAAACATATGTCCCCACAAAAACTGACACAGGAATGTTTATAGCAACTTTGTTCATAACTGTGAAACTTGGAAGCAAGCAAGATGTCCTTTGGCAGGTGAATGGATAAATTGTGGAATATCCATACAGTGAAGAATTATTTAGCAATTTGAAAAAAGCTATTAAGCTTTGAAAAGACATGGTGACCTTAAATGCATATTGTTACGCGAAAGAATTATGTTAGACTAAAAATCTCTTAATATGTATGATTTCAACTGCATGGCATTCTGAAAAAAGCAAAACTATAGAGATCTGTATAATACAAAGAATGAACCCTATTCTAAACTATGGACATCAGTAAATAATAATATGTCGATGTTGGTTCATTAAATGTGGTAACATCAAATGTATCACACTAATGACAAATGTTAATAATAGGAGAAACTGCATGTGCAGCAGGGGGGGAGAGATGAGGAAATTTGGGAACTCTTGCACTTTGTGCCCAAGTTTTCTGTAACTTTACAACTGCTCTTAAAAGGTAAAGTATTCTAAACATGTCTTTTTATATGGGAGATATAGATGTTTTCTTTTTTATTCCACATGTGTCTGAGTTTTAGTGTATTCTGTATTGTAAGTGTATTTATTTTATAATAAAAATAGGAGCTACATAAAAGAAACACACTATGCCTATTTTCAAATTTTTGAAGAAATGGCCTTGATTCTTTAAGCCATAGATACAGAAACTCGCTATTTTTTTTTAGTAAGTCCTTTAAGGTGTTAAAAGATAAACTGAGGCATAAGACAATTTTTCAAATGTTTATTTGAGAATATGATTCAAATCTGGCAGTGCCAACACAAAAATAATGAAGAGTTCTGTGACAAGAGCTAAGGGACAGGCTTTGACAGAGCAGATGCAGAAGCAGAGCATGGAAATTACCTGATTGGCTATATCCTCTTCAGTTATCTTTCTTGGAAAAGCCTATTTGGCTATTGGTGAATTTTGCTGGGATACCAGTGCACAGACAGGAATTGACTCCAGCTTAGGTTTCAGACTGTTTATGTAAATTACCAAGATGTTAAAGCCATCTCAGTCTAATGGCTTCCTAGTAAAATTACTCCAATAATTGTCCTCTTTTGGTCATCCTTGCACACATGAGAGTTGGACCAAAAATTTGCTATTAGTGCCACTCTCAGTCACCATCAGGGTTAAGTTGTTCTGGTTTCCCTGTGAAACTCACAGGTTATAACTTCAGGTTTGTGGAGGGTGTTTGCACCTCCCCGTTCATGTCATTTCTGCTTTTCCAAGTAGGGAGACCATCCGATGTACTGCTGACCGTGTGAGCACATGCTTGAGACCCTTGAGAGAACGCAGCTTATGATGACTATCAGGAAGAGAATACCTGGAGATGGAAGTCAGGACCTCCATGAACCAGAGCAGTTGGTATTAGTGTGTTTGAGCCAAAAGCCTTGTTTGTTAATTTCTTGAATTGAGTTTCTGTAATGTCAGAGGTGTGGATGCAGAAGCAGAAGGAGGTCCCTGCTATGGCACAGACTCCTTTAGCCAACAAGTGATTACAGCAATTTTATTACTGAGACCACCTTATCAGCTCAAAACAATCTTCATGCCAGAATAGCATATTTTGGGATGACATATTCTGCCACCCTTCGTGTTTTGCTTTGGTTGCACTTTTCTGAGATTTTTATCATCAGGTTGTAGAAATATTGCAAAAAAATAATGGAATTTATAATTTTTGCAATACTATTACCCCTGAGTATGGTACCTGATTACTCTTCTTGCATTTTTCCTTTAATTCTTATAATAACTCAGTGTGGTAAAAACTGCCATCAGTATTTCCATGAAAGGAATCAGGTAAGTTCAGGTAAGTTCAGTTAAGTAAAGAACACACAGCTAGTAAATGTACAGTAAGATGAAGCCCAAGTTGATGTCCATTCAACACCCTTTATTTGCCACTCTATCTAACTGTCAGGCTAATCGATCTTCATGGTTTGGGGTAGGCTCTGATAACCAGTTAGAAATAAATCTCAAGTAATAGTTTCACAGATAAATGAGCAATAGCCCACTGTGTTTCAAACATTTTTTCATTCCATTTTAATGTCAAGTTCTGCCCAACCTCCCACTTTTTACTTGGTTTTTCAACCCAGGGATACATATTCAATACAAGGTTGTTCCAAGAATAAGTCAAACCATTCTTCTGGTAATAAAACAGGCATCCAAGACCATGTTAATAAAATGGGTAATGATGATCCACAGTGTCCAGTCCTATTTTTCATTAAACCTGGAGTGGATGTCATTGGTATGTAAATCCTATAACATATATAAATCCTCCTCTACTCTGCTCCTCACACCACTCCTGTCTGCTCCCCATCATCAGTCTCACTCATTATGTGTGGCTAAACCCAATGCTTTAATTCATTCTACCAAGGATCTAGAATTATCATTGACTTGGAGATCAAGAACCAAAACCAGATTCTGAAACCATCCTAAATAGAGATCTCCCAACAAATGAACTCTACTCTAGGGTTTTCCATAGGGGGACTGGACCATAGCAACTGGATTGCTTGCAGATACTATGAATGAGGTGTAGTCCTAATGAACCTAAATACTTCTGATTACTTACAGAACTTATCACATATATTCGACATTCACACATTTCAGCTGAAAGAATCACATTTAAACCCTAGTCCCTGTGAAGAACAGGCTTAGATACCAAAAATTAATCTCAGACCCATCAAACAGTTTATTGTGTTCAAAAAAGTCACAATCACAGTTTGAAGAAACCCAAGCAATGTGTAGAAGGGATGTCTGTATTGAACATTCACAAGGTTCCATAGCAGAGACAGGATCCTGTGGGGTCTATTCGAGAGGCATTACCTGGTGATATTAAAATGATGGTAGAAAATGGAGGAAAACAGACCCAAGAAGGGGCAACAAATTGGGAATAACTAGATGTCAGAGTCTGGACAGATCAGGAAGGCATCATCATTCTTAGAATAGGTAAAGGGCTGGAAAATGCTGAAGAATGGTTGCCTTCAGTGAGGTGAACAGTTGGAGTATTGCCAGGTTTATAAAACTATTGAAGAGCAAATTTCTTCATTGATCTTCTCTCTAGGAAACTGCATTGCCTATAGCAATTTTGGGATACCAAATGATGTTAATGTCTGATTCTGTCCTAGCAAAGGTAAATCAAGAACTATAACTTCCCTATCATTTTCCTTTAAAGGCATCACATATCCTTTTCCCCACTCTGTCTCCTACCCTTGGATAACTCCATCTATGTCTTCCTATGACCACATCAAACCCACCTGCAGATGCCTCACAGAGGCCCTCGGCGTTCACCAGCATTGACCTTGCGCATGCCCTTGATGATGAAGATGGTCCCGACAATGATGCCAACCAGACCCACAACCAGGCCCAGGGCACACACCACATTCTCTCTTGTCTCTGGGAGGGGGGTTGGTGCTTCAAACTCTGGGGAAAAATAACACAGAGTGTAGTGTGGAAGTAATGACTGTGGTACGGAGTAGCACTTAGAACCAAAGGTCGGGTATTTAGTCAAAAGAATAGTTATTAATCAACTAAATAAGAGGAATGATGAATTAAGGGAATGAAGATTGAACAGTGCGGGGAGCTGAATAATGGGAGAAGGCAAGGAATAGGAATTGCAGCAATTGTTATGGACGAGTTAGGGGACTCTGGGTCCCAAAGCACCAGACACAGGCATCACGGGAGGAAATCACAAAAGAAAGGAGATTGAAGGATGGTCCATACCCCAGTGCTTGAGAAGAGGCTTGTCCAAACCCCAGTGCTCCACCTTGCAGTCATAGACATCGTTGGCTGAGGGCAAGAAGGGGAGATAGTGGAACTTGCGGAAAAGGTGGTCTTCCCTGGGCAGGAAGACTGTCTCAGACACTCCTGTGGTGACAGGGTTTCCATTTCGAAGCCACGTGACATTGATCACTGGTGGGGAGAACTTGTCGATGAAACAGATGAGGGTGTTGGGCTCTCCCAGTTCCACGGGGGTGTTCGAGAGCACAGTCACCTCTGGAGGTACTGGGGACAAAGGACAGAAATTAGCCTACCCTGCTTAGGCTGGCCCCTCTTCCTCCCACTGAAGCGGAAAAAGCAGTGGAAACTCTGCCCTGAGCATCTATGCCATGTCTCAGATACCTATCTCTGAGACTCTCCCCCATGAACTGGAACCAGTGTTGTGGTATAAGATATATAGAAGGATATTTTAGGTCCTGGAGATAATTTCATTCCTGGTTTCCCCAGCATAGATTTGGGGCAATGACTCTGTGAGTGACTGTTGGTGGCAAGGACAAGATGTGAGCACATCAGGAAAGGAACAAACTCATGTAAAGTTCTTGAGTCTGTGGCATGAGAAGTAGGGACTTGCTTATGGCGAGGTTGGGCCCCTGAGAGGGAAAGTCAGTTACAGTAACGTAACACAACAAGCTGAAGCATCTACTCCAAAGTTACGATTCCCATGTCTAGGAGTGCAGCCGGTACCATTGGTGTTCGGGGTGTGGTTGGAGCGCTTTATCATGATGTCCAGGTTAGCTTTGTCCACAGCTATGTTGGCCAAGGCACCCTGGGCCTCAAAGCTGGCAAAATGTCCAAATTCTTCCAGCCGCCACACTGTCTCCTTCTTTCCCATATCCACGTGGAAAATCTCATCACCATCGAAGTCAAACATGAATTCGCCTGATGGGTCAGGGGTCAGATAGAACTCAGCCTGGATGATCACATGGTCCTCTGAAAAGGCAGGGAAGAGAGTTAAGGTTGGAACCAGGAGGGGGAGAGGAAGAAGAACCCAGGATGTGAGACAAACATGTGGGCAGGTGTGGGGGAACAATATGGAGTGGAGCTGTATGAGTGAAGGAGTGATGGAGAGTGGGGAGGAATGGGAAGATGAGGCTCAGGTGCAGGACATCTGTGTTGAACAGAGCTGGGAGGGAAGAAGTAAAGGGGCAAAGTTAGAGAGGGTGGACTGAAACAAATGAGGCCTGAAAATCCCAGAGTCTTGTGAAGCTGTTAGGCTCCAGGTTACTAGCTGAGAAACGATTCCCTCTTTGGAAATCCAGCAGCAGCTCCCTAAAGAGAATTGCTCACTCGGTGTATTTGCCCAGGCATTAAATACACTGCAGCCTTAATTCCAGGGGATCTCTCAGGGTACTGCAGCTCTAAGAAGAGGGAAACACTGTTTAGAGGGTGGCTTTAGGACTTCGGAATCAAACAAAATTTTGAATTCTCTCTTTTTGTTCAATGGAGATAAAAATGACATACAAGATGACATTAATTTTACATATGTAACAGAATTATTTGCTATGTATACATATGTGTATAATGCAATTCATATCAGCATACCTGGCCTTCCCCTCCCTGGAGTAGATTGTTGCTTTTGGGGGACTTTCCTCTGTACTGATCCTCAATATAGTATCTGTGCTCAAAATATGCTGACAGGATTCACATGCCAAAAAATAACTACTGTGCATTCAGCTAAGTACAGGAGCTGAGAAGTTTTCATATTTTTTTTCTCATTCAATCCCCACAAAATTCTGTGAGGTTTAAAATTTTGATTGCACCAATTTTCCAGAAAGAAATTGAAGCCCAGACAGTAACTTGTTAATGCTTCTCAGAACATATTTTCCACCTCAAGTCTGGTTTCTCTCAAAGTCAATGGTATTAGTCAATATAGAACTCAGTTTTTGTTCCTCTAAACTAAACGTGACTGACTTCAATTTGTGGTAAGGACAGAACTCCTCCAGACTACAGTTTATTATACTTTCAGATTTATAACCACACAATACCTGTCACACTTTTCTTTCATTCCAAAGATTGTTTTGCAAATGTCCACCATTCATCTCTCCAATGCTCTAAGAGCTTATATCCCTAGTTTTGCTTCTCTCGGCACCTACCTTTGATAGCCCAGGATTCTTGAGGACCCATCAGGAAAGCCATGATAAAAGATCCTAGCACCATGACTCCATTAATGACCATTTTCTTCTTGGGGGCTTTAGTGGGGGTCAGTAGAGCATAAGACTGGGGTAGAACTGACAAGACTAGAAGAAAAGAGAATAGAATCTGACATTAAAATTCAAATCAGTTGAGCTCCAGCCAATCAGAAAGAACTTCTGAGATGACACATCTGTTACTAAGGAAAGGGCTCTTTAAATGGTTCAGGAACAGAATTACTTTACTCATTAAAGAAGTAACAATCAAATAAACATGCAACCAAATAAAAACACAGAAAATCATGTTTTTGAGAAGGCTGGGAAGTCACTCACAGACTCTCCCATCCCAGCCCAAGTTCTAGAAAGAGATGTACTTGAAGCTTAATAGTGAGGATAGAATGAATGGAAATATTCAAAAGTGAGAGGTAGTGACAGGTCATTCCTTTGTGCTGTGACAGCTGGGGAGTTTAAATAAGGAATAATAAACCATCTAAAGAGAAGGTAAATTGTCCTGCTATGGGGAATGCCTGATACTTGCAGCAGTGGGTGACAGAGCTGCATGTCAGAAGCTTCTTATTGCTCTAGGTTTGTCCTCCACTGTCCTAGACTCCCAGATGGCCAACTCGGCCCAAGAGCTGGGCATCCCTGGCACTGTGCTATATTGAGAGAACATCAGAGGAGAAACTCTGAGTGTCAACACTCCCCTAGCTGGGGAAAGATGTAGAGACGCCATAGGTAGTGGTTACTGGAAACAGTGGACTGTAATCCCTACCATCTTAAATATGACCAGAGATTGGAGCAGACCGCTGGGGACACACCTCATGTGAGGACTCAGATCGATGAATAGGGTGGACTAAATTGGGCAGAGCTTATTTTACTGGGAGCAATAGAGATAATAACCTGCAGGAGGGCTTTACCATAACTTTCCTCATGTCATAACATTCTGAAAGTTCTCCCCATGTCATAAATCATTGAAGTTCTGATCCTAAGAATTTATTCTGATGTTCATCATTGAGAAAACTGAAAGTTAAGACACTCTGACCCTCATGTTTCTGACCATACAGTACAGTAGAAAGGAAAATTAAACCACACACAGAGAGGGCTGGAATCTGAATACTTCCAATATAGAGAGACCTGGCGGCGAGGCTGCTGTTCAGATGGTGAGTTCACTGTTTGATATCAGTCATGACACATATGCTCAGGGTGGATTTTCTACACTGTTGTGCTGAGATCTTATCCTGCCCCACAGCTGCCCTCACAAATCATGAGGGGAAAAAACCCCTATACATTATGGATTATCTGATCACATCTAAGGGCTTTGAAGATTCTCTGACACTGACTTCTAGACCACTTGGAAGAGACCCACAGCACAATTTTGCCCTAAGATTGTTAAGGAATACACTTCTTGGAGGCAAAGGAATGCGCCAGATGAGAGGTCTACAGTATCAGTCTCTGCTGAGAGTCTGGTCCTATGATTTAGGCTTGTCGTCTCCTCTTTCAGAGGAAAAAACAAGTATAATTTCTCTATGCCTGCCCTTTGCTGGTTGTCATAATGCCTGGTTCTTATAAGTTGCTCAGTGAATAAACTCAGAGACACTTTACAAAAAAATATTTTACTTGTCATAACAGCACCTTCAACCCAAGGTGTTGCTCAGCAACTTATGATATGGCTTAGTTCTAAAACACTGATTGGTTCTCCTCATGAGATTACCAAATTTGGGAATCTTTAGAAAATACTTTCATTTCCCTTTCCCTGTGACAAGAGAGAAGTTCCTATCCAGACACTACTCATGGTTCCCTGTCCCTATACTCTAACTTCCTATGTCTGAGGGGATTTCTGAGGGCACCTGAGTGAGGTCTGAGCAGTGACATCAAATGGTGAGTGGCCACTGTACTAGTCAGAGTTCAGTCCGACAAGAGAAGATCCTGTGAGACACTCTACATAGAATTGTTACAACCTATCTGTATTACAGGGAATTATACCTTTAAAGTGTTAGAAGCCTGGGGGAGCCCAAGTCAGCGCAGACCCCTTACTCTAAGGGGTCAGGACCCTGTGGGAAGGCACTGTGGACATCTCAGCTCCTCTAGAGGCCCAGGAAGAGGACCGTGTTGGCAACACAGGGCTGTTGCCAAGACTCCTGTCTGTGACGCCCCGTGTCCACTGCACGAGATGGCTTCAGCCTACCTGCCACCCCCCAAATCTCATAATATTAACTTTTACTGGTGGTGTGTAGGCCACATCCAGATCCTGGGGCAAGGAGAGTCTGGGGAATGTAATACTCTTACTTATATTCCCTGTGGTACAGAGAAGACAAGCTAATAATTTTATTTATTTGTAACTAAAGGAAAGAGAGAGAGCATGTACATGAGGGAAGGAAGCGGAGTTAGAGTGGGAGAGAATCTCAAGTGGACTCCATGCTGAGCAGGGAGCCAGACATGGGGTTCGATCCCAGGACATTGATATCATGACCTGAGCCAAAATCAGGAGTCGGATACTTCCCCAGCTGAGTCATCCAGGCACTGTGCTAATGCAAATTTTTTAAATTGTTAAATGAAAATATATTTACATCTTGATATCCCATATCTGTATCATCTATTTATGTCCACCATGGTTCACTCAGGCTCCTTCCACAGTGGCAAACATAGAACCAGAGAGAATATTAATTGGGGTATTTGGTGAGGCCTTGGAAATGGATAGCTTTCACATGGACCCAGGTCACGTCTGGGACCTCACTTCAGGTTTGTGTGGTTTGTATTCTGAGAACCTCCAGCTCCTTCCTTTTGCTTCCCTACCTGCCTTTTTCCCTGTAGCCCTCAGAACTTCCTATCAGTGCTGGGGGGCGGTGGGAGGGATATTGATCCAGGCATTTCCTCCCCAAATCTCCATATAAGAAGCTTTACTTGGGGGCACCTGGGTGGCTCAGTTGGTTAAGCGACGGCCTTCAGCTCAGGTCATGATCCTGGAGTCCCGGGATCGAGTCCCGCATCGGGCTCCCTGCTCAGCAGGGAGTCTGCTTCTCCCTCTGACCCTCCCCCCTCTCATGCTCTCTTCTCTCTCTCTCTCTCTCAAATAAACAAGTGAAATCTTTAAAAAAAAAAAAAGAAAAGAAGCTTTACTTGTTCTGTTTCATTTCTCCTTCCCATCTTGAGAGCCAGCAGAAGCTAGTCTTGCTGAAATAAATTTCTATCAGAGTGAAAAGCATCAACTGCTGATATCAACAGATGTGCTAGAGTGGTGGGGTCATGGGCCTTCTTAACCTGTTCTGTGTGAACAAAGGGACCAGGGTGTTTGGGTTCATCTCTAACTTGGGAGAGTGACAGTTTGTGAATTTGATTTGTTCTTTCTTTACCTGGACTTGAAACCTGATGTCTGAAAGGTCTGAGGTGTTTTTTGTTTTGTTTTGTTTTGTTTTGTTTTGTTTCTTACAGGCCCTGGGGTTGTGAAATCCCTCTTCTCTGCTTGGGTAGTCTCTGTGAATAAGAACATACAGATATATTCGCATGTGCGCACACACACACTCATCGGCAGAACTATTGTCCTTGTTGTATAGGCATTATAGCATACCACATGATTATTAATTAAATCTTAATGAACAGACCACTCTAAAATTCCTGTAAGTTGCGCAAGCATATCTGAATTCAGCTATTAGATTGTTTGGAACAATGTAATTATCAATTGTCCCAATTTGATTTAAGATAAATCCTTTTCTATTCCCTGCTGGAAATTTTTGCAGGCAGAGGTGAGTGTGCTTCTTCTTACTCACATTCTAGTTGGGGTGGATTCAGAGAGAGGGAGGAAGAGGAAAAGGCAGGAAATGTCTTAGTGGAAATAATGTGTGTTCTATGGGACTGGATGGTGTTCAACACAGAGATTTTCTGTTGTGTGAGGTTTTTCAGGCCCTTCAAATTCCCTCATGGCCTATGTCTGGTGTGTAGGAGACACTGAAAGGTCCATTGCGCCTACAACTCTGGGAGTGCAGACCGTTCCCAACATGGCCACCCTTTCCTGGATCTGCCACCAACAAACAGGTTCATCAGCCCTGCCCTCTAGGTTTCCTGGGTGGGATCAAGAGCAAATTCCATTGTCCTCAGCCACCCAGGTTCCTGGCAGGTAAAGCAAACTCTTGGGCCTCCCAGAAAATAATTTCACCATGTTCCAGGCAAGTAAATTCCTCCCTTTCCCACATACTTTGGAGGTAGAGGATAGAATTCATAACTAAGCCCAGATCTATCCACAGGTATTGCGAATATGCTCTCTCCTCAACTCTCTGACCACCATTTGGTCAGTGGAAAGAGAATAATGGAAACATATTTTTCTCACTTTAAAATTCCACAAAACAGGTAAGGAATAGTTTCATAAGTCCATAGATGTGTCTGTATTAAAGTCCCCTTAGGTAAAATTGAGGAAAGAAGACATTAAATATACATGTTATGTGAAGATGTATAAAAACCACAGCCTTGTCCACTATTAGGCACATATACCATAACTTTAATACAGTGAAAGAAATGAACATAGAACTAGCAATGTGAGTTATGTTTCTCAACCTGAATTTTTTCCAGAGTAATCGAGAAGATTAGGCTTATAACGTGGCTCTTTTTAGAGTAAGCATAACACAAGGGTCTGTTAAAACTTGAGTTTCTTTCAAACTCTTAAGTCTCCTGCTTTGTTCCTAGAGGAAAACTGGTACTCGAGGGATCAGCTAGGTCTGTGCACTGTTGATGTACTCACATTACAGTGTTCGCATACTGCTAAGCTGACAAAACACATCCACTCGTGGGGCGTGTGCCACATAAAGCTGCTGAGCATTGAAGATTGTTCTTTCAGAGGACCGTAGCCAGCTTTCCATGGGGACTCTTCCTTTACTCAGGAGGGAATTTAGGGGCTGGGTTTTCAGAAATGACTCATTCCTGCCACCATTACTCTGGGCTGTGCAACATTCTGTAGAAATGTGGACCCATTGAGCGTGATCTCTGCTCATGTCTGCAGAACATTAGACTGTTTGGAGAGCATCCTTTCCGACACTTACTCTTTTCTTTTTTTCTTTTTTATTTTTCTTTTATTTTTTTTTTACATTTAAAAAATTTTTATTATGTTATGTTAATCACCATACATTACATCATTAGTTTTTGATGTAGTGTTCCATGATTCATTGTTTGTGCATAACACCCAGTGCTCCATGCAGAACGTGCCCTCCTTAATACCCATCACCAGGCTAACCCGTCCTCCCACCCCCCTCCCCTCTAGAACCCTCAGTTTGTTTCTCAGAGTCCATCATCTCTCATGGTTCGTCTCCCCCTCCGATTTCCCCCCCTTCATTTTTCCCTCTTTTCTAATGGGTGTGAGTGACGGTAAGAAACTAAAACTTGAAGATGATTCACTTAATGTATTTGGTCAGCAATTATAGCCAAGGAGCTGGTTTCTAAACATGCAAATCTCTCTCAGAGAATTTAAGAAGGGACAGGAAGCATGAAGATGAAAAGTTCAGAAAGTGAAGAATGAATCACTAGGCCCGCTGTTGGACTTTACCTTAAGGTAAAGTGCTAGAAAATGATTAAAAAACATACTAAGTTAAGGTCTCAAGTCGTCTGAATGTCATAATTGGATGAAGGACATTTTTACACAAAAATGGAAGTTGTGAGGGAGCCGTGCCTCTTGTGTGCGCTGAGCGTGGCGTGGGTCCAGCATGGAGTGTGAGTGGGAAATGTTCGTGATTACAATAGGGCAGGGGGGAACAGGAGTGGGTAAATGGCATGTCAAGAACAGATGGGATAATAATGAGGAGTGCTCTATGCTGTGAAATGTTTTAGAAAAACCAGGAGTGAAGATATAGAATAACCTAACATACCTTGGATTTCTGAGGTTACTTTTGAACTTTAAAACTTTTAAGGTAGAAAGAAAGGAGAGAAATAGAGGATTGTTACTGGTTTTACTGAAACGGTTTTTGGTATACTCTTTCTCCCTCACCAATTAAAAATACCACTAATAATGGATATATAAAATCATACCATCATATCCTCTAGGTAATAATGAAATTAACAATTTGTTCCAAGAGACCTGGGTCTTAAAAAAGTCTTTAGTTCAAGGTCCCACGTAGGAAGTGAGCACAGTGGTATTCTCAAACAAGTCTTGAACCCTGTAGCCAATAATATGTGGGGCCAAGAATAAGACCATTGAAAACACTAAAGTCACTCCAAAAAGAAATGCAGTCTCAGGAGGGTAAGACAGTCGTTTTCTCTTGACACTGTGCTTATAGGTGAATATTTCAAATGTTCTTAAACATCTTTCCCATTTTTTTTTTTTTTTTTTGTCTAATGCACAATGAAAGTGGTACTAGGCTTCCCTCTTGCGGTCAATAGTATTTAATTCTTTTCAAATTTTGACCTAGTATTCAGAGGGCTTGTGAAAGGTCAATGATCTTAATTCAAGAAACCTTAACTAGTATTTTCCACATGTACATTCTGAAAAATTCCCAGGTGTGCTTGATGTAATTAGGTTGTTTAAATGATTTGCAATTTAAAATCTTTAAAGTCTTTTTATACTAAGTATCCCCATGTTTTCTGTTTTTGATTTTTTGGGGGTTTTTTTTGGTAAGCACACAAGATAGAATGTCCTTTTAAAAAATAACCTGTTTGTTGCGGAATTTTGAATATTTTTTAGTTAAAAAATTTTAATTGAACTCTAGGTACAATGTATATTAGTTTCAGGTGTACAACATAGTGATTTGACAATTATATACATTAGGAAATGCTCTCCAGGAGAAGTATAGTTAGTTACCATGTGTAACCACACAATGTTATTACAATATTACTGACTATACTCCTTATGGTGTAAATTTCATCCCTGTGACTTATTTATTTTATAACTGGAATTTGTACCTGTTAATTCCCCTCACTTATTTCACCCATACCCCCATCCCCTTCCCCTCTGGCAACAACTAGTTTTTTCTCTATATTTATGAGTCTGTTTCTCCCTTTTTGTTGTTGATGAGTGTTCATTTGTTTTAGATTTAAATTATAATTTGGAAAATAAAACGATGTTTAAAAACAGAGAAATTAACTGTAAATCACTTTGATTCCTATGGGTAAATGTTTAACATCCTTTCTACTTCTCCATGACAAATTTAATCTTAGGCTAATTTTCTAGTTGTTTTTTGGAAATCTGATAAAGGAAGAATGTCAGCTGGATTTTTAGACAAAATTGCCTGTGATAAAAATGGCCTTTGCTTGGTAATTTGTATCTTGCCTGGGAGGAATACTTGATGAATGATAGCAAATGGTGGGAACCCACCATGGGCATCTCTGACCCCTTGTAACTGGGTCTGAAAGTTATGCTCATGGAGGTGTTATTAGAGGGACTGGCTCCAAGGGAGATGAGGAGGCTAAGCCAGGGCAGACTCCACTCCCATATGTGTGAGTTCATCTCCTTGTAACCTAAACTGTCACTTGTGGATGGGGCGGGCAGAGACTAGCTCCTGGACTGCATTATGGACTTTTTCAAGAATATCTCCCACTGAAGAGAAACATCCAATGCTGTCCCCTTGGCATGCTTTGATTCCTGTCTGTCATCCTACTGAGTGAATCTGAGGGCCAAGTGTGGCCAGGGTAATCATATGACTCTGAATGTTCAATGTAAGTACATCCCCTGGCTCTTGATATATAAACAGTTTTCATTTTATTTCTTTTATTTTTGTATACATATGTGTGTACGTGAATGGTGTGTGTGTATCCATTGGGGATGTGTAAATATTACATATATAAATTTTATTATCTTATAAATAAATATATGTACAATTTCATAAGACATTTTTCAAACAAATTGCATATTTTTACAGCTTTAATATAATCAATCTCATGCCTGCTGTTTTATTTTAGCTTTTTTAAAAAAAAATTAATTCCAGTTAGTTAAAGCACAGTGTTATATTAGTTTCAATACAATATAGGGATTCAATACTTCCGTACAACACCCTGTGCTCACCACAACATGTGCCCTCCTTAATCCTTAACACCTATTTAACCCATCCCCAATCCCCGTCTGGTAACCACATGTGTTCTCCAAAATTAATAGCCTATTTCTTGATTTGTCTCTCCTTCTCTTTTTTCCTCTTTGCTCATCTGTTTTGTTTCTTAAATTCCACATATAAGTGAAATCATATGGTATTTGTCTCTCTCTGACTTATTTTGCCTAGCATTATGCTCTCTAGCTCCATCCATGTTGTTATAAATGGTGAGATCTCATGCTTTTTAATGGCTGAATAATATTCCATTATATATATATATATATACTATGTGTTCTTTATTCATTTATGAGTTGATAGGTACTTGGACTGCTTCTATAATTTTGCTATTGTAGGTAATGTTGTTATAAACATCAGGATGCATATACCCCTTTGAATTAGTGTTTTTGTATTCTTTGGGTAAATACCCAGTAGTACAATTGCTGGATCCTAGGGGTAGTTCTATTTTAACTTTTTGAGGAACCTCCATACTGTTTTCCACAGCGGCTGCATCAGTTTGCTTTTTCACCAACAGTGCAAGAGGGTTCCCTGTTCTCCACATCCTGTCCAACACCAGTTGTTTCTTGTGTCGTTTATTTGAGCCATTCTGACGGGTGTGAGGTGATATCGCGTTATAGTTTTGATTGCATTTCCATGATGGTGTCCCTTTTCATGTGTCTATTGGCCATCTGGACGTCTTCCTTGGAGAAATGTCTATTCATGTCTTCTGCCCATTTTTTAATTGAGTTATTTGGTTTTTGGGTATTGAGTTGTATAAGTTCTTTGTAAATTTGGGATACTAACCCTCTATTGGATATGTCATTGGCAGATATCTTCCCCATTCTGTAGGTTGCCTTTTAGTTTTGTTGATTGTTTCCTTCCCTGTGCAGAAATTTTATTTTGATGTAGTCCCAATAGGTTTTTGTTTTTGTTTGCCTTGCCTCAGGAGACATATCTAGAAAGAAGTTGCTACAGCCGATGTCAAAGAGGTTACTGCCTGTGTTCTCTTCTAGGATTTTAATGTTTTGAAGTCTCACATTTAGGTCTTTAATCCATTTTGAAATTATTTTTGGGTATGGTGTAATAAAGTATCCAGTTTCATTCTTTTGCATGTTGTAACACCATTTGTTGAAGATTGTCTTTTTTCCCATTGGATATTCTTTCCTGCTTTGTTGAAGATTAATTGGCCACATAGTTGTGGATTTATTTATGCGTTTTCTGGGTATTTCTGGGTGTTTTGTTCTATTGATCTATGTGTCCATGTTTGTGCCAGTGCCGTAGTGTTTTGATCACCACAGCTTTGTAATATATCCTGAAGTCTGGCATTGTGATGCCTCCAGCTTTGCTTTCCTCTTTCAAGATTGCTTTGGCTATTTGGGACATTTAGTGGTTCCATACAAATTTAAGGATTGTTTGTTCTAGTTCCGTGAAAAATGCTGGTAGTATTTTGTTAGGGATTGCATAATATGTGTAGATTGCTTTGGATAGTGTAGACATTTTAACAATATTTATCCTTCCAATTCATGAGCATGGAATGTCTTTCCATTTCTTTGTGTTGTCTTCAATTTTTTTCATCAGTGTTTTATACCTTAGGTTTATTCCTAGGTATCTTACTGTTTTTGGTGCAATTGCATATGGGATTGATTCTTTGATTTTGTCTTTCTGCTGCTTCATTATTGGTGTATAGAAATGCAGCAGATTTCTATACATTGATTTTGTATCCTGCAACTTTACTAGCAGTTTTTTGGTGGAGTCTTTTGGTTTTCTACATGTAGTGATACGTCATCTGCAAATAGTTAGTTTTACTTCTTCCTTACCCATTTGGATACGTTTATTTCTTTTTGTTGTCTGATTGCTGTGTCTATGACTTCCAGTGCTATGTTAAACAAAAGTGATGAGAGTGGACATCTTTGTTTTGTTCCTGACCTTAGGGGAAAAGGTCCTCAGTTTTTTCCCATTAAGGATGATGTTAGCTGTGGATTTTTTCATAAATGGCCTTTATTATATTGAGGTATAATGTATATGTTCCCTCTAAACCTAGTTTGTTGAGGGTTTTCATCATGAATGGATATTGTGAAATGCTTTCTCTTCATCTTTTGAGATGGTTCTTATCCTTTCTGTTATTGATGTGATGTATCATGTTGTTGGTTTGCAAGTATTCAACCACCCTTGCAACTCTGGAATAAATCGCACTTGATTGTTGTGAATGATTTTTAAAAACGTATTGTTGGATTCAATTTGCTAGTATTTTGTAGATTTTTGCATCTAGGCTCATGAGGGATATTGGCTTGTAGTTCTTTTTTAGTAATGTCTTTATCTGCTTTTGGTACGACAGTAATGCTGGCCTCATAGAATGAACTTGGAAGTTTTCCTTCCTTTTATATTTTTGGAGGTAACTTGTGAAGAATAGGTATTAACTCTTCTTTAAATATTTGGTATTGTTTGACTGTGAAGTCATCTGGTCCTGGACTTTTGTGTGTTGGGAGTTTTCTTTCTTTCTTTTTTTTAAATTCAATTTCTTTTCTGGTTATCAGTCTGTTCAGATTTTGTACCTCTTTCTGTTTCAGTTTTGGTAGGTTATATGTTTCTAGGAATTTAGCCATTTCTTCTAGATTGTTCAATTTGTTGGCATGTAGTTTTTCATTATATTCTGATTGTGTGTATTTCTGTGGTGTTGATTGTTGTTTCTTCTCTTTCATTTCTGATTTTATTTATTTGAGTCCTTTCTCTTTTTTTCTTGATAAGTCTGGCTAGAGGTTTATTAATTTCATTGATTTTTTTTTTTCAAAGAACCAGCTCCTGGGGTCATTTACCTGTTCTATTATTTATTTAGTTTCTGTATCACTTATTTCTACTGTAACCTTTAATATTTCCTTCCTTCTGCTAATTTTAAGTTTTCTTTGTTGTTATTTTTCCAGCTCTTTGAGGTGTAAGGTTAGGTTGTTTATTTGAGATTTTTATTGCTTCTTGTGGTAGGCAGGTGTTGCTATAAACTTCCCTCCTAGAACCACTGTTGTTGCATCCCTAGGGATTTTTACCATTGATTTGTTTCCACATGCTTTTTAATTTCTTCTTTAATTACCTGGTTCACCCATTCATTGTTCAGTAATGTGTTATTTAATCTCCATGTCTTTGTGGTCTTTCTTGATTTTTTTTCTTGTGGCTGACTTCTAATTTCATAGTGTTGTGTTCAGAAAAGATGCATGGTATGACTTTGACCTTCTTGAATTTGTGGAGGCTTGTTTTATGGGCTAATATGTGATCTATTCTGGAGAATGTTCTATGAGCACTTGAAAATAACGTGTATTCTGCTGTTAGGATAGAATATTCTGAATATATCTGGTAAGTCCCTCTGGTCCAGTCTGTCAATCAAAGCCATTGTTTCCTTGTTGAACAATTTTCTCATTGGATGTTCTGTCCATTAGTGTAAGTAAGTGGTTTGTTAAAGTCCCCACTATTATTGGGTTATTATCAATTCCTTTATGTTTGTTATTAACTGTTTTTTTGTATTTGGATGCTCTTATGTTGGGTGCATAAATAGTAAGAATTGTTATATCTTCTTGTTGGATTGTCCTCTTTATTGTTATATAATGTCCACCTTTGTCTCTTGTTACAGTCTTTGTTTTAAACTCTGTTTTGTCCAATTTAAGTATTGCTTCTCCAGCTTTCTTTTGACATCTATTTGCAAGGTAGATATTTCTCTGTCCCCTCAGTTTCAATCTGAAGGTGTCTTTAGGTCTAAAATGAATCTCTTGTAGGTGGCATGTAGATGGGACTTTTTTTTTTTTAATTCATTTTGACACCCTATGTCTTTTGATTAGAACATTTAGTCCATTACATTCAGAGTTATTATTGACAGATATGTATTTATTGTCATTTTGTTATTTGTTTTGTGTTTTCTTCTGAAGTTTCTCTGATCCTTTCTTAGCTTTCTCTCTTTCATGGCTTGCTGATTTTCTTTAGTGATATATTTGGATTTCTACCCCAGCCATGCCCGCTGACCTTTAAAACTTCAGGCTTTAAGTCCCACTAGTTGCAGGAATTCAGGAATCCTGGGCCCTCTTGCTTTCCACACCAATTGCTATAAGGATTCATTTTCCTTGTGTGCTCCGCCGTGTGTTAGTCTGTCTTTCAACTTTCTCTGAGACTGGGGCTCCGTCCCCTCCACAGCAGTCACAGTCTCTTTCTCTCCCAAACCATTTCCCTGCACTTCCTACCTTCTTTGATGTGACCTCTTCTCTATTTTTAGTTATGGAGTGTGTTCTGGCTGTCTTCAGGCCAATTTCTGGGATATTTAGGATGATAGCGATCTAGTTGTATTCATGGATTGAGGCAAACCTAGGGTCCCTCTACTCTCCTACCATCTGCCCCCCCATTTTAGCTTTTTTTTGTTACCAAATTTAATTTACATTAAATAAACCTATCATAAATACCCCCAGGATAGGTGCCTAGTATTTTCAAATATGTCAAAGAGATATTAAAATATTACAGTGAGAGACTTCTGGTTCTAGGAAAAGATGGAGTAGATATAATTCTTCCTATTCCTCCAACTGGTACAGCTAAGACAAACAGAAGAAGACTCAAAAAGGTGGAGAAAAGAAAGCAGATTAGCTACAGACCTTGACACTGCGCAGTAAAATAGTTGTGATTTCCTTGTGAGTGTGTGTGTGTGTGTGTGTGTGTGTGTGTGTGTTTTAATGAATATATCCAGGAGTGGGTACTAGAGAAACTGGAAACCAGGAAACACCAAGAAGCACAGACAAAAATGCCCTTAAAAAAGCATGCTTTCTTTACCCAAAGGAACAGGGAAGGACAGCCCTAGCAAGGCAGAACATGTAGGCAATAACCACACTACATTAGTCAAATACACAGAGAAATCTGTGCCTCTCAATCTACCTCAAGCAGGAAATGTGAGTGGGGAGACTAGACTACGACCCAGCCTGGCTGTAAGGAGGCATCCCATAAACCCACTGGGACAGTGTCAGAGGAAACCTACTAGGGATCCAAGTCTTTAACCACTGTCCTTCAGGAATAGGTCACCTCCACATTGTGGCATTAGGGAAGTCTCTACAGGGGGCCTGAACTTCTGCCCAACAAGGCTGACCATTTGAAGCATAATCATCTTTAACAGTAAGCCCTTGGGCTAGGGTCATGTTGTCTGTGGAGTTGTGGTGCTGAGGTGGCAGAGGCCAATGTAGGGACGGTGGCCTTTCCAGGAAGAGATCCATGAAGGGTATAGGTGTCTGGCTGGTGTTTAATTCTGAGTATAAGTACTAGAGGCATGACTCAGTTTAGAACTACAAGTATAGGCTCTACCAGTAGGTGAGCAGTCTCAGTGAGCTCCATCAGATCATCATGGGTGCACCTCGCAAAGGAGCATGCAGCATCCATGACCAACCTTTGCGGGGACTTCATGCATATTGCATAGAGATTCAGGAATATCCACCAGGTGCCAGTTTTCTTCTCTCTGAGGTCCACACAGTTCCACTTGTGTGTCCTGGAGCTATAATTTCAATCTTCTGCAAAACTTTTGATGAGTTTGGTTTAAATTCATTAGCTTTTATAACTTGCATAGTGTGGCAAACCTGGTGACCTTAGCTTTGACGCTGGTACAGGACCATCATCTGGGCCAATAAATAGGTCTAATCATGATCTCTAAGGAATTTGGTATTGCTTTATGCCCTTAGGCTCTCTATTGTAAGAGGGTCACACTGCACTCTTCGCCCTCAGTCAGATGCCAGCATATGGAAGATGGCAAGACATCAGAAAATCAAAATGGTACGGGCACATTCATCTAGTAAGTGGATGTGTATGACATTCTCTGTGATGTCAAGGGAGTGGGGGTTCCCTGTGAGTATTAGCAGGGAGTTTTTGGAGGAAATGGTTGTTGGTATGTGAGGTTTGGAGCCCCAAAAGCTGAGAATCAAGCAGTATTAGAACGTGGGATAAAATTTCTGTTCATTTGGGGAAAGACTTATTGTTTAAAAAGTTGAGATCATGTCTTTCAGGACATTGTACCTCTCTGTAAGACCAGCTGCTTGGGGCCTCTCAGCTACGTGCAAATTCCATAGGATTCCATGTTCTACTGCGCACAACTGAACAACTTGGAAAGTAATATAGTCATCTTATATGAATCTCTGGTGTCCGGTGGGCCAAATGGATGGAACACATCTGTGGTTAGGAGATTATACGATCTGGAAGGAGTGGCCAGCAGGAGTCCATTGACGATGACTGTGTAGGTAGTAGCTCCAGCAGAGGGCAGCAGTAGCCCAATAAAATCAATTTTCCATCTTGAGTAAGGTCGATAGCTCCAGTGTACATGTCCCCACCAGGAAACGTCCAGAGTTTTGTTTGGTAGTCAAGGGGGCTATTTTCTACCATCACTTTGGCTAGAGCTGGGGTAGGGAGATTCCGCACTGGTATGCCTGGTCAATGAGTGCTGTCGCTCTACTGTGGTCTGACGTGATATGGCACCACTCTGCTGTGCACATGGCATCTCTGGAACAATAGTTTTATCTGGGGCTGTGTCTGTTACTCTGGGAGGTAACTTGTGCGAGGCCTTGAGAAAAGCATATAATTTGGATAAGGAGTTTTGCAATGTTAATATAATATGCTTCTGGTGTGATTTGGTGTGTGTGTGCAGTTATTAGTGACCACAACTGACATGTGGGAGTTGACTATTTTTTTCCAAATGAAGGCAGCTCAGATAGTCTTTCCCTGCATTAAAAAATTATTCTTTTGCCATAGTCCGCATGAGATTGAGCCCGTTGTCTACAGCCCAAGAGCCAGGAAAAATGTGTGGCTTTAGAAGCCTCATTCTTAGAGACTATTGTAGGGCCAGGCACACTACCACCAACTCTGCCAGTTGGGCTGAGCCCAGAGAACCCCCTTCAACTAGGCATATGCTTCTATAAGATGACATACTGCAGCCTTCCTGTGGGCTGCTATGTGGACAATGATGGAAAGATCACCAGCTCCTTTTCCATGTTAGACAGCTGTTCCCATGGTGCTTCCCAAAGTGCTGGGGGCCAGCAGTGGGGAGTACCAGTAGATGCGCCTCAATGTCAGTGAGCCAGGGACTGAGCATGAGGGAAGCCACATTCTCTTGTCATCTGAAAAGTCTCTTCACAACAGGTTTAGCTCTCCTTGAAGATACCATTTCCATTTTAACAGTAAGTCATCAGTGGCCATGCCAAACCCCTGCTGGGTTGAATCCTTGACCCAAGGCAGGAGGGGACTTGTGTGCCAAGTAGTCTTGGCTGTGAGCCAGTTAATGCCTCTGTCTCTAAGGGAGTTCGTAAAGCTGTGAAGATGTGGCACTCAAGTGGCATGGGCCGGGCTGCTTCTGGAGCAGATGTTTGGTCCAGAATCCCATAGGCAGCAGAATAGATCCATGCTTAGTTCACAGACTCCATGAGGTATAATCAGGTGTTGCCAGTGATTAAACTCAGAAGTCTGAGCCTGGAGAGACTAAGGGCAGAATCTGTTGTATGGTTTGCTGGGCCAGTCAGAAGGCAATTTGCTGAAGTTCTTTCCAGTGAAAAGAAGCTACTTACAGTGTAATGACATAAATAAGCTAAGTAGAATGGAATCATGTGGAATGTGTTGTCTTTAAAAGGTGAAGAGACCTGACACATGCTGTGTCTGCCAAAGTGGAGTGGGAGATTTGATTTTAAGGAGATGATGTTTTATAGTGAGAGAAATTTCTTAGCCCACACTATGCCAAGCAACTTGATAAAGTGGCCAGTCCTTGGATCTGATATGGGACAACGTACAAGGGTCAGCGGAAAATGTGTAACAGCAGCAAGTTCTGCAGTGGCAGAGGGATCAGAGGCTCTGACCTCACTTGCCTTTGTGAGGAGCCTTGTCTTTCTGAGGGAGGTTGCCCCTATTGTGCACAGTTAGAACATGTGGTCCCAGCGCTACCCACACACACAGCAATCAAGTAAGGGAGGTGTCCCTTTCCTCCTTCTAAGGGCGTTGCCTGGCATTTTTTATCTAATAGCCCATACTTGGGCATGGGTTGTTACTTGCATGTCCCAGCCTTTAATTAATGTGATGGGACTTTAGGAAAATGTTAGCCAATTCACTTTACAGTCAGCAGCTGGGTTCATGAGTAGAGTTGGTAAGTACACTGAAGTCTAACACCTGTTATGGGAACTCTCCGTTGGTGTGACATTAGCCCCATATATGTGACCCTCATACCAGCTCTGATTAGCAATATTTTGGAGGACTCTGGTTGTTCCTTAGTGAGATTACACTTTAGGGTGGGAAGCCAAGGCAGTTCTCTATATAGTCAGTACCCTGCAGTGCAAAGCAGTGCAAAAAAAAAGCCAACAAGCGGTGGACCCCTCCCATGGGACTGCCCACCTGTGACAGCCAGTTAGCCATTTACAGTCAAAAGGCATTCCCCATGGTCAGAATCTAATGAAATATACACCAACACACATCAAAATCAAACTCCTGAAAACTAAAGACAAATAACAATCATGAAGGCAATCAAAGGAAGTGACTCTCATCTATCTATACAGCAAAAACAACTCAAATGACAGCATATTTATTATCAGAAACCATGGAGTCCAGAAGAAAGTGGCACAACATTTTTCAAGTGCTGAAAGAAACTATCCAACCAGAACTCAACATCCAGGGAAAATATCCTTCAGAAATGAAGGGAAAATCAATACATTTTCAGATGAAGGAAAACCAGAAGTATTTGTCAACAGCACCTACCCTAAAAGAACGGTTAAAGAAATGCCTTTAAATGGGAAAGAAATGATAACAGCAGGAAACTTGAGTGTCAGAAAAACAAGAACGATAAACAGAGAAAAACATGAATAGATGTAAAAGATGTTCCTTGTTTTTCTTGAGTTGGTAAATTGTCTGTGACAGTTGCAAAGAACCAAACTTTGATCTGACTCTCACAGTTTATGGAGTATATGTTTAAGAAAACTGTTCTAATTGTGGAAGAGAATTAAAGGTAGGTAAAGTGTCCCTTGGTTCACTGAAATTGAAAAATGTTGACACCAGTTAACTGTGATAATTAATGAACACAAAATGTCATACCTAAGCAGTCAATAAAAAAAATTATAGAGAGAAATACTCAAAAGCACTAGAATTAATTGTTTGCTAAATATCTAACCAATCCAATTTTAGGAAATGTTGTCTTCCATATAGACATTATACACCCTCAGTACAATTTAGTCATGATCAAAGAACATGTATGCAATTCCCTTTTATAATGTATTATGTTTTTTATTCTGGTTTATAGATGCTCCATATTGTATTTTATGAAAACTTAAGGAGAAATTTGTCTCTCTGCGTATAAAAAATATGTCATAGATATTGTGTTACTCTACATTATAATTTACATTTGAATTATTTGCAATCATGCTATTATTTATTTTTTTTAAGATTTTATTTATTTATTTGAGTGAGAGAGCGAGAGCCCAAGAAGGGGGGAGGGTCAGAGGGAGAAGCAGACTCCCTGCTGAGCAGGGAGCCCGATGTGGGACTCGATCCCGGCATTCCGGGATCATGACCTGAGCCGAAGGCAGTCGCTTAACCAACTGAGCCACCCAGGCGCCCTCATGCTATTATTTAAAGTTTTGTTTTTCCTGTTCTCTTGACCTATCATAGAGATATGTGATTTTTAAAAAAGAAAACATTAACATTTTGATCTCTTCATCTGTTCATGGAATGAAACTGTGAACATACAGAAAATTTTAATGATGAATTAAAAGGAAGCCATAATCCATCAGCCAAGTACTTCCAAATATCTGAGCATTTTAAATGTATATTTTGGCAGAATTTTGTCTAAACCATTAATTTTCATGACTACTATAACATTAATTTATAATATTACTTTATACATTTTAACATACATTATAATTTTTGTCACATTTATTGTTTTGGCTAAAATTGACTTTTTACTGCATTTATATTCCTTTACTTTATAATTTGTTTTTGTGTCATTCTTTTTTAAAATAAGACAGTATCATTTTATCTCATTTGTAGAGCAAATATGACTTAGTTTTTAAAATCCATCGTGCCTTATCTTTTTATTTTGGAGAGTTCTATCATCTGTATTTGTTGTCATATACAATATCTCTTTTGTTTTTTACTTTTTACTTTTAGCATTTCTTTCTTAATGAATTTCTCTCTTTTTGACCTAAAAAAAGATTCAGTTGATTTTATTCACTATGTTAATATAGTTTAATTCTATGGCTGTTAAGTTTTAAAGTTATAAATATGACACTAAACATGTTATTCAACTGAAGGGAAAATATGATCACATACACGAAAATGGATGAGAAGTAAGTTGCCTTGTTTTGCTTTGCCCACCCACTTATAGATATTTCATTGTAATCAAGGTTCATATACTGTATTAATTAGGATTCTAACCCACCTAATAAGATAATCGCAGACATGGAACCCAATCACATTATGTTTTAAAATTTATATTTTACTGAAAGGTTTAGTTTTGTATCTCATTAAACTATATGGCAATACATGTGTAATGTAATGTTAAAATTAATATAACACCCTTAATAAATGTCATCCTTATAGAAGAAAATTATCTCTTCATCACAGCCTTGGAAAAATAGAACATGCTGTCAAATGTCTTCACTGAATTACATTTTCATTTCACATGCTAATCTTTTGTCATGGGTTAATAAAACATATGACCATTGTTAGATGTTTCTATCACCTCTATAAAACAGATGTGTGGCCCTTCAACATTTCTATATTATTCATTGTGGCCATAATAAAGACCCATGAAAATTTTAATTGAAAGCATAAAAGTTATCTATTGGATAACCAATGTGCTTTCCTTAATAAGATACAAGAAAGTTAATGATTCATTGTATTTTCTTCTTTTGCTCAGTCCCCCAAAACTTCAGAGCTAAAGGTAAGGTATGCACAGTAATTCTATTATCTTTGGCTTTATTGTATTTATCAATATTTTCTCCCAAACTTACTTTCTTTCATCTGCTATCTTTTTTAAAAAAGTTTTAATTTAAATTCCAGTTAGTTAACATAGAGTGTGATATTAGTTTCAGGTGTAGAGTTTATTGATTCAACACTTACATACAACCCCCAGTGCTCATCACAACAAAGTGCCCTCCCTAGTCCCCATCACCTATTTAGCCCATGCACCCACCCACCTCCTCTCTGGTAACCATCAGTTTATTCTCTATAGTTAAGAGTCTGTTTCTTGGTTTGCCTCTCTCTTTTTTCCCCTATGACCATTTGCTTTGTTTCTTAAATTCTACATGTGAATAAAATCATATGATATTTGTCTTTCTCTGACTGACTTATTTCACTTAGCATAATACTCTCTAGCTTCATCCACGTTGTTGCAAATGGCAAGAGTTCATTCTTTTTTATAGCTGAGTCATATATACATATATATATATATATATATATATATATATATATATATATATATATATATATAAAGATGTGATATACATATATCCATTCATCAGTCAATGGACATTTGGGATCCTTCCATAGTTTAGCTATTGTTGATAATTCTGCTACAAACATTGGAGTGCATGTACCCCTTCAAGTTAGTATTTTTCTATTCTTTGGGTAAATACCCAGTAGAGCATTTGCTGGGTCATAGAGTAGTTCTATTTTTAACTTTTTGCGGAAACTCCATATTGTTTTCCAGTGTGACTGCACCAGTTTGCATTCCCACCAACAGCCTGCATCCCTGTTGTTAATTTCATTCATTCTGACAGCTGTGAGCTGATATCTCATTGTAGTTTTGATTTGTAATTCCCTGATGACAAGTGATGTTGAGCATCTTTTCATGCGTCTATTGGCCATCTGTATGTCTTCTTTGGAAAAATGTCTATTCATATCTTCTGCCCATTTCCTAACTGGGTTATATGTTTTTTGGGTGTTGAGTTTGTACGTTCTTATATATTTTGGATACTAACCATTTATCAGATATGTCATTTGCAAATATCTTCTCCCATTCCATAGGTTGCCTTTTAGTTTTGCTGATTGTTTCCTTTGCAGTGCAGAAGGTTTTTATTTTGATGGAGTCCCAATACTGTATTTTTGCTTTTGCTTCCCTTGCTTCCAGCGATGTGTCTACTAAGAAGTTGCTACAGCTGATGTCAAACAGGTTGCTGCCTGTGTTCTCCTCTAGGATTTTTATGGTTTCCTGTTTCACATTTAGGTCTTCCATCCATTTTGAATTAATTTTTCTGTATAGTGTAAGAAAGTTGTCCAGTTTCACTCTTCTGCATGTGACTGTCCAGTTTTCTCAACACCATTTGTTGAAGAGACTTCTTTTTCCCATTGGATATTCCCTCTGATTTTGTCGAAGGTTAATTGGCTGTGAGTTGTGGGTTCATTTCTGAGTATTTTGTTCTGTTGTATTGATCTATGTCTCTGTGTTTGTGGCAGAACCATACTATATCAATCACTACAGCTTTGTAATATAACTTGAGGTTTGGAATTGTGATGCCTCCAGCTTTGCTTTTCTTTTTCAAGGTTGCTTTGGTTATTTGGGTCTTTTGTGGTTTTATACAAATTTGAGGATTGTTTGTTCTAGCTCTGTGAAAATGCTGGTGCTATTTTGATAGGGATTGCAGTAAATGTATAGATTGTTTTGAGTAATATAGACATTTTAACAATATTTGTTCTTCCAAACCGTAAGCATGGAATGTTTTTCCATTTCTTTCTGTCACCTTCAATTTCTTTCATCAGTGTTTTATAGTTTTTAGAATACAGATCTTTTACTTCTTTGGCTAGGTTTATTCCTAGGTATATTACAGTTTTAATGCAATTGTAAGTGGGATTGATTCCTGATATCTCTTTTCACTGCTTCATTATTGGTGTATAGAAATGCAACAAATTTCTATACTTTGATTTTCTATCCTGTGATTTTGCTGAATTCATGTCTTAGTTCTAAAAATTTTTTGGTGAAGTCTTTTGGGTATTCTATATGGAGTATCATGTCATCTGCAAATAGTGAAAGTTTGGTTTCTTCCTTGCCAATTTGGATGCCTTTTATTTCTTTTGTTGTCTGATTGCTCAGGCTAGGACTTCCAGTACATTAAATAGCAGTGGTAAGAACAGACATCCCTGTCTTGTTCCTGACTGTAGAGGAAAAGCTCTTGTTTTTTCCCCACTGAGAATGATATTAGCTGTGGGTCTTTCATTTATGACCTTTGTTATTATGAGGTATGTTCCCTCTATCTCTGCTTTGTTCAGGGTTCTTATCATTAACATTTGTTGTACTTTGTCAAATGCTTTTTTGTGCATCTATTGAGAGGATCATATAGTTCTTATCCTTTCTTTGATTAATTATGGCATATCACAGTGATTGATTTGAGAATCTTGAATCACCCTTGCAGCCCAGGAATGACTCCCACGTGATTGTGGTGAATGATTCTTTCAGTGCATTGTTGGATTCATTTTGCTGATATTTTGTTGAAAATTTTTGCATCCATGTTCATCAGGGACACTGGACTGTATTTTCCCTTTTTAGTGGAGCCTTTATCTGACTTTGGTATCAGGGTAATACTTGCCTCATAGAATGAATTTGTAAGTTCTCTTTCCATTTCTATTTTTTGGAAAATTTTGAGAAGAATAGACATTAACTCTTTTTTAAATGTTCGGTAGAATTCACCTGGGAAGCCAGCTGGCCTTGGACTTTTACTTGTTAGAAGATTTTTCTTTAAAACATTTTATTTATTTAGTTGAGAGAGAGAGAAAGAGAGTGACAAAGCACAAGCAGGGGGAGGGGTAGAGGGAGAGAGAGAGAACTGAGCAGGGAGATCTGACAGAGCAGCTGAGATCATGACCTGACCTGAAGGCAGCCGCTTAACTGACTGAGCCACCCAGGCACCCGTGTTGGAAGATTTTTGATTACTGATTCAATTTATTTGCTGGTTACCAGTCTGTTCAAGTTTTCTATTTTTTTCCTGTTTCAGTTTCATTAGTTTATATATTTCTAGGAATTTATCCATTTCTTCCTCGTTTGCATGGAACCACAAAAGACCCTGAATAGCCAAAGCAATTCTGAAAAAGAGAAAGAAAACTGGATGCATGATGATTCCAGATTTCAAGCCATATCATAAAGCTGTAGTCATCAAGACAGTATGGTACTGGCACAAAAACAGACACATAGATCAATGGAACAGAATAGAGAGCCCAGAAATGGACCCTCATCTCTATGGTCAACTAATCTTCGACAAAGCTGAAAAGAATATCCAATGGAAAAAAGAAACCAGTCTCTTTAACAAATGGCGTTGGGAAAACTGCACAGCAACATGCAAAGAATGAAACTGGACCACTTTCTTACATCATACACAAAAATAAATTGAAAATGGTTGAAAGACCTTAATGTGATACAAGAATCTATCAAAATCCTAGAGGGGAACAGAGGCAGAAACCTCTTTGACCTTGGCCGTAGCAACTTCTTACTAGACACATCACCACAGGCAAGGGAAACAAAAGCAAAAATGAACTATTGGGACTTCATCAAGATGAAAAGCTTCTGCACAGCAAAATAACAAACAGCAAAACTAAAAGACAGCCTACAGAATGGGAGAAGATATTTGAAATTGACATACTGATAAAGGGTTAGTATACAAAATCTACAAAGAATTTATCCAACTCAACACCCAAAAACCAAAAAACCCAGTTAAGAAATGGGCAGAAGACATGAATGACACTTTTCCAAAGAAGACATCCAGATGGCTAATAGACACATGAAAAGATGCTCAACATCACTCATCATCAGGGAAATACAAATCAAAACCATGATGAGATACCATCTTACACCAGTCAGGATGGCTAAAATTAACACAAGAAACAACAGGTGGTGAGGATGCAGAGAAAGGGGAACACTCATGGACTTTTGATGGGAATGCAAACTGGGGCAGCCACTCTGGAAAACAGTTTAGAGGTTCCTTAAAATATTAAAAATAGAACTACCCTACGACCCAGCAATTGAACTACTAGGTATTTACCCAAAGGATATAAAAATACAGATTGAAAGGGATATATGCACCCTGAAGTTTACAGCAGCATTATCAGCAATAGCCAAATTATGGAGAAGCACAAATGTCCATCGACTGATGAATGGATAAAGAAGATGTAGTTTATATAAACAATGGAATATTACTCAGCCATTGAAAGAATGAAATCCTGCCTTTTGCAACAATGTGGATGGAGCTAAATGTATTGTGTTAAGTGAAATAAGTCAGTCAGAGAAAGACAAATACCATATGATCTCATTCATATGTGGAATTTAAGAAAGAAAACAGATGAACATATGGGAAGGGAGAAAAGAAAAAAAGGAGAGAGGGAAACAAGCCATAAGAAACTATTAACAATAGAGAACAAACAAGGTTGATGGAGGGATTTGGTGGAGCTGGGCTAGATGGGTGATGGGTATTAAGGAGGGCACTTGTTAGGATGAGCACTGGGTGTTGTACGTACGTAATGAATCACTAAATTCTTCTCCAGAAACCAATATTGCACTGTATGTTAACTACCTAAAATTTAAATTAAAAAAAAATCTAAGGAGATACAAAAACAAACAAACAAACAAACACCTCTATAGGATACTATTATAATTATTTTTTAAGTTGATATATTTTAGAATGGTGCACTTATTTACCACTTCCTTTATTCTTCATTTCTCATTTCATCCCAGACTTTATCTGGGGTTACTTTCCTTCTGCCTGAATTATATCCTTTAGAAATTTTTTCATTAAAATATATTAGTGGCAATAATCTTGATTTTTGTGCATTTGAAAATGTTTTCCTCACTAGTGAAAGATAGAGTCACTGGGTTTAAAATTTCAGGTGAGCCATTATTTTTATTGAAGACCATGAAAACATCATCATACTTTTTCTGTTTTTCACTATTGCTTTGGAAAAGTCAGCAGTTTGCTTAATTTTCACTTTTAAGAAAACCTGCATCTTTTTTTTTATAGTCTTAACCATTTTTTTATTATGTTATGTCAATCACCATACATTACATCATTAGTTTTTGATGTAGTGTTCCATGATTCATTATTTGCGTATAACACCCAGTGCTTCATGCAGAATGTGCCCTCTTTAATACCCATCACCAGACTAACCTATCCTCCCACCTCCCTCCCCTCTAGAACCCTCAGTTTGTTTCTCAGAGTCCATCGTCTCTCATGGTTCATCTCCCCCTCCGATTTCCCTCCCTTCATTCTTCCCCTCCTGCTATCTTTTTCTTCTTCTTTCTTCTTCTTCTTCTCCTTCTTCTTCTTCTTTTCTCCTTCTTCTCCTTCTTCTTCTTCTTCTTCTTCTTCTTCTTCTTCTTCTTCTTCTTCTTCTTCTTTTCTTCTTCTTCTTCTGCTTCTTCTTTTTAACATATAATGTATTATTTGTTTCAGAGGTACAGATCTGTGATTCAACAGTCTTGCACACTTCACAGCACTCACCATAGCACGTACCCTCCCCAATGTCTATCATCCAGCCACCCTATCCCTCCCACCCCCCACCACTCCAGCAACCCTCAGTTTGTTTCCTGAGATTAAGAATTCCTCTTATCAGTGAGGTCCTATGATACATGTCTTTCTCTGATTGACTTATTTCGCTCAACATAACACTCTCCAGTTCCATCCACGTCATTGCAAATGGCAAGATTTTATTCCTTTTGATGGCTGCATAATATTCCAGTGTGTGTGTGTGTGTGTGTGTGTGTGTGTGTGTGTGTGTATATATATATATATATACCACATCTTCTTTATCCATTCATAAGAAAACCTGCATCTCCTCCCCTCTGGCTGCTTTAATATACTCTCTTTGTTTTAGATATTCTATTATTTTACTAGGGTGTATGTCTAGGATGTTTTCCTTTTCACACTACTTGGGATATTGTGAGCTTCTTACATGTGTGAATAGGTGTTTCATCAGTTCTGGAAGCTATATTCAGAAGAGGTAAGCACCATCATCAGTTCTCATGAAGGATTCTTCAACTTCTTCCATACCCAGTGCTAGAGTCTGGCTGGCTGGCTGGCTGTGGCATAGACTCAGTTTTTACCAGAGGGACTATTGACCCATAATCAGCTGATGGCTACCATGGTTACACAGTGGTATTCTGCACCTTCTGTTGAGTGGTGATTGTATATGGCTGTAGGATTTTTATGTAGTGAGCTTTTTATGCTGCTGAGATGCCTCATGGCTTCTGTTTGGGGGATGGTGCTATAATAATGAATGGTAACAAAATTGCCTTTGAGTTTAGTGGCTGCTTCTTTTCATGTTTGCCACATCTGCTACAGTAAAAAGATCAGAACATCATCACGCAGTTACTTTTGGGCAGTTTTATAACAAAAACATGATCAAAATATCTCCAGGGCTTCGTGTTTGAAATGAGAAAATAAATTGAAGATGATACTAAAACACAACTCTCAACTACAGACTTTCCAGAGGAGCTGTTACCCAGAGATGCCTCTTCAGGTACATCTACAAAAGGTTTCCTTTTACCTAAGGCTTCGTAAGCTACAGAACCTCTCATCCTTACCTTACTGTCAATCTTACAGGCAATTTGTGTGTGTGGTGGGGGGCTTGGACTTAACATTCAGACACAGTTAGAAGTGATGGTATGCCTATGAAGGACATTTTTCATCTTTCAGGTCAGGGTAGATAGAAAGCTGAGGTTTACTCTCTGTTGAGTCTGGGCAGCGACCACTAGAGAGCACCATATAAACTGAATTGCAGCAACCTGCTTTCTCTTGGAACTCAGTGTATCTCTGCCCAAATGTTGCTGGGTCACCTAGGTATTTTCAGTGTAGTATTTTAAGAACATTTTCATTGAAATCCTTGGAGACCATATCAGACAGCAGTTCTGGAAGTTTTCCCAGGTTCTACCTGGGTATAAATTTCAAATCTTGTGAAAATACGGAGGGCACTATCATATCAGTTTATGCCCCATGAGATCAACCTGAATTGTGCCAAGTTTCCTGATTTTGTTTTTGGGAAAATTTGGACAGTTTCAAATTCCAACATTTCTTGGTTAGGAAATCTGTGGAGAGTTTGATTATATCTCTTCACTTTCCCAAGATTTTTAATATTTAGAATTCCTGGGTGATATATAACAGTGATCTGCCAGAGGTGTGCCAAAGATCACAGCATGTCACAAATTTCTCCCAACATTTTGTGAACAACTTGAACATTCTTTTTTTTTTTTTAAGATTTTATTTATTTATTTGAGAGAGAGAATGAGACAGAGAGAGAGAGCATGAGATGGGGGAGGATCAGAGGGAGAAGCAGACTCCCTGCTGAGCAGGGAGCCCGATGCGGGACTCGATCCCGGGACTCCAGGATCATGACCTGAGCCGAAGGCAGTTGCTTAACCAACTGAGCCACCCAGGCGCCCCGACAACTTGAACATTCTTGAGAACCTATTTAGAATTTTAAAACTCACTTAATAGCTTAAATCTTTGTCATGGTAGTGACTCTGTCTGTAATAGAGGGGGCAACTAGAGAAACCTTAGAAACCTCTTTATGTAAACAGTCCAGTGAATTGTCCATATAAAAGCACAATAAGGAGTTTGTTTTTGATGATCTAAAGTGACGTGGTCATAAAACTATCATTGGAAAGAACATGGTAATGTTTAAGGATATTGCAATTAATACCAGCAGTAGCACTGAAGGAAATTATGACTGTTAAAATAATTGAATGTTAAGCTCCTGTTCTGGAAAGAAAAGAAACCAACTGGTCTGTATTTTATTTACATGGCAGAACCAGTTGCCTGTAGGGATGATTCTCATTATGCTTTTGTGTTTTTCATAGCTTAGAAACTGTAAAAGCAGTAAGGATTCCTCAGTTCTGTTGAAGCTTAGACTTTCTAAGAGTCCTAATGTTATTTTCTGCTGTGGTTATTAGAAAGCATTTTCCTCTGGTTAATAATGTAGCCATGGTTTAGATACTCTTCTTTAACTGGCCTCTTTGCTCTTGTTTTAACAATTGAGCAGACTTCTTTATAAACTTTTTCTTTAAGGTCAGGTCCTAATTTTGAATTATGGAGCCTGACAGGGTATCTTTAGTACCCAGATCTTCTTTAGCATCTCTAGATGAATGTGCAATACTGACGACTTTCACTCCCTTATCTTGCCTGTGTAACCTATGAAGTAAATGTGTGACCAAAACAGGAATGCTAGGGATATTAATGAAGGGTATAGGCTCCAAAGTTTTCAAAATTGTGTCTACAATGTTGTTTGACAGGCACAACACATAGAAAAAGATGTCAAGACAAAAGGTAGAGTAAGTTTACTTTAATATATAGTAAGGATATATTAAGTTTACATTCTTGAGGTACAAACTTCTTTATCAATAAGGGTAGATTATTAGTAAAATAATTGCTAGCAGGTTTTATTCTTTATTTTGAAAAAAAAAAACAAAAACAAAAAACAAAAAACAAAACAGACAACATTCCAGCACACAGCTTGGAATGACCAGGCAGTTGCTTGCGGAAACCAAATTGGAATTTTGAAAAATAATCTGGCCAGTGTTTGCACTACATAAAAAGATAAATACTTTGCCACAGCACAATTTACACCTAGATAAAGGGAAAGAAAATTAAAAACATTTCTTATATGTAATATTATGGAGAGACTATGAGAATTCCTGTTGTTCTCTCTGTAACTACTCAATGTTAAACATTCTGGTTCTAAAAAAAAGTGTTGTTTTAAAGTATTATAAAACACATATAAGCTGAGTCAAAGAATGACATTCAGGAGTTGTGGAAGCCATGTCAACAGACTTCAGTACCACCATGGTAAAGCCTGGTGCCATCCACACTTCCTCATTGGAGGACAACACTGAGATCTCACTGGAAAAGGTCTTATCAAGTTGGCTATGTGCTAATATGGCCTGTAAATAGCATAGCCTTCTGACAAAAATACATGTCTTCCATGGTAAGAAGAAATTAGTCCTATTTATTTATTTCTAATTATTAATATTTTTCCTCAGGTAAAGGGACCACTGAACTGCTTCTCTTTTTAGTTCCATATTAGTGGTGGTAGCTTTCTGAGAACTACAGAGATTTTGAGACTACTTGGACAAGTGACAGACACTATGCTAACTATGGCTTACTGATAGTGAGGAGCCCATTTTTCCCAGATGTATTGCAACCTTTCAGACTTATTACACACGAGTCCCATTGTGTGACAATTGGTAGGACTCAAGGCATTCCATAATGCTACAAATTTCAATCTGTTTGTTCAACAAAAGTCTGTGCTTCTGATGTCACGTGTTTGTTGTCAAGAGTGTTGTGATTTCGTTCCATAAAAACAAATAATGGTCTCATGCATCAAGAGCAGTGACTGTAGAAGTTCTGGACTGATGAACATGTTCTTCTAGAAACCAATTTAACTGCCTTTTCCTGAGGAAATAAGCCTTTCCTTGACACCTCACCCACAGCAGAAGTTGAGCAGGATTGCTTCTCCTCTTGCTTTCAGTGAAGAGGTTCAGGCTCAAGATCACCTGCAGGATTGATGGCTGGATGACAGTTGCTACATTGTTTTACCTGAGCTATCTTTATACGGGAGTAATATTAGGGAAATGTGTGAGATATGTAATATGTTGAACAGCACATTTTTGTTACTCATACATGTATACAACAGACAGAATTTAGGTCATAGTCATTGGCTCATTTTTTTAAAAACTAATTTGTATGATTTGTAAGTTATATGTCAAATTTATATGAAAAGTTTTGATAGTGTTCTTTTTATGTTTCAGTAAGTTCTTTTTTTTATTATTATGTTATGTTAATCACCATACATTACATCATTAGTTTTTGATGTAGTGTTCCATGATTCATTGTGTATGACACCCAGTGCTCCATGCAGAACGTGCCCTCTTTAATTCCCATCACCAGGCTAACCCAACCCCCAAACCCCTCCCCTCTACAACCCTCAGTCTGTTTCTCAGAGTCCATAGTCTCTCAGGGTTCATCTCCCCCTCCGATTTCCCCCCCTTCATTCTTCCCCTCCTACTATCTTCTTCTTTTTCTTCTTCTTCTTCTTTTTTTTAACATATAATGTATTATTTGTTTCAGAGGTACAGATCTGTGATTCAACAGTCTTGCACAATTCACAACGCTCACCATAGCACATACCCTCCCCAATGTCTATCACCCAGCCACCCTATCCCTCCCACCCCCCACCACTCCAGTAACCCTCAGTTTGCTTCCTGAGATTAAGAATTCCTCATATCAGTGAGGTCATATGATACATGTCTTTCTCTGATTGACTTATTTCACTCACCATAATACCCTCCAGTTCCATCCACATCGTTGCAAATGGCAAGATTTCATTCCTTTTGAAGGCTGCATAATATTCCATTGTATATATATACCACTTCTTCTTTATCCATTCATCTGTCAATGGACATCTGGGCTCTTTCCACAGTTTGGATATTGTGGACATTGCTGCTACAAACATCGGGGTGCACGTACCCCTTCGGATCCCTACATTTGTATCTTTGGGGTAAATACCCAGTAGTGCATTTGCTGGATCGTATGGTAGCTCTATTTTCAACTTTTTGAGGAACCTCCATACTGTTTTCCAGAGTGGCTGCACCAGCTTGCATTCCCACCAACAGTGTAGGAGGGTTCCCCTTTCTCCGCATTCCCGCCAACATCTGTCATTTCCTGACTTGTTAATTTTAGCCATTCTGACTGGTGTGAGGTGGTATCTCATTGAGGTTTTGATTTGGATTTCCCTGATGCTGAGCGATGTTGAGCACTCTTTCATGTGTCTGTTGGCCATTTGGATGTCTTCTTTGGAAAAATGTCTGTTCATGTCTTCTGCCCATTTCTTGATTGGATCATTTATTCTTTGGGTGTTGAGTTTAAGAAGTTCTTTGTAGATTTTGGATACTAGCCCTTTATCTGATATGTCATTTGCAAATATCTTCTCCCATTCTGTCGGTTGTCTTTTGGTTTTGTTGACTGTTTTTTTTGCTGTGCAAAAGTTTTCTATCTGGATAAAGTCCCAATAGTTCCTTTTTGTCCTTGCTTCCCTTGCATTTGGTGATGTTTCTAGGAAGAAGTTGCTGCAGCTGAGGTCGAAGAGGTTGCTGCCTGTGTTCTCCTTTAGGATTTGGATGGACTCTTGTCTCACATTTAGGTCTTTCAACCATTTGGAGTCTATTTTTGTGTGCGGTGTAAGGAAATGGTCCAGTTTCATTCATCTGCATGTGGCTGTCCAATTTTCCCAATACCATTTGTTGAAGAAACTGTCTTTTTTCCATTGGACATTCTTTCCTGCTTTGTCAAAGATGAGTTGACCATAGAGTTGAGGGTCCATTTCTGGGCTCTCTATTCTGTTCCATTGATCTATGTGTCTGTTTTTGTGTCAGTACCATACTGTCTTGATATGACAGCTTTGTAATAGAGCTTGAAGTCCGAATTGTGATGCCACCAGCTTTGCTTTTCGTTTCAACATTCCTCTGGCTATTCAGGGTCTTTTCTGGTTCCATACAAATTTTAGGATGATTTGTTCCATTTCTTTGAAAAAAGTGGATGGCATTTTGAAAGGGATTGCATTAAATGTGTAGATTGCTCTAGGTAGCATTGACATCTTCACAATATTCGTTCTTCCAATCCATGAGCATGGAACGTTTTTCCATTTCTTTGTGTCTTCTTCAATTTCTTTCATGTGTATTCTATAGTTTTCTGAGTACAGATAAATCTGGTTAGATTTATTCCTAGGTATCTTATGGTTTTGGGTGCAATTGTAAATGGGATTGACTCCTTAATTTCTCTTTCTTCTGTTTTGTTGTTGATGTATAGGAATGCCACTGATTTCTGTGCATTGGTTTTATATCCTGCCACTTTACTGAATGCCTCTATGAGTTCTAGCAGTTTTGGGGCGGAGTCTTTTGGGTTTTCCACATAAAGTATCATATCATCTGCAAAGAGTGAGAATTTGACTTCTTCTTTGCCGATTCAGATGCCTTTTATTTCTTTTTGTTGTCTGATTGCTGTGGCTAGGACTTCTAGTACTATGTTGAATAGCAGTGGTGATAGTGGACATCCCTGCCATGTTCCTGACCTTAGGGGAAAAGCTCTCAGTTTTTCCCCACTGAGAATGATATTCACTGTGGGTTTTTCATAGATGGCATTTACGATATGGAGGTATGTACACTCTATCCCTACACTCTGAAAGGTTTTAATCAAGAAAGAATGCTGTACTTTGTCAAATGCTTTTTCTGCATCAATAAGAGGATCATATGGTTCTTGTTCTTTCTTTTATTAATGTATTGTATCACATCAATTGATTTGTGGATGTTGAACCAACCTTGCAGCCCAGGGATAAATCCCACTTGGTAGTGGTGAATAATCCTTTTAATGTACTATCGGATCCTATTGGCTAGTATATTGGGGAGAATGTTTGCATCCATGTTCATCAAGGATATTGGTCTGTCATTCTCCTTTTTGATGGGGTCTTTGGTTTGGGGATCAAGGTAATGGTGGCCTCATAAAATGAGTTCAGAAGTTTTCCTTCCATTTCTATTTTTTGGAACAGTTTCAGAAGAATAGGTATTAATTCTTCTTGAAATGTTTGGTAGAATTCCCCTGGGAAGCCATCTGGCCCTGGGCTTTTGTTTGTTGGGAGATTTTTGATGACTGCTTCAATTTCCTTAGTGGTTATAGGTCTGTTCAGGTTTTCTATTTCTTCCTGGTTCAGTTTTGGTAGTTGATACATCTCTAGGAATGCATCCATTTCTTCCAGATTATCTACTTTGCTGGCATAGAGTTGCTCATAATATATTCTTATAATTGTTTGTATTTCTTTGGTGTTGGTTGTGATCTCTCCTCTTTCATTCATGATTTTGTTTATTGGGGTCATTTCTCTCTTCTTTTTGATAAATCTGGCCAAGGGTTTATCAATCTTGTTAATTCTTTCAAAGAACCAGCTCCTAGTTTCGTTGATCTGTTCTACTGTTCTTTTGGTTTCTATTTCATTGATTTCTGCTCTGATCTTTATTATTTCTCTTCTCCTGCTGGGTTTAGGCTTTATTTGCTGTTGTTTCTCCAGTTCCTTTAGCTGTAGGGTTAGCTTGTGTATTTGAGACCTTTCTTGTTTCTTGAGAAAGGCTTGAATGGCTATATACTTTCCTCTTAGGACTGCCTTTGCTGCATCCCAAAGATTTTGAATAGTTGTGTTTTCATTTTCATTGGTTTCCATGAATTTTTTAAATTCTTCTTTAATTTCCTGGTTGACCCATTCATTCTTTAGTAGGATGATCTTTAGCCTCCATATATTTGAGTTCTTTCTGACTTTCCTCTTGTGATTGAGTTCTAGTTTCAAAGCATTATGGTCTGAAAATATGCAGGGAATCCCAATCTTTTGGCACCGGTTGAGACCTGATTTGTGACCTAGGATGTGATCTATTCTGGAGAATGTTCCATGGGCACTAGAGAAGAATGTGTATTCCATTGCTTTGGGATGGAATGTTCTGAATATGTCTGTGAAGTCCATTTGGTCCGGTGTGTCATTTAAAGTCTTCATTTCCTTGTTGATCTTTTGCTTAGATGATCTGTCCATTTCAGTGAGGGAGCTGTTAAAGTCCCCCACTATTATTGTATTGTTGTCAATGTGTTTCTTTGCTTTTGTTATTAATTGGCTTATATAATTGGCTGCTCCCATGTTAGGGGCATAGATATTTACAATTGTTAGATCTTCTTGTTGGATAGACCTTTTAAGTAGGATATAGTGTCCTTTCTCATCTCTTGTTATAGTCTTTGGTTTAAAATCTAATTTGTCTGATATAAGGATTGCCACCCCGGCTTTCCTTTGGTGTCCATTAGCACGGTAAATGGTTTTCCACCACCTCACTTTCCATCTGGGTGTCTTTGGCTCTAAAATGAGTCTCTTGCAGGCAGCATATTGATGGGTCTTGTTCTTTTTTATGCAATCTGATAGCCTGTATCTTTTGATTGGGGCATTTAGCCCATTTACATTCAGGGTAACTATTGAAAGATAATGAATTTATTGCCATTGTATTGCCTGTAAGGTGACTGTTACTGTATATTGTCTGTGTTCCTTTCTGGTCTATGTTGCTTTTAGGCTCTCTCTTTGCTTAGAGGACCCCTTTCAATATTTCTTGTAGGGCTGGTGTCGTGTTTGCAAATTCCTTTAGTTTTTGTTTGTCCTGGAAGCTTTTTATCTCTCCTTCTATTTTCAGTGACAGCTTAGCTGGATATACTATTCTTGGCTGCATATTTTTCTCATTTAGGGCTCTGAATATATCATGGCAGTCCTTTCTGGCCTGCCAGGTCTCTGTGGATAGGTCTGTTGCCAATCTAATGTTTCTACCATTGTAGGTTACATATCTCTTCTCCCGAGCTGCTTTCAGGATTTTCTCTTTGTCTCTGAGACTTGTAAGTTTTACTATTAGATGTCGGGGTGTTGACCTATTTTTATTGATTTTGAGAGGGGTTCTCTGTGCCTCCTGGATTTTGATGCCTGTTTCCTTCCCCAAATTAGGGAAGTTCTCTGCTATAATTTGCTCCAATATACCTTCTGCCCCTCTCTCTTTCTTCTTCTTCTGGGATCCCAATTATTCTAATGTTGTTTCATCTTATGGTATCATTTATCTCTCGAATTCTGCCCTCGTGATCCAGTAGTTGTTTATCTCTCTTTTTCTCAGCTTCTTTATTTTCCATCATTTGGTCTTCTATCTCACTGATTCTTTCTTCTGCCTCATTTATCCTAGCAGTTATTGCCCCCATTTTTGATTGCACTTCTTTAATAGCCTTTTTGAATTCGACTTGGTTAGATTTTAGTTCTCTTATTTCTCCAGAAACGGTTTCTCTAATAACTTCCATGCTTTTTTCAAGCCCAGCTAGAGTCTTTAAAATCATGATTCTGAACTCTAGGTCCAACATCGTACTAATGTCCGTATTGAGTAGGTCCCTGGCAGTCGGTAGTACCTCTTGTTCTTTTTGTTGAGGTGATTTTTTCCGTCTTGTCATTTTGTCCAGAGGAGAATAGATGAATGAGAGAACAAAATGCTAACAGGGTAACAACGTCTCCAGAAAATATACTCTAAACAAATCAGAAAAGACTTGAAACCAGGGGAAAAGAAAGGGAAAGAAAGAAAAAAGAAAAAGAAAATAGAAAAAGAGAAAGATAAAAACAAACAAAAACAGAACAAAACAACAACAACAAAAAACAGAATATGATCAAATATGATCAGGCTGGTGCATAGATCAGTGCCACACACTAGATTTTGGGTGTATTTTGGTCTGTCAGAAGAAAGTGCCTCCCAAAATTTTAATGAAAGAAAAACTTATATATGTACAAAAATAAGGGTTGATATGATGAAGGGACGGAATATGATGTAAAGATGAAAATTATAAAAAATCTTATAAAAGGAATTGATAAGAAGTTGTTTGTAAAAAGAAAGAAGAGGTTTAAAGAAAAAGAAAAAAAGAAAAAAGAGAGAGAGAATGTGATCAGGCAGGAGACTAGAACAAAGCCATACACTAGAGATTTAGGGTATATTTTGATCTGTTAGAAGAAACTGTATCTCAAAATTTTAAAGAGAACAACTTATATATATATGCCAAAAATAAGGTTAACTACTATGAAGGGATAGAATATGACTCTAAAAATGAAAAATAAAAATGTTTTTTAAAAAAGGGATTGATAAGATGTTAGTTGAGAAAGGGAAAAAGAAAAATTCAAAAAAAAAAAAAGACAGTTAAAAAAAATTAACTTTGAAAGACTAAAGAATCATGGTAAAAAAGCCATGGATTCTATGTGCATTATTCCCCTAGCGCTGGAGTTCTGCTGTTCTCATTGATGGGTACTTGGTCTTGGCTGGCTGTTCTTGCTGATCTTCTGGGGGAGGGGCCTGTTGCTGTGGTTCCCAAATGTCTTTGCCGGAGGCTGAATTGCCCTGCCCTTGCTTGTCTGGGCTAAGTAATCTGCTCGGGTTTGCTTTTGGGAGCTTTTGTTCTCTGCAAGCTTTCCGTACAGCTTTGGGGGTCGAGAGTGAAAATGGCGGCCTCCCAATCTCTGCCCAGGAGGAGGTGAGAGCTCGGGACCCCCCTCCTCATTGAGCCCCCAGAGAAAAGCAGTCACTCCTGTCTCCCCGGTCTCCAGCCGCACTCTGTGCTCACCCGGCCTGTGACCGAGTGTTTCTATCTCTGGCACATGACCCCATGTGGAGTCTCCAAACCCAGCAGATCCCTGTGGTGCGCTCCCGCGCTGCTCCTCCCAGTGGAGGAAGGGGAGTCTCCCCGGATCTGCCACTTGTTGGGTCTCTGCTGGAGGAGCAGTGGCCCGACTGTGCTGCAGATCACAGTTTATGGCAACCCCGAGCTGAGAGCATGCTCCTTGGCTCCATCTCTGCAGCCAGCTTCCCCTCTCTGATACCTGGGAGCTCTGCCACACTCAGGCACCCCTGGTCTTTATGTTACCCCGAGGGTCCTGAGACCACACTGTCCCACGAGGTTTCCACCCCCCGCTTAGCCACTGGAGTGAGTCCCTCAGCGGAGCAGACTTCTAAAAGTTCCAATTTTGTGCTCCGCTGCTCTATCACTTGCCAGAAGTGGCAGATGGAGGCCCCCTCCCCCACCATCCATCCTCTCGAATATCACCTCGGATTCACTTCTCTGCACGTCCTACCTTCCAGAAAGTGGTCACTTTTCTGTTCAGAGAGTTGTTGCTATTCTTTTCTTTGATCTCCTGTTGAGTTCATACATATTCAGAATGATTTGATCCCTATCCAGCTGAATTCCTGAGACCAGACGAAATCCAGGTCTCCTACTCTTCCACCATCTTGCTCCACCCCCAAGATAAAAAGCTTTTGTACAGCAAAGGAAACAGTCAACAAAACTAAGTGGATTTATTTTTCTTTAATTCCTTGTCTCACATAGCAGATAGACAGAGGGTAACTCATCTTCAGAGCTGATCAATTCATCAGAAGAGTGGTGTCACCAATGATCCTGGGATTTTGTATCTCATCTCTTTATCATACACCACATGTCAGTATTTCTGAAATGGTGGTAGGATGCCTGCAGCCGCTTTAGGCTTTATTTTCTTTCATAATTTCCAAAGGCAGGAATAGGGAACTGTTTCTCCTCATATGCTTTTATAAGGGAGAACTAAACATTTTCAAGTGTTCCCAGTAGACCTACTTCCCCCACACATTGGGAGGACCATGTGATTATAGCAGTAGTCTCAGACAAACCATGCTTCATCCTTTTGGGTGAGCCTGCTTTCCCTGACACATTGGAAAGATGGGAGCAAATAATCTTCTTTAGAAGGAAATGTTAGATGAGGTAGAGGAGAAAAATTTCATGTAAGGAGCTATAATATCTGATACTACTAGTGTTAGTAATTTTAATTATTTCTTCATGAAGGATGATAGATTGTTGGTTTTGAGGTTCTTTTTTTTAATACAGGGTATTAAGTGGCAGCTATAAACCCAATTACAATTAAAAACAGCAACTAAGGAAGAGAATTATTTGTTTGTTCTTAGAAGTTAGTGTGCTGATACTTCATTTTTTAAAAAAAAATATATTTTCCAGAAAATGTTTAAACAAAGGCATTAATGAATATTAAGTTTGATAAGATGCTAAAACCTGTTATACATCAATTTTGAGAGGTATCATTCATTATTAGTTAAATACCCCAGTACAGCAGAGTCCAGAATTAGATTCTGAACAGTTGAAGTTTAGTTTAAAATAGAGCAGTTCAAACATATACAATGGGGAATGAACAGTCTCTTCAATAAATGGTGTTGGGAAACTGCACAGCAAATAAATGAAAATGGATCATTATCTCACTATATACACAAAAATAAACCCAAAATCGATTAAAGACATGATTGTAAGACCTGAAACCATACAACTCCTGGAAGGAAACATAGACAGTCAGCTCCTTGACATCCATTTTGGTGATGATTTTTTGCATTGGACACCAAAGGCAAAGGCCATAAGAGTAAAAATGAAAAGTACAACTACATCAAACTAAAAAGCTTTTGCACAGCAAAGGAAACCATCAACAGAATGAAAATGCAACCTACAAAACAGGAGAAAATATTTGCAAATCATATATCCGGTGCGGGGTTAATATCCAAAATGCATAAAGAACTCATTCGACTTAATAGTAAAAAAAAACGCCAATCAAATTTAAAAAATGGGCAGAGGATCTGAATACACATTTCCCCAAAGAATACATACCAGTGAACAACAGGCACATGCAAAGATGCTCAATCTCACTAATCATGAAGAAAAAGCAAATCAAATCCACAATGACATATCACTTTATGCTTGTTAGAATGGCTATTATCAAAAAGACAAGAAATAACAAGGTTGTTGGCAGGGATGTGACAAAATGAACCCTTGTGCACTATTGGTGTGAATGTAAATTGGTGCAGCTACTATGGAAAACAGTGTGAAAATTCCTCAAAAAGATTAAAAATAGATGTTTCATAAGATCTAGCAATTCCACATCTGGGAAATTAAAACACTAGGGACACGTGGGTGGTTCAGTCAGCTAAGCATCTGCCTTCAGCCCAGGTCGTGATCACAGGATCCTGGGATCAAGTCCCGCATCCAGCTCCTTGCTCAGCGAGGAGCCTGCTTCTCCCTCTGCCTGCCGCTCCCCCTGCTTGTGCTTGCTCTCTCTCTCTCTGACAAATAATAAATAAAATCTTTAAAATAAAAAGAAAAAAGAAAATCAAAACACTAACTTGAAAAGGAATTTGCATCCCCATAGTCATTGCAGTATTATTTACAATACTGAAGATATGGAAACAATCTAAGTGTCCATCAAGAGATGAATGGATAAAGCAAATATGGTATACATACATCAACAAATATTATTCAGCCATAAGAAAGAATGAAGTTTTGCCATTTGTGACACCACCAATGGACCTTGAGGACATTATGCTAAGTGAAATATGTCACACAGGGAAAGGCAAATTAGAGTGATCTCATCTATATGTTGAACCAAAAAAAAATAAAAAACAAAAAACAAAATACAAAAAGCCAAGCTCACAGACACAGAGAACAGATGGGTGATGGCCAAAGGTGGGAAGTTGGGGGTGGTAAAAAGAGTCTGATGTGTGTAATAGGGTAGCTATTCTTTCTTAGATCAAGAAAATTCCCTTTTAATAGAATTTTAAAAATCCAGATATAGAGGGATGCCTGGGAGGCTCAGTCATTAAGCGTCTGCCTTCAGCTCAGGTCAAGGTCACAGGGTCCTGGGACTGAGCCCCGCATCAGGTTTCCTGCTCTGCGGGAAGCCTGCTTCTCCCTCTCCAACTCCCCCTGCTTGTGTTCCCTCTCTAGCTGTCTCTCTCTGTCAAATAAATAAATAAAATCTTAAAAAAAAATCTAGATATAGAAAAATTAAGTACAAGTGTTGAATTATGTCAAATGATATTTTATTATTCTATCAGGATGGTCGTAATTCTTGTCTCCTTCTTTAACTTAGTATCATAAATTGCATTAATTAATTCTTAAATGTTGAAGCAACCTTGCAGTCCTGGAGTAAATTCCACTTAGCCATGATGTATTGTGCTTTCTTCATATCACTGGATTCAAGTGATAATTTTTTCTTAAGAATTTGGCATCTGTCTTTATAAAAGTGATGAGTCTGTGTATTTCTTTTGGTTACAGTGTCCTTGTCAGGTTTTCAAATAAAGCTTATCCTGGTCTCACAGAAAGTATTTGCAGATGTTTTCATTCTTTTTACTTTCTTGGAAGTTTGTATAAATTAGGGTGGTTTCTTTCTTAAATATTTTTAAAAATTTACTGGAGAGCTAAACCTGGGGTTTTGTTTTGGAAAAGATTTACATAATGGACTTATTTTCTTTATTAGACATGGGACTCTTTATTTTATAAATCATTTGTGAGCTTTGGTACTTTGCACATTTTGAGTAATTTATCCACTACATACAAATTTATTTTTGTGAACTTATTCATAATATTTATTATTATTACTTCATGATGAAGAATCTGTGGGACTACAACTAAAGAGAAAATATTTCTGTTACTGGAGTTCCAGGAGGAGGTGAAAAATAAGTGATACTGAAGAAGTTTTTGAGGGAAACTTGACTGAATATTCCAAAATCTGGCAAAAGACATGCACCTAAAGATTCAAGGAGCTTTGTAAACTGAAAACAAATGGTAAGTTGGTCAACATAAGTCCTCACATAATAATAATTGCATTAAATGTAAATGATCTAAAATCATCAATGAACAGACAAACATCAGATTGGAAAAAAATGACCCAACTGTGTGCTGTCTACAACAAGCTCACTTCAAATTTAACAATATGGGAAGACTGAAATAGAAGAATGGAAAAAGATAAGCCAAGACAATAATTACCAAAATGTATGGCTGTATGAGTTAAAGTAGGATTCAGATCAAAGAATATGGCCAGAGATGCAGAGGGACAATATATAATAATCACAATGATAATCTTCCAAGAAGACATAGCAATCGTAAATTTTTATGTACCAAACAACAGAGTTGCAAAGTAGGTGAAACAAAAACTGATAAAACTGAAAGAAGAAATATCAACCATAAGAAAGAATGAAGTTTTGCCATTTGTGACACAGATATACTTGAAGGCTTTGATAGTCTTCTCTGAACAGTTAATGAAACCACTAAACAGAAATTCAGCAAGACTATAGAACTCAACACCATCAACCAACATGGTCTAATTGACACTTACAGACCATTCCACCAAACAGGAAAAGAATACACATTCTTTTCAAGTGTCTGTGGACTCCTTGTGAAGATAGATGGTCTGGTAGGGCATATAGGAACTTCAACAAATGCTAAAGAACTGAAATCCTACATTGTTCTTTGGATACAATGGGATTAAACTAAAAGTCAGTAACATAGGGGAACTTGGGTGGCTCAGTCGGTTTTGCTCTGTCCTTCGTAGTCCTTCCAGAATACATGTGAAAGTGTTTCTGTTTCCACATTCCCAGTGAAGTATCATAGTCCCATCCTGGGCCCTCCAGGGGTACAGCCTGCTTCCCTGAGGGGAAGGCCTCCTCTCCTACTGTCACTCTCTCTCCATATGCCATCATTTCTTCATCCCCAAATGTTTCCGTGGCATGTAGAGCTGCATTTTACTCTGCTACTTAATGTCTAATTTAATATTAACATAACATCCTTCCAATCTAGTTCAAATGTCCAGGTTAGATTTTGAAACGCTTCTACATATTGGTCTGGGCTATCTGCGAATTTACCCAGATCCTTTTTTATTTATTTGAAATCCTGTAAAGAGAAGGAAGCATGCACCTTACAGGACCGAATTCACTAGGCCTTTCCGTTAGTGGATTTGGTGTCTTGGGTTACTCCTTTACAGAAGGAGTCTCCTTTTCTAACTTCCCAGGGGAAGAGGGGCATGACTCAAGACCTGGGGTCTGGGCCAGTGGCAGTTGGGCAGGAACTGCCTTTATTCATACCTTTCCTGATTCTATTTTATCATTTGACATTGCAGCCGGCAGGTTACATGCCCTACATAATTCACTATTATCCCGCAAAACAAAGAACACCTGGACATATGGGACCTCAGCCCATTTGCCCTCCGCCTACAGTACAAGTCTAATTATAAAAGAGAATTGTCACGAATCCTTCCCTCCGAAGTCCGGGTCTCTCCATCCTCCAATCAATATTGGGGCCAGGCCTGGGAACAGAAACACTTCATACATTTCTTTTTCAGAGTTTGTGGGTCAAATCTGTCCCAGTTTTGCAGTACATGGTCCAGATGAGTCCCCGCTGAGGATAGCTTATTTCCCATCTTGCAATTCTGGTATCACCTTGTACCCATTATGGAGAGATGAGTGCAAAGGTGTCCCTTATATCAGCTCTCTGTCCCCTAGCCAAGGTGTCCCTTGGACCCTGCCCTAGAGTGAGAGAGTGGCTGAACACCCTAGGACGTGGAAAGTCAGGCTGGCAGTCATGGCCACTCTGACCTGCACCCGGCACCCGACCCTCCCCCTCCTCTGGACTTCTACCGCATGAAACATATCATTATCTTTTAGGTAGCTCAACCATAGTCAAGGGTGCAAACGGGTAACTAGGGATCTGTGGGCGGGTATGTATGGCTTATGGAGGAGACTTCCCTGGGCTCTGACCTCCAGGGCCGGTCTCCATCCTTTTACGTGTCTCAGACACCCCATGGTCATTTATGATGTCCAGGGACAGGCTCAGAGCGCCGGGTGGCCAGTCCTTCTGTGAGCTCCCTGGATGAGGCCTAAAATTGGTCAGGGGGAGTTCTGTCACGTGTATCTTGGGAGTTCTCCTGTGGAACTCTCATTCATTTTGTTTGCACTCAAGGCTCTGGTAAGAAAAGCCCAATTAAAGGCTTGGTTTATTTTCAGCAATAATGCATCGGAGCATCCCTTCTCCTGTACACCTGATGACCTGCCAGCAGGTGGGTTCCCATTGAGGGGTGTATACCCCTAGCTTTAGCATCATTATAGTTCCACACCTTCTGCTGCTGAAACAGGAAATCTTTCCCTATCTGAAACATAACAATCCCGGATGCCGGTGCAGCCAACTTAGGTGGGACCTGGGCAGTCGGGGACTCCCAACCTCTTCTTAGTTTTAATGCCAATGGACCCCAAGGCAGATAGAAGCCCACAAAGTAGTGAATAACTTCCAAGCAGTCATAAGAAGAGATTAATCTGATTTTATCGTCATGCCCATCTCTACACTTGATCTTAACCAAAAGGCCGAGAAGCGATCGTCATGCCCATCTCTGTTTCTGCACCTGGCAATAGAAAAGGTGCTTCACTAGGCAGCAAAAACAGAGAAGTGGCCACCCATTCGAGGCCAGATCAAAGGTGCTCTCAAAGGGAAAAACTTCATAATGGGACATACAGCAACTATGGGACATGTAACGAAACCTGTCAGACCAGTCGTGATGCTGCTTCACCCAAGAAAGGCCAAGAGCCCTAGAGAAAGTATTAGGAAGAATGAAAAATGCTTCTCATTCCAAGAGAGAGTCCCATAGTTGAGGTTCATAGTCTCTATCAGCAGTTATAGAGGTTCTGGTGTGGAGAACACTTCCCATAAGAAGAGAGATGCCATAGGAAAGAGAGAAATTGAACTGGTTAGTTCACTTAGTTGGCAGGGCCAACTTTCCCCTCCTGTGCAGGAAGGGGGATTGGACAAGTCATTCCCAGAGGCCTGTCACCTGAGTCTTAAGACCTGCGGCTGGGCTTGTCGCTCTTATGTGGGGGACAGGTGCCTGGTGTTTTACAGAAGAGGGCTAAGCAGGGGAGAGAAGTCTCCCAGAACATAAAGACAGAGTCCACATTACTGGCCTTCTGATGAACAAAGTGGATGAAGTTTTCCAGGCCACGCACCAGAAACGTTACAGGGTTGCAGGGTTCTTGTCTCAAGGAGTCAAAGAATGAATGTCACAGACACAAAAGGGTGAAGTGAAGTGAAAGTTTATTAAGTGAATGTGAGAGAAGAAAGGGAAGAGTTCTCTAGAGTGAGAGGAGTCTGAATGGGTTTTTATGGACCGTCTTTTATAGAAAACTGACCAGGGAATGTAAATCTTCTTGGCATCACCACTGATAGCACCATGATTACTTCTCCTTTGAAGTTTGGTAACTCTCAGTGGTTTTGTAACTATCATGAAAATATCTCGTCTCTGACATTTAAGACAAATGAGGTGGTCTCATTATGTTCCCTCATCTCTGGTTTTGTACGCCTTTTTCCACATCTGAGATTTCTGCGAGGCTGGTCCTGTAGCCTCCTACCTATCTCCCTACCTAGCTCTGCTTGTCCTTACTCATTACCATGTGGGAGTCTTGTGGCAAATGTAAAATGAATACTTCTGCAACACTGGAGTGGCCTCTAGTCTCCAAACAGTACCCATACCCACAGTGCCCAGCTATGGGGATGTTGCTTGTTAGATGTCCATATGCTAATGTTTTTACTGGTGTTGATGTGGCCATAAGGAGTCAAATTACCTCTCTTACTTGTGGAGACCATCCTTGGAGGGAACTAGATGACAAATTCTTTAATATATTCTTTATGTTAAGCTAGTGGGGTTGCATCTAGTGATTAATCTCCAGCATAGTGCTGCTTAACTATTTGTTTTACATGTTCCTTTGAATGATAAGCAAGCACTCCTATCCCTTGAGGCTAGGTCTATATGTTCCCTGGCCTATTGGCTGTGCCTGAGGGGGAATATGACTTCTAGTTTTCATTCCTCCATTTGAACTGACAAATGGTCTCCGGCTTCAATTTCCCACTGTCTTTTCACCATTCTCTTTCTTGAGGAATAGGGCAACGATCACTCTAGCTACTTCCTGTTGGAAAAGGGCATAGATCAAGATTTCTGGAATGAAAGTGCCTTGGATCCAATTGCAAATATTCCCTAGTACCAGGCTTAGCCCCCAGCCTTCCTAGAGCCATCATTCTGGAACTCTCATGTATAGTCTTAGCATCTTATTCTGCATTTTATAATGAGGTACATTAAGTGAGTTCAGTTAAATAGTTGTCTCATTTCAGGAGGTGGTCCTGCAGGTGGGCTTTCAAAGTTAGGCTTATATTGTGCAAGCAGTCAGGTAGAAAATTAGCCAGATATTCAGGAAACCAGAAGAATTCAGGATCCAGCCCAGCTGCATAGATAAACAATAAACATTCAAAGACAATTAATCAGAACTAGAATCTAACACCCGTGAAAATGTGTTACTGAAACAATTTTTTCTCACTAAAATCACCCTCATTTCCATCAAAGATAGCCAAATTAAGATGAATTTTTATGTAAAATAAATCCAGTTATAACAATCTTGGCTTTATTTACATAAGTACAGCAAGAATAGGGAATTCAGAAGATTTTTTAAGTCTTCTTTGCCAGAACTTTTCATAAGGAATTTCAGATTGAGGTTTTAATTGCCTTTTGAGACTAAGAGCCAAGTGAAAGACTTAGCATCAGACTCACCTGCAACGCCTATAGATTTGGGTGAACTCTTCTCCAGGTCCCTCAAATATCCCAGGTCCTGAGCAGCTAGGTAATGACTTTCCTTACATACCTGCTAATGCTGTGGGGAATCCTGGAAACAAGATACCAGGGTGATTTTTCAAAGGGGCTTCACTGAGCCCGAAAAGTCAACCTTAGTTCCTCAAAGCTGTCTGGTCATACCTGAGTTTGTAAATGTCTTTTTCAAATAGGACATTGCAGTCAAAGCCTTAGTGATATGAGCAATGTTTCCTGGTGTCCTGTTCCAAGGAAAACAGATTCTTATGGAGCTTCTGCAAATAAGTATAATTGCCATGAAATTAAGAATACTCCCTGAGAGTTTCCAAATTCTGGAGAAATCAGGTAGGGTGACAAAGATAAATGTTTGTTTATGAAGAAATATCTTACCACATTTTTATAAATCAAAGATTAAATAACTCTTACTCTATAGCTACAGTAACCAAGTAAACTTGTGTGATATTGATAGAGAGTTGGATATATGGACCAAGAGACAGATATATGGATGACAAGAAAATCACGTGAAAAAATGTTCATATCACAAATTTTAGGGACTTGCAAATTAACACCACGGTAAGAAATCACTATACTTAATTAAACAGGTTAAAAATAGTGAAAAGACAAAGTACTGGCAAGGACAATGTCAAGGACACTGGCAAGATCTAGTGAAACTAGGTCTGTCATATGTTGATGGTAGGAATTCTGTTTGTTATAAATGAAATGTTGCCTTTTTGATAAAACTAACAGCAACCTATAGAATGAGAGAAGATATTTGCAAATGACATATCTGATAACGGGTTAGTATAAAGAACTTATAAAACTCAACACCGCCCCCAAAATAATCCAATTAAAAAATGGGCAGAAGAAATGAATGGACATTTTTCCAAAGGAGACATACTCATGAAAAGATGCTCAACATCACTCACCATCAGGGAAGTATAAATCAAACATCAATAAGATATTGCCTCACACCTGTCAGAATGGCTAAAGTCAACAACACAAGAAACAATAGGTCTTGGCCAGGACATGGAGAAAGGGGAACCCTCTTGCACTGTTAGTAGGAATGCAAACTGGTGCAGCCACTTTGGAAAAGAGTATGGAGGGTCCTCAGAAGGTTAAAAATAGAACTATCCTACAATCCAGCAATTGTACTACTAGGTATTTACGCAAAGGATACAAAAAAAATAATTTGAAGCGATACATATACCGTGTTCATAGCAGCATTATCTACAATAGCCAAATTATGAAGACAGTCCACATGTCTATCAACTGATGAATGGATAAAGAAGAAGTGGTATATACACACATACATACAATGGAATATTACTAGGCCACAAAAAGAATGAAATCTTGACATTTACAATGACATGGATGACGCTAGAGAGTATTAGCCTAAACAAAATAAGTCAGTCACAGAAAGGCAAATACCATATGATTTTACTCTTTTGTGGAATTTAAGAAACAAAATAGACAAGCATAGGGGAAAAAAAGAGAGAAGCAAAATAAGAAACAGACTCTTAACTATAGAGAACAAACTGATGGTTACCAAAGGGCAGGTGGAGGGGGGATGGGTGAAATAGATGGTGGGGATTAAAAAGTGCACTTGTGATGAGCACTGAGTGTTGTATGTAAGTGTTGAATCGGTAAATTGCACACTTGGAACTAATATTACACTATATGTTAACTATCTAAAATTTATTTATTTATTTGTTTATTTTTAGACATTGTTCTCTTATTTATTTTTTTAATGATTTATACATTTAGTCATTTAATTATTCTTATTGATATAAAAGGTAGGTATATTCAAATCATTACAAGCAACGGACATATTATATCTAAAAGTTACATAGCCTGGAGTTATTTAACACATATTTTCAAGAGCATCAGAGTAGAACAATAACTGTAAATGACAAAGGTCTCAAAAATGCCATGTTCCAAGATCTGATGAGAGTTCATTGTAATGCAGGTGACAAGAAATCTGGTTATTTCTGTGACACACAACACTTCCATATATAGAATTACAAGTGATGACAATATACAAACATATTAAAATTTCAGGAATTTCATATAATTTCTAGGACAGTTTTAGCATTCACCCATGTGATATAACCCAAAAAGGTTTATTATCACTTATCTGACAATGCTTTCTTTGTAATTTGACATACCAAATAAATAAGCCTAATTGGTCAAGGAGACTGCATTTAGAACTGAATTTTTTGGAAGTTTGTCAAAAATATCAGAAGGTTTTAAACCACAGGGCCCAATAGAATCAAGAATCATAACAAAACTTAAAACTTAATTATAGCCAAGTTGGCAATAATAGATTCTAAAGCCAAAAACAGATGGTTACAGAGTTGTTAGCAAAATTTAGCTCTTTTAGTATTGAGAAAATTTAACTTTCTTAAGTAATTGAAGACTTGATAAAAACAAAACATAGAAACTGTTTTCCCAGGCAGATAAAGAAAAATCTTTGTTTACAATTTGCTATCAAGAGCAGACCAATGATTAAGAAACCTTTATCATCTTACCTAAGAAATAAACCAGTTTCAATCTTATACTATTCTACTTTCCATTTAAAACTCATTTATTCCGATCTTAGTCCTGACCACTCATAAAATTCTTTTCCAAGGATTCCTTTTTCCACAACCTTTTATAAACTTTTAAAAAATATTCAAGTATTTCCCCTCTCTAAGCAACCAGTCTCATTTTAGAATAAAATTACTCTTTTCCTTCAACAAATACGTCTCTATCTCTCATAATTTTCTTACCAAGAGCATACATCTTATTCTCTGTGCATACAGAGATGTTTTCCTTGGTATTTCTAGTTGTTTTATTATTTTTATTAAAACTCTTAGTGCTTAGAAACCTTAATTTTTTTGTGAAAACTAAGTAGTAACCAACTGTGAACTGTCTGTGACATCAGAATTCTCTAGACTGGCCGATTTATTAATGTATTTAACAATTTATAGAAATATGTACATCTTTATAGTATAACCTTCCAATAAAGCATGAAACATGTTTAATAACAGACCCAAATTTATATTTAGCTTCTCTGTAATAAGACAAAAGTAGATAAATCTATGTGGGATAACTCGGTGATGGGTATTAAGGAGGACACATGTTGTGATGAGCACTGGGTGTTAGATGAATCATTGAACACTACATCAAAAACTAAAGATGTACTTTGTGTTGGCTAACTGAACATAATATAATAATAATTAATAATAATAATAATTATTGTTTCAATATTTTATCTTATTTGGGAAAGACTTAGATATTCAATGAATATAACCCAGTTTATCTTTTAACCTAGCACACTTCAAAGTTTTAGGTTAACAAGGATTTTGGAAGATATTTAAAGGTTTACTTACAATTTTAAAATCTTATTTACATTGATTTAATTTACTTGTTGTTGACAATTATTCTTAGATTACCCATAAAAACTTTATAAGATATCAAAGTTATTCATTCTCCTAAGCTATATTGGCAAAAATCATTTTGTTTTTATGAAAGCATATCAACTTACTTAAGTAAATATAAGCAGAATAAATGATTTAATTGTAATGTTATATCTATTATAATTAAACCAATAGCCATAAATTAGTTTTAATATTGAATATTTTTCTGGAGCACATGAACTTGAGAAATAGGTTAGTTTCTATCTTTCTGAGTCTTAGAATGCCTAATTTTTATACATATTTGTCTTCAAACGAATTGAATAGAGCTATTTTACAAATTAATTTTATCAATAACATCCAGAGGTAGAACAATATCTCATATTTATAACATATATATAAACACAGATGTAAAGAGTTAAGATTTGTATTTATCATTGACAAGTAATCTTCTGGAAACTGTGGGTTAGATTTTGAGCATGGGTGCTTTTCTAGCCATTTGAATTTTTAAAAATCCCCCACAACTTGCACACCCACCCCACCCCTGTCTGCCACCTCTTTTTTCTTCAGGCTTACAAACAGAGAACGGTTTAGATAAGAGTTCCCAGAGAGGCTGAAGAACTTTGAATTGTTTCTGGGCCTGTATTTCATGTTTTGCAAAGATGTTTTCTTTTTTGAGGTAAAGGTTGCTTTCAATCTCTCAAGGAATTGGGTTGCAACTTAAAAGACGTCATAGGTTGATCCGTCCATCTGACCACTTTCCTTCAATTTGCTTCTCTCCCTCTGGGTACATAGTTCTAATTTGAACTTGGGGAGGAGGCCTTCTAAGAAATTCCTAACAGGCTCTGAATATCAGCTTCCACTCTGGCCAGCTTTTGACCTCAGAGCCATCATTGCCTTAGCCTGGTAAGGAGAAGGAGGATTCTGATTTTATGTCTCGATCCCTGGCATCTCATTTAAAAGATAAGAAGAAGGTAGAGTAGTAGGAAATATGAAGGAGGTGATATATCTTTGAGCTCAATTTTGTCACTATTTCACTCAGGTTGTTTAGTTTAATGAGCAGCTTTCTCAGCTTAGATGAGCAAATCGACTATTTAAGTAGTTTAAAAGGCCCTCATTAGGCCATTTAAAATCATCCTCTATTAACTTCATAAAACCTTTCTTCTGGCTTCCTTCACTGAGGATTTCTAGGCCTCAACTTGAGGAGCATTCAACCCCCTGGAGCATTTACCAAAGTGTTCTTTCTCTCAAAACCCTTCATTTGAGTGCTCCTCCAGTCCTTGCCATCAATAAGACAGAAAGCACTGATTACTGTGGCAAAGCCTCAAAAGGGCCACCAAGAGCATAAGCATGAGTGCCCCTGCTTATACCAGGTATCTTTTCCCAACCCAGAAGGAAAGACTTCCACTCAACTACTTATCAGCCTGAAAAGCTGCACTCCACCTGATCCTCAACCTGAGGGCTTCAGTTCCCTGCCCGCCCATGGAACTATTCAAACAAACAAATAGCATCTCCTGGGGGGCGGCCAGGGGGCATCTTACCTTCTTGCACCTACATAGCCTGCCTCTCACAGCCCTGATGATTCACTGTGTTCCTGAGTGCAACCCTCATGGGGCCCTGCATGGAATGCAGTGTCCTTCTCCCTCAGGCTGTGAGTACATGTAGCAAACTTCTATCGATCTCATCTGTCCATGTTGGGTGTTGTGTGTTCAGCCATCTCATACTATTTAAGGTGGGGGACACCTCCTTGATGAATAAGAGCTGTTCAGGACACAGGCACATCAGAAAGGAAGAAATAAAACTATCTTTATGCCCATTTGAACTAATAAGAAGGCAGGATTCAAGATCAACAGAAAAAAATCAATTGTTTTTCTATATATAGTAATGAAGGCATAAACCAAAAATTAAAAATAAAACACCATTTAAAATCACTCACATAAAGTAAGGAAAAGAACAGAAACACTAAAGTAGAATTCGAAAAGAACATGCACAGGACTTCTATATGAAATGCTGATAAAAGAAATCAGAGATTTAAATAAATGAAGAGACTTACCAGATTCATCAGCTGAAAAATGGAACATAGTAAAGACATTAGTTCTCACTCAAATTGATATCCCCATTTAATGCAATTAATATCCATATCTCAGCAGAATTTTTAATAGTTGTTGACAGTTATTCTAAATTCTAATAGTTATTTTAAAATATATATGAAAAATGAATGTTTAGGATAGATGAAGCTAAATCTGATAAAGAAAAATAAAGCTTAATAATCACCCCAGCCAAATTGAAGACTTTTATATACCTATGGTATCAAGACTAATGGGTGCTGTGGAGGGACAGGCACGTGGATTGATGGAACAGTATAGACAGTCCAGAAGTAGCCCCACACCAACTCATTTTTGACAAAAATACAATGCAAATAATGGAGGATAGATAGTCTTTGCAAACAATGGCATTGGAATACATGGATATCCATAGGCAAAAACAAAACAAACAAGCAAAATCAAAGGAAAAAGAAAAAAAAAAGAAAAGAAAAAATGAGATCACTCTTCACACTTGTCACAAATATGCACGCAAAAGAAATCACAAATTTAAATGTAAAGTGTAACACTTCCAGAAGAAAACAGGAGGAAATCTTTGGGCGTGGTGAAGAGTTCTTAGACATGACACCAAAGGCATGATCCAAAAAAGAAAAACATCAATGAAGTGGGCTTTATCAAAATTAAGGACTTTTATTCTGAAAAATATCCTGTTGAGGGACTGAAAAGCTTAGATACAGACAAAGAGAAAATATTTGCACACCCAAAATATCACAAAGAGCATGTGTCTAGAATCTATAAAGGACTGTCAGGACTCCAAGTAAACACACACACACACACACACACACACACACACACACACACAACTACTCTAATTACAAAATGGGCAAAAGACATGAAGAGACATTTATCAGAGAGAATATTCACATGGAAAATAAGCTCACTGAATGATGTTCAACATCACTAGCCATTAGGAAATGGCTATCACTTTATACCTACTGAAACACTTAAAATATGAAATAGTGACAAGGCCAAATGATGATGAGAATACAGAGAACCTGGACGTCCCCTGCACTGACAGGGATGTGAAATGGAAGATAGTTTGTCAGTTTCTTAAAAACTAAACATACACTTAACTCCTGACCAGGAATCATATTTCTTGGCCTTTATGTCAGAAAAATGAAAACTCACATTCACACAAAACTGTACAAAATGCTCACAGCAGGTTTATTTGTCATAGCCCCAAACTAGGAACAACCAGAAGGCTCTGCAGTAGGTGAAAGTTTAAGCTGTGGTATGTCCATAACACAAAACACTCTCAGCAATAAAAGGGAACAAAGTGTGGATCCACCCAACTACTTGAATGGACCTCAAGGGCGTGATGTTAAGTGAAAAAGGCCAAGCTCTGAAGGTGCCATACTGAATGATTCCATCTATCTGACATTCTCCAAATGACCAATTATAGAGATGGAGAGAAGATTAGTGGTTGTCAGGTGTGAGGGTCATGGGGCCCAAAGGGAAGTGGTTGTGAATATAAAGGGTAGCATGAGGGAGATCTCTGTGGTAATGGAAGAGTTCCGTGCTTGACTGTGGTGGTCACACAAATGTACCCATGGGAGGAGACCTAGGCGTACAACTGCGCACGCACATTTCCCCAATACGTTTCCTGGTTTTGATATTGTATTATAGTTTTTAATATATAATCATTTGGGAAAACTAGGTAAGGGTTACACAGTGTCTTTCTATTCTCTCTTTGCAAATTCTTGTTAATTATTTCAAAATAAAAAACTTTTAAAGGTAGCCTTCTGGCTAAAATTGAGAACCTTCAAAACACCAAATGCTAGCAAGCCAGGATGCATACAGTAGGGGGATCTCATTACTTGCTGATGGTAATGCAAAATGGTACAGTTATTTTGGAAGACACTTGGTGATTTCTTACAAAACTAAACATACTCTTACCTTATAGTCCAGCAGACTCTCAGGTAATTATTCAAATGAATTGAAAACATATGTCCCCACAAAAACTGACACAGGAATGTTTATAGCAACTTTGTTCATAACTGTGAAACTTGGAAGCAAGCAAGATGTCCTTTGGCAGGTGAATGGATAAATTGTGGAATATCCATACAGTGAAGAATTATTTAGCAATTTGAAAAAAGCTATTAAGCTTTGAAAAGACATGGTGACCTTAAATGCATATTGTTACGCGAAAGAATTATGTTAGACTAAAAATCTCTTAATATGTATGATTTCAACTGCATGGCATTCTGAAAAAAGCAAAACTATAGAGATCTGTATAATACAAAGAATGAACCCTATTCTAAACTATGGACATCAGTAAATAATAATATGTCGATGTTGGTTCATTAAATGTGGTAACATCAAATGTATCACACTAATGACAAATGTTAATAATAGGAGAAACTGCATGTGCAGCAGGGGGGGAGAGATGAGGAAATTTGGGAACTCTTGCACTTTGTGCCCAAGTTTTCTGTAACTTTACAACTGCTCTTAAAAGGTAAAGTATTCTAAACATGTCTTTTTATATGGGAGATATAGATGTTTTCTTTTTTATTCCACATGTGTCTGAGTTTTAGTGTATTCTGTATTGTAAGTGTATTTATTTTATAATAAAAATAGGAGCTACATAAAAGAAACACACTATGCCTATTTTCAAATTTTTGAAGAAATGGCCTTGATTCTTTAAGCCATAGATACAGAAACTCGCTATTTTTTTTTTAGTAAGTCCTTTAAGGTGTTAAAAGATAAACTGAGGCATAAGACAATTTTTCAAATGTTTATTTGAGAATATGATTCAAATCTGGCAGTGCCAACACAAAAATAATGAAGAGTTCTGTGACAAGAGCTAAGGGACAGGCTTTGACAGAGCAGATGCAGAAGCAGAGCATGGAAATTACCTGATTGGCTATATCCTCTTCAGTTATCTTTCTTGGAAAAGCCTATTTGGCTATTGGTGAATTTTGCTGGGATACCAGTGCACAGACAGGAATTGACTCCAGCTTAGGTTTCAGACTGTTTATGTAAATTACCAAGATGTTAAAGCCATCTCAGTCTAATGGCTTCCTAGTAAAATTACTCCAATAATTGTCCTCTTTTGGTCATCCTTGCACACATGAGAGTTGGACCAAAAATTTGATATTAGTGCCACTCTCAGTCACCATCAGGGTTAAGTTGTTCTTGTTTCCCTGTGAAACTCATAGGTTATAAGGTCAGGTTCATGGAAGGTATTTGCAGCTTGATAGAGTCCAGGATGGCGGAGGACTAGGAGACCTAAGTTTCTTTTGAACCCAAGAATTCAGCTAGATAGCTATCAAACCATCTGAACACCTGCAAACTCAACTGGAGATTGAAGAAAAGAATAGCAGCAATTCTATGAACAGAAAAGTGACCACTTTCTGCAAGGTAGGACGTGTGGAGAAGTGAATCTGAGGCGATATATGGGAAGATAAATGGAGGGGGGAGGGAGCCTCCATCAGCCAGCTACCAGCAAGTGATAGAGCAGAGGAGCACAAAATTGGAAATTTTAGAAGTCTGCTTCAGTGAGAGATGTCCCTCCGGTTGCTAAGAGGTGGGTGGAACCCTCGCTGGAACAGTGTGCTCTTAGAATCCTCAGGGTCACAGGAAGACCAGGGGTGCCTGAGTGTGGCAGAGCTCCCAGGTATCAGAGCAGAGAAGCTGGCTGCAGAGAGTGAGCCAAAGAGTGGGCTCTCAGCTCAGGGTTGCCATAAACCATGATCCGAGGCACAGTCGGGCAACCGCTTTCCCAGCAGGAGCCCAACAAATGGCAGATCCAGGGAGACTCCTCTTCCTCCCCCCAGAAGGAGCACTGCAGGAATCTGCTGGGTTTGGAGACTCCAAATGGGGTCATGTGCAAGAGATAGAAATGCTCGGTCACAGGCCAAGTGAGCATGGAGTGTGGCCAGAGACTAGGGAGAAAGGAGTGATTGACTGCTTTTCTCTGAGGGCTCACTGATGAATGCGGCCCCAGCTCTCAGCTCCATGGCCAGAGATTGGGAGGCTGCCATTTTCATCCTCGTCCTCTAGAGCTGCACAGAAATCATTCAGGGAACAAAAACCACAGACAGCAAACCCGAGAAGATTTCTTAGCCTGGCCCCTGGCAAGGGTGGTGCAATTCTGCCTGAGGCAAAGACATTTGAGTATCAATGCAACAGGCCCCTCCCCCAGACGATCAGCAAGAACATCCATCCAAGACCAAGTTTACTGATCAATGAGAACAGCAAAACTCCAGCACTAGGGGAATACTGCATAGAATTCATAGCTTTTCCCCCATGATTCTTTAGTCTTTCAACTTTAATTTTTAAAATTTTCTTTCTTATTTTTTCTTTCTTCTTCTTTAAATTTTTCTTCTTTCCTTTTTCAACCAACTTCTTATCATCAATTCCTTTTTTAAAATTTTTTTAATTTTCATTTTTACAGTTATATTCTATACCTTCATTGTATTTAACCTAATTTTTTGTATATATATATATATATATATATATATATATATATATATATATATATGTTTTTCTTTCTTTAAAATTTTGGGATGCAGTGTATGGTTTTTTTCTATTCATCAGCCTGATCATATTCTCCTCCCCACACCACCAGTTTCAGGAATCTTCTGATTTGTTTAGTGTATATTTTTCTGGGGTCTTTGTTGCCTTTTAGTATTTTGTTCTCATTCATCTATTCTCCTCTGGACCAAATGAAAAAAACAGAAAAACTCACCTCAAAAAAAAGAAGAGGCAGTACCAACTGCCAGGGACCTAATCAATACAGACATTAGTAAGATATCAGAACTAGAGTTCAGAATAACAACTATAAAGATACTAGTTGGGCTTGAAAAAAGCATAGAAGACACTAGAGAATCACTTTCTGGAGAAATAAAAGAACTAAAATCTAACCAAGTCGAAATTAAAAAGGCTATTAATGAGGTGCAAAGAAAAATAGAGGCTCTAACTGCTAGGATGAATGAGGCAGAAGAGAAAATTAGTGATATAGAAGACCAAATGATGGAGAATAAAGAAGCCAAGAAAAAGAGAGATAAACAACTACTGGATCATGAGGGGAGAATTCGAGAGATGAGGGATACCATAAAGAGAAACAGTATTAGAATAATTGGGATTCCAGAATAAGGAAAGAAAGGGGCAGAAGGTATATTGGAGCAAATTACAGTGGAGAATTTCCCTAATTTGGGGAAGGAAACAGGCATCAAAATACAGGAGGCACAGAGAACCCTCCTCAAAATCAATAACAATAGGTCAACACCCTGACATCTAATAGTAAAACTTACAGATCTCAGAGACAAAGAGAAAATCCTGAAAGAGGCTCAGGATGAGAGGTCTGTAACCTACAAGGGTAGAAACATTAGATTGGCAGTACACCTATCCACAGAGACCTGGCAGGCCAGAAAGGACTGGCATGATAGATTCAGGGTACTAAATGAGAAAAATATGCATCCAAGAATACTGTATCCAGGTAGGCTGTCATTGAAAATAGCAGGAGAGATATAAAGCTTCCAGAACAAACAGAAACTAAAAGAAGTTGCGTTCACCAAACCAGCCATACAAAAAATATTGAAAGGGGTCCTCTAAGCAAACAGAAAGCCCAAAAGTAACATAGACCAGAAAGGAACAGGGACAAGTACACAGTATACAGTAACCGTCACCTTAAAGACAATACAATGGCAATAAATTCATATCTTTCAATAGTTACCCTGAATGTAAATGGGCTAAATGCCCCAATCAAAAGACACAGGCTATCAGATTGGATAAAAAAACAAGACCCATCTATATGCTGTCTGCAAGAGACTCATTTTAGACCCAAAGACACCTCCAGGTTGAAAGTGAGGGGGTGGAAAACAATTTATCATGTTAATGGACACCAAAAGAAAGCTGGGGTGGCAATCCTTATATCAGACAAATTAGATTTTAAACCAAAGACTATAATAAGAGATGAGAAAGGACACCAATCCTACTTAAAGGGTCTATCTAACAAGAAGATCTAACAATTGTAAATATCTATGCCCCTAACATGGGAGCAGCCAATTATATAAGCCAATTAATAACAAAAGCAAAGAAACACCTCGACAACAATACAATAATAGTGCGGGACTTTTACAGCCCCCTCACTGAAATGGACAGATCATCTAAGCAAAAGATCAACAAGGAAATAAAGACTTTAAATGACACACTGGGCCAAATGGACTTCACAGACATATTCAGAACATTCCATCCCAAAGCAATGGAATACACATTCTTCTCTAGTGCCCATGGAACATTCTCCAGAATAGATCACATCCTAGGTCACAAATCAGGTCTCAACCGGTACCAAAAGATTGGGATTCCCTGCATATTTTCAGACCACAATGCTTTGAAACTAGAACTCAATCACAAGAGGAAGGTGGAAAGAACTCAAATACATGGAGGCTAAAGAGCATCCTACTAAAGAATGAATGGGTCAACCAGGAAATTAAAGAAGAATTTAAAAAATTCATGGAAACCAATGAAAATGAAAACACAACTATTCAAAATCTTTGGGATGCAGCAAAGGCAGTCCTAAGAGGAAAGTATATAGCAATACAAGCCTTTCTCAAGAAACAAGAAAGGTCTCAAATACACAAGCTAACCCTACACCTAAAGGAGCTGCAGAAAAAACAGCAAATAAAGCCTAAACCCAGCAGGAGAAGAGAAATAATAAAGATCAGAGCAGAAATCAATGAAATAGAAACCAAAAGAACAGTAGAACAGATCAACGAAACTAGGAGCTGGTTCTTTGAAAGAATTAACAAGATTGATAAACCCCTGGCCAGACTTATCAAAAAGAAAAGAGAAATGACCCAAATAAACAAAATCATGAATGAAAGAGGAGAGATCACAACCAACACCAAAGAAATACAAACAATTATAAGAACATATTATGAGCAACTATATACCAGCAAAGTAGATAATCTGGAAGAAATGGTTGCATTCCTAGAGATGTATCAATTACCAAAACTGAACCAGGAAGAAATAGAAAACCTGAACAGACCTATAACCACTAAGGAAATTGAAGCAGTCATCAAAAATCTCCCAACAAACAAAAGCCCAGGGCCAGATGGCTTCCCAGGGGAATTCTACCAAACATTTCAAGAAGAATTAATACCTATTCTTCTGAAACTGTTCCAAAAAATAGAAATGGAAGGAAAACTTCCAAACTCATTTTATGAGGCCACCATTACCTTGATCCCCAAACCAGACAAAGACTCCATCAAAAAGAATTACAGACCAATATCCTTGATGAACATGGATGCAAAAATTCTCATCAAAATACTAGCCAATAGGATCCAACAGTACATTAAAATGATCATCCACCATGACCAAGTGGGATTTATCCCTGGGCTGCAAGGTTGGTTCAACATCCGCAAATCAATCAACGTGATACAATACATTAATAAAAGAAAGAACAAGAACCATCTGATCCACTCAATAGATGCAGAAAAACCATGTGAAAAAGTACAGCATCCTTTCTTTTTTTTTTTAAAGATTTTATTTGTTTATTTGATAGAGAGAGACAGATAGTGACAGAGAGTGAGAAAGAGCACAAGCAGGGGGAGAGGCAAAGGGAGAGGGAGAAGCAGGCTCCCTGTGGAGCGGGGAACCGGATGTGGGGCTCAATCCCAGGACCCTGGGATCATGACCTGAGCCGAAGGCAGATGCTTAACAACTGAGCCACCCAGGCACCCCAAGCATCCTTTCTTGATTAAAACTCTTCACAGTATAGAGATAGAGGGTACATACCTCAATATTATAAAAGCCATCTTTGAAAAACCCACAGCAAATATCATTCTCAGTGGGAAAAACTGAGAGCTTTTCTCCTAAGGTCAGGAGCACAGGAGGGATGTCCACTATCACCACTGCTGTTCAACATAGTACTAGAAGTCCTAGCCTCAGCAATCAGATAACAAAAAGAAATAAAAGGCATCCAAATTGGCAAAGAAGAAGTCAAACTCTCACTCTTTGCAGGTGATATGATACTTTATGTGGAAAACCCAAAAGACTCCACCCCAAACTGCTAGAACTCATACAGGAATTCAGTAAAGTGGCAGGATTTAAAATCAATGCACAGAAATCAGTGGCATTTCTATACACCAACAACGAGACAGAAGAAAGAGAAATTAAGGAGTTGATCCCATTTACAATTGTACCCCAAACCATAAGATACCTAGGAATAAATCTTACCAAAGAGGCAAAGGATCTGTACTCAGGAAACTAGAATACTCATGAAAGAAATTGAAGAAGACACAAAGAAATGGAAAAACGTTCCATGCTCATGAATTGGAAAAACAAACATTGTTAAAATGTCTATGCTACCTAGATCAATCTATACATTTAATGCAATCCCTATCAAAATATCATCAAATTTTTTCACAGAACTGGAACAAATAATCCTAAAATTTGTTGGAACCAGAAAAGATCCCAAATAGTCAGAGGAACGTTGAAAAAGAAAACCAAAGCTGGGGGCATCACACTTCTAGATTTTAAGCTCTATTACTCTATTACAAAGCTGTAATCATCAAGACAGTATGGTACTGGCACAAAAAAAGACAAGTAGATCAGTGGAACAGAATAAAGAACTCAGAAATGGACCCTCAACTCTATGGTCAACTAATCTTTGACAAAGCAGGAAAGAGTATCCAATGGAAAAAAGACAGTCTCTTCTACAAGTGGTGTTGGGCAAATTGGACAGCCACATGCAGAAGAATAAAACTAGACCATTCTCTTACACTATACACAAAAATACACTCAAAATGGATGAAAGACCTAAATTTGAGACAGGAATCCATCAAAATCCTTGAGGAGAACACTAGCAGCAACCTCTTCAACCTAGGCCACAACAACTTCTTCCTAGAAATATCGCTAAAGGCAAGGGAAAGAAAGGCACAAATGAACTATTGGGACTTCATCAAGATAAATCTTTTGCACAGCAAAGAAAACAGTCGACTGAACCAAAAGACAACCGACAGAATGGGAGAAGGTGTTTGGAAATGACATATCAGATAAAGGGCTAGTATCCAAAATGTATAAAGAACTTATCAAACTCAAAAGCCAAGGAACAGATATTCCAATCAAGAAATGGGCAGAAGACATGAACAGATATTTCTGCAAAGAAGACATTCAAATGGCCAACAGACACATAAAAAAGTGCTCAACATCACTGTGCATCAGGGAAGTACAAACCCACAATGAGCTACCGCCTCATACCAGTCAGAATGGCTAAAATTAACAAGTCATGAAATGACAGATGCTGACAAGGATGCAGAGAAAGGGAAACCCTCCTACACTGTTGGTGGGAATGCAAGCTGGTACAGCCATTCTGGAAAACAGTATGGAATTTCCTCAAAAAATTGGAAATAGAGCTACCCTATGACCCAGGAATTGCACTACTGGGTATTTACCCCAAAGATTCAAATGTAGTGATCTGAAAGGGCACCTGCACCACAATGTTTATAGCAGCAATGTCCACAATAGCCAAACTATGGAGAGAGCCCAAATATCCATTGACAGATGAATGGATAAAGAAGATGTGGTATGTATATATATATATACATCAAAGAATGAAATCTTCCCATTTGCAATGTCGTGGATGGAACTAGAGGGTATTATGCTAAGCAAAATAAGTCAATCAGAGAAAGACAATCATCATATGATTTCATTGATATGTGGAATTTAAGAAACAAGAAACGAGACAGAGGATCATAGACTCTGATCTGAGCACAGAATCTGCATGGGGCTTGATCTCACAATGCTGAGATCATGACCTGAGCCAAATTCAAGAGTCAAACATTTAACTGACTGAGCCACCCAGGTGCCCCAAACCTAGATATTTTTAATTGCTTACGTAACTTATCACATACATTCAACATTCACACATTTCAGGGTGAAAGAATCACATATATTCCTGTGAAGGACTGTGAAGAACTGGCTTAGACACCAAAACTACATTTCAAACCCATCAAATAGTTTATTGTGTTCAAAAAAATCACAATCACAGTTTGAAGTGGCAGGATTTAAAATCAATGCACAGAAATCAGTGGCATTTCTAGTCCCTGTGAAGAACTGGCTTAGACACCAAAACTACATTTCAAACCCATCAAATAGTTTATTGTGTTCAAAAAAATCACAATCACAGTTTGAAGAAACCCAAGCAATAAGTGTAGAAGGGATGTCTGTATTGAACATTCACAAGATTCCATAGCCGAGACAGGATACTATGGGGTCTATTCTAGAGCATTACATGGTGATATTAAATGATGGTAGGAAATGGAGGAAAAAAAACCCAAGAAGGGGCAACAAACAGGGAATAACTAGATATCAGAATGTGGACAGAGCAGGAAGGCATCATTATTCTTAGAACAGCTAAAGGTCTGGAAAATGTGGAATAATGGTTGTCTTCAGCAAGATGAATGGTTGGAATATTGCCAGGTTTGTAAAGCTACTGAAGCACAAATTTCTTCATTGATCTTCTCTCTAGGAAACTGCATTGCCTGTAGCAGGACACACATAGATCTTAAAGAGTTAAGACGGTTATTTTAAGCTCTTTTTTCTTTTTCAGATTCCTTCTTCTTCTCCCTTAATCCTTTGACTTTGGAAAAGTCTTTAAATATTCATCTGACCTCTGTCTAGTAAATACAGCTTTTCCACATGAACTGCACCCCCTACTCTCCAAGTGAGTATGAATGAGCAGACCATGGCTTCCCTTCTTTTAGAAGTTTTAACCACTTTTCAGATTAGAGAAGGCATTGGCCTTCAAGGGATTTTCATTTCATGCAGTGAATCTGCCCTAACCCTAAGTGAGCCAAACTCTGGGAATGTTTCTGAACTGAAGGCCTGCCTCTGGAATCATAAACCAGGAAGTGCCCAAATCTTTCCTAGATCACCTAATTCAATAGCCTAATGTGAAACAATGGTCTTAGGTAGTGGAGATGATTTCCAAGATTGAAGTTATGGTGTAGGTGCACATGTATGGGAAGGAATATGGGACCTTGAAGCTTTTGGATACCAGATGATGCTAATGTCTGATTCTGTCCTAGCAAAGAGAAATCAAAGAACTATCACTTCCCGGGGTGCCTGGGTGGCTCTGTCGGTTGGGCCTTCTGCTCAGGTCATGATCCCAGGGTCCTGGGATTGAGCCCCGCATGGGGGTCCTTGCTCAGTGGGAAGCCTGCTTCTCCCTCTCCTATTCCCACTGTTTGTGTTCCTGCTCTCGCTCTCTCTCTCTTTCTGTCAAATAAACAAATAAAATCTTAAAAAAAAAAGAACTATAACTTCCCTATCATTTTCCTTTAAAGGCATCACATATCCTTTTCCCCACTCTGTCTCCTACCCTTGGATAACTCCATCTATGTCTTCCTCTGATCACATCAAACCCACCTGCAGGTGCCTCACAGAGGCCCTCGGCGTTCACCAGCATTGACCTTGCGCATGCCCTTGATGATGAAGATGGTCCCGACAATGATGCCAACCAGACCCACAACCAGGCCCAGGGCACACACCACATTCTCTCTTGTCTCTGGGAGGGGGGTTGGTGCTTCAAACTCTGGGGAAAAATAACACAGAGTGTAGTGTGGAAGTAATGACTGTGGTACGGAGTAGCACTTAGAACCAAAGGTCGGGTATTTAGTCAAAAGAATAGTTATTAATCAACTAAATAAGAGGAATGATGAATTAAGGGAATGAAGATTGAACAGTGCGGGGAGCTGAATAATGGGAGAAGGCAAGGAATAGGAATTGCAGCAATTGTTATGGACGAGTTAGGGGACTCTGGGTCCCAAAGCACCAGACACAGGCATCACGGGAGGAAATCACAAAAGAAAGGAGATTGAAGGATGGTCCATACCCCAGTGCTTGAGAAGAGGCTTGTCCAAACCCCAGTGCTCCACCTTGCAGTCATAGACATCGTCGGCTGAGGGCAGGAAGGGGAGATAGTGGAACTTGCGGAAAAGGTGGTCTTCCCTGGGCAGGAAGACTGTCTCAGACACTCCTGTGGTGACAGGGTTTCCATTTCGAAGCCACGTGACATTGATCACTGGTGGGGAGAACTTGTCGATGAAACAGATGAGGGTGTTGGGCTCTCCCAGTTCCACGGGGGTGTTCGAGAGCACAGTCACCTCTGGAGGTACTGGGGACAAAGGACAGAAATTAGCCTACCCTGCTTAGGCTGGCCCCTCTTCCTCCCACTGAAGCGGAAAAAGCAGTGGAAACTCTGCCCTGAGCATCTATGCCATGTCTCAGATACCTATCTCTGAGACTCCCCCCCATGAACTGGAACCAGTGTTGTGGTATAAGATATATAGAAGGATATTTTAGGTCCTGGAGATAATTTCATTCCTGGTTTCCCCAGCATAGATTTGGGGCAATGACTCTGTGAGTGACTGTTGGTGGCAAGGACAAGATGTGAGCACATCAGGAAAGGAACAAACTCATGTAAAGTTCTTGAGTCTGTGGCATGAGAAGTAGGGACTTGCTTATGGCGAGGTTGGGCCCCTGAGAGGGAAAGTCAGTTACAGTAACGTAACACAACAAGCTGAAGCATCTACTCCAAAGTTACGATTCCCATGTCTAGGAGTGCAGCCGGTACCATTGGTGTTCGGGGTGTGGTTGGAGCGCTTTATCATGATGTCCAGGTTAGCTTTGTCCACAGCTATGTTGGCCAAGGCACCCTGGGCCTCAAAGCTGGCAAAATGTCCAAATTCTTCCAGCCGCCACACTGTCTCCTTCTTTCCCATATCCACGTGGAAAATCTCATCACCATCGAAGTCAAACATGAATTCGCCTGATGGGTCAGGGGTCAGATAGAACTCAGCCTGGATGATCACATGGTCCTCTGAAAAGGCAGGGAAGAGAGTTAGGATGGGAACCAAGAAGGGAGAGGAAGAAGAACCCAGGAAGTGAGACAAATGTGTGGGTGGGGGCAGTGAAAGGGGATTGGCCATGTGGAGTGAAGGAGTGATGGAGAGCAGGGATAAGCTGGAAGATGAGGCTTAGGTGCAGGACATCCATGTTGAACAGAGCTGGGAGGGGAGAAGTAAAGGGGCAGAGTTAGGGTGGACTGAAGGAAATGAGGCCTGAAAATCCCAGAGTCTTGTGAAGCTGTTGTTAGGTTCCATGTTACTAGCTGAGAAGTGATTCCCTCTTTGGAAATCCAGTTGCAGCTCTTAAAAGAGAATTTCTCACTCACTGTATTTTTCCAGGCATTAAATACAATTAAACAAGAATTCTAGGGCATCTCTCAGAGCACTGTAATATGAAGAATAGGGAAACACTGTTTAAAAGTCTGGGTTCTAAACTCTGGTTCTAATTAAATCTTTAATTCTTATTTAGGTATTTACTTACCTAGTGATCTTGAATCAATTATTTTATCTACTTACAATGTTTTCTTATTATATTCTTATAATATTTCCAATTATATTCTTTTGTGGTTTCACTTCTACCTTGGATTTGTCTTTAGAATTAAATGAAGGATGCCTGTGCAGCTCAGCCAGTTAAGCATCCGACTCTTGATTTTGACTCAGGTCATAATCTCAGGGTACAGAGATCGAGTCCCAAGTTGGGCTCCACCCTGAGTGTGTAGCCTGCCCAAGATTCCTTCTCTCCTTCTCTCTTTGCCCCTCCCCACCCCGCTTGTGCATTCTTGCTATTTCTAAAAAAAAAAAAAAGAGAGAGAATTAAATGAGATGAGGTAAGTAATTTCTTAATACATCACTGGGCTTTATAATCAGCATTTTAGGTTCAAAACTGCTTTATATTTAAGGAACAGAGCCACCTCTAACTTCCCCTTCCATCCCAATGGAAGAGCCTCTATTTTATCAGGTATGCATCCCCATTTGTGGCTCTTTCTAGGCAATAGAAACCTACAATTGTTATCATGGGTCCTCGAGCTGGGTTATTACATTACTTATTTCCAGTGTACCTGAGACCTCTGTGGGGTTCAGCCTGGGTGAAGGATACTTTTTTACAATACATCTTCCCAGCAGTAAACATTTGCTCTGGAGATGGCAGAGAATAAGGAAAGAATCTCCATATCCTTACTCACAGTTCTACTCTTTTGAGAAAATCACTAAGTAGCAGGGACCATAGATCATGGATCCACTGAAGTGGTGAATGGGCTATCCTTCTCCAAAGAGGAAGTAAATTACATGCAGTTGGCATCAGCGCACCTGCCCATGCCCTCCCTTGGATAAAATGTTGCTTTTGGTAACTTCCCTTTCTGGTCATCTTCAATACAATGTCTGTGCTTAAAATATGCTGACAGGATTCACTTGCCAAAAAATAACAACCATGTGGGCGCCTGGGTGGCTCAGTTGGTTGGGCGACTGCCTTCGGCTCAGGTCATGATCCTGGAGTCCCGGGATCGAGTCCCGCATCGGGCTCCCTGCTCGGCGGGGAGTCTGCTTCTCCCTCTGACCCTCCCCCCTCTCATGTGCTCTCTCTCTCTCTCTCTCAAATAAATAAATAAAATCTTTAAAAAAAAATAACAACCATGTATTTGGCTAAGAACCAGTTGCAAGGCCTTCTCAAATTTTTTCTCATTGAATCCCCACAAAATGATGTGAGATTTCAAAATTTACTAATTTCCCAGAAAAAGAAATTAAAGCCCAGAGGATAGCTTGTTAATGCCTCTCAGAAAATATTTCCACTTCAAGTCGGCTTATCTCAAAGTTAATGGTATTAATCAATACCATTTTTTCCCTTTTAACTGAATGTGACTGACTTCAATTTATGAAAAGAGCAGCAAACTACATTTTCTAAATACATTCAGATTTAGACTACATGATGCCTGCCACACTTTTCCTTCACTCCAAAGACTGTCTTGCAAATATTTACAATTTATCTCTCCAGTGCTCTCAGAACTTATATCCCAAGTTTTGCTTCCCTCAGCACTTACCTTTGATAGCCCATGATTCCTGGGGACCCGTCAGTAAAGCCATGATGAAAAATCCTAGCACTGGGACTCCACTTATGGCCATTTTCTTCTTTGGTGATTTAATGGGGGTCAGTAGAGCTTAAGAGTGGGGTAGAACTGACAAGAATAAAAGAAAAGAGAATGTAGGGTATAATAAGGTCTGATTGATTAAAATTCAAATAGGTTGAGCTGAAGCCAATCAGAAAAAGTTTTTTGATGACTCATCTGTTGCTAAGGGAAGAGCTTTTGTAAACGGTCAGGAAAGGAAACCCTTCAATTCATTAGATAAACAAGTAAAGTTCTTAATCAATCAATCAAAACAAAAACAAGCCACACACAACCAAACAGAAACAGCAAAAAATCAAGTTTTTGAAAATAACATTCACCCACAGACTGTTTTATCCCAACCCCAGTTCTAGAAAGGGATGTACTTGAAGCACATTAGTGAGAACAAAATCAATGGAAACACCCTACATGACAGTTAGCAATTATGCCTCTGTGCTGTGACAGCTGGGGAGTATATTTAAGGGACAACAAATCATCTAAAGAGAAGGTAAATTGTCCTGCTATGGGGAATGCCTGATACTTGGCAGCAGTGGGTGACAGAGCTGCATGTCAGAAGCTTCTTATTGCTCCAGGTTTGTCCTCCACTGTCCTAGACTCCCAGATGGCCAACTCGGCCCAAGAGCTGGGCATCCCTGGCACTGTGCTATATTGAGAGAACATCAGAGGAGAAACTCTGAGTGTCAACACTCCCCTAGCTGGGGAAAGATGGTAGAGACGCCATAGGTAGTGGTTACTGGAAACAGTGGACTGTAATCCCTACCATCTTAAATATGACCAGAGATTGGAGCAGACCGCTGGGGACACACCTCATGTGAGGACTCAGATCGACGAATAGGGTGGACTAAATTGGGCAGAGCTTATTTTACTGGGAGCAATAGAGATAATAACCTGCAGGAGGGCTTTACCATAACTTTCCTCATGTCATAACATTCTGAAAGTTCTCCCCATGTCATAAATCATTGAAGTTCTGATCCTAAGAATTTATTCTGATGTTCATCATTGAGAAAACTGAAAGTTAAGACACTCTGACCCTCATGTTTCTGACCATAGAGTACAGTAGAAAGGAAAATTAAACCACACACAGAGAGGGCTGGAATCTGAATACTTCCAATATAGAGAGACCTGGCAGTGAGGCCGCTGTTCAGATGGTGAGTTCACTGTTTGATATCAGTCATGACACATATGCTCAGGGTGGATTTTCTACACTGTTGTGCTGAGATCTTATCCTGCCCCACAGCTGCCCTCACAAATCATGAGGGAAAAAAAACCCCTATACATTATGGATTATCTGATCGCATCTAAGGGCTTTGAAGATTCTCTGACACTGACTTCTAGACCACTTGGAAGAGACCCACAGCACAGTTTTGCCCTGAGATTGTTAAGGAATACACTTCTTGGAGGCAAAGGAATGCGCCAGATGAGAGGTCTACAGTATCAGTCTCTGCTGAGAGTCTGGTCCTATGATTTAGGCTTGTCGTCTCCTCTTTCAGAGGAAAAAACTAGTATGGTGTTTCTATGCCTGCCCTTTGCTGGCTGTCATAGTAATTTGTTCTTATAAGGTGCTCTCAGTAAACATATGGTAAACTTAGAGGCATTTTATAGAAAAGCATTTCGTATATTGTAATAGCAGCTTCAACCCAAGGTGTTGCTCAGCAACTTATCATATGGCTTAGTTCTAAAACACTGATTGGTTCTCCTCATGAGATTACCAAATTTGGGAATCTTTAGAAAATACTTTCATTTCCCCTTCCCTGTGACAAGAGAGAAGTTCCTATCCAGACACTATTCATGGTCCCCTGTCCCTATACTCTAGCTTCCTATGTCTGAGGGGATTTCTGAGAACACCTGAATGAGGTCTGAGCAGTGATGTCAAATGGTGAGTGGCCACTGTACTAGTCAGAGTTCAGTCCGACAAGAGAAGATCCTGTGAGACACTCTACATAGAATTGTTTGTTACAACTCGTCTGTATTACAGGGAATTATACCTTTAAAGTGTTAGAAGCCTGGGGGAGCCCAGGTCAGCGCAGACCCCTTACTCTAAGGGGTCAGGACCCTGTGGGAAGGCACTGTGGACATCTCAGCTCCTCTAGAGCCCCAGGAAGAGGACTGTGTTGGCAACACAGGGCTGTTGCCAAGACTCCTGTCTGTGACGCCCCGTGTCCACTGCATGAGATGGCTTCAGCCTACCTGCCACCCCCCAAATCTCATATTAACTTTTACTGGCGGTGTGTAGGCCACGTCCAGATCCTGGGGCAAGGAGAGTCTGGGGAATGTAATACTCTTACTTATATTCCCTGTGGTACAGAGAAGACAAAGAAGCTAATGGGAATTTTTGAAATTATTAAATGCAAATATGTATACCTCACTCTTGTTCCTCCCACAGCACAAACCTAGAACCAGAGGGGTGTTTAGGGGTAATAGGTTAAGGCTTGGAAATGAGACAGCTTTCACATGGAACCTAAAGGCACAAGTGTGTGTGTGTGTGTGTGTGTGTGTGTGTGTGTGTGTGTGTGTGTGTTGGGGCAGGGGGAAGTTAGTAATTTGGAATTCACATTTCAGAATATTTCCCTGTTAGCCAACCACAGGTTTCATTGTTATGATATGAGCATCTATAGTCAGGTTGTTTTATAATTTCCCAAGTTATTTTGTCTGTTCTAAAAGGCACAAGCTAAATTCAATAACAGAGATTGTGAAGGAATAGATTAGGTTGATAAATCGCCACAGAAGCCTAAGAGTGGTTGCCTCCAATAGCTGCCCCCATCTGGCCAATTAATGGTTTGACTCACTCAGCACCAGCTCCTGTATTTTACACATTCTGGAAGCTTGTTTTCAGAGTCACTTCTAACTCCGCATCTCATCTTTGGGGCTCCAAATCCAGCACAAAGCCCAGACATACAGGACATTCCATTTACAATGGAAATGCTGTTTTGCAATGCAAAGTTTTTCCATCTTCTGAAAATGTGCCTGCCCTCACCTGTGAATCCTCCTTTCAGCTATTCTCCCAGGAGTAGGAAGTGATTTTACTCCACTGTCCATGTAAGACAGAGTCAAGAAATGGCATTCTTAAATATCATACTCTATTGCATGAGGTCTAAAGAGTGGAATCTCATCTAGGTCTGAATGATTTTATAGAATGCAGATGTGTTTGCATGCATACACCTACATTGTTTGTGTGTGTTTGTGGTGAGGAGAGCTGGAAAAGTCTCCATTTTCAATCAATCACATTTATATAATTTTTGTTTAACAATTAATTCTTGAAGATGTTTTATTAATAAATTTGGTCAGCAATCATAGCCAAGGAGCTGGGTTCTAAACATGCAAAACTCTCACAGAGAACTTAAGAAGACAGGGAGTGTGAAGATGAGAAGTTAAGAAATATGAAGAATGAGGGGTGCCTGGGTAGCTCAGTCAGTTAAGCGTCTGCCTTCAGCTCAGGTAATGATCTCGGGGTCCTGGGATCAAGCCCCGCATCGGGCTCCCTGCTCCACCGGAAGCAGGCTTCTCCCTCTCCCACTCCCCCTGCTTGTGTTCCTTCTCTCTCTGTATCTCTGTCAAATAAATAAATAAAATCTTAAAAAAAAAAAGATATGAAGAATGAATCATTAGGCCCCTGACCAACTGGTTTAGGGGAAGGTGGTAGAAAATGACAAAAAACAAACAAAAAAGCAAAAAAAACAAAAAAAACCCCAACTAGTTAAAGTTTCAAGTCTAAATGTGAATGAATGAAGAAAATTTTTACACAAAAAAAGAAGTCGTAAGGAGGAGGTGTCTCTTGTTTGCACTGAATGTGGCATGGGTCCAGCATGGAGCATGAGGGGAAATGTTAGTGAACACAATAGGATGGGGGAGAGCATGAGTGGATAAATGGCATCTCAAGAACAGATCATTTTAAGAGTTAGGATTAATACATGAGAGGTGGTTAATGCCGAATACGGTGTTAGAAAAACTAAGAGTAATGATAGAGAATAACTTATATTTTAGATTTCTGAGGTTTCTTTTGAACTTTGAAAATTTTAAGGTAGAAAGAAAGGAGAGAAATAGGCCAGAGGATTGTTCATGATTTTAGTGGAATTCTTTTTGGTTCACTTTTTCTCACCCATTGAAAATACTACTAATAATAGCTATCATATTAAATCTTACTATTTTATTCACTAGATAATAATTGTATTTCCAATTTATTCTGAGAAACCTGGGTTTTAAGGAAATCTAGTCTTTTGTTCAAGGTCCCACTGAGGGAGTAGGCACAGTGGAATTGAACCCAGGGTTTGGATGGATCCAAAGTTTACATTCCACAGTGATTGGTCTCCTAAAAAAGGATTAATTAAAGATAAAAATTAAATGCGCAAAAAATAAATCAAGTCTCTAATCGTGTAACCAGTAACATGTGGAGCCAAGAACAAGTCTATTCAAAACACTAAAACCACTTCAACCCCCAAAGCAGTCTTGGGAGGGGATGACAGTTCTTTTCTCTTGTACACTGTACTTATAGGTGAATATTTCGAAGGTTCTCAGGAAACATCTTTCCCTGGTTTTTCTAATCCACAGTAAAAGTGGTACCAGACTTCCGTCTTGTGGTCAATGGCATATAATTCTTCATATTGGCACTTGAGTATTCAGGCAGCTTATGAAAGGTCAAAGATAATAATTCAGGATGCTTTAACTTTCATTCCTCATGTACATGTTTAAAAATACTCAGGTGTGTTTCATCTAATTAGGTTGCTTAAATGCAATTTAAAAACATTTAAAGTCGGTTTATAATAATTATGATTTTTTTGATAAGCACACAAAATATGGAATGTGCTGCTTTTAAATAATTAGAAAAATGAAACGATGTCTAAAAAAGAAAAAATTAACTATAAATCACTGATTCTTCTGAGTAAATGCTCAACACCCTTTCTAATTCTCCATGACAAATTTAATCTTAGGCTAATTTTCTAGCTGTTTTCTGGAAATCTGATAAAGAATGAGTGTCAGCTGGATTTAGAGACAAAATTGCCTGTGGTAAAAGTGGCCTTTGCTTGGTAAATTGTATCTTGCCTGGGAGGAATACTTGATGAACTGTAACAAATGGTGGGAACCCACAGTTTGAGCATCACTGAATGCGGTGACCCTCGTATTGGGCATGCCCTTGCAGGGGGACGGAAAGTTATGTTCACGGAGGTGTTATTATGGTTCCAAGGGAGATGAGGAGGCTAAGCCAGGGAAGACTCCACTCCCATAGGTGTAAATTCATCTCCTTGTAACCTAAACTGTCACTTATGGTTGGGGCGGGCAGAGACTAGCACCTGGACTGCATTATGGACTTTTTCAAGAATATCTCCCACTGAAGAGAAACATCTGATGCTGACCCCTATGCTTTGATTTCTGTCTGTCATCCTATTGATGAATCTGAGAGCCATGTGTAGCCTAGGGTAATCATGTGATCTGAATATTCAGTGTAAGAAGATCCCCTGGGTCTTGATATACAGACAGTTTTCAGTTTATTTCTTTTATTTTTGTACACATATGTGTGTGTATGACATGGTATCCATGAAAATGTATATATATAATATATAAATTATGTTATCTTATAAATATATATAGTTTCCTATGATATTTTTGAAAATAATATGCATATTTTCATAGCTTTGACATAATTAATCTCGCACCTGCTGTTTTCAGATTAGCTTTCTTTTTGTTACTAAACAATTTACATTAAATAAACATAACATAATTGTCTAGGGATAAGTGCATAGAATTTTAATGTATGTTTTACAGGATGTCAAAATTAAATCTTGCCATTTGCAACGACATGGATGGAACTAGAAGGTATTATGCTAAACGAAGTAAGTCAATCAGAGAAAGACAATGATCTCACTGATATGTGGATTTTAAGAAACAAGGCAGAGGATCATCGGGGAAGAGAGGAAAAAGCAAAACAAGATGAAACCAGAGAGGGAGACAAACTGTAAGAGACTCTTTTTTTTTTTTTTAAAGATTTTATTTATTTATTTGACAGAGAGAGAGAGAGCACAAGCATGGGGAGCGGCAGGCAGAAGGAGAGGGAGAAGCAGACTCCCTGCTGAGCAGGGAGCCCAATGCGGGGCTCAATCCCAGGACCCTGAGATCACGACCTGAACCAAAGGCAGATGCTTAACCGACCGACTGAGCCACCCAGGTGCCCCAAGAGACTCTTAACCATAGGAAACAAACTGAGGGTTGCTGGAGGGGAGAGGGGTGGAGGGATGGGGTAACTGGGTGACAAACATTAAGGAGGGCACATGATGGAATGAGCACTGGGTATTATATAAGGCTGATGAATCACAGACCTGTACCTCTGAAACCAATATTACATTATATGTTAATTAATTGAATTAAAATAGTTTAAAAAAAAGCAAAACCCCCCCCCCAAAAAAGAAAGAACTCTTACAGAATAGCAAAAGAAGGAGAGCTCGTATCTGGCTGGGTGATCAAAATAAGTTTTATAGAAATGACTGGGAGTAAAACTATGGATCTACTACTCTTTTCTGTGGCAATTTGATAATAGTATGCCTTCTTCTTTGTCATTAGTTTCTCTTAGCATTGCAAGTCACTGCATTATTTTTCTGAAAATGGTAGCTGCTTGCCTGATGTCTTTTGCTTTTGTGAAGTGCATTACTTAATGGATGTTGGACTGTTTCTAACGTTACCTTTTTTTTTTTACCAGACTGGTGCTCAGTTCATTCCAGCCCTAAAAGTTTATTTAGCTCTGCTCTAAACTTCCTGGCACTGTGATGTCCAAAAACTCAGCTCATCTATTCTGTGTGTGATACATCAGCCTGGTACTCTAGAGAGTTTGGGGGAATTTTTAGTATATTTATTTATGTCTTGGTACGTGGAGCTGTGTTTATGCCTCATATTAATGGGTTGTGCACAGTTTTTAATGGGAAAAGCACGACTTTACTGACATTTTCTGAAAAATAAATTCACTTCCGGCTGGAAAAAAAATAAAAGATGTCAAAATTTTATGGTGAGAGATTTCTGGTTTTAGGACAAGATGGAGTAGATATAATTCTTCCTATTCTTTTTATTAAGTACAGCTAAAGATAAGCAAAAGGAGATTCCGAAACGTGGAGAAAAGAAAGCAGATTGGCTCTAGTCCTTGGGACTGAGGAATGACCTATGGTGAGTTCCTTTTCGCCTAATATGTTCAGGAGCAGGTGCTGGAGAAAGTGGAAACTAAGGAACACCAATAGGCACAGACAAAAATGTTCTAAGGAAATTATCTTTCTCCACCCCCCAAAAATACAGGAAAGGGCAGCCTAGCAAGGCAGAACATGTAGGCAATAACCACACTACTCTACTACAGAAAAAATCTGTGTCCCGCCCTCCGATTTCAGGTAGCAAAGGCTGAGTGGGGAGCCTAGACTACCACCCATCCTGGCCTTACCTGTTGGGACTGTGTCAGAGGAAGCCTACCTGGGATCCAGGACTTTCACCACTGCCTATCACTAATAGGCCACTTCTCAGGCTGGGGTGATGTTGTCTGTAGAGTTGGTGTGCTTGGGGGTGGCAGAGGCCAAGCTGGGGATGGTGGCCTTTCCAGGAAGAGATCCATGAAGGGTATGGATGTCTGGCTGGTGTTTAACTCTGAGTATATGTGCTAGAGGCCTGGCTCAGGTTGGAACTACAAGGATGGGCCCTACTGCTAGGTAAGCAGTCTCAGTGAGCTCCATCGGAATATGATGGGTACACCTCGCAAAGGAACATGCAGTGTCCATGACCAAGCTTTGTGGGGACTCCATTAATAATGCATATATATTCTGGACACATTGATAGGCTAATTATAGGGACATTTATGGATGCTAGCTTCTCAATCCAGACACCACCCATTAAAATTATAGTAAGAACATTAGAGCACAAACCTACCAGCCGGATGGGTCTGATTTGTTCATATTGGGAGAGCCTTTCTGCTTGGGATATAATTTGAGACTGGTTTAAGGACAAAGTGATTCATTCGAGCATCACTTCTAATGGTACCATTTAATGTAGAGGGAGGTGAACTCTTGGTCAGAATTCATGGCCAGTGACACACTGGCTGAAACCCTTCTAACCAGGCCCGTGAGTGCCTGGTGCTCAGCCATCCTGTTGTGCAATTGTATCCCTGGCTGAATTTGTTCCAGCACACCTCCTGAGACAGCATGAGGCCCAAGGAGTCTACTAGCAATCTTATTATCCTGCACTACACAGTAAGAGTAATAACCACGGCCAAAGAGTGTACTTGCACTTGAGTAGCTTGTGGGGGCCTTCTTCAGGGTGAGCAGTGTGGATACTGAATGAGGGAGAGGTATATCTCCTTTGGAGCAAGAGCTCCTTTACCTCTTCCTCTAAGGAGCCCTAGAGGCCTGGCCCACCTTTGCTGAGAGCAGCTGCTTAATCCTGAGGTTCTTATATGAAATTCACTTTCTAATGTGGCTGGCATGCACTAGGTGCTTCTTTTCCTATCTCTGAGATCCACACAGTTCCACTAGTAGGTCCTGGAACTATAATTTCAATCTGCAAAATTTCCAATGAATTTGGTTTAATTAACCAGCCTTTTAAACCTGAATAGTGAGGCAAACCCAGTGGCCTTAGCTTCATGACTGGCACTGGGCCATCATCTGGGCCAATAAATCTGTATAATCATGATCTCCAACAAATTTGGTAGGGGTTTGTGCCCTTGGATTCTCTATTATAAGAGGGTCATACTGCACAATCCACCCTTGATTGGATAGCTAGGATGTGGAAGATGGCAAATGATCAGACAACAAAAGGTAAAGGACACATTCATCTGATGAGCAGATATGAATGATATTATTTTTGATGTCATAGGAGTGGGGGTTTACAAGGAATTGGTATAATTTTATATTGTGTATGAAAATAGGCACCATTTTAAGAATTTTTTGGAAATCATTAAACATGAGAATTGTTTTATTTTATTCCCCATTCCTTTTCTTTCTTCTTTTGACTCCCTTTACTTTCCCTCTCTTCCTCATTTCTCCCTCCCCCCTTCTTTCTTCCTTCCTTCCCTCCCTCGCTCCTTCCTTCCTTCCTTCCTTCCTTCCTTCCTTCCTTCCTTCCTTCCTTCCCCTCTACTTCTCTTCTTTTATTCTATACATTCTTTTCTATATCTGCTTCATTTTTTTAAATTAAAGGTCTTGTCCAGATGAACATTTCAGAAGGCAGGAGGAATGTACACGATGCCTAGAAACTAGTCAGTGAACACAATACTGAGAGAGCTGCAATCACCCATTGATTCAGTGTGGGAAGAAAAAGGGAACCGGCCAGCCTAAATCCAGAACAACTTGCTATAAAAAGTGAATATTCCCTCTAGAGGTCCGTGACCTTTTTATCCATAACTGGCTTTTCCTAAAACCTCCATCTCTTTAATTCATTACCTATAAATAAATAGCAGGTGGAAAATATTATGGATGACACAATTCACACAGGATGAATCTTTGTTAACTATAATTAAAACTCAACCACACAAATTTGTTTGTCATCATGGAATGGAAACTTTTTCTACAGACAAGGAAAGTTTACAGCTCGCTTCCCAGGCAGGGTTCAGATCCAGCAGATGACTCTTGTCGTGGACTCATGCATGGCAGCCTGGTGATGGCACCAACTGTGGGCACAGACCACCACCTGCATCACATCTGGGAATCCCCACAGGCTCCTCTCCCCTACCCCATCTTTATCCTGGTCACTAGAGAATTGAAATGGCCCAGTGATGAATAGTGCAGACTGAGAAGTAAAGCTCTTAGACCTATGGAAAAGAGGACCATCCTTAAATTGCCTCAGTATCATAAGGAACAGATAGGGGGTAGGGGTGGAGACATGCAGTAGGGTATGGAACAGACAGAAAACTTCAGCTAAATGGGAAAAAAGGCTGATCTTAAACAAGTTACAGGTGTTTTGATTGAAGGGGAATTGGAGGAGGTCTTAGAAATGACCATCTTACTCTCATATTTCCAGAGCAGAAATACCTGACTTACTGCAGGGCTTGCCCAAAATCTATTTATTGCCTCAACAAACAGTCAATATCATTTTCTATGTCACCATCTATTCTTAATGGGAGCTTTTTCTCTAGTGTTTGTTTCTATACACAGGCATTAAAAGACACTTACTTGGCAGTTCTCAGTTCCAGAAGCAGATCACCTCTCAGGCTATCAATACATGCAGGGAACTATGCTCAGGGTCTAAGATATAGGGGCTCATGGCCTGGAGCCCAGGGGCCCCAGAGCAATGATGGTCATGTCAGCTGGAGGGACATGACTTTGTCTGGACAGGGAATTAACTTTTGTTCAAGCTGTAAATCCCCATCCTGCCATCCTTCAGTGATTTCAACCAACTAAATTATCTCCCCTGCAAGTATAGGAAAATTAGTAACATCTGAGGCCAGTGGTATAAGAAAGTCCCTTGCTGTCCTTTAGTGGAGGGGTTGCAAGGGCCGTGAGATCTGTGTGTCACTTGAAGGCACCCAAGTCTGTGTCTCCAGCTCTAAACCTTCCCTGTGCTCTCTCTGAATGGATTGGCTCTGTCATGGCTTTCAAATGGCTACTTGTCTCACTATCTAGATTGTCAGTATTATCAAAAGGCTCCCTAAAGTGTCTGTTTCCACATTTACACAAATAAAGAGTTTACTAATGTTCCTTCTTGCTTTGATCACTTTTTCCTCATTTTCCCATAGTAAGATCATAGCCCAAGCCAAGTCTCCTTATCACCACCATTTGGTGATTCATCAAAGTGGCAGTAAGTTTGGGGGTGGGTAGTTCCCCCATATGTTCATAATTAAATCCAACAATCAATGGGTTTAACTTCCCTGTGACATTTAATATTTGTATTTCTTTTGATTTATCCCAATCTCTATCACAGAAAACACTGAAAGAGAGAAAGAGAGAAAGAAAGAAGAAAGAAAGTAAGAAAGTAAGAAAGAAAGTAAGTAAGTAAGAAAGTAAGAAAGAAAGAAAGTAAGGAAGAAAGAAAGAAAAAGGAAGGAAGGAAGGAAAAGGAAGAAAGAAAGAAAGAAAGAAAGAAAGAAAGAAAGAAAGAAAGAAAGAAAAAGAAAGAAAGAAGAAAGAAAGAAATCACTAGTTTTTAAAATCAGTGTTTAAATGCTTAGGGTGATATTTCCAGTCTTTAAACTCTCTTATAAATTTTATTTCTTTGCTGAAAGTCACTCCTATTGGCTATCAATGTTGCTTTTGGAATCAAGAAATCCTAGCACTTCACTTTGCTCCTACCTGGGTGGGTAATTTAGGTTTTCAATATATATGGATTGAGCAAACATTGATTATCTTTACTCTGGAAGTACGCATAGTACCTGTTTCTCTGGTGCTATCCTGTCTGTAATGTTTTGATGCCCGGTGCCCGGGAGATGTGCTGCTGCAGCCTCTTACTCCAGTACAAAGCTGTGAGTTTCCCTAAAGGGCCCTCTACACCTCAGCTAGCAAGACATGGGCAAAAGGGACCCCCATTCCTTACATAATTTGATCCACTTGGGCTCTGTGGCTATCCCTGAGATTCTGGGGAAAGAGATGGGGATACAGCAAGCAGGGACTCTTCTATGAAAAAGTCAGAGAAGGGTTGCCACCTTATCCCCTTGGGCATGTACTGCCCATCATTTGGAGGATCTAGTCTTGAGAGGAGCTTCAGTAGCATCAGGGGTCCCTGATGGTGACCTCATATGAATGGTGGAGGCATGTTCCATTCACTTCTGCTTGCATCATGCGACACATGGATCATGCAAAAGTGTACTCATTAAACAACCAATGCATCATTGAACAATCAGGCACTGGATGACGACACTGTCCCATGTGTGCCGGGTTGGTTATAATGGCACTCCTTTCCTGTTGCAGTTGGGTAGAATTTATGTCAGCCTTCTGTGAAACTGATGTCATGTGTGGGAAAATAAATCAACATATCCAGCTACAGCACCATGTTTTGCAAGGATGAGACAGCAAAGCAATGGATGGTCATGGCGAGCAGCTAGAAACCCATACCTGCTTTTATGCAGAGCTTTGTATCTGTGTCTGGAGACCAAAAGGGAAAGCCAGCAGTGATAACCAGGTACTTAATCAGACTGCACAGAGTCAGAGTGTCTGCTTTATGCTGGCACCCACCTAGTGAATGTGTAAAGATAAGGTTTCAAGCCAGGATGAGTGTGCAGTGACTGGTGGTGAAATTAGGATGGAGGGCAGGTGATAGGATTGCTGGTGGCCCCATCCCTACCAGAGGTCCAATACCACAATGCAAGAGACACTGGAGAAGAGGTAGGAGACTCAGACATACATTCTTTTTTTCTTTTGTGAAGGATTTGGTACCTTGTGGTGAGTTTCCCTGAGAGAGAAGCCTGTTTTTTGGATAGTATTCAAGTTCTAGGGGGCATCTCTCACCCTTGAAAATCTGAGAAGGAAGGTGGCACTGTTCACACGCTCAGCAAACATTAAGGTGAAGGGCTTTGGCAAGTTGGAGCAATATTGGTGCAGAAAGTCAGTCCATGAATCCATAAAAAAAAATTGGCTCTAAGACTGGCTCCAAGGTGCTAGGGTGCGTGCTAGGGTTTGAGGGGCCGCCAGTATTTTCTTGACGAAAGTTTCTGCCCTATTTCTTCCTCATTTTGTTTTATTGCTTCTCAGCCCACCACAGTGAAAGCTGCCCACGGCGCATGTGCAGCTATTCATGCAAAATTATGTGCAACAGCAAAGACTGAAAACAGTCCGGATGCCCATTACAAGTGACTGGTTGAACAAATGGAATACAGCCGCACAATTCAGCACAGTGCAGCTGTTCAAGTAACCAAGGAAGGAAGGGAGGGGAAGCAGTGAGGTCCTCAAAGAGAGGACTTTGGGCTGCGCTCTGCAGCTACTGGTAACTGGAGCAGCAGAAGCTGCAACAGAAGTCAAAAGCTAGAACTAGTTCCGGAAAGAAAGTGTGACTGAGCACTGGAGCAAAATATATCTTACCATGGAGAGCTGCCTAATTTCTCCACCCATTCTTGGATTTCCCTCCATTGTTAATCTCCGCTGATTTAGATGTTTCTTCATGATCCCCATCCTCATCTCCAGGTCACCAATTCTGCTGAGGCCCTGAGGAGACTGAAGCATATTGGATAGCAGCAATTGTCCTATACTTGCCCCATTCCCCACAATTTATGAAAAGAAGAGGTTGGAAGCGAAGATCTGGGACATTTTAGGACACAACTCGGTCCCCTTCCCTCACTCTGAAGTCATTGTGCCTACTTGAAACCCAGTGCACGTTCTTGACAAGCCCGCCATCTACTGGTCACATGAGGAACTGCAATAGCCCCCTTGGACGTGGTGGGGAGGGTGGAGTACAAGAACCTGGGAAGTTTGGCAGGGCAAGTGGGTGCAAATGCGAGGGGTTTGATAGGTTGATGTGCTTTTCTTTAGCCCTCTTTCTCTCAGCCTTCAGAAGGTTCTCCTCTTTCCAGTGGAGGACATGCTAGCTATCTCTGTGAATGCCCTCTCTGGAGTCCTGAGAGGAGTGGAAAGGCCTTAACACGCTTTCATGATTTTCCTAATTCCCCAAGTGAGGCATCTGCGCTGGTTTGCTAGTTGACTGGTGTGAGTTGCATCGATGCTTGTATCTCTTCTCAGGACTTGACTCCTACAGGCTAAAACCCACAGCAGAATCCATTTATTTTAATTTTGCCATTTTCAAAAAATCATGGTTGATATTTGTGATTGTTTTTAAAATTCTGTCACTTTCTCATAAAAGTAAATTTAAAAGTAAAACTTTAACTTAAGTACATTAAAATTTTTTTAATCTGAGAGGGATTGGTTTGTCAGACATGTTTCGGATTCTGAGACAGTGATGGATCTGACAGTACAAAGACCTCTTCCTTTCAGACTGTAGGTCTGTCAGAACTAGGATATACCTCAGTCCCCCATCCCTAAATGTTTGGGTATTTCAAGTGCCACTATGCAGAAGTTCTATTGCCTTTTTAAAAAGTTCCACTGATTTTTCAAATCAGTTTCAAAACCTTTGGGATGCCGCAAAGGCAGTCCTAAGAGGGAAGTATATAGCAATACAGGCCTTCCTCAAGGAATTGCTTCTTGAGACAAGAAAGATCTCAAATACACAAGCTAACCTTACACCTAAAGGAGCTGGAAAAAGAACAGCAAATAAAGCCTCAATCCAGTAATAAAGATTACAGCAGACATCAATGACACAGAAATTAAACAAAAACAAAAACAGAACAGATCAAGGAAACTAGGAGTTTGTTCTCTGAAAGAATTAATAAAATTGATAAACCCATACCCAGATTCATCAAAAAGAAAGGACCCAGATAAATAAAATCATGAATGAAAGAGGAGAGATCACAACCAACACCACAGAAATACAAACAATTATTAAGAGAATATTATGAGAATTATATGCCAACCAATTAGGCAATCTGGAAGAAATGGATGCATTCCTAGAGACGTATAAAGTACCAATATGAAACAGGGAGAAATAGAAAAGCTGAACAGACTCATAACCAGAAAGGAAATTGAATCAGTAATCAAAAATCTCCCAACAAATGAGTCCAGGGCTGGATGGCTTTGCAGGGGAATTTTACCAAACATTTAAAGAAGAATTAATACCTATTCTTCTGAAACTGTTCCAAAAAATAAAAATGAAAGGAAAACTTCCAGACTCTTTCTATGAAGCCAGCATTACCTTGATCCCAAAACCAGACAAAGCCCCCACTAAAAAGGAGAAGTACAGACCAATATCCCTAATGAAGATGGATGCCAAAATTCTCACCAAGATACTAGCCAATAGGATCCAACTGTATATTAAAAGGATTATTGCAGTGCCTGGGTGGTTCACTTGGTTAAGCATCTGCCTTTGGCTCAGGTCATGATCCCGGGGTCTTGAGATTGAGCCCCACATCGGGCTTCCTGCTCCGTGGAGAGCCTGCTTCTCTCTCTCCCGCTGCCTATGTCTCCCCCTGCTTGTGCTCTCCCTCTTTCTGTCAAATAAACTACAAAATATAAGGAGGATTCACCACAACCAAGTGGGATTTATTTCTGGGCTGTAGTGGTAATTCAACATTTGCAAATCAATCAATATGATACACCACATTAATAAAAGAAAGGACAAGAACCATATGATCCTCTCAAAAGATGCAGAAAAAGCATTTGACAAAATACGGAATCCTTTTTAAATAAAAATTCTCCACCATGTAGGGTTAGAGGGAATAGGTCTCAACATCATAAAAGTTGTCCATTGACAGATGAATGCATAAAGAAGATGTGGTACATATATACAATAGAATATTACTCAGCCATCATAAAGTATGAAATTTTGTCATTTACAGCAACATGGATTGGACTAGAGGGTATTATGCTAAGTGAAATAAGTAAGTCAGAGAAAGACAAATACCATGTGATTTCACTCATATGTGGAATTTAAGAAACAGAAGAGGATCATAGGGGAAGGGAGGGAAAAATAAGATGAAATCAGAGAGGGAGACAAATCATAAGAGACTCTTAACTATAGGAAACAAACTGAGGGTTGCTGGAGGAGAAGTGGGGGGCAGATTGGGTAATTGGGTGATGGACATTAAGGAGAATATGTGATGTAATGAGCACTGGGTGTCATATACAATTGATGAAGCGCTAAATTCTACCTCTGAAACTAATAATACACTATATGTTAATTAAATTGAATTTAAATAAAAAATTTAAAAAGAATTCTACTGACTTCTAGTAGCAAATCTATAATGTGGAGAGATTTTTCTAAGAAAGGTAAATCTGAGGAGTGTCCTTGGGGCCATTGCAGTTACCCTATTCTTCTGGCATGAACTTTAGAAACCACAATCTTCATTCCCCTCTCAATGACTCCTCAGTCCATAGGATGTCACTTTGTCACTGATTCTTTGTCTTCCTTGGCCAGATGGCTATGCTGTGCTTCCCTTTGATTTGAACTAACACTGTCACAGTCCTAAGCCCTGGAGGTCTCAGGAGGGGAAGCCCAATTCCATGTCCATTGTGTCCCCTGATGAGGCCAAGGTGACACTGGTAAGGTAGGTAGGATGAGGAGGCGTACACACCAAGGAGCCCTCCTAGCTGTTTCCTGAGAGTTTATTCTCAGATCACCTCCATCTTGATGGCCCTGAGATATCACAGAGGGTATCCAAAACAATCATGGACACAAAAGAACTTGTTTCTATCCCAGCAGGGCTTGAGTTAATCTTCAGGTTATTTATATCTTGGAACACAGCACACTGGGGTGCAAACTTCCCAGAGGTCAGGGTTGTTGACTGGCTCCTATTTAGTCAGCTTCCTCCTGCACCAGTAGCCCCCTGTAGGACTGACCTCTGTCCTTGCTGACCCTGTAATGGGCAGCCTGAACTCATCATTAAAGCCTCAAATATTACCTTAAAGTGAGGGAATCTTTCCCTTTCTCAAAGCCAACTATTTTTTATCCTGTGTCAGAAAAACACATTTGCAAGAGGAACAAATACAAGAAATACTATTTTTAAACAGTATTTCAAAGCCTCAGGCTGCTTCTAAATAGCAACAATGAGAGTCAGGCTTTCTTGTCTGTTGTTGGTCCAGAGTATAAAAGGTGATGGAGGAGGGAGAAAGAGAAGGGCCATGCCCCTTCCCAAAGTGCCCACTGAACTCTGGTGGTACTTGTGAAGAGAGGCCATCATCCGCTTCCCAGCAGCAGCCCTCCCGTAGTGCTCCCGAGTGCTCCCTCAGGGAGCCCAGCATCCGGGTGGGATCTCAGGGCTCTGCCAGTGCTGTCTCCCCTCCTGCCAGAAAGCAAACCAAGAACACTGTGAAATGACATATTGATGTATCACCAGGATATGAGAGTTGATCATTTTTCTCTCTTTTCCCTGAGAGAACTCTACAGTTATAAGACCCATTGCTATGGGACTCCATGAAATAAATAATTATTATCTTTCTGGTGAGTTGAACTGATAATTCTCAAAAAAGGTTTCTATCAGGTCCCTACGAATAGGAGCTGATGGCCATCACCTTAATTTCTCCAAATTTTTAGCAAGGCTCTGGACACTTCTTGCATTACTCTTTTCTTGTCATTTCTTACCTCCTCCGCTGTTTTATTCTCCCTTCTTTCCACAACGCCACTCCTAATAATGAAACCTATACCTAAACAGGAATTTTGTGTCATGATTATATTCTCACACTACCCTTTTGGGAATATTTTAATATAAGTAGTACACATAATATCTTTCTCCTTATTTTAAAGCTAAGGAAATGGAAGCCCCAGAAATAGACTTATCCAAAGTAAAGCTTATCCAAATTTATATAAAAACTAGAATTAAAATCTCAAACATCATAATCCCACGGTTCCTTTTGCCATACTGGCTGAGGAAGTCATGAATGTGGGTCACACATGATGGCAGCATTTGAAGGAGGAAACAGACTGAGTGAATCATGTCTTGAAGAAAAGCCTGTGAAGGAGGAATGGTGAGCATGTCTCTGCTGCCCTCTGGTGACCATGTGGATGCATGACTCTCCTTCCTGTCTGTTCTTCCTCCTGCCTTCTCTGGGATCCTTGTTCTGCCTGGTCTCCTCAGTGTTTCCTGCCTTTTTCTCCCACATGTCAACATGTCCCTACAAAAAAAATGGACATCCGTAATTCATAGCATAATTCAGACACAGTTCTTATTTCTAAAGTGGAAGACCCTTGAGAAAGTATATGTAAGGGCTTTTTGAGAAGAAATGTACAAAAATTTACAGGGGCTTCCTGAAGTGGGCATTTGCTACTACTGTGATTGACCATAAACAAAAGGCAAAAATGGGTACTAAAGAGAATTCCAACATGCTATATAATTGAGATGATGCAGAATATCTGGGAGAATTCCTGGGAGAATTCCAACATGCTATATAATTGAGATGAAGCAGAATATCTGCAATGGGTAGAATATTTTCACACCACAAATTTTTGTATAAAAAATTTCTGGGAGGAGGAGCAAGATGGCGGAGGAGTAGGAGACCTAAATTTTGCCCAGGAATTCAGCTTGATAGGGATCAAACCATTCTGAACACCTACGAACTCAACAGGAGATCAAAGAAAAGAATAGCAGCAACTCTCTGAACAGAAAAGTGACTACTTTCTGGAAGATCTATTCTGATTTGTTTAGTGTATATTTTTCTGGGGCCATTGTTACCAAGACAGAAAAAAATCACCTCAAAAAAAAGGCCAAGAGGCAGTACTGACTGCCAAAGACCTAATCAATATGGACATTAGTAAGATGTCAGAACTAGAGTTCAGAATGATGATTTTAAAGATACTAGCTGGGCTTGAGAAAAGCATGGAAGATATTAGAGAAACCCTTTCTGGAGAAATAAAAGAACTAAAATCTAACCAAGTCAAAATCAAAAAGGCTATTAATGAGGTGCAATCAAAAATGGAGGCTCTAACTGCTAAGATAAATAGGGCAGAAGAGAGAATCAGTGACATAGAAGACCAAATGATGGAAAATAAAGAAGCTGAGAAAAAGAGAGATAAACAACTACTGGATCACGAGGGCAGAATTCGAAAGATACGTGATAACATAAGAGGAGACAATATTAAAATAATTGGGATCCCAGAAGAAGAAGAACGAGAGAGAGGAGCAGAAGGTATATTGGAGCAAATTATAGCAGAGAACTTCCCTAATTTGGGGAAGGAAACAGGCATCAAAATCCAAGAGGCACAGAGGAACCCCTCTCAAAATCAATAATAATAGGTCAACACCCGGACACCTAAGTAAAACTTACAAGTCTCAGAGACAAAGAGAAAATCCTGAAAGCAGCTCAGGAGAAGAGATTTGTAACCTATAATGGTAGAAACATTAGATTGGCAGCAGACCTATCCACAGAGACCTGGCAGGCCAGAAAGGACTGGCATGATATATTCAGAGCACTAAATGAGAAAAATATGCAGCCAAGAATACTATACTATACTAAGCTGTCACTGAAAATAGAAGGAGAGATAAAAAGCTTCCAGGACAAACAAAAACTAAAGGAATTTGCAAACAGGAAACTAGCCCTACAAGAAATATTGAAAGGGGTCCTCTAAGCAAAGAGAGAGCCTAAAAGTAACATAAACCAGAAAGGAGCACAGACAATGTAGTAACAGTCACCTTACAGGCAATACAATGGCACTAAATTCATATCTTTCAAAAGTTATCCTGAATGTAAATAGGCTAAATGCCCCAATCAAAAGACACAGGCTATCAGACTGGATTAAAAAACAAGACCCATCGATATGCTGTCTGCAAGAGACCCATTTTAGACCCAAAGACACCCCCATATTGAAAGTGAGGGGGTGGAAAACCATTTACCATGCAAATGGACACCAAAAGAAAGCTGGGGTGGCAATCCTTAAATCAGACAAATTAGATTTTAAACCAAAGATTATAATAAGAGATGAGGAAGGACACTATATCCTACACTATATGGACGCTCTATCCAACAAGAAGATCGAACAATTGTAAATATCTATACCCCTAACATGGGAGCAGCCAATTATAAAAGGCAATTAATAACCAAAGCAAAGAAACACATCGACAACAATACAATAATAGTGGGGGACTTTAACACCTCCCTCACTGAAATGGACAGATCATCTAAGCAAAAGATCAACAAGGAAATAAAGACTATAAATGACACACTGGACCAAATGGACTTCACAGATACATTCAGAACATTCCCTCCCAAAGCAACAGAATACACATTCTTCTCTAGTGCCCATGGAACATTCTCCAGAAGAGATCACATCCTGGGTCACAAATCAGGTCTCAACTGGTACCAAAAGAATAGGATCATTCCCTGCATATTTTCAGACCACGATGCTTTGAAACTAGAACTCAATCACAAGAGGAAAGTCAGAAAGAACTCAAATACATGGAGGTTAAAGAGCATCCTACTAAAGAATGAATGGGTCAACCAGGAAATTAAAGAAGAATTTAAAAAATTCATGGAAACCAATGAAAATGAAAACACAACTGTTCAAAATCTTAGGGATGCAGCAAAGGCAGTCCTAAGAGGAAAGTATATAGTAATACAAGCCTTTCTCAAGAAACAAGAAAGGTCTCAAATACACAGGCTAACCCTACACCTAAAGGAGCTGGAGAAACAACAGCAAATAAAGCCTAAACCCAGCAGGAGAAGAGAAATAATAAAGATCAGAGCAGAAATCAATGAAATAGAAACCAAAAGAACAGTAGAACAGATCAATGAAACTAGGAGCTGGTTCTTTGAAAGAATTAACAAGATTGATAAACCCTTGGCCAGACTTACCAAAAAGAAAAGAGAAATGACCCCAATAAACAAAATCATGAATGAAAGAGGAGAGATCACAACCAACACCAAAGAAATACAAACAATTCTAAGAACATATTATGAGCAACTCTATGCCAGCAAATTAGATAATCTGGAAGAAATGGATGCATTCCTAGAGATGTATCAACTACCAACACTGAACCAGGAAGAAAGAGAAAATCTGAACAGACCTATAACCACTAAGGAAATTGAAGCAGTCATCAAAAATCTCCCAACAAACAAGAGCCCAGGGCCAGATGGCTTCCCAGGGGAATTCTACCAAACATTTCAAGAAGAATTAATACCTATTCTTCTGAAACTGTTCCAAAAAATAGAAATGGAAGGAAAACTTCCAAACTCATTTTATGAGGCCACCATTACCTTGATCCCCAAACCAGACAAAGATCCCATCAAAAAGGAGAATGACAGACCAATATCCTTGATGAACATGGATGCAAACATTCTCACCAAAATACTAGCCAATAGGATCCAACAGTACATTAAAAGGATTATTCACCACGACCAAGTGGGATTTATCCCTGGGCTGCAAGGTCGGTTCAACATCTGCAAATCAACCAACGTGATACAATACATTAACAAAAGAAAGAACAAGAATCATATGATCCTCTCAATAGATGCAGAAAAAGCATTTGACAAAGTACAGTATCGTTTCTTGATCAAAACTCTTCAGAGTATAGGGATAGAGGGCACATACCTCAATATCATAAAAGCCATCTATGAAAAACCCACAGCGAATATCATTCTCAATGGGGAAAAACAGAGAGCTTTCCCCCTAAGGTTAGGAACACAGCAGGGATGTCCACTATCACCCCTGCTATTCAACATAGTATTAGAAGTCCTAGCCACAGCAACCAGACAACAAAAAGAAATAAAAGGCATCCAAATCGGCAAAGAAGAAGTCAAACTCTCACTCTTTGCAGATGATATGATACTTTATGTGGAAAACCCAAAAGACTCCACCCCAAAACTGCTAGAACTCATACAGGCATTCAGTAAAGTGGCAGGATATAAAAACAATTCCTATACACCAACAACGAGACAGAAGAAAGAGAAATTAAGGAGTTGATCCTTAATTGAGGATTGAGGAATTCTTAATCTCAGGAAAAAAACTGAGGGTTGCTGGAGGGGTGGGAGGGATGGGGTGGCTGGTGATAGACATTGGGTAGGGTATGTGCTGTGGTGAGCACTGTGAATTGTGTCAGACTGTTGAATCACAGACCAGTACCTATGAAACAAATAATACATTATATGTTAAAAAAAAAAAAAAAAAGGGAAGATAGCAGGAAGGGAAGAATGAAGGGGGGAGGAATTGGAGGCGGAGATGAACCATGAGAGACTTGGACTCTGAGAAACAAACTGAGAGTTCTAGAGGGGAGGGGGTGCTGGGATGGGTTAGCCTGGTGTTGGGTATTAAAGAGGGCACGTTCTGCATGGAGCACTGGGTGTTATACGCAAACAATAAATCATGGAACGCTACATCAAAAACTAATGATGTTATGTATGGTGATTAACACAACATAATAAAAAAAATTTCTGTATTTTCTATTACCTATCCTTATTTTTATGTCAAACACTAAACTGTCTTATAGCAGAGGAATTAAGGTAGTAATTTCTGGGGAAACTCAGTGGCATTCACAACAATTAATAATTTTTAACAGCCCTCTGCCTAGGGTTATTTCTAAGTCCTAAGGTAGAGATGATGCGGGGTTGGTATGGAAGGCTGTCCTCATATTTCCACCATGACTCCGTATGTCTTGCTTACATCTTACCTCCTGGTGGTCACTGTCCTTCCCACACTGGTGATGATGGCTGTTCTTTTCACAACATCACTCCCCTCTTGCTCTATCATTCCACACCAGCATTCTTAGTAGCAAACTTTCCCTCCATATTTGAGACTTACAAGGCCCACCTCTTCTTGCCTTGGGTGACTTTCCTTTGCTGCTTCCATGTTATTGTGGGAGAAGGAAGCGTGTGGCACTGTAGCCATTCTGGGAACCAGAGGTAGTGGGCACTTCTCCTATCTACCAAATTGAGAGAGAGAAAGTGTAAAGACACAAAGTCCTCTTTCTCCACAGTGGGAAGGGTCTTCATCTATACTGAAGGATGAAAGGAAAAAATCTTACATTAAGAATAGTAATTTCAAGTTAGGTGCCCAAATATGGGATTATCATAACAGGGGAGGGAAGACACATCAGGAAAAAAAAATCAGCTCAGGCCATATCACATCATAATATCACAAATGCTTATATTTTATATTGAAATAAACATCTAAATTAAATTTTATTTTATTTTTTTAAAGATTTTATTTATGTATTTGAGAGAGAGAGAGAGAGACAGCAAGAGCGGGGGGAGGGGCAGAGAGAGAAGCAGACTCCCCGCTGAGCAGGAAGCCTGATTCTGGACTTGATCCTAGGACTCTGGGATCATGACCTGAGCTTAAGGCAGACACTTAACCGACTGAGTCTCCCAGGCTCCCTAACATTAAATTTTAAATTATTCTGGAGAACTCTTGAATCCCTGAGAATATCTCTGCAGAACCCCAGGGGAACTTGCGCTCTGATTCAAGAAAATTGACTTAAGGAGAATTTAAGGGAAAATCTAACCTAAACAAGAACACACACCAAAAAGTGTCTGTAGCCTTACTCATTATAATTTTTGTGCCCAAACATTTGGTTGAGAAGCTTATTAAATTTCCATAGTATCTGGGAGTCAATATCTGACTCAGCAAAGGGGGATAAAGAACCAAGATAAAAAGAGCAATAAACTTGCACATATGAGACCTTGGCTGGGTGCCATGATGCTGGGAGGGTAATCCCTTTCTCTGGCCTCTGTTTTCTCACCAGTAAAAGCAGGGATGGGGCATTTGCTTTTCAATCTTGCTTCTAACTCTAAACCCTAGCAAACTGCATTCAGGTGCAAACTTGACACTGATGTGGGAGGTGGAGAGAAGGGTGAGGACAGACCTCCAGTTCCAGGTGCTGTGTGAGGATCTGACTGGAGATGGCAGAGACTGGGTGTCAAATGGGGCCCAGCAGTAGTGCCCTGGCTTTCTGAGGTTGGTGAGGAGTGCTAATGTCACAGTTGTGTCTGCAAGCCTGAAGAACTCATAACTGAACCCAGTCAAAGTCCACATGTCTGAGTTTCACTTTTCTGAGGATTATAGCTGGTAGGAGGTGAGCATGATATTCTGATTGGAATCTCATGTTCAGGGTGGGCCTCCTGGACTAGGCTGTCCCTTCAGCTTGGGTGAAGCAGCACAATCTCCCTTCACCCAAAGCTGGGGGCCCCGGGGGTCTACCTCCATGCTGTCTGGCAGTCCCACAATTCTCACTCTGGTCAGCACCCCAGGACCCGGACCTGCCTTTGGACACCTGCTGTGTGGATGAAGGGTACACCTGAGACCCACTGAGGAGAAGACCCAGCAGCCCCCGGTTTTACGCTGAAGGAGAGAGGAGACACGTGAGTGGCTTGACGAGTCCCTGGTGAAGGATGACCAGGGAAGTTGGGGAAGTCGACTAGGATGAGGAAGTGGGGCATGTGGACAGTGAGCACCCACAGGGAAACTCTGCCACTTGCCATAATACCTTCCACTTGCATCTGATACTCGTACCCCACTCCGTGTTTTTCAAAGTCTACCATAACTTATGTGATCCTCATATATTGCTGTGCAGCGGGCCAGGTGAGGGTACTAGATTACAACTCAGAACAGCAGGATCACGTTATTCATTTGTCATGCATGATGTTGTGCTATGTCTGTGGGCCTTGCTTGATGTCATGTGCTGATGACACAGCGGAAACAATGTTAGGAACGAGCGTCTCCATCAGAGAGGAGAGACAGGAGAGGTTCAAGAAAATAAAGTGAGATTCTCGGGGTCACAGAAGTAAACACAAAGTCACCTTGTCTCCTAGAATTCTTATTTTACTTTGCTTTCTGTCTACAAAAATGTGTTAACATATGATCAGTTATATCTATTTTTAAAATTAATATAGATATATAAACTTCAAACTTTGTGAACTGAATAAATTTATTCTCACCAGTTAATTACTGTGGTCACTTGACATTTTGAGAATTTAACATTTGAGGTTTTTTACTGAAAAAAAAAACACACCTCTAATGATTCATGACATGTAGTAATTTGTAATTTTCTTTGGTGTGAATTTTAACAGTACATGCATAGACCTTGGAATTCAGAATTGTTATTCACCTAAAGCCTCAACACAAACCACCACTTATCACTCACTTATCATCCCATCTTAACACGTACACTTTATCCAGAAAATTAAATGAAACATGGGTTTTTGAACATTCGATGGTACATATACATATTAGATCACATCTCTTGACAATACCAAAGTTTTACCATATTTAGTACCAATGGCAGTTTTAGAAGATTCTCAGCCTATGTTCAAATGGTAAAATAGAGATGTCAAAAACCTGGTAATGAAAATGTTTTAACTTAAAGTTTGCAATATAAGTCCAGTTGTTTATTTAGTAAAAATCTGCCAAAGATTTTCAGCATACTGACAGCAGATGGTCTATGGTAGTGTTTTTCCTTGGCATTAATGACATGTTAAGCTGGATAATTCTTTGCTGTAGGAGTTCTCCTGTGAATTGTAGGATGTGTAGCAGCTCATTGGATGTCCCCTTTCCCCAGCGGTGACCACCACAAATTTCTGCAGGCATTGCAAAAGACCCTCCAAGGGCAAGACTCTCCCTTTTCCCATTCAGAACCCTATCTAAGGCAGTTTTCTCCCTGTTTATACTCGCTCATGAATTTCTCTCTGAGCACCAGTGAAGGGTAAGGTACATTTTCACAACTTTCTTCAAAAGCTTCATTAATTTGAGCAATTTTTTTCTAGTTGCATTTCTAGGTTTTCCCCCTGCTTTAACATGAAAGACCTAAAGGAACACACATCTATAAACTGGTTTGTAGCAAATGTGGGTCCTTCTTAGTTCACATGACTGAGGGATGGTGCTTGGCATGAGTTTTGCAGGCTGTATTTGCTCTTACTGGGTAGAACAAAACATTTCTGATTTTCACAAGAGGAGGCATCAGCAATCTCCTTCATTCAGAGGAGAAGTGACTGTCTCCAGTGGCGAGCTACGGATGGTCTATGCCGTCTCCTAATGCTTGGCCCCATTTTCATATCGATCTTTGAGCGCTCTTGTGTGTCTAAGTGTTGTGGCTGGGCTTGTATCAGTTTCCCTAGAGGTATTTTAGATGAAAGTGTGCATCATTTTAAAAAGCAGTCATAAATAAAAAAATTTTAAAAATAAATAAATAAATAAATAAATAAAATAAAAAGCAGTCATAATAGAGTATAAATAATCTCCTGAACCACTTGGTTTATAATCCCTATTTCAGTGACTGCTGCTTTTCCCTTGCCCTATAGAATTTTACTGGTATTAGTTTCTGGGTAAAGAGAAACAATCGCCAGCTTATCGTTGCTCCTGAACAGGTTCTTCTAGTTGGTGTGAAGCAGGAGAATGCTGGACATGTCAGATGGAATGAGTCTTAGGCTTCTTCCACTCTGAATTTTTCAGTTTTCAAAATTTAAAGCTGGCATTTGATTTTTGTCCTGGTAGTTTTAAAACTTTTTAGCTGTGTGGAAGCATTTTTATAATGCTGGTATAATGGGCATGTGGGGTTTGCCGATCTCTGCAGTTGGGCTATTTCTTTTACTCATTCCTTTGTGTTCCAAGACGACATTGAAAGGCCATTTAGGGTAGTTTCCTTGGTCTCTTCCTGCAGCCCCATTTCTACCACTCTTTCCTTCACTTTCCAAGGTGTGCCCTGGCCCTTGGGTTCTCCCAAGGCACTAGCGATGGCTTCCTGGCTGAAGAGTGAGGATGCAGAGCCTTCCTGTTCTTTCCTGTACACCTAGGAGAGGGTGGTGATGAAGAACTTTGCAGGAGGGGCTGGGAGGAGGGCAAGGAAAAACATTTGAATCCTACTATATAATTTCTGCATGCTCAGAATAAATGGACCTTAGGAGATTTTTAAAAACATATAAATATTATTGTCCCTTGAACTCAGGAGGGCTTTTCATTTCAATCAGAAATCTTCCCTCAAGCCTAAAAAAAATAGTTTAAAGTACAACACATGAGGTAAGGGGTCAGAAATGATCAGTAACTGCAGAGAAATTGAGCCAAGTCCATTTCCTTGTTTGATTGTGGAGGGGTTATGTTGATTCCTCGTTGAGACTATGTAACTGTTGGAAACAACAGAGTGACCTTGCTCCATTATAGTATCATTTGGGTGTACTCATATTTTTCTTTTGTGTTTGCTGTAGGGAGAATGGTGGATTTTCCAGGATACAGTCTGTCTGGTGCAGTTGCCTCTTTCTTCTTCGTACTGCTCACCATGAAGCAGCCAGGTAGGATACCCTTTTTCCCTTTACTGTATATCTAAATGTCCCAGTGATACAGTCCACATGCAGAGTTCCAAATCAAAAGGGCTAGGACAATATTAGGACTTGGGGTCCAGGAACCAATGCATCTGTGTTCCAGAAAGGGTCCTCCACTTCTAGCTGGGTTACCTTAAAAAGTGACTTGAGTGCCTTCTGCCTTAGTTTCCTCATCTTTGTGATAAGAATAACAACATACCTATGTCTTAAAGGCTAGGACAGGCTTTAGGATTAAATGAGGCTGCACATGAATAAGTACCTGGAACACATTAAGTTATTCATCCATTTTCCTGCTTCCACGCAGGACAGAACTTTGGTGGCAAGGAAAATGGCTGCTTCTTACCACAAACTAAACAGCATAAAAATACTTGGAAACAAGAAATTAGATTTCCAAGAAATGGATTTGGAAATCTCAGTGGCTGAATTGTACCTTAAAAAGGGATTATGAAAATTCAGTGTCAGGGGGAAATACCAGAGTCCTAAGGAAATACAACATGCAGAAGTGGAAAAAACATTGGACAGGGCACCAGAAGGCTCAGGCTCCAGACTGAGGGCTGCCAGAAACTACGTGATGTGACATGAGGCTGTCCTGACCTCTGTATAATGCAATTTCCTAGCCTGTAAAAGAAGTCAACCAGATGGAATGACTTCAGATCTAGCTTCATATGTGGATTCCGTAAATGAAGAATGGAAGCAGATCTCCACTTAAGCTCTGTAGTGACCTTTTGACCAGCATCTATTTGATATTCATCAGCAAGTGAGCAAGTTGAAGTTCCTTCCTTCTTAGGATGATTGGATGTGGCAGAGAAAGTACAAATAGCTCTGGAGCATTTTAGGATAAGGAAGAATATAATATATATGACTTTTGAGATTATTAAACATAATAACATGTGGAATTATTAAATATCCCTTCGATTTGCACATAATGACAAGAGGTCAAACATGACTCAAAATTTGATTAAAAGTTTCAAACTGTCTAGACAAGCCACTGCCCTTAATCTACCACAAAATGTCCTTGCACAAAACTGCATTGTACATACAAAGCTCCAGTAACTGGAGCCTTGCCTACTCCAGACCAAAAATTTTTTAAAGTTAAAAAATAATCCCAGGTCCTTACCTAGAACCAGAGCAATCCTGAAAAGCTGAAAAATCTAATGAATGAATTTATTACCTAAATTTTAGGAAAATGATTATGAAATCAGTCACTAACAATATAAAGTGGAATCACTAACTATAAAATAAATTACTATAAAATATAAAACAAATCACTAACAAAGTTCTCAGTGTAAAAAATCAATTTACACATTAACTTATTAGAGAATAAAAACAACCCAGAGAAGGTGGCTTTAGTATCTTAAAGATGAAGAAATTGAGATTCCAAATCTCAAATCTCATTGAAAATAATAGGTTTGCTCCCCAAATCACACAGCTGGTGACAGATTTAGCACTAACACTCAAATTTTTGAACTGCATGTTATTTTCAGTACTACACAGAATTGTCTTTTTAACAGCCAAATGTGCAAACCATCATGCTGGATTTCTCTAAATCATTGAAAATAAAGCCCTCCCTCCTCCCTCCTCCTATTGAAAATAAAGGTGCCTCCATTTTGATAGGTTGGACATCCCAAAGCAAGTATATTAATCTTCCAGTTGGCATTTCCTGGTTCCTCTTTTTCATTCTGTTTTGTAGATAACTGGAGAGTGATTGGTTCTACACATCCAATCCTGGCCAGGATTGGGGAAGATGCCCTACTAACCTGTCAGCTCCTCCCCAAGAGGACCACAATGCACACGAAGGTGACATGGTACCGCTCTGAGCCCAGCACACCTGTGTTTGTATACTGGGATGGAGCTGATGTGACTGAGATGCAGATGGAGGAGTACAGAGGCCGGGTAGAGTTGATAAAGGATGGCATTCATGAGGGAAATGTGACTCTGAAGATAAACAACATCCAACCATCTGATAATGGGCAATACTGGTGCCATTTCCAAGAGAATAACTATTGTGGAGAAACAAGCTTGCTGGTTAAAGTAGCAGGTGAATATTTTGGAAAAGACAAAGTCTTGGAGGGAGAAGTATATTAATTTGTGGTAAGCCTATTGCTAGTTGAAAAATTCCCTTTTAATCCTCAAGGCAATTCCTAATGGCCAGTCCTCTTTCCTGATTCATTTGAAGACAAGTAATCCTGAAGTTTTCAAAGCAAGCTCACTTAAACAATCTTCTCAAGTTTAACTTATGCAGTTTTGACTATTCTTGACCACTAATTGCAATCCATGACATGCGGTCATTAGCAATTTTACTGAGGCACAAATTTGTGCTGTATCAGGCTGATGTGTTAGGGCAAGTCAATCACTGAGTGAGTGAATCTAGCTGACTGCCCAGCAACCATATCTCAATGGAATGCGTTGTTCTCTACCCAAACTCCAATATGCAATAACCAAGTGTGCAAATTATGTTTCTTTCTGGAATGCCTCCTGTGAGAAAACTAGTGCTGGGAACAAAGAGGTTAAGAACTGTGTTTTTATGGAGATTATTAAATATTGGTGTTCAATGAATTGGGGACTCCAGATGCATTTGGACATACCCACTGTGAATGACAGGATTTTGCCTGATGCTTTTGTAGTAGCAAAGTGGGAAACAGTTGAGAAAAAGGATCTGTTCTGGGGAAAAATGCATATCTGAAAAGTAAATAATCATCTAGTTCCCTGGCAAGAATAACTCTCCCATATGCTAAAGAGAAAATCAGGCAAATCCACTGACCTTCTCAGGGAAATAGTTCTCTGGAGATGTTACCATCTCTGACTCACACTAAGGCTCTTTCCTAACACCATTTTTTCTTAACACCCGTGACTATGATTATTATAGTTATGTTACAGGTGATCGAAGATGGATGAAAGAATCTATGTATTTCTGAGATATGGAGAGAGGAAGGCAGCTGTTCACTATCAGGAACATTTGAAAATAAGCCACACATTTTCTAAGGCTGTAGGTGAAGGGAGTGATTCTCTTTCCCCACCAAGTGATAGAGATTTATCACCTATGGGAAATATAGTCCCTTTGTTTGGGTTTGAGAGCAGTGTTGGATAAAGAAAGAATTTCATGACTACATAAAACTAAGATTTCTAAAAAACATTTTCCCATTGACTGTAAGGAATATTTAGCAACCAGAGCTCCTCCTGGGGCATCCCATTCTATATACCCAGGTTATCTACTTGCTCCCCAAGATCACAACCACCACCAGAAAGAATGTAAAGAATAGTCCCTGGAGATGATTTCTGGCTTTATATTAAATGTTCTAATTAATCAGAGTCAAGATAGCACCTAAAATGTCAGACAGAGTTTGTGGCATGGGGAAGCTCAATGAATAAATCATAACACATCTTTGTTGGCAGTACTAGTGACATAAGCAAAATGTCATTATGTCCCTTTCTCTTATTCTCCTCCTGTCTGGATCTGAAGAAAAAGACAGCTCATACGCTAAAGTTTAAAGATCCAGAATGGGGAACAAGCAAAGTGTATATGAACTCCAATTTGAATGGGAAGAGGACTTGGGACCCATGAACTCCTGCCCTCTCCCTATGAGCAATGTCACCGGGATCTTGGTTTCTATGGTTTGTGCCTCCGTGGGCTCCAGGCCTTAGGGCTGTATCTTCCCTCCACAGGTCTGGGGTCTGCCCCTTACATCCACGTGGAGGGACCTGTGGAAAGTGGAGTCCAGCTTGTGTGCACTGCAAAAGGCTGGTTCCCAGAGCCCCAGGTTTATTGGGCAGATATCACAGGAGAGAAGTTGCTGGCTGTCTCTGAGCATTCCATCCAAGATGATAATGGCCTGTTCTATGTGGAAACCACTCTTGTGGTCAGGAATGATTCTGTGGAGACCGTGTCCTGCTTCATCCACAACCCCATCCTCAATGAAGAGAAGAGCTCAGTCATCTCCATTCCAGGTCAGAGCTCTGCCTCTAGGACCAATGTGCTAATGTGCAAAGTGATTAACAGGAAAGGTTCAAAGGACTGTTCCATAGCACCTAGTATTTTTTTATTAAGGAAAATATCTAAAATTTAGTAATATGTATTAAAACATATAAACTATTTATGGCTGGAAATATATACTATATTTTGATTAAACAGCTATTGTTAATGGTATTCCAGTTATTTTCAAGTTCCACCTTTTCTTCTTTCTGAACTAATTTTCTTTACTCACAAGTATGCATCACATGATAAAGAAAATAAAACTATATTCTTTCAATTAAAATGTTTTCCTATACCACATTGTGCCAGTTGCTTCTGGAACCTGTCATGTGAAGATAATCAGAGATGGAGACAACTATTTACATAATAGCATCTTAATTATAGCCTCATTTATAAATAGCAACAAAAACAACAGTAAAAAAAAGGCACAATACAACAGTGGAGTGAATGTTAAGTATCTAATGTGACTATAAATTATAGCATTGATGAAAAATGGTATTTTCAAATGATTTTAATGGTTGAAAAAATCCTTATGATGGACTATTTATATAAAGATGACGTCTATCTATCTACCTACCTATGTATCTATCTATCTATAAACATTTCCAATCATGTAAAAAATAATGGCTTTCCATAACTTAAAACTGCACTAAGATTTTTGGGACATCTTCTATATTTAGATATAAGGATATAGTTATTCTTACTCATATAAATGGATATATGAAAGAATTTTAAGTAAATGTCACATGTGAACGTTAAAAGGAGCTGAATATATATTATATATTATATATATATGAATACATATTATAAATGCTTTATATATGTTTTATCTCTCAGTTTGGAATTATAGGTGATAATTGTCTATGTCCGTATATTTTTTAAACTTTTTTTTTTTTTAAAGATTTTATTTATTTATTTGAGAGAGAGAGAATGAGAGAGAGCACATGAGAGGGGGGAGGGTCAGAGGGAGAAGCAGACTCCCCGCAGAGCAGGGAGCCCGATGCGGGACTCGATCCAGGGACTCCAGGATCATGACCTGAGCCGAAGGCAGTCACTTAACCAACTGAGCCACCCAGGCGCCCTATGTCCGTATATTTTTATCCTTTCCATGCACTTACAAGAAGAATATGTATCATTTTTACAAGATATTAAATACCAATATGTTAAGTATCAGCATAAATAAACAATCATGAGGTAATAGAACTGAGAGGCTTTTTGTTATGCAAACAAAAGGAAAAACAGCTGGATCGCTAGGTGTTCTACAGGAAAGAACATTTTTCTCTAATTTCTTTTTTATGAATTGAGCTTTTTGTTTATATTTATTTATTCATTTATTTTTTTATTATGTTATGCTAGACACCATACATCACATCATTAGTTTTGATGTAGTGTTCCATGATTCATTGTTTGCGTATAACACCCAGTGCTCCATGCAGAACGTGCCCTCCTTAATACCCATAGCCCGGTGATGAACTGAGCTTTTTAATAAAATGTAGAGCTTTCTTTTCTTTTTAAATATTTTCTCTCCTTTCCCTTAGGTCAAATTCCCTAATATATTATCCTTGTTCTTTTTCCAGAGAAACACCAGAATGAGCTAGGTGAGTAGACACTGGATGCACTGGTATAAAGGAGACCCTGCTTGCCCCAAAGGGAATTGATAGTCCCTGGACAAAGCCAGTGGGAGCTACCGTGACAACTCGTAATCCAGATGAGAAACAGAGGCATGACTTCAAGTCTCAAGTTCAGTTAGTACCAGAGGGGATGGGCACAACACAGCCTCCTTCGGGCACCTTTGCACTGTGTAACCTATGACTTTAAGTGTTCACTGGGACCCACTGAGCCTCAGATGGACGCCTGTAAGGGGCACAGACACGATCTCTGCTCTACTTGTGTGTAAGGGATGGTATAGGACAGATGGTGGGCTTCTGGAGGCCCTTTTAAAATCTTTCTAGTGTGAAGGCAGTGTCCTCGTGGTAACTGGAGATCATCACCCATCACCTCAACACTCTGGCCTTGCTGTGGTTTCTGCACCTTCTCCTCACCCCAGTGGATCCTAACCTCATCATACTGGGCAGGAGCCATTACTTTCCTAGATATAGCCTGGGACACTGCCTGGGTCCTTCAATCATTTTCCTGTTTTTCTTCTTTTTTTTACTTAACAGTCGGACTGTAATTATTTTACTGTACCTAAGATAAAGATAAGTGGTTTACAAAGTAACCAACTGATATTTGAGCCTCTTTCAGTTTCTCCTTTACCCCCTTACCATCTTCCTCCTTCCTGTGACCTTTTCTCCCAGCCCATGATATGGGCCCATGCAGCCTGCTCCCTGCCCAGATGCATATGACCTTGTATCACTCATTTTCCATCAATATCCTGCTCACCCTCAAGTCACTGGTTATAGGAATGTGTGCGTGCACATGTGCCTATTGCAGATTAGGTGAGGTTGAGCGTACAAACACACCCCAATCTCTGCCAGAGTCTAGTGTGACACTTTCGAGCCCATCAAGGCCATAAAGATAAAGGGAATGGCCTCAGGAAGGTCAAAGGTAACTCCACAACCTGAGGAAAGTTCCACCCCTGTAAGCCATACCATCCAAATCAGATCCCCTTCTGCCTGCGTAGCATCTGCTTATGATCAGACAGAAACCTTAACGAGCAGAACTTGTTAGTTACAGATCAGACCAGTGTTGGGGCAGGTTGACACATGTCTCTGTCCCTCAGGAAGACTTTATTTTTTTAATTTTATTTATTTATTTATTTTTACTTTTAAAATCCCTTTATTTTTTTTGTTTTGTTTTTCATGCAAAATGTCTACCCTAATTTTTTAAAATTATTAACATATGATGTATTATTTGTTTCAGGGGTACAGGTCTGTGATTCATCAGTCTTACACAATACACAGCACTCACCACAACACATACCCTTCCCAATGTCCATCACCCAGCCACCCCATCCCTCCCACCCCCTTCCTCTACAGCAACCCTCAGTTTGTTTCCTGAGATTAAGAGTCTCTTCTGGTTTGTCTCCCTCTCTGGTTTCGTCTTGTTTCATTTTTTCCTTTCTTCCCCTATGATCTTCTGCCTTGTTTCTTAAATTCCACATGTCGGTGAGATCATATGATAATTGTCTTTCTCTGATTGACTTATTTAGCTTAACATAATACCCTCTAGTTCCATCCACGTTGTTGCTATTGGCAAGATTTCAATTTTTTGATGGCTGCATAATATTCCACTGTGTATGTGGTGTGTGTGTGTGTGTGTGTGTATATATATATACACACCACATCTTCTTTATCCATTCATCTGTCGATGGACATCTAGGCTTTTTCCATAGTTTGGCTATTGCGGACATTGTTGCTATAAACATTGGGGTGCATGTACCCCTTCAGATCACTACATTTGTATCTTTGGGGTAAATACCCAGTAGCGCAATTGTTGGGGTGTAGGGTAGCTTTATTTTCAACTATTTGAGGAACTTGCATATTATTTTCCAGCATGGCTGCACCAGCTTGCATTCCCACCAACGGTGTAGGAGGGTTCCCTTTTCTCTGCATCCTCGCCAACATCTGTCGTTTCCTGATTTGTTAATTTTAGCCATTCTGACTGGTGTGAGGTGATATCTCATTGTGGTTTTGATTTGTATTTCCCTGGTGCTGAGTGATGTTGAGCACTTTTTCGTGTGTCTGTTGGCCATTTGGATGTCTTCTTTGCAGAAATGTCTGTTCATGTCTTCTGCACCTTTCTTGATTGGATTATTTGTTCTTTGGGTGTTGAGTTTGAGAAGTTCTTTATAGATCTTGGATACCAGCCCTTTATCTGATATGTCCTTTGCAAATATCTTCTCCCATTCTGTTGATTGTCTTTTGGTTTTGTTGATTGTTTCCTTTGTTGTGCAAAAGCTCCCCACAAAAAAGGAGAATTACAGACCAATATCCAATGAATATGGATGCAAATATTCTCACCAAAATACGAGCCAATAGGATCCAACAGTACATTCAAAGGATTATTGACCATGAGAAAGTGGGATTTATTCCTGGGCTGCAAGGTTGGTTCAACATCTGCAAATCAATCAATGTGATACACTACATTAATAAAAGAAAGGACAAAAACTGTATGATCCTCTCAATAGACGCAGAAAAAGCATCTGACAAAGTACAGCATCCTTTCTTGATTAAAACTCTTCACAGTGCAGGGATAGAGAGTACATACCTCAATATCATAAAAGCCATCTATGAAAAACCCACAGCGAGTGAAGAGTCACACCTCTGAGTTATTTGAACCACTCTGACATGTCCACTGGAGACCCAGTACACACAATACAATTGGGTGTTGTGTTGTTCCTAGTTGTGCTGACCTTCTGGAACCACAGTAAAACATGATGAAAATATGGAGCTCCCCTTGGCTCCCTGTTAGGTGGGGGTTACAGATCTATACCCTTAGGAACTTTGAGGGTTGTTGATTGAGAATACCAGGAGTTTCACATCTACCTCTGTATTATCCTCATGAATTAGAACTTGGAGACAAGGACTCACTGCAGTTGGCTGCTGGCAAACTGAGCTTGCTATAGAAGTCCTAGGACTGGAATTCCAATTCTCACTATGGCAAATAATCTTTTTTTTTTTAATTTAAATTTTAGTTAGTTAACACACGTGCAATATTGGTTTCTGGAGTCGAATTCAGTGATTCATCACTTACATACAACACCCAGTGCTCATCACAGCAAGTGCCCTCTTTGATGCCCATCACTCATCTAGCCCACCCCCACCATTCCCCTTCATCAAATAATCTTATAAAAATAATGACTAGTTTTAAGAAATATTAATTATATGCCAGGTGGGATGCTAAATGCTTTACAGAGATTATTTCTTTTTCTTACAATAATTATAAAAGTTAATAGATTTATCCTCATTTTACAGCTGGCAAAATCTTATAGATATATGTGGTTTGTGGGAAACCATTGAGAAATTGTGATATTTGCCCTCTAATCTGGCTTAAGAGTGCAAGTTCTTAATCACTTATGTGTGATTTTTGTAAATCATTGGTCTCTATTTCCCTCATCTTCAAAATGAACATGTTGAATTTAATCTCTGATGTAGTATTAAGCTCTACACTGGATATGATATGATATGATATTAATATAATATTATATGATATAAAAATATAGCATATTGAGGAAATGAGATAACCCACTTAATTGAATATGCTGATTAAAAGAGGATTATATGACATGATGATGGGATTATCATGTTTCAAGGAATTGATGTATATTCAGTGAACTGCACACTCCAGAAAGGATTTAATTTTCAGTGAATATTCAGAGGGCCTTTCAGTAACATACATACAATACCCCAATAATAGAACAAAACAATAAATGTGAGCACAAATTGTGTGGAAGGCCCACAATATATACAAAAGTATATAAAGAAATGAGATTATGCAGAGCTTCTCTCAAGGAGCTTGTATTCTAGAAGAATATCACTTATTAACAGATTGGGCTGCATGATTTTTTTCCCATACTTCCAACTTTATTTTTTACTTGGATTCTGGAATAACAGGTGTTTCATATATCTATCATGCGCCTACTCATATGGGTAATGGAGATAAGGAAATTGTCTGTTTTATTAAGTAATTTACTGTAAAATACGTGGAAGGAGAAATAACAACAGACTAATCCCTAGTTCATTTTTTCTGACTCCTATTTTTGTCTCCAGATTTTAACAGATACATATGCAATGGAGATATTATTTTAGGTAAAATTGAAAGATAAAGCAAACAAAATGCTGGAAATAATTGGGAGTCAAATTCTAGCTAGAAGAGAAGGGAATAATCTGAAAATTAGGCTTGTGTTGATTGACAGTAAGTTTCCTTTCTAAAGAAGTACCTAGCAGATTTTAGCTAATTACATAATGAGGACATTTTGCCTTTTGTCATTGACTCTCATCCAACAATATACAAATTTATGCCTGTATTTCTATTATAAATGACCATAACTTATGTGAAAGCATTTTTATCCTTTGATCGGAAAGGATGACTCTCAATTTAGAACAGAGAAAAACTAGCATGACCAGAGCCTGATGAACTGGAAGTGTAACATAGCTTGTGTCCAGGAAAGCCATCAGAGAAAATCTCCAATTTTCACAATGGGAGGATTAGACTTTTTGTGTATTCATTGTTGTTTTGTGTTTTATATTTTGCCAACCTCCCCAATTCTTGGTTTTATAATGTTTCTCCAAAATAATCTGAGGACATTGAACCTGGTGTGTGTTTAGAGCTCCACATATGTGGGACCTCACAGAACCAAAACATGGAGGCTGGATCTGACTTATAAGGTGTTATAAAAATCAAACCAGGGGAAGATTCCTTCACATTTAATTACTAAAAATCCACCTGAAACTCATTTTTATCCCTTATCATTAACAAGGCAGAAGGATTAGCTTCAGTGCCCTCAAGTTTCACGGTCTGCATGCCTCCACTCACACTGCATAGTCATCCAAGAGCTTTATATAGATGATTTTGCTTAACTCCAGAAGGGAGTGATATATTTATTTCACAGTTTAAGAAACTGAGGCATACACAGATTGAGAAGTAGTTTAAGGAGCTCATACTGACGTGAAGTGATAAAATATTATTTTATTCTAGGAGTAGTAATTGCAAAATTATTTTATTGGGCTGTAATCTGATTAAAGTAGGTCGAGGCAGGTGTGGGTTCCATTAATGGTTCTTTTTTTCCAGGGACAAGCTCTATCCTGATTCGACCAAATCTCCCCCTCTCTAAAGGATGACCTTGTGCCTCACAGCTCCCCTGAGATGCCCCTGGGTTCTAAACCCCACTTGAGATTTTCTTACTGATGACACTATTTGCTCCATTTTGTGTCTTTCATTGCGTTTTGTCTGTTGTATTTCATAGCTTCCTTAGAAGTGATTGGACCTCCCCAGCCCATCCTTGTCAGAGTGGGAGAAGACATACAATTAACCTGTTACCTGTCCCCAAAGACTAATGCACAGAGCATGGAGGTGAGGTGGGTCAAATCACACCGTTATCCTGCTGTTTACGTGTATGCGGATGGGGGACATATGACTGAAGAGCAGATGGAAGAATATAGAGGGAGGACAGTGTTGGTGAGTGATGCCATTGATGAGGGGATACTGACCCTGCAGATACACCATGCCACAACGTCAGATAATGGGCAGTACCGGTGCCTTTTTGAAAAAGATGGTGTCTATCAGGAGGCCAGTTTGGATCTGAAGATAGTAGGTAAGGATTCCAGATGTTTTTGATTCAACCTTTGTTCCTACTGCTTTAACATGCTAGTTCCTGGAAATTTTCCCTGGTACCTGAAATTTTTGGAATGTCCATTCACTTGTCAAATTTATATTGAACACTCTGATGCATAAGAACTGTAGTACATACTTAAAGTTCACAAACTCACATGGACCAGATTTAATTCTCTGGGTATAGAAATTGTACACTTCCCAAGATCTCTGTAAAATGACCACACATTTAGTGAAATTTGAGAATTTTACTCCATAACTCTACATAAGACTCATTATTTCAGAGTGTTCTTAAAATTCTGAACAATGTGTAGTTACTAGGAAGTATAATTATGTGAAGACTAACCTATATCCACATAAAAGCAAAAATAGTATCAACAGAACTGGCAGGATGGAAGAAGAAAGACAAAATCACTCCCTGCATCATAATTTCCCACTGTTTATATTTGTGAGTAAGAATTGATTTTTCAAGGTTAGCAAATACCATTGAAGACATAGGCCAACATTTTGGATAATTGATTTGTTTCTCCAATTGATTTTGGGTCTCAATTCATAAACATATTCATGAAATATCCACAGGGGTACATATTGAGAAGTTAAATGGACTCTATTATTTTCTGCCACTGGATGTACATGTTTATAAAATCTTGATATTTGAGGATATTCTTTTACTCACTTTCTTTAATCCTGTCCATGTGATTCATGTCTTGGTCAAAGCTATTTTGTTTTCAGATACAGAAGAGAAAAGATTGGATTTAAAATTTACTTTTCCTGTGACTCTATCTGAGGATGACTTTAGGAATACAAAAAATAAAAATAAACCAAACATAACAAAACTAGAAGCCATTCCAGCTAGTCTCATCCCTAAGTGGAGTATAATTCCACTATAAGCTTTGTTCTCTCAGCCAAGACTTTCCCCTCTTTCCTCTCAGTGAAGTTACTGACCATATAACCACTTGCAGACACTCTAGGTTTTGTTCCTTGATCTTTATTCCCCAGGTCTGGGTTCTTCCCCACTGATCACTGTAAAGGAACAGAAGGATGGAGAAATAGAGCTGATATGCAGTTCAGAAGGGTGGTTCCCAGAGCCCCATGTGCAATGGAAGGACATGGAAGGAAAGATAATACCATCATTTTCAGAGGTTCTGACTGAAGACAGGCACAGGCTGTTCCATGTGGAGACATCTCTATTGGTCACAAACAGCTCTTTCGTGAACGTAACTTGTTCCATTAGTAACTCCCTTCTTGATGAGCAGAAAATGGCTACTTTTTTTCTTTCAGGTTGGTGACTCCATGTGTTCCTCTCAACTTTGGGAAATGCATATGAAGGCAAACCCAGACTTACATTTTATTGCTCTACTGTTTTTAAATTTTTATTTTCTTCTCTCTGATAAAATCACCTGCTATCTCTTACAAAAATGGTCTTCAGGATACCTGGAGATCCTACTGACATCCCTTGACTAAAGCCTTAAGGTTATATTGTTGCATATACACTAACTTCTAAGACTTGACTCTACCATCACTGTAAGGACAAACTCTCTTCTTCTGATGTGAAACCAATATCACTTTTTTTTTTCTTTATTGTGGATTGTCTTTGGGATTAGAAACTAGTTTTCCTTAACACCATCTTCACGCCTGTGGATTAGGTAATTTTATCCTTTTCCTACCCTTGTTATTCCAGTGATGGTGGTGATGTAATTGGAAGAGACAGGAAAGAAATGTGTGTGTGTGTGTGTGTGTGTGTGTGTGTGTGTGTGTGTGTATTTCTGACAGGAGCAAACAGTAAAGCTAGCATAAACTTTGGGTCTCCCCTCAAGTTCTGCAGAATAGAGAGGAACAGATCAGCTTCCTCCGTGAGAGACCCACTTCTCACCCTCCTCTCTAGCTCAGGAGCTGCTCATAAAAAGAATGATCTTGGAATTTTCCCAGTTTCGTGATTTAATGGGATTCTGGGTTTTCCATTTTAGAGCCCATGATGAGTTTTTCATGGAAGATAGTGCTTATTTGGCTATTACTTCTTGCTGCAATTGTAGGCCTGGTCAAGAGGAGGAGCTGTAAAAAAGGTAAGTCAGGTAAATAGTCATGTATGGAGCATCCTTTGTAGGGGAGCCTTGCCGTGCACTTTCCCTAGCCTCTTTTTTCAGCAGTCACATAGGGGAAGCATTCAGTGAACATTCAGTAATTAATGAAACATGAGAGTCCATGGCTTACATTCATGTAGTGGAGGATCAGTGCTGAATGATATCAGAGTTTACAGTGATAATAGAAGCAAAGGGATTAAACAATAATTTGATCCCCCAGTGAACATTCCCAACTGATCTACTTAAGGGAGAAGAAGAAAAAAGTCACATAGCCATCCATGCTTTCAAGGGTGAGAGCTGAGACCTGACTGAGATGCTGTTGGCATGAACATTTCACTAAGATCTTTAAAAATACGGTGACTTGCTTATTGGTGATTCTTGCTCTACGGATGAAGGACTTCTATGTGTTGATAGGTTGTTTTGTGTGCCCTATAAAGTTCCTTCACTTCAAATCTCTTATGTCACTATAACTTTGGTTTGCCTGTTTGGATGTTGATATAATGGAATTTATATTTTAAAATACTCCACACATTGGTTATCATCAGAATGGATTTTCTTTCTCTACAGTGAATGTGACATTGGATCCAAATACAGCTCACCCAGGACTGATCCTTTCTGAGGGATACAAGCATGTGACCCATGAACATTCATACAGCCATACATCTGACAGAGCTTGCTCAATGGACCAGGCGAGGAGGGGCTCATGTCAGGGAGATGGTACTGAGAAATGGAGGTTGGGAACAAGAGAGTATAGGTCCCAGGTATTGCCAAGGGCAATATAGGGAGGGAGGGAGTCATCCCTGTGTCACCTGAGAATGTGTTCAGACAATGAGTTGCTATGGAAACCAGTACTGGGCCATTACCTTTCCTCCAAGCCTCCTCTCCCTAAAGATGGCTCCTGGAAGGGTCAAAATCTTCCTTGACTAGCCTCTGGACACCTCTCTTTATAACATGACCAACAAGTGCTCTATCTACGCTTTTCTTCTCTGAAACTCTATACACCTTCTTCATTCTTTAATCCCTTAATGTGGGTTCTCCTGACATCTTTCCTACACCCAGGAGATTTTGTAACACCTCCAAGGGAATAAACAACCTTAGATTTTGGAAACAAGGATTATAGTCCAAGTCCCAGTCTTCTTCTTTCACCAGCTGCCTGAAGGGGCTCACACCATCCTCCAGCTACCAAATCAAGATGCTTTAATGTCACTCTGGCTTCAGATTTGATCTGGAGACTGATCCCTTCAGAGAACTATCCTATCCCAGGCTCTCTGAAATCCTGCCACCAATCACAACCTGATATGTGATGACCAAAGATTCTTAGAAAATCCAATGAGAAATGCAATTAGGCCTAGAGAAGGAAATGCAAGGAAAGATTATTTATAGGTTTGTTTATGAAGGTGAGAATTTTCCCAGTGGGGCTGAGGAAATAAGAAATACAGTTATAAAAGAGTAAGAGAAAATACAGCTGAGTAGAAGGAGGAAATCTGATCACTGAGATATAATCTTGAATATCATATGAAATGTAGAATTCCTATTCCAGACTTTTTCAGAAAGTGGAAATTTGGAGTGGAAAAAAATTTTAGAAATTCTATTCGAAGACAAATACCATATGATTTCATTTATATGTGGAATCTAAAAGCAAAACAAATGAATAAACAAACAAAAAGCAGAATCAGACCTATAAATACTGAGAACAAACTGATGATTGCCAGAAAGGAGAGGGTAGGGGGATGGGTAAAATGGGTGAAGGGGAGTGGGAAGTACAGACTTCCAGTTATGGAATGAATAAGTCATGAGAATAAAAGGTACAGCATAGGGAATATAGTCAATAATATTGTAATAGTGTTGTACAGTAACAGATGGTAGCTACTCTTGTGAGCACTACATAACCTATAGATGTGTCAAATCACTATGTTGTACACCTGGAATTAATGTAACATTGTGTGTCGACTTTACTCATATTTAAAAAATGTAAAGAAGAAGAAATTCTAGTCCAAGGAGAAAATTAATTTCTTTTCATTGTATCTATATGAGATGATAGATGGTAACTAAATCTATTGTGGTAATCAGTTCACAATATATACAAATTGAATCATCATGCTGTACACCTAAACTTATATAGTGATATGTGTTAATTATTTCACAATAAAGCTGGAAAAAAGAGAAAAATTAATTTTATATTGTGTATACGAAGGTGTCAATTTTATTTTTAGAACAAAAAATGCACAATTAAAATCAATAATTACAAAATAAACAGAAGCAATAAATACAACACGTGGTAGGAATATTTTAAAACTATAATGAATTAAAGAAGAGAAACTATAAGTGGAAGAAGAAAGAATATGGGAAAAGAAAGACTTGGAAAAAGTCTTGAAATCTTCTGAAGTGAGAATGAGGAATACCTACTAGTGACACTCTGCTGTCTTTTAGGGTGGCAGCCATCATGGTCATCACTCACCTGTCGCATCCTGGAGTGTCTCTTTTGGCTCATAGTATTTTTTCTCTGTTTTTTAAACTCTTATGTGTATGTTTGAAGCTATGTATTATTCTTCCACTAGTATTTACACATTTATTTTACTTAGTTTTTAAAATTTTCGATAGTGAAATACACATAACATAAAACTCATTTTAGCCATTTTAAAGTATACAATTCAGTGGTATTTATACCTTCATGATATTGTCCAACCATCATCAGCATCCAGTTCTAGATTATTACGCCAGAAGAAAACTCCATAATTATTAAGCAGTCACTACCCATTTTCTCTTTTCCCCAGCCCCGGCAACCACTATTTCCTCTCTATGAATTTGCCTATACTAGATATTTCATATAAATGGAATCACAAAATGTATGGATTTTTTAGTGTCTGGCTTTTTTTTTTTTTTTTTTTTACTTAACATAGTATTTTTAGCGTTCATCCATGTTGTAGCATGTACCAGTACTTCATTCTTTTTTTTTTTATAAACAATTTTTATTTTTTAAGAGCTGTTTTAGGTTTATTGCAAAATTGCCTGAAAAATCCAGAGTATTTCCATATCCTTCCTCCCTCTCCCCATAATTTCCTATTAACACTTTGCATTGGTATGGTACATTTGTTACAACAGATGAACCAATAATGATGCATTATTTTCAACTATAGTCTCTAGGTAGGGTCCACATTAGGGTTCACTTTTTGTGTTATACATTCTGTGGGGTTTGACAAATGTTTTACTACTTTTGGTACATTAATATACCCTTTTTATTTTTGAAGTCAAATTTATTAGTAGATATCCTGGCTTTGCCTTAAAATATGTTTAATGTTACTCTATTTTGACTTAATGTAATTAAAAATATTTTATTTAGTAAAGTCTGAGGGTTAACTATCCCCCCCTTTTTTTGTCTTCCTTCTTGATGAGTTTAACTTTTTGCTTGTTAGTTTTATGTGCTTGTGCAGGCCCAATATATAACATATAGGTTTTCCCTAGGAAGATCTCAAGAAAATGTGGTTTTTATCAGTCAAATTCTTTCACTATGTATTAAGAAACATGTTTTCTTTAGCTCACCAAATTGGGGATTAATTTACTTTCTCAGTTCCGATGCCAGTTTGAAAAAACATGGGGAAAGAAAAAGATTGGTGGCTTGATTAAGACACCCCAATCACTGATGTAGTCACTGTGGCTGATGGATGAGTGACTGGATTGGCCCATCAAGGATCCAGTTCCCTGTCACTTCTGATGCATAGGGAGCTGGTTGTAGTCATGCAAAGCATTGTGACTCTCAGAAGAGATGTATAGATTGGATAGATCTCAGTTTAAGGGAGAGGACTGGAGGAAATCAGAAACCAAATTTGTTAACCCCTCTGCAAGACTTTTTTCTCATTGACAGTAGACTTTAAGTTCCATTAGGGCAGTGATATTTTTCTTTTTTGTGTATCCTCACAAAGTAGAAAAGTGGCATATATTAGCTGATCAATAAACATTTATGAAGTAGAGGAAGAGATTCGTAAATAGGATATTTATTTAATATTTTACCTATAGAAGACACTGTGCTGGGCTGTAGAAATAAAATGCTTAGTAAGGCATAATTCCTGCCCTAAGATAGTTCTTTATTGTAATAAAGTCTCTCACTTTGTTTTTGAATATCTTATCATTCCCTCATAGAGTCTACTCAGAATGGGATTGCCAGAGCAGTCCAGCAATAAATATTTGATGGAGTCAGATGGTGAATTCAAGGTCATTACTTTGTCAGGAACTGTGGGCTACCCGGAGACCCTTCATTGCTTGTTGATTTGCCCATCCTTAGAGATGAGGATATAATGGATGATGTCATCCCTGACATTTCTACAACTGTGATTCCAATAGAACATCAACCTTCACATTTTCTTTCATTGCCCACCTCTAGCCTTTGATCCCCAATCTCTAAGTTTAGAAGGACAAAACCCATTAAAATGAGTAGAGAAGTAAGGGCACCTCTCTGGCTCAGTTGGTGGAGCATGTGACTCTTGATCTCTGAGTCCTGATTTCAGGCCCCACATTGGGCATTGAGCTTACTTAAAACAACAACAACAACTTTTGAGAGCCAGGGAGCCACCCCCAGGTCACCTGTTGGTCAGCCTGCCTGACCAGTGTGTGCCGTGGTGGCTGCCATGGGAGTGTAGGGGAGACCATCTCCCTGGAGTCGGGTTCACTTTCCCCAAGCATGGTCAGACCTACGTGGTGCACTTCTGGAGATACTTGAAGATGGAAAGAAATTTGATTCTTCCAGGGACAGAAACAAGCTCTTTAGGTTTATGCTAAGTAGGTGATCTGAGGCTGAGAAGAAGGGTTGCCCACATGAATGTGGGTCAGAGAGCCAAACTGACTATCTCTCTGGACTACATTTATGGTGTGGTGCCACTGGGCACCCAGTCATCATCCCACCAAATGCCACTCTCCTTTTTGACATGGAGCTTCTGCAACTGGAGTGACAGCAATGGCCTCCTCCCTGAGCTCCCCATTATTAGATGTGTCATGGAGGGATCTGGTGTGTCCAGATGCACACGTGAATCCTATGGCACTTTTCCTGACTTTCCACTACACTCTTTGTATAAACATGACCCTGACTGAATGTGTTCTGGCACTCAGCTTTGCTCTTTCCCTCTCTCCTCCTATGTGTGTTGGCTTAAACTATATGACCTAAATCTCAAGTTACTCATTTTATTTCGTTTTTGTTTTGGGGTGAAGGTTCAGCTTTAGTCTTTTGGATCTAGGTTTTCACTTACATATTAGTAAGATATAAATAGCACAAATAATGGGTTAACTTTATTTTTTAAATTTTTAAAAAAGATTTTATTTATTTACTTTAGAGAGAGAGCACACACAAACAGTGAGGAGGGGTAGAGGGAGAGGAAGACGCAGACTCCCCACTGAGCAGGGAGCCTGATGTGGGCCTCGATCCCAGGACCCTGAGATCATGACCTCAGCCTAAGCAGACACTTTACCGACTGAGCCACCCAGGTGCCCCATGGGTTAACTTTAGGGTAGGAATTAGTGTGGGAGGGGATGCAAGAATCTTTATTTTGTTATTATTTTTTTGGATGAAATTTGTATCTATTATATATTAAACATTTTTGCTGCTGCTCTGCAAAGCCATAGCAGATTTGAGGTGCTGTTGAGGGTTGAATTGCTCTCCAAGTTGAGAGATGTTCTTGGGTCAAATTAAAAGCCCTACCTGAAACTGAAGTGGGGAGGGAAAGAACTTTTGCCTGCACTGCCCAGCCCCAGCCTCACCTTAAACTTTCTGCCTTATGAAAGCAGATCATGCTCACTGAGATGCTGGACACTACATGTATCTGTCCCCAGGCCAGCAGCGACCTCTGAAGCCTTTTTTGTGACCTGGTTTTACTATTATTATTATTATTATTATTATTATTATTATTATTTTCCACCCTGTGGTTTTTCTAATGGATAATCAGGACTTTTGTAATCTCAGAGTTATCCAAGCTCCGCTTCCCAAATTTTAAGAACTTTAATCGCAACTTTAAATTGAAGGTGCTGTTTGTAGACACCCAATGAAAGTCCAGCCATCATGACAAACCTTTGGGTGTTGTCTTGAGAAAATGATGCTGGTCATCACAGCTTCAGCATCTCCTGGCTTTGATGTTCAGCTCCCCCTACTGAGCTCAGTTTCCTGGCTTTTCCTCCCCCTTGCACCCCTTTGCTGTCCTGTATGGTGATTTGGTGAGAGAAATTATTGCTGCCTACCCCACTCCTACCTCCCCACACTACATAGGCATTTCGAGTTTTATGATGGCAATAAAAGTACTTTATGCTGGCTTTTCTCAAAAAAAAATGAGTGGAGGAGTGACAGGTGGAGGAATCCCATTGTAGAACAAAATATGAATTTAGTTTCTTCAGGTGAGATACTTAAAAACTCATTTGGAAACCTTTGGAAATTGCTGATTTTTCTGAGTATATAACAAAAGTAAAATATCCAAAATGGAACCCATTATCCTTCTTGTTCTATATCATAGTTCCAATCCCATTTGTTCCTATTTTGTGGTTATCTCCATGTAAAGGGTTCTCAGGCCCAGAATCCCTTCTCATCCACCATGTCCATTTGATTATAGCTATTAACACTTGTCTATTCATTTACCTCTCTCCTGCCTTTATTTTTGCTTGCTTGTTATATAAGTATTCTCTTTCCTGTCAGTAAAGTTAATATTCTGGGCTCTGGCTTCATTCTTCCTGGGTTCCAATACTTGTTTTACCACTTAGTGTGTCAGTGAAATTTTGCTAAGAAGATACATCTTCCAAAAGAGGTTGATAATGGGACTTATGGTTTAAAGATCTGTTAATAGGGGCGCCTGGGTGGCTCAGTCGGTTAAGCGGCTGCCTTCGGCTCGGGTCATGATCCTGAGGTGCTGGGATCGAGCCCCACATCTGGCTCCCTGCTCAGCAGAGAGCCTGCTTCTCCCTCTCCCTCTGCCTGCCACTCTGCCTACTTGTGCTCTCTCTCTATCTCTCTGTCAAAAAAAAAAAGATCTCTTAATAGTGTAGAAAAATCTAAGTGGATTCTTCTATATCCAGGAAGAGGGGACTCATTTAACAGAAGAGGCTCATTTTTTATATCCTTGAAGACATAAGCATAGTGAAGCCTTAGTTGCACTAAAGGCAAAGAAACCCTCAATAGTGGGAAGAAGATGGTTTGAAAGGAAAAAAAAAAATGTCAGTGTTAGCAGTGACTCTTTCCATGAAGCCTCCAGACGTTTCTTCATTCTTATTTGAATATTTTTCTCTGAAAGTATAAACTGCAACATCAATTTTTTTCTTCATTCACATATTCACATAGGACACAATTCAGGACTTGCTAACCAGTGAGAATTTGTTAAAAAAAAAAAAAAGTATATGTGTGTGTGTGTGTGTGTGTGTGTGTGTGTGTGTGTGTGGCTTCCCTCACAGAAGCCTTGGGCTCCTGCTCAAATGGTATATAGTTCTACATCAGTCCTCCCCACTGCATGGCAAACTCCAGGTTTTGAGGTCGGTGGACATGAACCTGAAGAAAGGGCCAGCTGAACTATTAACTTTCACAAGACTTGAACACATTTGTGTATCTACAATAGTAGTAACATGCATTAAGAATTCACTCAACTGTGATTCTTCCCTTCAAACACCACCCCTCCTTCATATTTGATAACAAAAATAGTGGGAAGAGAGATTTTTCTTTTTAAATGTAGTTTTAAAAATATTTACTTCAATACACACTGAGTACCAGAACAGAAGAGAGACCAGGCATTTGTTTGGAATTTTCTTGTGACAAATTGTTGCTGCCCAAAAAGACATTGTATTTCCCCAAAAATAACACAAGAGGAAATTCCCCCAGACATTTTTCAGTTGTCCCATTTCTCTTTCTACCTTTGCCTCTTTGAAAGGGGCTGAAATCATACCTAGTGAAGCTGACCTACTCTCCACACAGGGACAGCTTTCTTGGAGAACATACCAATAAGAAGCCTGAGCAGGAGCGGCGGAGGCGCTGACACTTCACTTCCTATGGAGGTAATAGACGCTTAGCTTCTTGAGGGATACCCATGTCACCACTCCTTAAATGAGTTACAGAGGTATTTGGAGAAAAATCAGGACAATTTTCAGTGCAATCTGAAGTTGAGCAGATGGTCACAGATGTGCCAGCACCCTGAAGCCTAAAATAAGGACAGAGGGTCCCATAGGAGGTGATTCCAGTAAAGGAAAAGATGTGTGACCCATCAACCATGTTGTAAAATGACACATCTCCATCTTCCCGGTCCAAGAAAACTCCTATCCTTTGAGGATGCTGCCTCAGTGACAGTGACTCTGAGAAGGTGAGAACCTTAACTTCTCCTTTCTCGTATGCTATCACCCAGAAATTCTTCTCTGGACATTCTACAAACCACTTATCTCTTTTTACTGTATTTAAGCAAACACCCACAGCCCATTTAGTTTCAGGTCCGGCTTCTGTCCCAATATTGACTTCTACCTCCCAGCAATGTCTCCCTGTGTTAAAGCAATTTTGGCCCAGAACACTGAAGACAGCTTCAGATTCCTCTTGTCCTTGGTATACTGAGGCATCACAGTTCTGAGGAACATTTTCCATTAAAGAAACTTGTTTTCTATTCTCAGAGATGATGAGATTGGGATGAGCACTGTCTGGATCCAGAGTAACAACAACTGCAGGTAGAGGGGGAAAAGTAGGTCATTCCGCAGTGGAGACTGGCTGGCCTTAGGAAAGATGCAAATACAGGGAAAGGAGAAAGAAGGAAAATAAGAGGGAGAGCCACAGAAGAGGAGGTAAAACAATTTATGGTTTGTCCTGTGTCCATACACAGGAGATATGTGTGTATATCATAGAAGGCCAAGGCTGGACGAGCTTGAGCAACCATTTGTTCCAGATGGGCTGAGACCATCTAGGCAAGAGCGCTGTCTGCCTGACCTGAAGATTCCCAGAGTCAGGTATTTCAGAATGGGGTCCCTCTAGCCTCCCTCTAATGTCTTCACTTTACTGCTTGCTCTTAATAATAAAGCCCTGTCAGAGTCCAATCACAGTGTATCTACTTTCATTTAAGCTTCTTTGGTATCATTTTCATTTGGTATCATTTACTACATAATTATTAAGTCACCCACTTCTCATGTACTTTTATTAGATTTCTAATGGTTGAAATCCTAGGCTCTGTAGTCAGAAAGATAGGCATTTTGATAATCACTTTATCCTTAGTAAGTGCGATCTTGGTTACTTTGCTTCTCTCATCCTCAACTTTACCTTCATAATGATATATGCAATTATGATACCTCAGCATAGGACTATTGTGAGAAATAAACAAGATAATGTGTAACTTACAACTATGTCTTGCCCATGATGAACACTTGCCAATTTTTTTTAGCTTCCAATAGTTATTGTAACATTAATACCAGCAGTAATAGCAGCAATAGTACTAATACCAGCAGTAATTAATCTGTTTCTTCTCAAATCAAACATCTTCAATAGTTAGAATTTCTCTCATAAGAATTTGTATGTGGGGATAGTAGAATGTGCTTTAATTTTTGGAGGATTAAATTAACTAGGAAATATTTGTGGATGCAGAGGTATTCAGAGCAAAGCAGCATGCACTAGAAACTGATAATCAACTAATAATTCTGGAAAGATTCTAAGATGGTTTTCCACTTACACTGAGATACAACAAGCTCTTCTCTGTCTCAGGCCAGTGTAACAGACTTCCTTCTGACCGAACTGCTCTTGCAGTGTTATTCAAATGAATCCACCATATCAATTAAGTTTCAGATTAAAAATCAGTTCCTCAGGGAAATTCCTTCAACCCACCATTTTTTTTCTCATGGAAATCTCTTATTCCTTCATAACCTTCATTACAATTTGTACATGTACTTTTCCATGAAGTCAGAGATCAGATCGGCTTTATTTATTTGGCCTTGAATAAATAGTTCTATAAATTAATGCTGAATGAATGAATGATATCAGAAAAGTTAGAAATCTGTTCACATTTCAGCATGAGACTGAGACTGAACTGAAAGCCATGAATGGAAAACCAACCAGGTTTTATTGGGAGTTTATATAAATGTAAGAGTTTCTCGTTTGTAGAAGAGAGATTATGTGGGACAAAATAATAAAGTCACTCACCTGCTTTGAATTGTTCCTTTCTCCAGTCTAAAAAAAAAATCACATGGGGAAATACATCAAGAACATGTCTTCTCAACTAGTGTGATGCTTTACCCTTATTCCCTTATTTGTTTGGACTCCCACAATCAAAATAAAATTTCCAGAATATAGCACATCTCTGAAAAATGCTCTGGAAGTGCCTCATGAAATCCTCGGGTGCCTGAAGTCCCAAGACAACATCAATTACTCACCAGCATATAAATTTGCTTTTTTCCAGTCTGAAATAAAACAAAGGAATTAGATTTTCCCATTCACAGGACCTTCACTCTAGAGTATTAAATTGCTGCAACCATGTGAAATATGAAGATTTATGATAGTGCTATATTTCTGTATTCATCTCTTCAATGACAATTTGGGGGTATTTTTCTTCTTTAATCTATTCTATTTCTCACATTTTCCACATTCCACTAACATATCTGTGATAAAATATGAGGTTCTGATTCTTTTGGGAGAGAAGAAGATAAACTTTGTGAGAGTGTACTGTAAAGCCTAAAATTTCATATGCTACCTGACGTCTTTGAACTTCAAAGGGCTCTAAACGCCCGTAAGCTCCCCTGCTCTCACCAGATATGCCTCCACCCAGCAGGAGAAACTCCACACTCAACTAACTTTCCTATCAGTTGAGCCAGCTGAACCCCACCTGGTCCTCAACCTCCCTGTCAGCCTGTGAAATTACTCAAACAAGCCAATCACATACTTCCACAGAAACCAGTAACACCTCATCTTCTGGTTACTAAAAAGCTTGCCTCCCTCAGCCCCTGCTGGTTCACTCTGTTCACAAGTGCAACATGTGGTCCTGCATGGCTTGTGGTGCCCTCCTCCCCCAGGATGTGAGTATAGGTGGTTAATAAACTGCTGTCAAGCTCATATGTCCAGTGTTGGGTGCCATGTGTCTAAACATCTTACCCTATTTAGTGTGGGGAAGCCCTCCTTCACTAGCAAGGTGAACAGGAGATGATCAAAACAGAGGGATGAGATGGTTGGTCCAACTATAACATCAATATTCTCACCTTGCTGATATAACTGCTTCCTTCTGACTGAAAAGGAATAACAACCTGTGAGATGCAAAGTACATAGCTTCTAGTACATCTACCAGAACAAAGAAAAATGGAACACTTACCAAGCTCTTTCTCAAGCAATTCTAAAAAGGAAAGAAAATAACAAAACATTTTATAGAAAACAAGTCCAAGGTTTATTTTCTAGACTATGTTACCTAAGCCCAGATCCTGAATGCTACTTCCATATACCTAGATCAAGAAATTCATCCTGAGAATTACTTCAACCATTTTTTCCTAACTCCATGTTTATACCAATGAATTTTCTCTCTCCACTGGACTCTATTATTATAATATTTTTCTCATAAAGGCCCTTGACTCCATGTCCTACTGGAGGTCTTGAGGTTCTAACTGAGTACACTCATGTCTCTCTGTTCCAACAGATTCCATCCATATGCACAGCTAACAAACCCATAAGTTCACAGATCCCACCCAGTCTGATTCAGTTTTACCTCTGGCTTCACTTTCCTTCTCTTTTTCCTCCTGGACTTCCTGTACTCTTTTCTTCTCCTGTCGTTCTTTCCAAGCCAAAAACACAACAGCACCCAGGAAAATCCCAAGTATGAAGAAAGTCCCAGCAAATGCTACCTTCCAAGGAGAGGTCCTAGGGAAGAAGGATTCTGATACAGAGGCCCCCAAAACCTGATTAAAAACATTACCAACCAATCCTATCCCATCCCAATTCCTAAATATCCCCTCCTCACACCTATCCTGTCCCCCAAATGAGCAACACTGACCTGGGATAGAAATGGTTTCCACCTGCTCTTGTCCAAAGAAGGGGTTCTTCATGGAGCAGGACACTTTTGTCTTTGAAGTGTCTCTCACAATGAGGGATGCCTGTATTTGAAACAACCCATCATCATCTTGGGTCTCATCCTCAGAGAGAGATGGTATCTTCTCTCCCCTTGCATCTGTCCATTTTACCTCAGGCTGGGGAAACCACCCCTTGCCTGTGCATGTCAGCCTTATTCCTTTATCTTCTGGACCCACCATGAAAACACGAGGACCAGAACCCAGACCTGGAAAGGAGAAAGTCATTCATTTGAGGCCTGGACGCCTTTGATCCAGAGTCCCTAATTTTACACAGTGTGGGGATATGGACAAAGCACCATCATTCTTGGTGGGAAGAGAGGGTTTCTTTTCTTCTCTCATGAGATAAATGGGTAACTGTGGCTAAATCTCAAGAGATTTAAAGCTGATACTAGACTCCATACTGATGCCTACCACATCTGCTCTACACATTTGCAGATCTGCATATCTGCAATTGGCCATAAAAGGAAAAGGGCTGAGTAAATTTTACCAATGTTAAGTTCTTTCAGGAAAACACCAATATTTCTATATCTGTCCTATATCTATCTATTCCACATATTGAAGTTATAAGGAAGACTACCTTTCTGTGATTAAATTGAGTCTTCTTGTAGTCACTTCCTTAAACAATCTCATTTTGCATGTTTTCCAAATTTTCTTTCTTCCCCTGAGTAGAGAATAGCTAAAAGATGAAGGTAGCCAGGTGAAGTTATTCCATGAAGGAGTTGATCTATTTTTTTTTTAACTTTTCCACTCTCATTTATTTCTTTTCTCTCCACCACCTCTCCTCTTCAATTTTGCACAGGTTGGGTCTACTAGTGGATCCATGTCACCAGCACCCATATTAAAACATTACATTACTAGAATGCTAGAAGAATCCATTGTCTCTTTGAGAATAATGGCTATCCTGGCTTGTAAGGCTATATATTATTTTGTCCTTTTAAAACTTAATATCTCATGGTATGGATCCTCTTAGGTCCAGCTCAGTCCTACTATGATTCCTCAGATATAGGAAATATATTAGAAATCTCAGAGATCTTGTCTTTTTTTGGCTAAAAATTATAATGCCGCTAATAATTTTTACTATCAGATCCTGACCTGCTTGGGAGGGACACACTTGTAAAAAACAGAAAGCAATCTGAAAGACAATCTTCAGAATTGCTGGAGGGAGCTGCCAACTCTCTTGAACAAAGGAAATTAATAGAAGTGAGTAAAACTGGTCAAAAGCAAAACAGACTCTTAATTATAGAGAACAAACTGATGGTTACCAGAGGGTTGTGTGTGCTGGGGGGGATGGGTGAAATAGATGAAGGAGATTACCATGATGCACACTGAATAATGTATAGAATTATTGAATCTATATTGTTGAATCACTATATATTGTACACCTGAAACTAATATAACACTGTATGTTAATCTTGAATTAAGATTAAAAAAACAATAAAAAAGGAAGTTAAGAGGAAATAGGAAAAAAAAGATATCAAAGAGAAAAAAAAAAAAGAAACTGGTCATGAGCAAAATGCAACAGTCAAGGCCTAGGAAGCAAATACTAATAGACAAAAATAGACCTTGTGTCTCCTGGAAGAATATAACAAATGAAGCTCCAAGGTGAAATAAGCAAAAACTATACCTATGTTGAGAAAGAGGAACAGGGCACCTGGGTGGCTCAGTCAGTATCTGCCTTCAGCTCAGGTCATAATCCCAGGTTCCTGGGATCAAGTCTCGCATCACACTCCTTGCTCAGTGGGGAGCCTGCTTCTCCCTCTGCCTGCTGCTTCCCCTGCTTGTGCTCTCTCTCTCTCTCTGACAAATGAACAAATAATTATTTAAAAAAGAGACAGAGAAAGAAGAACAGAAAGAGATGCTCCTGAGCATAGAAGCAGCTGTACTAGGCAAAGCTTAACTGAATGGTAGATAAGTGTAGATATATAGATTATATATCTATTATATATATAGATATATATCTATCACTATTATATATTCTAAAGGTTGGACTTTATATACATCAGTCAATGAATGGATATGGCAAAAGTACTGAAAAAAATGACGTGACTTATGTGAGGTTATGTCTGGAACTGTGAAAAACTATGACTTCCTACTAGGAAGATACTAGAGTGCGATCACAGTAACATGGCTCAGGAGAGTTTGTCACTCTTTTTTTCAAGACCTAATCGATTTGGATTCTTTTTAATAAAGTTATACATAAAGAAGATGGATAAAGTTTGGGAGGGAGGAGCAAGATGGCAGAGGAGTAGGAGACCTAAATTTCGTCTGATCCCAGGAATTCAACTAGATAGGGATCAAACCATTCTGAACACCTACAAACTAAGGAGGTGATCAAAGAAAAGAATAGCAGCAACTCTGAACAGAAAAGTGACCACTTTCTGGAAGGTAAGACTCTGGAGAAGTGAATCCCAGGCAATATTCCGGAGGATAGAGGGGAGGGGAGGGGGCCTCGGTCAGCCGCTTCTGGCAAGTGATAGAGCCGCGGAGCACAAAATCGGACTTTTAGAAGTCTGCTCCGCTGAGGGACGTCTCTCCAGTGGCTAAGCTGGGGGTGGAACCCTCGCAGGACAGTGTGGTCTCAGGACCCTCAGGGTCACAGAAAGACCGGGGGTGCCTGAGTGTGGCGGAGCTCCCAGGTATCGGAGCGGGGAAGCCGGCTGCAGAGACGGAGCTGAGGCACAGGCTCTCAGCTCAGGGTTGCCATAAACCGTGATCTGTGGCACAGTCAGGCCACTGCTCCTCCAGCAGGGACCCAACAAGCGGCAGATCTGGGGAGACTCACCTTCCTCTCCTGGGAGGAGCAGTGTGGGAGCACACCGCAGGGATCTGCTGGGTTTGGAGACTCCACACGGGGTCGTGTACCAGAGATAGAAACGCTCCGTCACAGGCAGGTGAGCACGGAGTGCGGCTGGAGACCGGGGAGATGGGAGTGACTGCTTTTCTCTGGGGGCTCACTGAGGAGTGGGGCCCCGAGTTCTCCGCTCCTCCCAGGAGGAGATTGGGAGGCCACCATTCACTCTCATCCTCCAAGGCTGAACAGAAAACTTGCAGGGAACAAAAGCTAGGGAGAGCAAACCCGAGCAGATTACTTAGCCCGGGCGGCAAGGGTGGGGCAATTCTGCCTTCAGCAAAGACATTTGAGAACCACGGCAACAGGCCCCTCCCCCAGAAGGTCAGCAAGAACAGCCAGCCAAGAACAAGGTTACCCATCAATGAGAATGGCAGAACTCCAGCACTAGGGGAATACAGCACGTAGAATTCACGGCTTTTTTACCATGATTATTTAGTCTTTCAAAGTTAATTTTTTTTTACTTTCTTTTTTTTTAATTTTTCTTTTTCCCTTTTTCAACCAACATCTTATCAATCCCTTTTTTAAAAAATCTTTTTTATTTTTCATTTTTAGAGTCATATTCTATCCCTTCATAGTAGTTACCCTTATTTTTGGTATATATATATATATATATATATATATATATATATGATGTCCTCTCTTTAAAATTTTGGGATACAGTTTCTTCTAACAGACCAAAATATACCCTAAATCTTTAGTGTATGGCTTTGTTCTAGTCTCTTGCCTGATCACATTCTCTCCCCCACTCTTTTTTTTAAATCCTCTTCGTTCTTTTTTCAACCAACACTTTATCTTATCAATTCCTTTTATAAAATCTTTTATACTTTTCACCTTTACAGTCATATTCCATCCCTTCATCGTATTAACCATTATTTTTGTACATACATAAGTTTTTCTTTCTTTAAAATTTTGGGAGGCACTTTCTTCTAACAGACCAAAATACGCTCAAAATCCAGTGTGTGGCACTGATCTATGCACCAGCCTGATCATATTTGATCATATTCTGTTTTTTCCTTTTGTTTGTTTGTTTTTGTTCTTGTTTGTTTTTATCTTTTTCTTTTTTTTCTTTTTTCTTCCTTTCCCTTTCTTTCCCCCCAGTTTCAGGTCTCTTCTGATTTGTTTAGTGTCTATTTTCTGGGGACATTGTTACCCTGTTAGCATTTTGTTCTCTCATTCATCTATTCTCCTCTGGACAAAATGACAAGATGGAAAAAATCACCTCAAAAAAAAGAACAAAAGGCAGTACCAACTGCCAGGGACCATATCAATATGGACATTAGTAAAGTGTCAGAACTAGAGTTCAGAATCATGATTTTAAAGATGCTAGCTGGGCTTGAAAAAAGCATGGAAGTTATTAGAGAAACCCTTTCTGGAGAAATAAAAGAACTAAAATCTAATCAAGTCGAAATCAGAAAGGCTATTAAAGAGGTGCAATCAAAAATGGAGGCTCTAACTGCTAGGATAAATGAGGCAGAAGAGTGAATTAGTGACATAGAAGACCAAATGATGGAAAATAAAGAAGCTGAAAAAAAGAGAGATAAACAACTACTGGATCACGAGGGGAGAATTCGAGAGATAAGTGATACCATAAGATGAAACAATATTAGAAAAACTGGGATCCCAGAAGAGGAAGAAAGAGAGAGAGGAGCAGAAGGTATATTGGAGCAAATTATAGCAGAGAACTTCCCTAATTTGGGGAAGGAAACAGGCATCAAAATACAGGAGGCAGAGAGAACTCCCTCAAAATCAATAACAATAGGTAAACACCCTGACATCTAATAGTAAAACTTACAAGTCTCAGAGACAAAGAGAAAATCCTGAAAGCAGCTCAGGAGAAGAGATCTGTAACCTACAATGGTAGAAACATTAGATTGGCAACAGACCTATCCACAGAGACCTGGCAGGCCAGAAAACACTGGCATGATATATTTGGAGCACTAAATGAGAAAAATATGCAGCCAAGAATACTATATCCAGCTAAGCTGTCACTGAAAATAGAAGGAGAGATAAAAAGCTTCCAGGACAAACAAAAACCAAAGGAATTTGCAAACAGGAAACTAGCCGTACAAGAAATCTTGAAAGGGGTCCTCTAAGCAAAGAGAGAGCCTAAAAGCAACATAGACCAGAAAGGTACACAGACAATATACAGTAACAGTCACCTTACAGGCAATACAATGACACTAAATTCATATCTTTCAATAGTTACCCTGAATGTAAATGGGCTAAATGCCCCAATCAAAAGACACAGGCTATCAGACTGGATTAAAAAACAAGACCCATCGATATGCTGTCTGCAAGAGACTCATTTTAGACCCAAAGACACCCACAGATAGAAAGTGAGGGGGTGGAAAACCATTTACCATGCTAATGGACACCAAAAGAAAGCTGGGGTGGCAATCCTTATATCAGACAAATCAGATTTTAAACCAAAGACTGTAATGAGAGATGAGGAAGGACACTATAAAGGGTCTATCCAACAAGAAGATCTAACAATTGTAAATATCTATGCCCCTAACATGGGAGCAGCCAATTATATAAGGCAATTAATAACAAAAGCAAAGAAACACATCAACAACAATACAATAATAGTGGGGGACTTTAACAGCCCCCTTGCTGAAATGGACAGATCATCTAAGCAAAAGATCAACAAGGAAATAAAGACTTTAAATGACACACTGGACCAAATGGACTTCACAGATATATTCAGAACATTTCATCCCAAAGCAACAGAATACACATTCTTCTCTAGTGCCCATGGAACATTCTCCAGAAGAGATCACATCCTGGGTCACAAATCAGGTCTCAACCAGTACCAAAAGATTGGGATCATTCCCTGCATATTTTCAGACCACAGTGTTTTGAAACTAGAACTCTATCACAAGAGGAAAGTTGGAAAGAACTCAAATACATGGAGGCTAAAGAGCATCCTACTAAAGAATGAATAGGTCAACCAGGAAATTAAAGAAGAATTAAAAAAATTCATGGAAACCAATGAAAATGAAAACACAACTGTTCAAAATCTTAGGGATGCAGCAAAGGCAGTCCTAAGAGGAAAGTATATAGCAATAAAGCCTTTCTAAAGAAACAAGAAAGGTCTCAAATACACAACCTAACCCTACACCTAAAGGAGCTGGAGAAAGAAGAGCAAATAAAGCCTAAACCCATCAAGAGAAGAGAAATAATAAAGATCAGATCAGAAATCAGTGAAATAGAAGCCAAAAGAACAGTAGAACAGATCAACGAAACTAGGAGCTGGTTCTTTGAAAGAATTAACAAGATTGATAAACCCCTGGCCACACTTCTCAAAAAGAAAAGAGAAATGACCCAAATTAATAAAATCATGAATGAAAGAGGAGAGATCACAACCAACACCAAATAAATACAAACAATTCTAAGAACATATTATGAGCAACTCTATGCCAGCAAAGTAAATCTGGAAGAAATGGATGCATTCCTAGAGGTGTATCAACTACCAAAACTGAACCAGGAAGAAATAGAAAACCTGAACAGACCTATAACCACTAAGGAAATTGAAGCAGTCATCAAAAATCTCCCAACAAACAAAAGCCCAGGGCCAGATGGCTTCCCAGGGGAATTCTACCAAACATTTCAAGAAGAATTAATACCTATTCTTCTGAAACTGCTCCAAAAAATAGAAATGGAAGGAAAACTTCCAAACTCGTTTTATGAGGCCACCATTACCTTGATCCCAAACCAGACAAAGACCCCATCAAAAAGGAGAATGACAGACCAATATCCTTGATGAACATGGATGCAAACATTCTCACCAAAATACTAGCCAATAGGATCCAACAGTACATTAAAAGGATTATTCACCACGACCAAGTGGGATTTATCCTGGGGTGCAAGGTTGGTTCAACATCTGCAAATCAATCAATGTGATACAATACATTAATCAAAGAAAGAACAAGAACCATATGATCCTCTCAATAGATGCAGAAAAAGCATTTGACAAAGTACAGCATCGTTTCTTGATCAAAACTCTTCAGAGTATAGGGATAGAGGGTACATACCTCAATATCATAAAAGCCATCTATGAAAACCCCACAGCAATATCATTCTCAATGGGGAGAAGCTGAGAGTTTCCCCCCTAAGGTCAGGAACACGGCAGGGATGTCCACTATCACGACTGCTATTCAACATAGTATTAGAAGTCCTAGCCACAGCAATAAGACAACAAAAAGAAATAAAAGGCATCCAAATCGGCAAAGACGAAGTCAAACTCTCACTCTTTGCAGATATGATACTTTATGTGGAAAACCCAAAAGACTCCACCCCAAAACTGCTCGAACTCATACAGGCATTCAGTAAAGTGGCAGGATATAAAATCAATGCACAGAAATCAGTGGCATTCCTATACACCAACAACAAGACAGAAGAAAGAGAAATTAAGGAGTCAATCCCATTTGCAATTGCACCCAAAACCATAGGATATCTAGGAATAAATCTAACCAAAGAGGCAAAGAATCTGTACTCAGAAAAGTATAAAATACTCATGAAACAAATTGAGGAAGACACAAAGAAATGGAAAAACATTCCATGCTCATGGATTGGAAGAACAAATATTGTGAAGAAGTCAATGCTACCTAGAGCAATCTACACATTCAATGCAATCCCTATCAAAATACCATCCACTTTTTTCAAAGAAATGGAGCAAATAATCCTAAAATTTGTATGGAATGAGAAAAGACCCCGAATAGCCAGCGGAATGTTGAAAAAGAAAAGCAAAGCTGGTGGCATCACAATTCCAGACCTCCAGCTCTATTACAAAGCTGTCATCATCAAGACAGTATGGTACTGGCACAAAAACAGACACATAGATCAATGGAACAGAATAGAGAGCCCAGAAATAGACCCTCAACTCTGTGGTCAACTAATCTTTGACAAAGAGGAAAGAATGTCCAATGGAAAAAAGACAGTCTCTTCAACAAATGGTGTTGGGAAAATTGGACAGCCACATGCAGAAGAATGAAACTGGACGAGTTCCTTACACCACACACAAAAATAGACTCCAAATGGTTGAAAGACCTCAGTGTGAGACAGGAGTCCATCAAAATCCTAACAGAGAACACAGGCAGCAACCTCTTTGACCTCAGCTGCAGCAACTTCTTCCTAGAAACATCGCCAAAGGCAAGGGAAGCAAGGGCAAAAATGAACTATTGGGACTTCATCAGGATAAAAAGCTTTTGCACAGCAAAAGAAGCAGTCAACAAAACCAAAAGACAACCGAGAGAATGGGAGAAGATATTTGCAAATGACATATCAGATCAAGGGCTCAAATCCAAAATTTATAAAGAACTTATTAAACTCAACACCCAAAGAACAAATGATCCAATCAAGAAATGGGCAGAAGACATGAGCAGACATTTTTCCAAAGAAGACATCCAAATGGCCAACAGACACATGAAAAAGTGCTCAACATCGCTCGGCATCAGGGAAATCCAAATCAAAACCTCAGTGAGATACCACCTCACACCAGTCAGAATGGCAAATATTAACAAGTCAGGAAAAGACAGATGTTGGCGGGGATGCAGAGAAAGGGGAACCCTCCTTCACTGTTGGTGGGAATGCAAGCTGGTGCAGCCACTCTGCAAAACAGTATGGAGGTTCCTCAAAAAGTTGAAAATAGAGCTACCCTATGACCCAGCAATTGCACTACTGGGTATTTACCCCAATGATACAAATGTAGGGACCTGAAGGGGTACGTGCACCCCGATGTTTATAGCAGAATTGTCCACAGTAGCCAAACTATGGAAAGAGCCAAGATGTCCATCAACAGATGAATGGATAAAGAAGATGTGGTATATATACACAACGGAATATTATGCAGCCATCAAAAGGAATGAAATCTTGCCATTTGCAATGACATGGAGGGAACTGGAAGTTATTATGCTGAGTGAAATAAGTCAATCAGAGAAAGACATGTGTCATATGACCTCACTGATATGAGGAATTCGTAATCTCAGGAAACAAACAGGGTTGCTGGAGTGGTGGGGGGTGGGAGGGATGGGGTGGCTGGGTGATAGACATTGGGGATGGTATGTGCTGTGGTGAGCACTGTGAATTGTGTAAGACTGTTGAATCACAGGTCTGTACCTCTGAAACAAATAATACATTATATGTTAAAAAAGAAGAAGAAGAAGAAGATAGCAGGAATGGAAGAATGAAGGGGGGGAATCAGAGGGGGAGACGAACCATGAGAGATTATGGACTCTGAGAAACAAACTGAGGGTTCTAGAGGGGAGGGGGGAGGGGGATAGGTTAGCCTAGTGATGGGTATTAAAGAGGGCATTTACTGCATGGAGCACTGGGTGTTATACGCAAACAATGAATCATGGAACACTACATCAAAAACTAATGATGTAATGTATGGTGATTAACATAACATAATAAATTAAAAAAAAAAACAGAAATATGCAGGGGGTAAAGCTATACATCAGGCCATAACAGTGCTGAATGTCAGCAAACAATACAATGTGACAGTTATAGTAATAAATAAACATGAATATTTTCTGAGTTATCAAAAAAAAAGATGGAGAAAATAAGTCTATTTATATCTTGTCAGAAAAATCAAATGAGAAGTATTAATTTAAGATAGACCTAACACATGCAAAAATGAAGAAAAACATTACAATTTAAGAAGTTTGGGCAGAGAATAAGATTTAGAAATGGAAACACTATGATATTGTCAAAGAAATGGACAGATAAATCATTATGAACACAGGGAGTATTTATAATTTGCCCTGCTATTTATGAGTTTATGGAAAATATACATTTGTAAATTGGTACAGATTTTCTACATCATTTGCTAATAGTATAGAAATAAGTGATATAATTAGGAACAAATATTTTGAGCATTCTATAAACTCTAATACCAAAATAATACTTACATAGATTAAATATCTAAATGTAAAAAGCAAAAATAAAAAGGAGAGAGGAATGAACTACAACCACATGCACTTAACCACATAGAAAAATCTCACAAACATAATGGTAAGCAAAAAGAAAACCAAAACCAAAACAAAACAAAAAGAACAAAACAAAACAACCACCACCACAACAAAAAAACAGACAAAAGAGTCCATCCACATATGTGAAATTCATAAACAGACAAAAATTAATCTATGAGGTTAGAAATCATAATATAATTACCCTTGAGGAACTCATAACTGAAAGGGAAAAAATGGATTTTCTGGATTCTAATTAAGCTCTTTTTCTTGATTTGGGTGATTTCTCTGGTGTATTCACTTTGTGAATATTTGTTATGTTGTACATTTAAAATCAGTAGTAAATTCTCTGTGTATGTTACATTTCAATATATTTTACAGAAAAGATATTAGGAGAAAGGAAGATGAAATATTTTTGTGATGTTGGGTATAAAGGTGTACATCTAAGAGCACTAAAAAACTAAAAAGACATAAAAGATAATGCTGATGGAGCACTGGGTGTTATTTGCAAACAATGAATCATGGAACACTACATCAAAAACTAATGATGTAATGTACGGTGATTAACATAACATAATAAATAAGTTTAAAAAAAGATAGATAATGCTGATAGTGCAGACTATGTAATACTTCTAAACCTCTATAACTGAGAGATATATGATTTCACTTATATGTAGAATCTGAAAACAAAACAAATGAACAAACAAAACACCAAAAACAAATTCATAAATACAGAGAACAAACTGGCAGTTGCCAGAGGGAAAGAGAGTGTGGGATGCGAGAAATAGGTAAAGGGGATTAAGAAGTACAAACTTCCATTGGAAAGAAGAAGATGGCAGAGAAGTAGGAGGACCCTAGGCTCTCCTCAACCCATGAACACAACAAGATAACTATCAAATCATCCTAAATGCCCCAGAAATTGACCTGAAGACTGACAGAACAAAATCCATAGCTAAAGGGAGAGAAGAGCCACATAGAAAAATGTAGGAGGTGGGGAGACTTGGTTTAGGGGAGAAAGGGATTGTGGGTGCTGTGACAGGGAGGGAACCATAGTCTTGGAGAAGGGTAAGAGAGAGAGAGGGGCACACAGGGCAACAAACAAAGAGAACATGGCGGAATTTCATTAGTTCTTTCAATCCTATTAATTGAAAGTGACAGAATGGAGAAATATTTATCATGCAATTGGATGTCAAAAGAAAGCCAGACTAGCAATACTTATATTGAACAAACTAGACTTTAAAATAATGACTGTAACAAGAGAAAAAGAAGGTCACTATATCATAATAAAGGGGACAATCCAACCAGATCTAACAATTTTAAATATCTATGCACCCAACAATGGGAGCACTCAAATATATAAAACAATAACCAACATAAAGGAACTAATTGATAATAATACAATAATAGTAGGGGACAGATCATCTAAACAGAAAATCAACAAGAAAACAATGGCTTTGATTGACACACAGGACCAGATGGACTTTACAGATATATTCAGAACATTCTATTCTAAAACAGCAGAATACACATTCTTTTCAAGTACACATGGAATATTCTCCAGAATAGATCACATATTGGGTCACGAATCAGGCCTCAGCGAATACAAAAAGATTGAAATCATACCATGTAACTTTTATGATCACAATGCTATGAAACATGAAGTCAATCACAAGGAAAAAATCAGGAAAGACCACAAATCCATGGAGGTTAAACAACATGCTACTAAACAATGAATGGGTCAACCAGGAAATCAAAGAATAAAAAAATACATGGAAATAAATGAAAATGAAAACACAAAGGTTTAAAACCTTTGGGATGCACAAAAGCAGTACTAAGAGGGAAGTATATAGCAATACAGGCCTACCTCAAGAAGCAAGAAAAATCTCAAATAAACAACCTAAACATACACATTAAGGAGCTAGAAGAAAGAACAACGAATGGAGCCTAAAGACAGTAAAAGGAGGGCAATAATAAAGAATAGAGCAGGGGCGCCTGGTGGCTCAGTGGGGTAAGCGTCCAACTCTTGATTTTGGCTCAGGTCATGATATCAGGGTCATGAGATCAAGCCCTGCATTGAGTGTGGAGCCTGCTTCAGATCCTCTCTCCCCTTTCTCCACATCCTCACCAACACCTGTTGTTTCTTGTGTTGTTAATTTTAGCCATCCTGACAGGTTTAAAATGGTATCTCATCGTGGTTTTGATTTGTATATCCCTGATGATGAGTGATGTTGAGCATCCTTTCGTGTGTCTGTTGGCCATCCGGATGTCTTCTTTGGAAAAGTGTCTATGTCTTCTGCCCATTTCTTAACTGGGTTCTTTGTTTTTTGAGGGTTGAATTTGATAAGTTCTTTGTAGATTTTGAATACTAACCCTTTACCAGAGATGTTGTTTGCAAATATCTTCTCCCATTCTGTAGGCCGCCTTTTAGTTTTGTTGATTTTTTCCTTTGTTGTGCAGTTTTTTATCTTAATGAAGTCCCAAAAGTTCATTTTTGCTTTTGTTTCCCTTGCCTGTGGTGATGTGTCTAATAAGAAGTAGCTTGGGTTGAGGTCAAAGATGTTTCTGCTATGTTCTCCTCTAGGATTTTCACGGTTTCCTGTCTCACATTTAGGTCTTTCATCCATTTTGAATTTAGTTTTGTGTATGGTGTGAGAAAGTGGTCCAGTTTCATTCTTCTGCATGTTGCTGTCCAGTCTTCCCAACACAATTTGTTGAAGAGACTGTCTTTTTTTTCATTGGCTATTCTTTCCTGCTTTGTCGAAGATTGGTTGACCATATAGTTGTGGGTCCATTTCTGGGTTTTCTATTCTGTTCCATTGATCTATGTGTCTATTTTTAAACCAGTACTATACTGTCTTGATGACTACAGCTTTGTAATAGAGCTTGAAGTCCAGGATAGTGATGCCTTCAGTTTTGTTTTGTTTTCATAATTTTTTATTATTATTATGTTCAGTTAGTCAACATATAGTACATCATTAGTTTTTGATGTAGTGTTCAACGATTCATTAGTTGAGTATAACATCCAGTGCTCATTACCACATGTGCCCTCCTTAATACCCATCACCCGGTTACCCCATCCTCCCCCTAACCTCCCCTCTGTAACCCTCAGTTTGTTTCCTGGAGTCCAGAGTCTCTCATGGTTCATCTCCCCCTCTGATTTCTTCCCATTCAGTTTTCCCTCCCTTCCCCTGTGGTCCTCCATGCTATTCCTTATGTTCCACATATGAGTGAAACCATATGATAATTGTCTTTCTCTGCTTGACTTATTTTACTTAGGATAATCCTCTCCCATTCCATCCATGTCAATGCAAATGGTAAGTATTCATCCTTTCTGATGGCTGAGTAATATTCCATTGTATATATGAACCACATCTTCTTCATCCATTCATCTGTTGAAGGACATCTTGGCTCCTTCCACAGTTTGGCTACTGTGGACATTGCTGCTATGAACATTGGGGTGCAGGTGCCCCTTCTTTTCACTACATCTGTATCTTTGGGGTAAATACCTAGTAGTGCAATCCCTAGGTCATAGGGTAGCTCTATTTTTAACGTCTTGAGGAACCTTCATACTGTTTTCCAGAGTGGCTGTACCAGTTTGCATCCCCACCAACAGTGTAAGGGGGTTCCCTTTTCTCCACATCTCCAACATTTGTTGTTTCTTGTCTTGTTAATTTTTGCCATCCTAACTGGTGTAAGGTGGCATCTCATTGTGATTTTGATTCGTATTTCCCTATGGCTAGTGATGTTGAACATTTTTTCATGTGTCTGTTAGCCATTTGTATGTCTTCTTTTGAGAAGTGTCTGTTCATGTCTTCTGCCCATTTATTGACTGGATTATTTGTTTTTTGGATATTGAGTTTGAGAAGTTCTTTATAGATCTTGGATACCAGCCCTTTATCTGTAATGTCATTTGCAAATATCTTCTCCCATTCCATGGGTTGCCTCTTAGTTTTGATGACTGTTTCCTTTGCTGTGCAGAAGCTTTTTATCCTGATGAAGTCCCAAAAGTTCATTTTTGCTTTTGTTTCCCTTGCCTTTAGAGATGTGTCCTGAAAGAAGTTGCTGTGGCTGATGTCAAAGAGGTTACTGCCTACAGTCTCCTCTAGGATTTTGATGGATTCCCATCTCACATTGAGGCCTTTCATCCACTTTTGAGTTTATTTTTGTGTGTGGCATAAGAGAATGGTCCAGTTTCATTCTTCTGCATGTGGCTGTCTGATTTTCCCAGCACCATTTATTGAAGAGACTGTCTTTTTTCCATTGGACATTCTTTCCTGCTTTGTCGAAGATTAGTTGACCATAGAGTTGAGGGTCCATTTCTGGGGTGTCTATTCTGTTCCATTGATCTATGTGCCTGTTTTTGTGCCAATACCAAGATGTCTTGATGATCACAGTTTTGTAATATAGCTTGAAGTCAGGCATTGTGATGCCCCCAGCTTTGGCTTTCTTTTTCAACATTCCCCTGGCTATTCAGGTTTTTTTCTGGTTCCGTACAAATTTTAGGATTATTTGTTCCAGTCTGTGAGAAATGTCGATGGTATTTTGATGGGGATGGCATTGAAAGTGTAGATTGCTCTGGGCAGCATAGACATTTTCACAATGTTTATTCTTTCAATCCATGAGCATGGAAAGTTTTTCCATCTCTTTGTGTCTTCCTCAATTTCTTTCATAAGTATTCTGTAGTTTCTAGAGTATAGATCCTTTACCTCTTTGGTTAGGTTTATTCCTAGGTATCTTATGGTTTCTGGTGCTATTGTAAATGGAATTGATCCTTAATTTCTCTTTCTTCAGTTACACTGTTAGTGTATAGAAATGTCACTGATTTCTGTGCATTGATTTTGTATCCTGCCACATTGCTGAATTGCTGTATGAGTTCTAGTAATTTGGGGGTGGAGTCTTTTGGGTTTTCCACATAAAGTATCATGTCATCTGTGAAGAGAGAGAGTTTGACTTCTTCTTTGCCAATATGAATACCTTTTATTTCTTTTTGTTATCTGATTGCTGAGGCTAGGACTTCTAGTACTATGTTGAACAATAATGGTGAGTGGACATCCCTGTGCTGTTCCTGACCTTAAAGGAAAACTCTCAGTTTTTCCCCATTGAGAATGATGTTCACTGTGGGCTTTTCATAGATGGTTTTTATGATATTGAGGTATATTCCCTCTGTCCTATACTTTGAAGAGTTTTAATCAGGACAGGATGCTGTATTTTGTCAAATGATTTTTCTGCATCAATTGGGAGAATCATATGGTTCTTGTCTTTTCTTTTATTAATGTGCTCTATCACATTAAATCAATCAATTCAGATTGATTTTTGAATTGAACCACCCCTGCAAACCAGGAATAAATCCTTGGTCGTAGTGAATAATCATTTTTATGTACTGTTGGATCTGATTGGCTAGTATCTTGGTGAGAATTTTTGCATCCATGTTCATCAGGGATATTGGTCTGTACTCCTTTTTAGTGGGTTCTTTGTCTGGTTTTGGGATCAGTGTAATGTGGCCTCATACAATGAGTTTGGAAGTTTTCCTTCTATTTCTATTTTTTGGAAAAGTTTCAGAAGAATAGATATTAATTCTTTAAATATTTGGTAGAATTCTCCTGGGAAGCCATCCGGCCCAAGACTTTTGTTTGTTGGGAGATTTTATATTACTGACTCAATTTCTTTGCTGGTTGTTTGTCTGTTCAAATTTTCTATTTAATCCTGTTTCAGTTTTGGTAGTTTGTAAGTTTCTAGGAAGTGGTCCGTTTCTTCCAGATTGCCCATTTAGTTGGCATATAATTTTTCATAGTATTTTCTAATATTTCTTTGGTGTTGGTTGTGATCTCTCCTCTTTCATTCATGACTTTATCTCTTTGGGTCCTTTCTCTTTTCTTTTTGATAAGTCTGGATAGAGGTTTATCAATTTTATTAAGTCTTTTGAAGAAGCAGCTCTTAATTTCATTTATCTGTTCTATTCTTTTTTTTCTTTTTGTTTGTGTATATCATTTATTTCTGCTCTAATCTTTATTATTTCCCTTCTTCATCTGGCTTTAGGCTTTATTGCTGTTCCTTTTCTAGCTCCTCTAGGTGTAAGGTTAGATTTTGTATTTGAGAGCTTTTTGCTTCTTGAGGTAGTCCTGTATTGCAATATACCTCCCTCTTAGGACTACCTTTGCTGCATCCCAAAGGTTTTGGACTTCCATGCTTTCCTTTCATTTACTTCCATTTATTTTTTTAAATTCTCCTTTAATTTCCTGATTAATATATTCATTCTTTCGCAGGATGTTCTTTAATCTCCATGTAGTTGAGGTCTTTCTAAATTTTTTCTTGTGGTGACTTCCAGTTTCATAGTGTTGTGGTCTGAAAATATGCATGGCATGATCTTGATCTTTTTGTACTTGTTGAGGGCTAATTTGTGACCCAGTATGTGATCTATTCAGGAGGATGTTCCATGTACACTCAAGAAGAATGTATATTCTGCTGTTTTAGGATGACATGTTCTGAATACAACTGTTGAGTCCATCTGGTCCAGTATGTCATTCAAATTCAAAGTCATTGTTTCCTTATGGATATTCTGCTTACATGATCTTCCCATTCCTGTAAATGGAGGTGTTAAAGTCCCCTACTATTATCGTATTATTATCAATGAGTTTCTTTATGTTTGTTATTAATAGATTTATATATTTGGGTGCTCCCAAGCAGGGGCATAAATATTTACAATTGTTAGATCTTCTTGTTGGATAGACTCTGTTATGATATAATGCCCTTCTTCATCTCTTGTTACAGTCTTTGTTTTAAAATCTAGTTTGCCTGATATAAGTATGGCTACTCAGGCTTTCTTTTAATGTCCATTAGTCTGGTAGCTGGTTCTCCATCCCCTCACTTTCAATCTGCAGGTGTCTTTAGGTCTAAAATGAGTCTCATGTAAGCAGCATGTAGATGGATCTTGTTTTTTTTATCCATTCTGATACCCTATGTATTTTGATTGGCACACTTAGTCCATTTATATTCAGAGTGATTATTGAAAGATGTGAATTTAGTGTCATTGTGTAACCTGTAGAATTAATGTTTCTAGTGATGTTGTCTGGTCCTTTCTATTCTTTGTTGCTTTTTTTTTTTTTTCTCCAGAGCCCCCTCTTAAAATTTGTTGCAAGGCTGATTTAGTGGTCATGAACTCCTTTAGTTTTTGTTTGTCTGGAAAACTCTTTATCTCTCCTATTCTGAATGACAGCCTTGTTAGATAAAGAAATCTTGGTTGCATATTTTTCCCATTCAGTACATTGAATATTTCCTTCTACTCTTTTCTGGCCTGCCACGTCTCTGTGGAGAGATCAGCTGCTAACCTCATCTACCTTCTGTGGTAGGTTAAGGACCTGTTTTCCCTTGCTGCTTTCAGAATTTTTTCTTTGTCTGTGTATTTTGTGAATTTGACTATGATATGCATTGGTGATGGCCAGCTTTTGTTGAATTTAATGGGTGTTCTCTGTGCTTCTTGGATTTTGATGTCTGTGTCTTTCCCCAGATTAGGCAAGTTTTGAGCTATAATTTGTTCGAATAAACCTTCTGCCCTTTTATATCTCTCTTCATCTTCTGGGACTCCTATGATACAAATGTTATTATGCTTTACTAAGTCACTTGTTCCCTAAGTCTACCTTCATGGTCCATTACCTTTCTTTCCTTCTTCTTTTCAGCTTCACTACTTTCCATAATTTTATCTCCTATATCACCCATTTGAACCTCTGTTCTATCCTTGTTTTTATGGCCTCCATTTATGCATCTTGGTTATAGCAGTTTTAATTTCAGCCTGACTAGATTTTAGTTCTTTTATCTCTGTAGTAAGGGATTCTCTAGTTTCTTCTGTGATTTTTTTTGAGCCTGGCTAGTATCCTTATAATTGTTTTAAATTCTAGTTCAGACATCTTACTTATATCTGTATTAATTAAATCCCTGGCTGTGAGTTCTGCCTCATGTTCTTTCTTTTGGGATGAATTCCTTTGTCTCATCATTTTGTTAAGAAAAGAAAAGAAGAAAGGAAAAAGAAAACCATCAACAAAAAACAAAAATCAAAGAAAAAGAAAAACACACACACAAAAACAAGAAAAACGGAAATAAAAAACAAGAAAACCAAACCAAACCAAAACAAAACAAAACTAGATCCTGGGTGTTTTTTTGGTCTGCTTGTTAAAAGAATCTAGGTCCCAAAATAAACAATAATAATAATGATAATAATAATGTAAAATACATTAAAATAAAATGAAGGTAAACTATATATAAAAATTAAAAGTAAAAAATAATAAAAAAAGAAATTGGAAAATATAAGAAAATAAGTGAAAAAATAATAATTTTAAAATAAAGAATAAAAGTAAAACAGAAGCTAGATCCTATTTCCCCTAGAGCTGAAACTTTGCAGCAGTCTATGATCAATAAACTTGGTGTGAACTAGTTATTTGTGCTGGTCTTCTGAGGGAGGGACCAGCTGTGCTGATTCTCAGGCTGACTTGTTTAAGTAGAAATACATCTCCAGGGCACAAGGAGGGCGGGGCTTGGTGTATGCAGCTACAGCCTCCAATAGGTGGCGCTATTTTGCCCCCTGAAAGCTTTCAGCACTGTTGGGCAGATGAAAATGGCTGTGCCCTGCTCTCTAGCCTCAGAGCTGAAAGTTGGGACCCCTACACTTCAGTGAGCCTTCACAGAAGAGCAGTCAATCACCCTATTTGTGTCCCCAGTTTTCCTCTGAACCCTACATTCACCCTGCCTGTGTTTAAGCCTTTTTATCTCAGGTGCACCTCAGAGTTTCCAAAATCTAAATTTCAGGGACTCCCACGACAGGGACACACGCTGTTTCTGTGGGGAGGTTTTCACTAGGCTTGCTGGCCCATCCCAGGAAAGCGGTCAGACAACCACCTGGTGGTTTGCAGTTTATAGCAGAAAGCTGGCACCAGGACCTGCTGCTCTCTGCTGGAGTCCCAGCTCCTATGCCTGGGAATAGCACAGCATCTTGGTGCCATCCATTCTTCCTATGACCCAGGGGATCCTCAGACCACTCTGTCACTCCTGGGATTCTGCCCCTCTTCACCACCTGGGCACCTTTAAGCCAGGCAAGCCCCCCATGGTAGTGAACCAAATTGTGGAAGAAGCCCAAGTATCCATCAAACTGATAAATCGATAAAGAAGTGGTATATATATATATGTATATATGTATATATGTGTGTGTGTGTGTGTGTGTGTATGATGGAATGTTATTCATCCATAAAAAATAACAAAATCTGGTCACTTGCAATGACATGGGTGGACCTAGAGAGTATAATGCTAAGCAAAATAAGTCAGTCAGAGAAAGAAAAATACCATATGATTTCACTCACATGTGGAATTTAAGAAACAAAACAAAGGAGCAAAATGAAAAAAAGAGAGAGAGGGAGAGAGCGACAAATCAAGAAACAGACTCTTAATTATGGAGAACAACCTGATGGTTACCAGAGGGGATGGGGATAGGGAATGGGTTAAACAGGTGATGGGGATTAAGGAGTACACTTGTGATGAGCATTGGGTGATGTATGGAATTGTTGAGTCACTACATTGTCCACCTGAAACTAATATTACACTGTATGTAAACTACCTGGAATTAAAATAAAACCTTAAAAAAATAAATTAAGCAACTCTATATGAATGAATAAAAAGAGAAAAAGAAATATAATTTTCAGTGCCATCAAAAGTATAAATAAATGCTGTTAAGAGTATAAACTGGAACAATTATTAGACTGTCAGAGTGACAAGGTAATTATGGTTATCTTGAAACTGGAATTATTAAAGTAGAAGATAAAAGAATTAGAAGATAAGTTGTAAACTTAATTGTTGGAGAAGTTTATCTTATATCAGCTTATATTGCTGCATAGAGTTTATGTGCAAATATATGTATTTCATTATTTTTGCCATAATATTAAATTGAAAATTGTCAATGTTCATTAGAAAGTTAATTTTGACATAAATTATGGAATTTCTAGATAATGAAGATATTTGTAGTCATTAAAGAATACAATTTTTTGTAACCTGTCTCACATAATGTAAAGAAGAAAAAGGCAAGTTATAGAAGAAAAATTGTGAGATTTTAAATAATATTAGTATGTGTATTTGGAGCAGAAAATTATCTGACATTTTAATGTGTTGTTAACTGTGCTGAATTAACTGTTGCTTGAGTTTTCCTCTAAACTTCCCCTCTCTGATTCCAATTGTAATATTTCAGCTTCAGGGATATATGGCTTCAAGTAGGATTGCATGAAAAAGACTCTCTTGCTACATTGTTGAGTGCACAACTTAGTGAAAGTAATTGTGTAATACAGGTGGGAAAAACAATGTCGATGAAGGAAGCCTTGAAAGAGTGACTGGGAGGTTTCCCAAAACCTAACAGATCTTCAGGTGCTTCTTGAAGTGTTGCATCAAAAGTCTTTAATAAGAACACTTGAGTGGCTCAGTCAGTTAATATAGATTCTAGATTCTCAGGTCATGGTCTTAGGTCATGAGATCAAGCTCCATGATGAGCTCGGCACGGGGATCTGAGCTCAGCAGAGTCTGCTTGAGATTCTCTTTCTCCGTCTGCCCTCCCCCACTCACACTCTCTCTCTGAATAAATAAATAAAATCTTTTTTAAAAAAGTCTTTGGGGTGCCTGTGTGGCTCAGATGGTTAAGCATCTGCCTTTGGGTCAGGTCATGATCCCAGGGTCCTGGAATCGAGCCCCGTGTCGGGCTCCTGGCTCAGAGGGGAGCCTGCTTCTCCCTCTCCCTCTGCCTGCTTCTCCCCCTGCTTATGGTCTCTCTCTCTGTATCTCTGTGTCTCAAATGAATAAATAAAATCTTAAAAAAAAAGTGAAAATTAAAAAAAGTCTTTAATAATATCTGTGACTTAATCTTTGGAGTCAAGGGGAGAGATGTAACAAAACCTGGGATGATGAGCATCCTAGTACTAACCAGTGAGGGCCCAAGACTGGAGCTGCATCCTGAATGCTTTGGGCCACATAGGACCTTTGCATAATTATTACTCAAGGGAAAGAGGGACAGAAGCTCCAGTAAGAACTAAGATAAAACTTCACACTAGCCTGGTTGGCTGAGGGCTCAAAGATACAATTTTGTTTTTAAATGAGTTAACATAAACATTTAAAGATTAGTTTAGGAACAGAGATTAAGGTCTGCTATATAAATATATATTACTATAATTATATATTATATTATATTATATTATATTATGTATTTTATTACATTATTATATATAATTATTGATATCTTTATATAAATATATAAAAAAGAGATAACTGAAAGAACTGAAAGAACAATCTGGTATTGATAGTTACTTTGGAGGAGAAAAAGGAATACTGAAGGGAAAGGAAGGATTATCAATTTATATTTTATATTGTTCTGAATTGTTTGAGTTTGATACAATGAGTTATAATTTTATTATAATTAAAAATGAAACAGCACTGATGATGATAAAACTTACAGTGGCCAATTCAACATTCTGTGGACCAACCTCAGTGCATCCCAGCTTTTCACACTGGCCCCTCTCTTCAGGAAGTTTTATTCCCTGCTTCACTTAGTCACTGCACGTTGATTATTTTCTGGCCTCAATCCTGTGATGACAACTTTTATTCCTTGCAATACCAGTCCATCCTGTCACAACCCCCACAGTCACTTCCTCCAAACAGTGCATTCAAGACTTGACCACTGACATTCCCAGCTGAGCCTCTGTCCATCACAGGAGCCAACTGGGATTCTGGTCTCTGCCAGTAATGGTACATTTTGGTAAACATGGTGCCTTCCTTCAAAATGTGTGAGGAGACACATACCAGGGAAATAAATGATCTATTTGTATGGTAGATATTTACGGAAGTCATTGAATTTTAAAATACAGCACAATATATGTATAAATAGATTAAGAGAATTTCAGGTTAAATCCAGTGTCTAGGATATTGACCAGCTCCAAGAATATCTGCCTTTTTGTCTCTGTTCTGTTCATCATCCTCCCCCGAAATCAAATGCAGAACACTTACATTCCCATGGAGTGATCTATATTCTCAGATAATTACTCACCGATCACCTTCAGCTCCAAAGTGGCTTCTTCAAAGTCACTGTCTTTTTTAAAAGAACACTTGTACATTCCATTGTCTGAGATCTGGAGACTGTAGATTCTCACAGCTACTCTTCCCTCCGTGATGTAATCTTTCACCAACTCTGCTCTCCCTTTGAAATCTACCAGCTGTTCTCCCGCCTGCTCCATTCCATCCTTATACACATACACAGCCTCTGAGAACTGGGAGCGGAACCACCTCAGCTCCATGCTCTCCACATTCATGGCTGGGGACACACGACAGGGCAGCACTGTGTCTGTGCCCAGCATGGCCACAATTGGCTCTGAGGGGCTGATAACCAAGAATGAATCTGTGGAATAGAGCCACAGGGAAGAGAATATCAGTGACCTGCCCTGGCATTGTGGAACACAGCATCATTATTGGCCCAGGAGAACCCCAGAGACATTCTGTCATTCATACACCAGTTCTCTGCAGCACACATTCAGGCTGAAGATGGCAGTGAACAAGACAAAAAACATCTCTACCCAATCAACAGGGTAATCTCTTGTTAAACAAATGATTTTTTAATTGCAATGGTGATAAATTCTATAAAGAAGGAGGGAAGAGTGCTGGGAAATCATGAAATCAGAGCTTTTAATTAGGTCTTGGCCATCAGAAAATGCATTCTTCATGAAGAAGAGACCTGAATGAATCAGAAAAAAATTAGTGAAATAATTGCATCTGATTCTTCTCTCTAATCATATAATGACTTATTTGCCCTCATATATGGGCAGATAAATCATTATATCAAAATAAAGGATTTAGAATTAACCCAGGTATATACTGAGTAGTGATGGAGTAATTTAATCCTTCTGTTCAGAGAATAAGAGAATCTAAGAATATAAAATACAAAATATTGTTACCTGAGCCCCACATGGACACCTGGAGAAGTAGGATAGAGAAAAGGTCTCTTAGCAGAGAGAAGTCCAGGGAACCCACCATCTTTCTCAGAGCAGACAACAGTATGACACGTAGTAAGGTCCTGAAAATAGCTGGAGTAAAGACAAAAATGGAATCCATAAGGTAAAAATAATCATAGCTAAGGCAGTTCACAGTGATTCTAAGAAATGGCCTCCAGAAGCTCTCCAACAACTGTAGTGTGTCTCTCTCGGGGAACATCAAGGAAGCCTTTAACACTCACAAAAAAGACTTTTCGTTTCCCTTTTCCAAGCAAACAGTCTTCATCTCAACAACCATGGTCTACAGTGATAAATCTGTCCACAATCTCTCTAAACTCTTCTCTTACTCAAGAACATCTTGTCCAGTGGACAAAGAGACAGAGAGGAGACGATGGGCACCCACAGAAAGAGATGGCTTTAGCACAAACACTAATTTGGCCTCAATGAATTCCACCCCCTCCCCACATTCCTATATGATAGAGGGGCATGTATAACTTGGCCTGTCCCCTGCCAACCCCTAGAATCCTTGCCCAAATGCGCTTAGTTCCATCTCTCTTGCCCATCACCCACAAAATGCAAAACTCACATCTTTTAAGTTCTTCTTACAGAGATGAAGGCATCCGGAAACTTCTCAGACTCATGGCCACAGACACCAGGGGATAAATACTCTCTGCCATTCCTCCCAGTTACCTGCTCTTGGCTGCCCACAGGCCTCTCCTGTAAGACTTTCTCCAAAATGTCAAGAGGATCTCAGACTTTACAAATCATGGGGCCAGGTTTTTTAAGGGGGTTCAGACAACTGAGAGAAAGATGGCCCCTGCACGGAATCTCTCAGCAGTACACTTCTCTTTGGCCACCCTGACACACTCAAAACTGAAAGCAAAATAAGATAAAGAAAGCAAACTTTGACCTGTCATAATAAGTTTATCTAATGATTACATACTTACTTACAAAGTATAGAGGGGATCAAAAGCAAGTGATTTCTTTCTTTCTGAGAAGTATATTGTCTAGGTTAGTAGCATAGATATTAGAACTTGATGACCTGAGTTAAAATGCTGGTGAGACTATTTACAATTTATGATTTTGAGAGAGTTATACAGCCTCTCTGTGCCTCAGTTTCCTCATGTGACAGTGTGTTGAATACTAGTATCTACCCTAAGTTTTGGGTGAAGAGTACATGAATGTATTTAAAGCACTTAGAAGAGTGTCAATAACTTATAAATTATGTGTAGGTTGTTAACAATTTTTATTTTAATATCTTGCTCACTCACCACAATATATCTACCATTTCAATGATGAATTTTCATCTTCCAGTTGGACCCCTCATTCCATTAGGCAGGAAACTGAGAAGACATGGGCACATTCACACTCTCTGACTCTTCTCCCAGACAGAAATCTGGTTTTTATCCATCTCAACTAGGATAAAAGAAAAACAGTATAAAATTCCCCAAATGATTCTCTGAGACTTTCATCTTCCTTCAATGCTATAAATAATGGAAGTGATAAGGATGAGATTACTGTCCCCTACCTACATAAATCATTTTAGTTTTGAAGATCCTTCAAATTCTATGAATTCTAGAATAATTGTTTCTTAGAATCACAGAAAGAAATTCTGAATTGGAGACTGACAAATTTTAAAAACTCTACATTTTTGAAATTCTATATCTAAGATTGAACATCTATATATGGTTTATAAGGGACATAGCAAAACAAGAAAAAAAAGAATACAAACCAGACATATTCTAACACAATTGTAGATATGGCACTATTAATTTTAAAATAAAAATGACATTCAGAGAGAAATCATTGAAAGAAACAAAATTGCCCTTTCAAATAGATACATTTATTAACAGCATGGACTTTCAAGTATTGCATGGTGCTAATAACATAAAGCTGGATTTAAAAAAGCAAAATCAGGAGGAGCAAGATGGTGGAGGAGTAGGAGACCTGGACTTTGTCTGGTCCCAGGAATTCAGCTGGATAGGGATCAAACCATTCTGAACACCTAAAGAACTCAACAGGAGATCGGCGAAAAGAATAGCAATAACTCTCTGAACAGAAAAGTGACCACTTTCTGGAAAGTAGGACGTGTGGAGAAGTGAATCTGAGGCGATATTCAGGAGGTTAGACGGCGGGGGAGGGGGCCTCTGTCAGCCGCTTCTGGCAAGTGATAGAGCAGCTGAGTACAAAATCGGAACTTTTAGAAGTCTGCTCCGCTGAGGGACGTCGCTCCAGTGGCTAAGCCGGGGGTGGAACCCTCGCTGGGACAGTGTGGTCTCAGGACCCTCGGGGTCACAGAAAGACCGGGGATGCCTGAGTGCCGCAGAGCTCCCAGGTATCGGAGTGGGAAAGCCAGCTGCAGAGATGGAGCTGAGGCGCAGGTTCTCAGCTCAGGGTTGCCATAAACCGTGATCCGAGGCACAGTCGGGCCACTGCTCCTCCAGCAGGGACCCAACAAGCAGCAGATCCGGGGAGACTCCCCTTCTTCCCCGGGGAGGAGCGGCACGGGAGCACACCGCAGGGATCTGCTGGGTTTGGAGACTCCACACGGGGTCATGTGCCAGAGATAGAAATGCTGGGTCACAGGCCGGGTGAACATGGAGTGCAGCCGGAGACCAGGGAGATGAGAGTGATTGACTGCTTTTCTCTGGGAGTGCACTGAGTAGTGGGGCCCTGAGTTCTCGGCTCCTCTGGGGCAGAGATTGGGAGGCCACCATGTTCACTCTCGTCCTCCAAAGCTGTATGGAAAGCTTGCAGGGAACAAAAGCTCCCGAGAGCAAACCCAAGCAGATTACTTAGCCGGGCCCAGCAAGGGCGGGCAATTCAGCCTCCGGCAAAGACATTTGGGAACCACGGCAACGGGCCCCTCCCCCAGAAGATCAGCAAGAACAGCCAGCCAAGAACACGGTTACCGATCAAAGAGAATGGCAGAACTCCAGCGCTAGGGGAATACTGAACATAGAATTCATGGCTTTTTCCCCATGATTCTTTAGTCTTTCAAAGTTAATTTTTTTTTAACTGACTTTTTTTTTTTTGAACTTTCTTTTTCCCTTTCTCAACCAACATCTTATCAATCCCTTCTTTAAAAAACATTTTTATTTTTCACTTTTAGAGTCATATTCTATCCCTTCATAGTAGTTACCCTTATTTTTGGTATATATATATATATAAGTTGTTCTCTCTTTAAAATTTTGGGATACAGTTTCTACTAATAGATCAAAATATACCCTAAATCTCTAGTGTATGGCTTTGTTCTGGTCTCCTACCTGATCACATTCTCTCCCCCTTTTTTTTTAATCCTCTTCTTTCTTTTTTCAACCAACATTTTATCTTATCAATTCCTTTTATAAAATCTTTTATAATTTTCATCTTTACAGTCATATTCCATCCCTTCATCGTATTAACCCTTATTTTTGTACATATATAAGTTTTTCTTTCTTTAAAATTTTGGGAGGCACTTTCTTCTAACAGACCAAAATACGCCCAAAATCTAGTGTGTGGTACTGATCTATGCACCAGCTTGATCATATTTGATCATATTTTGGGTTTTTTTTGTTGTTGTTTTGTTTTGTTTTTGTTTGTTTTTATCTTTTTCTTTTCTTTTTTTTCTTTCTTTTTTCTCTCTATCCCTTTCTTTTCCCTGGTTTCAGGTCTTTTCTGATTTGTTTAGTGTCTATTTTCTGGGGACATTGTTACCCTGTTAGCATTTTGTTCTCTCATTCATCTATTCTCCTCTGGACAAATGAAAAGACAGAAAAAAACACCTCAACAAAAAGAACAAGAGCCAGTACCAACTACCAGGGAATTAATCAATATGGACATTAGTAAGATGTCAAAACTAGAGTTCAGAATCATGATTTTAAAGATACTAGCTGGGCTTGAAAAAAGCACAGAAGTTATTAGAGAAACCCTTTCTGGAGATATAAAAGAACTAAAATCTAACCAAGTCGAAATCAAAAAGGCTATTAATGGGGTGCAATCAAAAATGGAGGCTCTAACTGCTAGGATAAATGAGGCAGAAGAAAGAATCAGTGAGATAGAAGACCAAATGATGGAAAATAAAGAAGCTGAGAAAAAGAGAGTTAAAAAACTACTGGATCACGAGGGCAGAATTCAAGAGATAAGTGATACCGTAAGACAAAACAACATTGGAATAATTGGGATCCCAGAAGCAGAAGAAAGAGAGAGAGGGGCAGAAGGTATATTGGACCAAATCATAACAGACAACTTCCCTAATTGGGGGAAGGAAACAGGCATCAAAATACAGGAGGCACAGAGAACCCCCATCAAAATCAATAATAATAGGTCAACACCCCGACATCTAATAGTAAAACTTACAAGTCTCAGAGACAAAGAGAAAATCCTGGAAGCAGCTCAGGAGAAGAGATCTGTAACCTACAATGGTAGAAATATTAGACTGACAACAGACCTATCCACAGAGACCTGGCAGGCCACAAAGGACTGGCATGATATATTCAGAGCACTAAATGAGAAAAATATGCAGCCAAGAATACTATATCCAGCTAGGCTGTCATTGAAAATTGAAGGAGAGATAAAAAGCTTCCAGGACAAACAAAAACTAAAGGAATTTGCAAACAGGAAACTAACCCTACAAGAAATATTGAAAGGGGTCCTCTAAGCAAAGAGAGAGCCTAAAAGCAACATAGACCAGAAAGGAACACAGACAATATACAATAACAATCACCTTACAGGCAATACAATGGCACTAAATTCATATCTTTCAATAGTTACCCTGAATGTAAATGGGCTAAATGCCCCAATCAAAAGACACAGGTTATCAGATTCTTTAAAAAAACAAGACCCATCAATATGAACTCTGCAAGAGACTCATTTTAGACCCAAGACACCCCCAGATTGAAAGTGAGGAGGTGGAAAACCATTTACCATGCTAATGGACACCAAAAGAAAACTGGGTGGCAATCCTTATATCAGACAAATTAGATTTTAAACCAAAGACTTTAATAAGAGATGAGGATGGACACTATATCCTACCTAAAGGGTCTATCCAACAAGAAGATCTAACAATTGTAAATATTTATGCCCCTAACATGGGAGCAGCCAATTATAAAAGGCAATTAATAACCAAAGCCAAGAAACACATCGACAACAATACAATAATAGTGGGGGACTTTAACATCCCCCTCACTGAAATGGACAGATCATCTAAGCAAAGATCCACAAGGAAATGAAGACTTTAAGTGACACACTGGACCAAATGGATTTCACAGATATATTCAGAACATTCCATCCCAAAGCAAGAGAATACACATTCTTCTCTAGTGCCCATGGAACATTCTCCAGAGGAGATCACATCCTAGGTCTCAACTGGTACCAAAAGATTGGGATCATTCCCTGCATATTTTCAGACCACAATGCTTTGAAACTAGAACTCAATCACAAGAGGAAAGTTGGAAAGAACTCAAATACATGGAGGCTCAAGAGCATCCTACTAAAGAATGAATGGGTCAACCAGGAAATTAAAGAAGAATTTAAAAAATTCATGGAAACCAATGAAAATGAAAACACAGCTGTTCAAAATCTTTGGGATGCAGCAAAGGCAGTCCTAAGAGGAAAGTATATAGCAATACAAGCCTTTCTACAGAAACAAGAGAGGTCTCAAACACACAAGCTAACCCTACACCTAAAGGAGCTGGAGAAACAACAGCAAATAAAGCCTAAACCCAGCAGGAGAAGAGAAATAATAAAGATCAGAGCAGAAATCAATGAAATAGAAACCAAAAGAACAGTAGAACAGACCAACGTAACTAGGAGCTGGTTCTTTGAAAGAATTAACAAGATTGATAAACCCCTGGCCAGACTTATCAAAAAGAAAAGAGAAATGACCCAAATCAACAAAATCATGAATGAAAGAGAGATCACAACCAACACCAAAGAAATACAAACAATTCTAAGAACATATTATGAGCAACTCTATGCCAGCAAAGTAGATAATCTGGAAGAAATGGATGCATTCCTAGAGATGTATCAACTACCAAAACTGAACCAGGAAGAAATAGAAAACCTGAACAGACCTATAACCATTAAGAAAATTGAAGCAGTCATCAAAAATCTCCCAACAAACAAAAGCCCAGGGCCAGATGGCTTCCCAGGGGAATTCTACCAAACATTTCAAGAAGAATTAATACCTATTCTTCTGAAACTGTTCCAAAAAATAGAAATGGAAGGAAAATTTCCAAACTCGTTTTATGAGGCCACCATTACCTTGATCCCAAAACCAGACAAAGACCCCATCAAAAAGGAGAATGACAGACCAATATCCTTGATGAACGTGGATGCAAAAATTCTCACCAAAATACTAGCCAATAGGATCCAACAGTACATTCAAACGATTATTCACCATGACCAAGTGGGATTTATCCCTGGGCTGCAGGGTTGATTCAACATCCACAAATCGATCAACGTGATACAATACATTAACAAAAGAAAGAACAAGAGTCATATGATCCTCTCAATAGATGCAGAAAAAGCATTTGACAAAGTACAGTATCGTTTCTTGATCAAAACTCTTCAGAGTATAGGGATAGAGGGCACATACCTCAATATCATAAAAGCCATCTATGAAAAACCCACAGCGAATATCATTCTCAATGGGGAAAAACTGAGAGCTTTCCTCCTAAGGTCAGGAATGCGGCAGGGATGTCCACTATCACCACTGCTATTCAACATGGTATTAGAAGTCTTAGCCACAGCAATCAGACAACAAAAAGAAATAAAAGGCATCCAAATCGGCAAAGAAGTCAAACTCTCACTCTTTGCAGATGATATGATACTTTATGTGGAAAACCCAAAAGACTCCACCCCAAAACTGCTAGAACTCATACAGGCATTCAGTAAAGTGGCAGGATATAAAATCAATGCACAGAAATCAGTGGCATTCCTATACACCAACAACAAGACAGAAGAAAGGGAAATTAAGGAGTCGATCCCATTTACAATTGCACCAAAAACCATAAGATACCTAGGAATAAATCTAACCAAAGAGGCAAAGAATCTATACTCAGAAAAGTATAAAATCCTCTGAAAGAAATTGAGGAAGACACAAAGAAATGGAAAAACGTTCCATGCTCGTGGATTGGAAGATCAATTATTGTGAAGATGTCAATGCTACCTAGAGCAATCTACACATTCAATGCAATCCCTATCAAAATACCATCCACTTTTTTCAGAGAAATGGAACAAATAATCCTAAAATTTGTATGGAATGAGAAAAGACCCCTAATAGGCAGAGGAATGCTGAAAAAGTAAAGCAAAGCTGGCGGCATCACAATTCCGGACTTCAAGCTCTATTACAAAGCTGTCATCATCAAGACAGTATGGTACTGGCACAAAAACAGACACATAGATCAATGGAACAGAATAGAGAGCCCAGAAATGGACCCTCAACTCTATGGTCAACTAATCTTTGACAAAGCAGGAAAGAATGTCCAATGGAAAAAAGACAGTCTCTTCAACAAATGGTGTTGGGAAAATTGGACAGCCACATGCAGAAGAATGAAACTGGATCATTTCCTTACACCACACACAAAAATAGACTCCAAATGGTTGAAAGACCTCAGTGTGAGACAGGAGTCCTTCCAAATCCTAAAGGAGAACACAGGCAGCAACTCTTCGACCTCAGCTGCAGCAACTTCTTCCTAGTAACATCGCCAAAGGCAAGGGAAGCAACAGCAAAAATGAACTTTTGGGAATTCAAGATAAAAAGCTTTTGCACAGCAAAAGAAACAGTTAACAAAACCAAAAGACAACCGACAGAATGGGAAAAGATATTTGCAAATGACATATCAGATAAAGGGCTAGTATCCAAGATCTATAAAGAACTTATCAAACTCAACACCCAAAGAACAAATGATCCAATCAAGAAATGGGCAGAAGACATGAACAGACATTTTTCCAAAGAAGACATCCAAATGGCCAACAGACACATGAAAAAGTGCTCCACATCGCTCGGCATCAGGGAAATCCAAATCAAAACCTCAATGAGATATCACCTCCCACCAGTCAGAATGGCTAAAATTAACAAGTCAGGAAATGACAGATGTTGGCGGGGATGCGGAGAAAGGGGAACCCTCCTTCACTGTTGGTGGGAACGCAAGCTGGTGCAGCCACTCTGGAAAATAGTATGGAGGTTCCTCAAAAAGTTGAAAATAGAGCTACCATATGATCCAGCAATTGCACTACTGGGTATTTACCCCAAAGATACAAATGTAGGGACCTGAAGGGGTATGTGCACCCCGATGTTTATAGCAGAAATGTCCAAAGTAGCTAAACTATGGAAAGAGCCAAGATGTCCATCGACAGATGAATGGATAAAGAAGATGTGGTATATATATACAATGGAATATTATGCAGCCATCAAAAGGAATGAGATCTTGCCATTTGCAATGACGTGGCTGCAACTGGAGGGTATTATGCTGAGCGAAATAAGTCAATCAGAGAAAGACATGTATCATATGACCTCACTGATATGAGGAATTCTTAATCTCAGGAAATAAACTAGGGTTGCTGGAGTGGTGGGGGGCAGGAGGGATGGGCTGCCTGAGTGATAGACATTGGGGAGGGTATGTGCTACGGTGAGAGCTGTGAATTGTGTAAGACTGTTGAATCACAGACCTGTACCTCTGAAACAAATAATACATTATATGTTAAAAAAAAAAAAAGAAGAAGAAGAAGGTAGCAGGAGGGGAAGAATGAAGGGGGGGAAATCGGAGGGGGAGACCAACCATGAGAGACTATGGACTCTGAAAAACAAACTGAGGGTTCTAGAGGGGAGCGGAGTGGGGGGATGGGTTGGCCTGGTGGTGGGTATTAAGGAGGGCACGTTCTGCGTGGAGCACTAGGTGTTATGCACAAACAATGAATCATGGAACACTACATCAAAAACTAATGATGTAATGTTTGGTGATTAACATAACATAATAATAAAAAAATTAAGTAATTAAAAAAATAAAAAATAAAAAAATAAAAAAGCAAAATCAGTTGAGAACTCAAAAAGAAATTTATAGTCATAGTCAGAAAAGAACAGAACCATTACAGAACATATAAATGAAGTCATAGAAGTTTTAAATTATATAAACTATGCTATACCAAATCCTTATGACTTTGTGAGATCCACTAATTTCTCTTCATTTTTAATTAATATAAATCCACTGCAGGGAATCAAGATGGATTAGTAGAAATGACCCAGTGTGACACTTATCAAACCCTTCCTCCACTGTGCTGGGATTTCAGATCTTTCCCAGGTGTTCTTATATAAACAAACACCAAAATATCTGCTTATTTCAAGGATTCTTTTTGAAACTTCCTTAAGTATCTAATCTCAGTAGAGATTTGGATTTACATTTTCTAAAGAGTCAGGGATTTGACATGTGTGTGAATGACACTTGAATTTAAATTTATGAAATAATTAACTACCACAAGAAGCCCACTGTTTCCCTTGCAGGCACCTACTCTATTGGTAGAGGCTACCAGGAAAAGAAAAACACAGATAAAGTCAGCATGTGGCTCCTCCATTCCTAGGTAGCTAACTTCAACAGACATGTACCAAATCTCCTATCCTTCCACCTTACTCCAACTCAAATAACAGTGGCCACCCAAAGTGGAATAAATTGAACTTGGGATTTCCCTCTAAACCTTCTTCCTGCTCCAAGCCCACGTTCAAAACCTGCAGCCTTCACTCTTTACATAAGAGAAGTTTTGTGAGGTAGAAACTTCTGATTCTTTGTCCAGAAATTTCTTCCTTTTGCTCCTACATTTAGATGTTCATTTTATCGCTTAGATAATTCTGATTTCTACTCAGGAATGTAAAGACTACATTTGTAGTAATGAATTCAATGTGACAGATATATGATGGAAGCTGATTCTTTTTCTTTTGTACATAACGGGTTTTCTGGACTGTAGAAGCTTTGAGGTTTTCGTTCGTTTGTCTGTAGTTCTAAAACTTTAAAAAAAATTATGTATAAATGGCATTTTTTTCCTCCAATAATTTAACTCTTTATGAAGTGCCCTTTCTTCTGATTCTGGCCCCTAATCTGCTTCCCAGTTTAGAAAACCTATTAAATGAATGTTGAAACCCTGGATCTACTGTGCTTAATTTAACTTATGTTTCTTAGGTTTTATCTCTTTGATTTAAAGTATCATATTCTGGAAGCATCCAGTGACCTTATTTTTCTAGCCCAATATATGTTTTTTTAAGTTTTAATTTACAGTCCACTTAGTTAACATACAGTGTAATATGAGTTTCAGGTGTACAATTTCATGATTCAACACTTTCATGGAACACACAGTGCTCTAGTCCGATATTTTGATCTGTAGAGGTTTCTACTGTGGTATCTGACCTTTCTAGTTCGTTTCTATTTTAAGTCAGTTTTCCACTCCCAAGAATGTGAATTATTTCTTTAGTCCTGAATTTCCTACAAATGAATCCTTCTTATTGTGCTTCATATTTGCATTAAAAAATCTTTACATACATATTATTCTTTACCTTTTCATGTGAGAGAAATCTGAAAATTTGAGATAAGCAAAAACAACAGTTAGAAACACCCCTATTTGTGTCACTCAGACATAAATATCCTATCATTTTTTTGTGTGTGATTTTGAAGTCTAACCTGTCATATTTCTTAAGCAAATAAGATCATACTGTTCATGCTGTTTTAAAACTGCTTTTTGAAGTCAGTAATATCTTGTAGTGCTCCTTTCCCCTACCCCCTCAACTTTCTCCTTAAACACACGAACACTCTTATGATGTAATTCCTTTAAAATACTCTCCACAGATTAACAGACTTTCCTCAAACAATTCTTTATTATTGGGAAAAATGTCTAAGATATTTATGTGAATTTTTCACATTTATTTTTCTAGCTTTGTTGGAAATGTATATTAATCTGTTTACACTTTCGAATAGAATATACACACAAGCATATTCACAAATTTCAAAGTAAACAAGAAGCAAGTAGTAACTTTAACCCTTACATTTCTCTTTTAGTGTTCCCCTCCCATTCCCAAATACTTCAGACCTAAACTATTAGGTGGATGTCACCAAGTGAGACAAAAGGGCCTCAGTGGGGAGGGCTACCCAGCATGGTGGGAGAGAGCTTGAGTGGGCCAGCAGGGCATGAGTGAGGTGGAGAGGCAGTCCTGAAGAGAACTGCAGAAGAATACATTGTACTATAGTCAAGCAATGCCATATTAGGCAACAGTAAGAATTTTTAAATGTATTGATAAACACAACATGGTTGAATCTCAAAAAACATTTTCTTTATCCAAAGAAGCCAAACACAGAAGTGGACATGCTATATAATTTCTTTTTTATTGTTTTTGAAGTTTTAGAATACATAAGATTAAGCTATCATGATTTATATCAGAATACTGTTTGTTTTTCCTGGAATGAATTGAACGGCAATGGAGATGAGGAAAATTTTCAAGAGACAGACATGGTCCATATTTTGAGGGAGGTGGTAGTTACATGAGTGAAAACAGTTGTAAATTTCATTGAAATGTACATTTCAAAACCATGCATTCCATTGTATGCAAATTATATCTTCATAAATTTGATTTCTAAAAAGTCAAATGTACCTCACTGTCTCTAGAGAATATTTATTTAGGATCTTGGTATCTCTTTGGCCAGACTGGTAGTGGCTTACATACTAATATTTATGCAATTGCTATTTGTGTCTTTAATTATCCGTAAACCTTGTGTGACATGAAAAAACATGACTTGGACTTGGAGAAAATGTGAATGGGAAAGAAACGCCTCTGGAGCACATTCTACGTCTGGGATTGTAGAATTGTGTTATTATTCCCATTTTACTCTTGGGAGCCCTAAGGTGTTGGAGATACAGCCCTAAGCTTATCAGAGCACAGAGCCCTCCATTTCTGACCTCCTATTTTCCCCTGCACAGTTTCCAGTGCCAGTTAGGGTGTGGTAGGAGGAAGCCTGTATCTCTTGTTGTTCTTTAAATCAGTTAACTTTGTAAGTTAAACATTGGGATGACCAACATCCTTGAATACCACACAAGAAGAGGATTCTCCCTCCCTGAATAATGTGATTTCAGCCCTTTGCAGGTAGGAAGAGGAAGCTACACTGAGCATTTTTGACCAAAGCACATTTTAGAGTTCTTATCATTCCAGAGCTGTGCCCAGTCCAAAGTCCCCTAGGATAGTCCCCTTTATTACCTCCACTTTCAAAGTAACTGCAAGAGCTGCAGGCAGGCTGTGACTTTAATATTGGACCCATTCTAGGAGAAGCATTCACATGTCAGTGCCTTTTGGTAGCCCTGTTTGTCCCCCTTCCTAAGGATATGTTTCCAGTCCAAGGATGGGTTAGAAACCTACTATTCCCAGCCCCTGCAGCCACACCTTTGGACGCTGACCACAAGAACAACCAGGTACCAATTGTTTCTGGAGCTGGGCCTTATAGTTTAACTGAGGAGATCAGTAGCTTCCAGAAAGCCTCCTGGCTCAATCTGGATGGTCAGAAAGAAATGTGTGGTGATGTGGAGGTGTGTCTGTAGGAGATGTGTGTCCTAAAAACAAAAGGGCCTGAGCTCTGGGTCACATAGTGAGAAAACTCCCTTCTCTTTCTGGAGTTAAACCACAAGAGTGTTTACAGTAAAAATAAATAAGTAAATATATGAATGAATCAATGAATGAAGGCAAGAAGGAGGAAGTTAGATTGGCCAATAGGAGTGGACTAATTTTGTGTCTGCCTGCATTTCTCAAAATGAACTCAGGGTTTTTCAATTTCACAAAAGCCCACAGGACACAAGAGAGTGGTTTACAGTTTTCTACACCCCCTGGGGAAACTGTTGGTTTTCAGAAAGAAGAGAAGGAAGGAAAATCCACTGGGGAAGGGTTGGAGTTGGTGGCAATCTGTGAGGAAGAACAGCCAAAAAACTGTGTATAAAAGTAAATCTTTGAACACGGATTTTTTTTTTTTCCTGAATGTTTTCACTCTGGTGGCTTTCTCACCACCTTCTCTTACAGAGTACTTCCTTGTCAGAGTGAACATTTCGTGCTTTCACTTTCTGCTCTGAAGAAGATGGTGTGTTCTCCTAACTCTTCTCCTGTTGGGTTCCTCCTCCTTCTTCTCCTTCTCCAGGTGTCTACATGGTACTCAGCAGGTCAGTGTTCTCTCTCCTTCTCTTTATTTATTGACTTGTTTTTAATGGCTCTTCTTAGATGATGAAAAATCTTGATCATCCATTGGTGGTCATTGTACCTCCTCTCAAAGGCAGTTATACTGGGGGGAGGCTGTAACTGTGTTTGTGACAACCAAAGACTGGAAGGTTCTGGCCAAGAATGGGAGTGATCTTTATATCAACACCCCTTATTACTTTGGGTAGATTTTATAAAACTCATAGTTGTAATGTTTAGCTAAATCTTTATTGAGTATGGGTGATTTTAGCCTGCTTAATTTCAGTGTAACAGTATCAGTGAAAATATACTTTATAATGTTCACATTGCCAAGAAAATCTAAGTCTGAGCACAAAGAATTTGGAATCCCTGGTTATGATCTTTGACAAATCATTTCTTTTTCTCCTCTCTTTTCCCCTGCACAGTTTCCAGTGCCAGTTAGGGTGTGGTAGGAGGAATTTAATTTAGGAAAAGATATTTGGACTTGGATTTGAGTCCTTCTTTCATAAAATAGAAAGGACCCTCAGGATAAAGTTTCAGACTCCAGGTTTGGACAAAAACCAGCTATGAGATTACAATAATGACAATTTTTATTAAAATCTCTTTAATTTGATGTCCGTTAGGCAGGGAATATTAAAATGTTTGATTTCCATGCATTTTGATTCAGCAATTCTATAAGAATTTATCATAAAGAAAAGTTCTCCCATGTGCATATGTATAATGTATTAAATATTTATTGTGGGACTGTTTATAGTAATAATGAATTGGAAGCAATGTAAATACTTACCCTGATACAGGAAAAGCTTAAACATGATGCTATAGGCCGTGTCAAAAACAATAAGTAGAGCTCAATTATATGTACTAAAATGGTTGGATGTTCCTTATTGCAGAAATTGATATGTAATGATTCCATTTATGTAAAATAGAATAACTTTTACACTACATTGTGGATATAAGTAATGTCAAATATCTTTTCCTAAATTAAATGACTCCTATAACGTGTATAGCCAGTAGTCCTATATCAGTTAACTAATATCAGTTAACACATATCTGTTGAGTACTCTGGGTATTACACAGGAATAGAAAAGAAGGGAGACCACGGCCCGCATCCAGCCCAATGGCCAATGTCATGCTCCTTGATTAGGACTGCCTGATCCACATTCTCTGGGACAGTCTGTTCATGGGATTTTTCCTTTAAGCCCATGTGGCCTTGCCATTTGTGTTCAACACTCCTGGACCCCCTCCCAGCCATACCTTTTTGAATTCTTCCCACTCCAGGGTCACTACATTTGTGGGCCCTTAAGCTCTGACCATTCAAAAGAACCACAATATCCTTGGCCTCTGCCAGTGCGAGTTTTGCCCAGGGGGCATCAGTCACCTTTTAGTTATCATTGATTTCTATACTAAAATAAGTTTCAAGCAGATGGCTTAAGTGACTTGACAAAGGAGCTTGTTTCATAATTAAGCAAAGTCCCCATTTTTGGCTTGCAGCATCCTCCTTCCCTGCCCCAGGGAATCTAACCATCCTCTCTGGTAAAGACTGCTCTGCCCTTGCCGCCTGGAACTGCTGGCTTCCAAGTCCTCTCAAGAAAATAATTTTTATGAAAAACTATTCTTTATGATTCTAAGCATTCAGTTATTAAAAAAAAACAAAAACAAAAACAACCTAACCTAATAAATTCTACATTTCACTTTGATATAAAACACTGTTAATCCTTTCCTTCAACCTTCAACACAGAGTAACCTAAATCTTTAGATCAGAAATGGTTACTTATCCTCTTAGGAGCAGTGTGTTGGGAGAGAAAGGGATGAGTGTGGAGAGAAGTACCTTCACTCCTCTCCTACCAAAAGAAGGGATAATTGCTTAATAAGTTACTTTGCCACATTTAATTCTAAATAAGTTTCCTTTATATAGGTTTTACATAACTTACGCATAAATGCTATTTGTAAATGCATAGAAAAATTGTCCTTTCAAATGCCAAACTATCAGTAGTTGTTACCTCTGGAGACCATAGTTGAAGAAGTTAGATTACATAGATATATATTTGAAGACATATATGTAACTTTTTTGGAAAACAATGCAAATAAGAAAGAAATGCAGATGGGTCTTTTGTTTCATCCTCCCTCACTCGTTTCCCCAATCTGTCTTTGATTTTCATGCAGTGTCCGGGTTTTCTGTGAAGGGACCGGCTGAGCCCATCATGGTTCTGCTAGGGGCAGATGCCACTCTGCCCTGCCAGCTGTCCCCTGAGCAGAGTGCAGCCCACATGCACATTCGGTGGTACCGAACCCAACTCTCCCCCGCTGTGTTTGTGTACCAGAATGGACAGGAACAAGGTGGGGAGCAAATGCTGGAGTACCGCGGCAGGACAGAGTTGGTGAGGGACTCCATCGACAAAGGGGGAGTGGCCCTGCTGATCCAACACGTTCGTGCCTCTGATCATGGCCAGTACCGGTGTCATTTTAAGGATGATCAGAGCTCCCAAGAGGCTATTGTGGAGCTGCATGTTGTAGGTATGTTAACCTGGCACAGAGGGTGTATGTCATGGTGTAAAGCAAGGAGAAAAATAAGGATGTCTGGATTCCTAACCTGGCATTTCTTATGATCTTCCGTATATTGATATGCTAATTTACCTTGCAGAATGTCAATTTCTTAAACTACACAGTGAGGCTAAGACTACATACTCTATTCACTTCTAAACACCAAAAAAGGCAATATTTCTGAATACGTTTTTGTATCCTAAAAGATCCCAGAAAATTGACTAGTATTAATTCAGACTAATATTGATACCCTCAGACATTAGTTTTCACCCAATCAGTAGAGAAAGACAATTTATAGGATTAAACTCCTTTTTCTAACTTTAATTGTACCTATTTTTTCCTCTCCTTTAAATGACCCCAAAGTTCTCTTAGTCTAAGTATAGTGCAAAGGCATCAAGTTGATTTCAAAACTGAATCACAGGTTGGTCTAACATTCACTGTGAGAGGTTTATTGACCTCTGAGCTTCAGTTTACTTATCAGTCTAGTGAGGGCATTTTGGTCTTCAGCCTCAGGGACTCCTGAGCCCCAAGGACCCCAGGCCTTAAACACATGCCTTCTCTCCTCAGGGTTGGGCTCTGCACCTCATGTTCATATGATGGGACCTGAGGATGGTGGGATCCGAGTGCTGTGCTCTGCAGATGGCTGGTTCCCAAAACCCAGGGTGCAGTGGAGTGACATGATGGGAGTGAATCTACAGTCCCTCTCTGAGTTTCAGACCCAAGATGAAGATGGGCTCTTTCGTGTGGAAGCATCTCTTGTGGTCACAGACAGCTCTCTGGGCAATGTGACCTGTTCCATCCAGAATCCCCTCTCTGGACAGGAGAAAGCATCAGCCATCCTCCTCCCAGGTGAATGAAGCACGAACCTCAAAGCAGAGTTGGGAGTGTGGTGAGGGCAGGGAGGAGGGAAGGAGGGCTGAGGGAGCCTTGGAGAGAGGGCAGGATGGCCTCCAAGCTAGTCCTCACTATGTCTTCACATGCCTGTGTCAGAGCCCTTCTTCCCCAGGATGGACCCATGGAAGGCAGCCCTGGCTGGAACAGTCCCTGTGCTGATGCTCCTCCTCATTGGGATCAGCTACACTGGCTGGAGAGAACATCAAGCCAAAGAAAGAGAAGTAAAGAAAAAGAAAAGAGAATCTCATGAAAGAGATCAGATGAAAAATGAAAAGGAAATGGCACTTAAGGACAAAGGTAAATTGTGGCAGCAGGACAAATAGGGTTCGTGGAAAAGCTGGGGGTACAGGTTGTATAAGGTGGGTGGGGAAATAAAAGGTTGCCAAAGGACCTCAAGGAAAACACATAGTACCAAATTTCCATAAAGCTGGAGTGTTATGGAAAGGAGGAAACCATGTGGGAAACTTGGAGAGTTGTGGGCAGTGGTCTGTACCCAAACTGTGGTGTTGTTTCTCCTTGTGGAAATGTCTTCCCCCATCTTCTCCTCCTATTCTTCCTTCAAGAATTAGCTTCTGAAACACCTAAGAAACCTTGAATTCCCATGAACTGTGGGCACTCCTTCCTCAGTGACCCTATGACATTTCCCATGTAACTTTTCCTAGCACTTGTCATTTTAGATTCCACATGTATGTTTGCTAATCCTTCTCACCTACTTAACTATGGGACCCCTAAGGGAGGGCCACATTGAATTCATTCAGCTATTCCATGAACTCAAGAGCAGTTAAAACCCAGTTTGATGGATTTTATATCTCTTCTTTCAGATAACCTCCAGAAAGAGCTTGGTGAGTCTTGCTTCTTCTCATGCCCTGTGTAGAATTTGCTCCCTTTTCCACATCTGTTATAGGTCTCTCACTGAATTTTGTTTCTTTCAGAACAGCGAAAGAAATTATACCTTGCAGGTAAGAGACTGGGTTTCCCACACTCCTCAATGTTTTGATGTCCAACACTTTCTCAGCTCCCTCTCTTCAGAGGGAAAGACTGAAAGATTTAATAGTGACTAGTAAAAAAAAAAAATAAGGGGAAGGGAGAAGAATGTGAGGCTCTGGATGTCTTGCCTTGTCTTAACTGGATTTGTTCTGTTTTAGATTGGAGGAAGGCTCTGCTGTATCCTGGTAAGTAACTCTCTGGCTTAGATCTTGCCATGTGCCTCTGATATTCCAAATAAAATAAGTAGAGACATAAACATACACACACACACACATCCACTTGCAAGTTGTGAAGATTTATTTGGTATAAATCTATAGTATTTTGTATTTGGAAGCTCAAATATTCAATTGTTTTTCACAGCTAAAGCTAAAGAAGAAATAACTGTTGACTGGTAAATTCCACATGGCTAGAGTAGGACTCGACATGAATTGTTAACCCAACCACTAGGGAGAAGGAAGAAAAAGAACTCAGCGATTTTGATGAGATTTAGGAAGAATAAAGAATACCCTACATTATATCAGCATTTCTGTACTGTTAATAAAGTTTAAAAGAGCAGATAACACATCATATCTTATATTTGGGAAAAAGATATTAATTATTATTTTATTTATTTTACCTATTTTAAATAAACAAAGTAAATTTCAAAACACAGGAACAAGGTTTATGTTTGAAAAAGCTTGAAAAACAATCTTTCAAAATATTTTAATATCATTGTAAAAATATATTTATCTGGTAGTAGAGGGAACTGGCTATTTTATATCTTCTAATATCTGTGTTCATGTACTATGTGTGTTTAAGACTGTGTGTGTGCATGTGTAATAGAGTTAGACCTCAAAAGCATACTAGGTAATTCCTTAAATATATAGTTGTGTCATTTTTATATGCCTGATATTATGCTAGATGTTGGTGGCATAAGCTATGATCTCTGACCCTGAAGTGCATTGGCGGAAGTAAGCTAAGAACCAGGCAACTGCACACAGCCTGATAAGTACTTTGATAAGACAGGGTCAAGGCGCCCCTCCCAAGGATTAAAGTCAGGTAAACAGTTTCTACTAAGAGTTTTCTTTTCTTCTTTTCCTTTCTTTTCTTTTCTTTTCGTTTTTCTTTTCTTTCCTTTTCTCTTTTCTTTTCTTTCCTTTCCTTTTCTTTTCTAAAATTTTATTTATTTATTTGAGAGAGAGAGAGAGAGAGAGAGAGTACCAGCAGGGGGAGGGAGAGGAGAAGTAGACTTCCCATTGAGCAGGGAGCCCGAGTAGGGCTCAATCCCAGGACCCTGAGATCATGATCTGAGCTGAAGGCAGGTGCCCTTCTACTAAGAGTTTTCTTTGAGGAACTGCTTTAAAAATGTTCCCATGATTCTAGAGGAGAGAGCAAAGTAAGTAAGGATTAGGACATGCAGATTTTAGTTCCAACTCTACCAATTACACCTGAGGAATTCAGTCATTTTTGCTTTCTTAATCTCAGCCTTCTTATCTCTAAAATGAAGAGATTACAGATGCCCTTTTTGACTCATATATTCATCAATTCTATATATAGAGTGCTACCTTTCTTAGAAGTAGGCAGCTCAGTGAGAGACCATCAAGAATTATGGATAAGTTCTTATCTGCCTATTGCCCCAAGACACTAAGAGAATATCCAATCTTTAAATAAAATCACAAGTTCTGTCATAAGAGAAGTGGCCCCAGGCAGAGGCAGATGTAGTTCTCTTCCTCGTGAAGAATCTATCTCTGGAGAAAAATATTAAAAATGTGATTACAAGCATTAAAATTAAAAAAGGTCAGTTTAAAAGCCTTGGTCCGAAGATTGAACTCTACTTTGAGGTGGTCATAGGCTGGGAAACCCCTGAAATAAAATAATAAAATAAAATAAAAGGGTATTTTATAGCTTTCATCCTCAATGAGGAGTGCCACAAAGGCCTTAAAAGCACAGGTGCCTAGAACACTAGACCCTGCTCCAGGTGTTCTCCAGACTTACTCCCCCAGCATTGGGCCAAATGAGGGGATTGTTTCTAATCTGAGACAGCATGTAGGAAGTACACCCTTTGTCTTGTAGTTTCTGGACACTGCTGAGTTCATGGAGCTCAGAGGAGGAGGGAAAGAGAGCTGAGAAGAGACAACAATGAGCCAGGAAAGGAAGTGTGTCCCTCCTCTTCATTCTGTGGGTATGCTTCCATCATAGTCTCAATTTGTATCGCTCTTTTTCAGACTGGAGGAAGGAACTGTTCCGGCCTGGTGAGTGGCTCTTTGTTTATCTTTTTGACTCCTTTCCAACCTGCCCTCTGATATCCCATTTTTCCCTCCTAACATCATCTCCTAGTTGAAAAGACAGAGGCACCATTATTCTGGTAAAGAGAGGGGAGAACATGATCATTAACTGTTGGTCTGAACTGAAAATTGCTGCTAGGATTAGCTACTCTGGTTGTATTTACACCTTCATATATTGGCCATGCTTTCTCACCTGTGGTGGGGGGTGGGGAGGTCCACTTGGTTCTGAACGAAATTATAGCCCCTCAGTTGAGGAAATCCCCAACTGAGTAAAAAGTGCTCAAAATGATGAGAGTAACTTAGCTGCTCTTTGTAAAGAAGTCAGCTGACATGGAGCCTATTAATACTAATTGAAGAACATACTTCTAATTTGTAGATAATTTGGAAAGAACACTATTCTCAAGTAAACACTGCAAGTCCCAGCTCACTCTGGCACTCTGAGATAAGTAGCTTTGAACCCATGGGGAGAGCACCCCATAGCTCCACCTCCCCCAACACACACACATTCAGAGGACAAGTGTTCTTTCACTATTCGATCCTGTTTCTCTAAAGCGTCACCTGCACAACAGCTTTCTGAAATATATACTGTTGGCCCTTCCCTTCCCTTTTCTTTCCCCACAGCGGATGTGACTATAAATCAGGAAATCCATCAGAATAATTCTGACCCAGACAGAAAAGAGAACCTCAGAGAGGAAACACAGGATCTATCTCTTAGTGATAAGAAAGGAGACTGCAACCTTATCACACTTAATCAGGAAGGCTTCACCTCAGGAAGACATTACTGGGAAGTGGATGTTAAGGACACTGATGAGTGGACTCTAGGCATTTATGAGATGCCCACAGGCAAGATTGGGTTATCCACAGATCTACAAAACAAGAAATTCAGAGTCTTAGAGAAGAAAGGATGTAAATACAGGGCTCTTACCTGTGGCCCTCAAGACATTTCCCTGGAAGAGCATCTCCGGATAGAAAAGTATCCACAAAAGATTGTGATTTTTTTGGATTATGAAGACAAGGACATTTCTTTCTATGACATGACTCAGGGCACCCACATCTTTTCCTTCACCCAGGCAAGATTCTATGGCTCACTCTATCCTTACTTCAGCTTTAAATCCATGCAACATTCCCCATCTGAGCAATATTAAGTGACTTAGAGGAAGAACCTATACAGTGAAGACAATAGCCTATTCTCTGTAAACCCTAGAATGCCAGTTTTGTTGGGTGACCTCAAGCTCACTGATTATAAGGCCTCTTGTCTTGAGGCTCCCTGAGTCCCCATGACCAGCAGTGTTTCTTAATTGCAGAGAAGAAACTTTTTGTTGTAATTGTTATTGTTATAAATGCTGTTTCTTGCTTTATATATAATATATCACAGACTGATAATTTTCTAAAATAAATTACTGGAAAAATGAAGTCAATAAAAAAACCAATGCATACAATTAAAAGTTGTAATAAGCTTATTGTTAGATTCAATATGCTTAAAATTACTCTGTCAATTTGCTCTGAAATGTTTATAATACTCTAGTTCTGTATTTGTCTCATAAAGAACTGGTAAGAAAGAGTCAATATAGTTCACTGGTCTGTGAACAACACTTGAGTGACACTGGTAAAGCAGTATTCAAAGGGGTAAAAATTAGATAAACTTCTTCACCTTTCTCATAGCAACGCTGAATAAAAGCAACAAAATAGTGTTATTTTCTAATGTTGAGGGAGAAAAGTTAAATTGTAATTTGAGGGATGCATGGGTGGCTCAGTCAGTTAAACGTCTACCTTTGACTCAGGTCATGATCCCAGGGTCCTGGGATCGAGTCCTACACTGGACTCCTTGCTCAGTGAGGAGCCTACTTCTTCCTCTACCTGCCACTCCCCTGGCTTGTGTGCTCTCTCTCACTCTCTCTCTGACAAATAAATAAATAAAAATTTTAAAATAAATAAATAAATTATAATTTAATAATGCTAATCTATATCTTAAATGCAAGGATAATTTGAGGAAAGAAAAAATAAGTGTCAATCACAATCCAAATCTAACAAATGTGATGATGTTAACATGATAGAGGTCTCAGAAAACCAACGAATAAGAGCATTTTGAGGTATTTATCTTATTAAAGAAAGAGAGAGACATTTTATTGCTTTGCCTAAGATATTAATAAGGGAAATGACTACTTTATATTTGGGGGAATTCTAAGTATATCCACCAGCAGAGGTAAGGAAAGACCCTTCTTCTCCCTCTAATCAAACCTATCTGTTAGATTAAAATGAGATAACTAGAGGAAAGAGTACTTAGTGTTTAAACAGGGGTAAGAAGAGAATATGCTCTTATGAGCTAGACTGAAAAACCTGGTAAATTCTGTGGATATGGGGTAGAGTACCAGAAGAATCTTGCCCCAGCAGCAGGGAGTAATTAGCACTAGACTAAAAACTGATCCAATACTGATAAATCTTAAAAGCAAGGCTCAAAAAGATCAAATTATTTACAAGTATCTAACTTCATTCCAGAGCAGAGCTCAACCAGGTAAAATGAACAATGTCTGGCATCCGATCAAAAATTACCAAGCTTGGAAAGAAGCAGGAAAATCCAACTCATAATGAACAAAAAAAATCAATAAATTGAAATTAACATGGAACTGATACAGGTGTTAGATTTAACAGATAAGGACATTAAAACAGAAGTTGTAACTATATTCCAGATATTCAAAAAGTTCACCAGAGATATGCATTTAAAAGAAAGACCCAAATTCAACTTCTTTAGATGGAAATGACAATGTGTTAGATAAAAATTGCCTTGGATATGGTTAGCAGCAGATTAACCATTGCAGAAATAAATGATCAGCAAACTTGAAGACATAGAAATGGAAACTATCCAAATAAAACACACAGAAAAAGAAAAAAATTAAAAAAATAAAGAGTATCAGTGAGTTGTGGGAAAACTTTAAAGAGCCCAGTACAAAGGCAGTTGAAGTCCTTGAAAAGAAGAACAGGGTGAATGGAAAAAAAAAATGAGAAAATAAGAACTAAAAATATATTCTAAATTTGATCATTATAGACTCCAGATCCAAAAAAGCTATCCTAGTCTGTTTGGGCTGCACTAAAAATACCATATATTTAGTGGCATATAAACTACAGAAATTTATTTCTCATGATTCTGGAGGCTGAGAAGTCCAAGATCAAGGTGCCTTCAGATTTGATGTCTAGTGAGAGCTGGTTTCCTGGTTTGTAGATGGTTGTCTTTACACTGTGTCTTTACATGACTGAAGGGGTGATGGAGTCTCCTTTTTAAGGACAGAATTTCATTTATAAGGGCTCCACCCTCATGTCTTAATTACTTCCCCAATGTGGAAATACCAAATACCATCACTTTGGGGATCAAGCTTCAACATATGTATTTTGGGAGCACACAAACATTCATTCTATAGCAAAGTTCAATGAACTCAAAGCACAAAAGAAAACACATAGCACATGAAAATCAAATTACTTAAAACCAGAGATTTAAAGAAGCCAGAGTAAAAAATTAAAGTATCTACTGAAGAACAAAGATAAAGATGACAGAATATTTCTCACTGTAAACAGTGCAAGTGAGAAAACAGTGGAGGAACATCATAAAGTACTGGAAAAAATATATCAGAATAGATTTAATACTCAGTGAAAATTTTTCAAAAGCAAATGTGAAATAAAGATGTTTTCATTTATAGACAAGCAGAAAAAAAAAACAACAATCATTACCAGGAGACCCACACTATAGGAAATGGTAAAAGAGTCCCTTTAGAAAGAAGGAAAATGGTAACCAATGGAAATTTGTATCTATACAAAGGAATGAAGAGAATTGGGAATGGTATCTCTGTAAGGGGAATTATAGAATGATTTCTTTTTATTGTTTAAAAATTTTATTTTTTTATTTTTATTTTTTTTAGAAGATTTTATTTATCCATTCATGAGAGACAGAGAAAGAGATGCAGAGGCAGAGGGAGAAGCAGTCTCCCTGTGGAGTAGGGAGCCCAATGCGGGACTCGATCCCAGGATCTTGGGATCATGACCTGAGCCAAAGGCAGATGCTTAACTGACTGAGCAACCCAGGCGTCCCTGTTTAAAAATTTTAAAAGATAAGAGACTCTTTAAACAAAAATAGTAACAGTGAAGAATGGGATTTACAACAGAAGAAAAAATGTAATGTATGACAACAACAGCACAAAGCCCAGGAGGGAAGACGTGGAAATACACTGCTGTAAGTCTCCTAGTAGACATGAAGTAATATAACAGCAGTTGAGGTTAGAATGTTGTAAGTTAAATGTGAATGCTATAAACTGCAAACAACCAGTAAAATAACAACAAAATTACAGCTATTAAGCCAGAAAAGGAAATAAAATGGATCATTGAAAAATAATCAACTAATTAAAACAGAAAAAGGAAAAAGTTAACATAGTATAGATAGAACAAATAGAAAATAAACAGATGATAGACTTGAACCATATCAGCAATGACATCAAATGCAAAGGAAGATCATTGGATTGATTAAGAAAATAAATAGCTAAATATATGCTGCCCACAAGAAAAATATTTTAAATATAAAAACACAAATAGGTTAAAATTAAAATGATTGAAAAAGACATATTATACAAACATTAATGAAAAGATAGCTGGAATGGCTCTATTAACATCAAAGTAGATTACAAAACAAAGAGTGAATATTATCCAGGATAAAGAAGGTCATTCTATAACACTAAAGGGACCAAATCATCAAGAGAGTGCTGTAATACTAAAAGTTTAGATAATAAACATTTAAATAAACATAAACAATAAATGCTAAATATTATTTAAGAGACCTTCAAAATTCATAAATAAAAATCTGATACCCATCTGTAAATAATGGATGGAACAAGTAGATTATAAGGATATGGAAGGCTTGAATGAAACCATCAACCAACATGACCTAATTGACATTTATAGAACATACCACTGAGCAAGAGAAAGCACATTTTATTCAAGCTCATGCAGAATATTTACAGAGAGAGACCATCTTCTGAGCCACGAACTATATCTCAATGAATTAAAAAAGATTCACATTATAGGAACTATCTTCTCTGTTCACAATAAACTTAAACTAGAAAGCAACCCAGGAAGATATCTGCAAAAATCCCCACATATTTGGAAACATACCTCTACAAACCTTGGGTCAAACAAGAAATAAAAAAGGAAATTAGAATTAGACTTTAAAAAACAGTACATAGTGAAAATCCAAGGCCAAGAAGGGGGACAAAAATAAGAGCAGTAGAGGAAGTTAAAGCCTTTAGTGCCTATGCTACAGAAAACATTAAATACAGCTTAACTCCTATCAGATTAATATAAATCTTCCCACTAAAGGCCTAATTGCTTTAGTTTCTATTACCTCATCCAAGAAATATGACTTTCAGCAAAAAATTACAAGGCATGCCAAAGGCAAAAACAAAACGAAATACACACACACACAAAACAAAAAACAAACAAAATAGTTTGAAAAGGCAAATTCAGCATCAGAATAAGACTCAGATATGACACAGAAGTTGTAATTATCAGGCAGGAAATTTAAAATAATTATGAATAATATAGTAAGGGCTCCAGTGGAAATAAAAAAGGAAACATGCAAGACCACATCGGTAACATAAGCAGAGATAAAAAAAATTCTAAGAATGAACCCAATGGGAATGCTAGAAATAAAAATATATATATAGTAACGGAAATGAAGAATGCATTTGATGCCATTTTTTTGTCAGTAAACCTAAAATGGCCAAGGAAAGAGTCAGTGAACCTGAAGAGAAGTGAATAGAAATTTCCCAAACTAAAATGCAAGAAAAGAAAGAATGACAAAAAGAGAACAGAACATCCAATAACTGTGGGACATATCTAAAGATATAACATCTGTGCAATAGGAATACCGGGAGAAGAGAGAAAGCAGAAGAAATATTTGAAGTAATAATGGCTGAGAGCTTCCCAAACTATTTGACAGACAGGGAAACACAGATCCAGGAAGCTCAGAGAAAACCAAAAAAGGAGAAACACTAAAAACGTTACACCTAAGCACATTATACTCAAACTGTATAAAACCAAAGACAAATGGAAGATCTCAAAGAAAGTTACATATTGCCCATAGAGGAACAAGAGTAAGAATTACAGCTAATTTCTTGTCAGAAAGCATGTAAGCAGGAAGAGAGTAAATTGGAATCTTTCAGTGGAATGGAAGGAATTACATATCCAGCAAAAACAGTGTGCTAAGTAAAAAAGCCAGACACAAGAAGTCACATACGGTACAATGCAATTTATATGAAATATCTGGAATAGGTCAAACCATACAGACAAGAAGCAGATTACTGGTTTCCGAGGGAGGGGGAGAGGAAGTAATGAAGAGTGACTGCTTCATGGGTAGGAAGTCTCCTTCAGAAGTGATAAAAATGTTTTAGAACTAAATAGAACTAATAGTTTCACAGCACTGTGAACAAAATTTTGGGATATTATAGTATATGGATAAATGAAATGAATGACAGCAATATCACAAGGTATAGGAAAATTATTTGGGAATACTCTATTACAAAGTATTCACATTACACATGAAGTGGTATAGTGTTCTTTGAGGTGAGCCTAGATTATTTAAAAGTATATATTGTAAACTTCAGGTAAATCACTAAGAGGTTTTAAAGGAAGTATAAATTATATGTAAAGGATACAGTAAAATGGAACCACATAAAAAGATCTGTTCAAACTAGAAAAGGCAAGCAGGGAGCGGCAGGCAGTGGCAGGGAGCGGCACGGAGCGGCACGGAGCGGCAGGGAGCTGCAGGGAGCGGCACGGAGCCGCAGGGAGCCGCAGGGAGCCGCAGGGAGCCGCAGGGAGCCGCAGGGAGCGGCAGGGAGCGGCAGGGAGCGGCAGGGAGCGGCAGGGAGCGGCCGGGAGCCGCCGGGAGCGGCCGGCAGCGGCAGGGAGCGGCCGGGAGCGGCCGGGAGCCGCAGGGAGCGACAGGCAGCGGCTCGGAGCGGCAGGCAGCCGCAGGGAGCGGCAGGGAGCCGCAGGCAGCGGCGGGCAGCGGCAGGGAGCGGCGGGCAGCGGCAGGGAGCGGCGGGCAGCGGCAGGCAGGGGCGGGCAGCGGCAGGGAGGGGCGGGCAGCGGCAGGAAGCGGCAGGGAGCCGCGGACAGCGGCAGGCAGCGGCGGGCAGCGGCAGGGAGCCGCGGACAGCCGCAGGCAGCGGCAGGCAACGGCAGGGAGCGGCAGGCAACGGCAGGGAGCGGCAGGCAGCGGCAGGCAGCGGCTCTTTCTGCCCAGGGGTCCTGTCCCTGTGCTTAATAAAATCACCATTTTGATATGCTAAGAAAGAAAAAAAAGAAGAAGAAGATTGTAGCAGGAGGGGAAGAATGAAGGGGGGGAAATCGGAGGGGGAGAAGAACCATGGGAGACGATGGACTCTGAAAAACAAACTGAGGGCTCTAGAGGGGAGGGGGTTGGGAGGATGGGTTAGCCTGGTGATGGGTATTGAGGAGGGCACGTTCTGCATGGAGCGCTGGGTGTTATGCACAAACAATGAATCATGGAACACTATATCTAAAACTAATGATGTAATGTGTGGGGATTAACATAACAATAAAAAAATTAAAAAAAAACAATAAAATCACCATTTTGTACTGAAAAAAAGAAAGAAAGAAAGAAAGAAAAAACAGAAAAGGCAAAAAAAGGGTGAAGGGAGATAAAGTAGAACAAATGCAATGAATAGAAAACAGTTACAAAGGTAATAGATGTTAATTTGACTATATACAGAAAAAAATCATCCTAACCATGAATGGTCTAAATACACCAATCAAATGACAGTGATTGTCAGCATAGGTAAAAATAAAGGCAAAACCTAGCCAAACATTGTCAAGAAACTCACTTTAAATTATAAAGATTCAAATACTTAGAAGTAAAGGGATAGAGAAAGATATATCATACTAACATTAATTGAAAGCAAGCCAAAGTATTTATATTAATTTCAGATGAAAGGTACTACATATGATAAAGGAGTTAATTCCCCAAGAAAACATAGCAATCCTTGTATGTAAGTGTTGAGTCGCTAAATTCTGCACCTGAAGCTATTAATACATTTTATGTTAACTAACTAGAATTTAAATAAAAAACTTGAGAAAAACAACAACAATCCTAAATGTATATGTACCTACATCAGAATATCAGAGTACATGAGGCAAAAACTAATAGAACTAAATGGAGAAATATTGGTAAATCAACCATTACAGTTTGAATTTTAAACATCCTTATAATAGCCTTATATTGCTGTTCTAACAAATTACCACAAATTTAGTGGCCTAAAACCACACAAATTATCATATTAAAGTTCTGAAGTCTGACAGGTCACACTGGGCTAAAATCAAGGTGTTGGCAGGATTCCATTCTTCCCTTTTGGAAGCTCTAGGGGAATCTGTTTCCTTGGCTCTCCAGCTTCTAAAGCTGCTTATATTCTTTGGCTCATGGTCTCCATCCTTCATCTTCAAACCAGGAATAGCAGGTTGAATTCATCCCATACTGCATCAATCTGACCTTTTGTTCTATCTCCCTCTTCCACTTTTAAAGATCTTTGTTATAATAGGCCCATTCAGATAACCCTGGATAATCTTCCTATCCTACACTTAGCTTATTGACAACCTTAATTTTTTCTGCTATCTTAATCCCTATTTGCTATGTATAATATACTTTATATATAAATATTTTATTTATATATATAATCTGTTATATATATAAATAATATGTTATGTATTTTACATATATAAATATAAAATATATAACATATTTTACAGATTCTGGGGATGAGAATGTAGATATCTTAAGAAGCCATTATTCTGCCTATCATTCTCTGCTATCACTAATTGATAACTCAAGATTAAGATCAGATGATCAAGATTAACATCAAAAAGGGAGGCCTGGGTGGCTCAGTTGGTTAAGCATCTGCCTTTGGCTCAGGTCATGATCCCATGGTCCTGGGATCGAGTCCCCCTTCCAGCTCCCTGCTCAGCAGGGAGTCTGCTTCTCTCTGGGGCACCTGGGTGGCTCAGTCGGTTAAGCGTCTACCTTCGGCTCAGGTCATGATCTCAGGGTTGACTGTATGTACCCTTGAAATGATGTGACAAGAATTGTCCACACTAATAGAGTGTGGGCTTCATCCCCAAACACATAACTCTTGTCTAACCATTTAAGAAAAATGAAGACAATCCCAAATTGAAGGGCATTCTATAAAATGCTTTGCTAGAACTCTTCAAACTGTCAAGGTCATTAAAAATAAAGAACATCTTAGAAACTGTCACAGCCAAGAGCAGCCTAGGTTGATATGACAAATTAATGTACTATGGTATTCTGGATAGAATCCTGGAACAGAAAAAGATAATTAGGTAAAAACTAAGGAAACCTGAATAAAGTATGAACTTCAGTTAATAATAATGCATCCACAATGGTTTATTAGTGTGACCATAGCACCACACAAATGTAAAAATTGCTAATAGGGGAAACTGGGATGGAGTACATGGCAACACCTGCACTAACCCTGGACTCTTCTATAAATCTAAACCATTCTAAAATTGGGTGGGGAAATAGGCAAAATAGGTGAAAGGGATTAAGAGGTACAAACTTCCAGTTATAAAATAGTCATCACAAGGATGAGAAGTACAGCATAGGGAATATAGTTAATACTATTGTAATAATATATGGTGACAGATAGCAACTACACTTATTGTGGTGAGCATAGCACAATGTATAGAATTGTCAAATCACTATGTTGTACACCTAAAACTTATATAATATTGTATGTCAACTATACTTCAATGAAAGTTATTGTAAAAATGTATATAAATAGTGGAATCTACAATTTTAAAAATTCATTAACTTATTTATAAATTAAGAATTGATTGAAAATGGCAACAATGAAAAGAAACAAATATATATACACAATATATTACATAGACATAACAAATATATATATTCATAATTTACGTATATATTTATAGAAATATGCAGCACCTGATAGAAGAGAATCTTCCAGAGATGAGGAAAGATCGGAGTCTTAATAGATGGTCAGAATCCTGGGACAGGGAGAAATCTTCACCAAGTAAATCTCTATGAAAAGATTACTTATAAGAGGACATGAATCAAACTGGCATCTTTGTTTCCCATCAGCAGCATTATATAATAGTAATCAGTAGAACGATGCCTTCTAATTTCTGAAGTGATCAGGAATTCAATAATTAGCTAAAGTATAAACAGTATTTTGGGAAAATAATATTTTCAGTGATGCGTGGTCTCAGAAATTTTACCTACTACATGTGCTCCTAGAAAGATCTTGAAGATAATACTCCAGAAAAATGAGGCCTAAACCAAGAAAGTGGATCCAACCCAGCTGAATAGTGAACAGAATTCCAAAGTAACAAAGAGCAAGAGATTCAGAGGAAAATATTTCAAGGTTGGGGAAACTGATTCCATCAATATTACAAACTGGAAAGGAAAGATTCTACTTCTGGAAAGTTTTAGCTGAAAAGGTTTGTATTAAAGGATATTACAAAGCACACAAACTACTTGGTAATCAGAAAGCTAGACTGATGAACATGAGCAGTAATAAAACTCCTAGCCATCACAGGAGTTGTTTAGGAAAACACCCCAAATTACCACTGTCTACATTCTACCTGGAGAGGAGAACCTCTAATGTGGGAAAATTACAATAAGCAAGGACAGTGTTCAAAGAGGGTGGAAGACCACAAATGGCCACTGCCCAAGATGGAAGTGTGGAGCATTCAGAGAATAAATTATCCTGGAAAAAATAAATGCAGGAGTGGGGAGCTTGGCAGAAAAGATAGTTTGAGAAAAATTGAGGTATTTTAAAGAAGTATAAGGCATGATCTTAAGCAATTGCTGACGTATAAGAACAGATACATCATTTGTTATGATACTAGGAATAGTCTTCTTCAGGTGACCCAGTAGTTATGATATTGAACCTGGAGAAAAAGCAACTTTTATATAATCATAAAGTAAATGTTTTCTGGCAGTACTCAGATTGGAGATAACTAATGAGAAAAAGGGAGAAGACTTGTGTGTACAAAAAATATCAATATTAATATCCTTACCAATATAGAAGCAAAAGTGTAACTGGTGTAACTGAGTTAGGACTGGAAATATACAGGCCATCTGGCTGGTTCAGTCAGTAGAACATGGGACTCTTGATCTTGGGGTCATGAGTTTGAGCCCCAAGTTGGGTATAGAGATTACTTAAAAATATATATTAATTAACTTATTTTTAAAAAAAGGACTGGACAAATACATTTGAGTGGGTGGTAGGGAGAATATGTGGAGGAAAGTCAGATGGAGTGAATAGTCTAATAAAATGTGTAATTCACAGGGCACCTGGGTGTCTGTCAACACGTTAAGTGCTCAACTCTTATTTCAGCTCAGGTCATGATCTGAGATGGAGCCCTGCGTTGGTCTCTGCGCTCAGCTCAGAGTCTGTTTGAAATCTTGCTCTCTCTTTCCCTCTGCCCCCTCCCCTTGCCCGCATTCTCTCTGTCTCTCTTAATTAATTAATTTAAAAAACCTTTATATATATATATATATATATATATATATATATATATATATATATGTAATTCACAGCAATTCTGTTTGAAGCTAGTAAGATTTATATAGATGCTGCCCTCTCATGTTTGTAGACTGTACTGTAAGTAAGTAAGTTTGAGACCAGGCTGAGTACATTAAAAAAGTTTCTGAAAACAGTATCTAAATCAAGAAACAATAAGGGAATTATTTCCAGTGTGTTTTAACCTGTTGAGAGACACTAGTAAAAAAAAACTACTGTAGTCATGTGAGGATATACTATACAATTAATTAATTAATTGTGTTAGAGAGAAAAAGAAAGAGCACACAAGTCGGGGTGGGGGGAAGGGGCAGAGGGAGAGAGAGCATCTTAAGGAGGCTACTTGCTCAGCTCAGAGCCTGATGCCAGGCTTTATCTCATGACCCTGAGATCATGACCTGAGCCAAAATCAAGAGTCAGACGCTTAACCAACCTGCCACCCAGGTGCCCCTACAATAATTTAAAATAAATGTGCTGTTTAAAATGTATCAATAAAATATGTGTTCCCATGAAGAAGAAAGCATGCTTCTATGAAGAGTGGAGAACAGAAAGCAAGCTGTGAAACGAGTGCATGGGAAGGAAATGTCTTATGGGAAGAGCTGATCGTTGTCTGTCTGGGGAAATGACGGGAAAGAGAGGAATAAGGGTGAAGAATAAGGGCTTCTTCTTTAGAGGGAATTGGGAAGTAAACAGAGCATTCCCCCTTGGTAAGAGAATAAAGGGAGAATTCATTGGCAAGAAATATCCCCATAGGGGAAACAGGAGTTAAAGTAGTCCAATCTCACAGCCACATGATGAAGCATTGCTATTTTTTGTGTGAAAAATATTGGAACCTCAAGAAACTTCAGAGTCTAGATGATTCATATATTAAATATAATAATTCCTTAACTTCCTTAAATTGAAGTTGAATACACATCTTCAGTTGAACGCATTCAGCTGTGTCCTTTTACAATGACATATCATCTATGCCTTATACACTTGGCAGAACTACAGAGCAGCTGCTAACACCTGAAAAGACTTCCTAGAACCTACAGCATCTACAGACTTGGAGACTTTTTGGTAGGAAAAGAGGTGAAGAAGCTCCAGGTTGCTGGATATATTCTCCAATTTATCTTATTATACTTATTATATTTTTACGATTAAAGAAATAAATTTTGCCTATGTTAAGAAATGAATGTGTATAATAATCATTTGCATGCAGCCTGAAGAACTAGATCTGTACACATCTCATATGGGCCTTTTACATTCAAGAACTTTCATAGTGTTTTGAATGCCAAACCTTTCTGAGGTCTGCCTATATAAATACACCCCCAAATGTGTACATTCCAGGATTCCTTTGAAACTTCCTTAAGTATCCAATAATCTCATTTGAGATTTAGGTTTGCATTTCCCCAAAAGGTAGGGATTTGACATGGATATGAATAATATTTTCATGCTTTTGAAAAAATTCTTGATGTTATTACTATTGGCGGGTGAACATATTGCACATCTCCAGTTCAGATGTTATATAGCAGGCTTATTTTTTTTTAATTTTTTTATTGTTATGTTAATCACCATACATTATATCATAAGTTTTTGATGTAGTGTTCCATGATTCATTGTTTGTGCATAACACGCAGCGCTCCATGCAGAATGTGCCCTTTAATACCCATCACCAGGCCAACCCATCCTCCCACCCCCCTCCCCTCTAGAACCCTCAGTTTGTTTTTCAGAGTCCATCGTCTCTCATGGTTCATCTCCCCCTCTGATTTCCCCCCCTTCATTCTTCCCCTCCTGCTATCTTCTTCCTTTTTTTTTCCTTAACATATATTGCATTATTTGTTTCAGAGGTACAGATCTGAAATTCAACAGTCTTGCACAATTCACAGCGCTTACCAGAGCACATACCCTCCCCAGTGTCTATCACCCAGTCACCCCATCCCTCCCACCCCACCCCCCACTCCAGCAACCCTCAGTTTGTTTCCTGAGATTAAGAATTCCTCATATCAGTGAGGTCATATCATACATGTCTTTCTCTTTTTGACTTATTTCACTCAGCATAATACCCTCCAGTTCCATCCACGTCATTGCAAATGACAAGCTCTCATTCCTTTTGATGGCTGCATAATATTCCATTGTGTATATATACCACCTCTTCTTTATCCATTCATCTGTCAATGGACATGTTGGCTCTTTCCACAGTTTGGCTATTGTGAACATTGCTGCTATAAACATCAGGGTGCACGTACCCCTTCAGGTCCCTACATTTGTATCTTTGGGGTAAATACCCAGTAGATAGCACGCTTTTGCTAACCACAACCTATGGTCCAATTCTAGCCCATAGTTTGTTTTTGTATAGTTTACAACCAAGAACATTTGTTTACATTTTTAAAGATCTGTGGGGAAAAAAAGAGAATAATATGTGACAGAGGCTGTATGTGGCCCACAAAGCCTGAATTATTTCCTTTCTGGCTCTTTATAGAAAAAATTTGCTTACCTCTAGTCTACAAGATTGACATCCCTTGAGCCATGCAATGCACTTCCTGTGCAGCTATACAACATCCCCCTGATGATTGAACATTTTATATTTTGCCTAAAACTATTTTTTTCTTCCCAGTCCCTCCTTTATATTTGATACTTTTGCTTCCCTGTTTCTTTTAAATTAATATGAATTATTTATAGTAAGAAACCTAAACTACGATATTCCCATTCATTCATCATTTTATTTTTACATGATCATTTTTTTCTTTTATGTAGCTAAAAGCAGAAAGACTAAAACTCACACTAGTGAATTATTGCTCCAGCCTACAATGGGGTGCACCAGAGTATGTAAGTGAAAGCACACAAGTGAAACACTGTAAACGGTGACTCTGTGTTAGTTTTTTTGATCTTTGACATACAGGGGTACTAGATCTGATTCCAGATTTGCCAGGTATATATGAGTCCTCATGAAAACATGAAGCAGACATGTTTAAAAAAATAATTTTTTTAAAGAACAAGTTTTATGATGGGGATATGCAACTATTGAAGTAAGAATTAGGTGAGAGTCCAATTAGGGAATATTAAATTATTTGGTCCATTTTTATGTTGCTTTTCTGATATACTTTGCTTAATTATTTACTAAAGCAGGAATTGGTTTTGTAAAAAAAGCACAGGCCCAAATGGTGTCACTTAGAATGAGTTCCCAAACTGGTACTTAATCCAAAATCTAATACAGTTTCAACCTCCTACAGAAATGTGGTCTTAACAAGTCAGTCAGGAATTTTCAATCCAAGCCAAAGAGTCTGCCACCTGGAGCTTCTCCACTCAACAAAAAAGATAAGGTAATCAATATAATAAGGCCCCTTGCTTTTGCCCCTAGAATGTGGCTTCTCCTGGAATAATTCTTTTCTTTTGCTAATAACTTTCTTGCTCACACCCTCCTTCTATAAAAACCTAACATTTTGTAAAACTCCTTGGAGCACCTCTTTACTTGCTAGATAGGGTGCTGCTTGATTCATGAATTGTTTAATAGAGCTAATTAGATCTTCAATTTTACTTGGTTGAATCTTGTTATATAACAGTATAAAGCAGGTCTTCTACAAGTAGTATATTTTCTGTGTAGGTGTAAGATATAATAATTAGTATATATTAGTATATATTCCTGGAAAAATTTAATAATTAGTATATATTCCTGGAAAAATGGAAGGAAGCCGATGCAGGAAAAATTTGGTCCTATATTTTTTTATTGTTATGTTAATCACCATACATTACATCATTAGTTTTTGATGTAGTGTTCCATGATTCATTGCTTGTGTATAACACCCAGTGCTCCATGCAGAATGTGCCCTCTTTAATACCCATCATCAGGCTAACCCATCCTCCCACCCCCCTCCCCTCTAGAACCCTCAGTTTGTTTCTCAGAGTCCATAGTCTCTCATGGTTCGTCTCCCCCTCCGATGTTCCCCACTTCATTCTTCCCCTCCTGCTATCTTCTTCTTCTTCTTTTTTTTTTTAACATATAATGTATTATTTGTTTCAGAGGTACAGATCTGTGATTCAACAGTCTTACACAATTCACAGCACTCACCATAGCACATACCCTCCCCAATGTCTATCACCCAGCCACCCATCCCTCCTGCCCCCCACCACTCCAGCAACCCTCAGTTTGTTTCCTGAGATTAAGAATTCCTCATATCAGTGAGGTCATATGATACATGTCTTTCTCTGATTGACTTATTTCGCTCACCATAATACCCTCCAGGTCCATCCACATCGTTGCAAATGGCAAGATTTCATTCCTTTTGATGGCTGCATAATATTCCATTGTATATATATACCACCTCTTCTTTATCCATTCATCTGTCGATGGACATCTTGGCTCTTTCCACAGTTTGGCTATTGTGGACATTACTGCTATAAATATTGGGGTGCATGTACCCCTTCGGGTCCCTACATTTGTATCTTTGGGGTGAATACCCAGTAGTGCAATTGCTGGATCATATGGTAGCTCTATTTTCAACTTTTTGAGGAACCTCCATACTGTTTTCCAGAGTGGCTGCACCAGCTTGCATTCCCACCAACAGTGGAGGAAGGTTCCCCTTTCTCTGCATCCCCGCCAACATCTGTCGTTTCCTGACTTGTTAATTTTAGCCATTCTGACTGGTGGGAGGTGGTATCTCATTGAGGTTTTGATTTGGATTTCCCTGATGCCGAGGGATGTTGAGCACTTTTTCATGTGTCTGTTGGCCATTTGGATGTCTTCTTTGGAAAAATGGCTGTTCATGTCTTCTGCCCATTTCTTGATTGGATCATTTGCTCTTTGGGTGTTGAGTTTGATAAGTTCTTTATAGATTTTGGATACTAGCCCTTTGTCTGATATGTCATTTGCAAATATCTTCTCCCATTCTGTCGGTTGTCTTTTGGTTTTGTTGACTGTTTCCTTTGCTGTGCAAAAACTTTTTATCTTGATGAAGTCCCAATAGTTCATTTTTGCCCCTGCTTCCCTTGCCTTTGGTGATGTTTCTAGGAAGAAGTTGCTGCGGCTGAGGTCGAAGAGGTTGCTGCCTGTGTTCTCCTTTAGGATTTTGATGGACTCCTGTCTCACATTTAGGTCTTTCAACCATTTGAGTCTATTTTTTGTGTGTAGTGTAAGGAACTGGTCCAGTTTCATTCTTGTGCATGTGGCTATCCAATTTTCCCAACACCATTTGTTGAAGAGACTGTCTTTTTTCCACTGGATATTCGTTCCGCTTTGTCAAATATTAGTTGACCATAGAGTTGAGGGTCCATTTCTGGGCTCTCTATTGTGTTCCATTGATCTATGTGTCCGTTTTTGTGCCAGAACATACTGTCTTGATGATGACAGCTTTGTAATAGAGCTGGAAGTCCGGAATTGTGATGCCACCAGCTTTGCTTTTCTTTTTCAACATTCCTCTGGCTATTCATGGTCTTTTCTGGTTCCATACAAATTTTAGGATTATTTGCTCCATTTCTTTGAAAAAAGTGGATGGTATTTTGAAAGGGATTGCATTGAATGTGTAGATTGCTCTAGGTAGCATTGACATCTTCACAATATTTGTTCTTCTAATCCATGAGCGTGGAACGTTTTCCATTTCTTTGTGTCTTCCTCAATTTCTTTCATGAGTATTTTATAGTTTTCTGAGTACAGATCCTTTGCCTCTTTGGTTAGATTTATTCCTAGGTATCTTATGGTTTTGGGTGCAATTGTAAATGGGATCGACTCCTTAATTTCTCTTTCTTCTGTCTTGTTGTTGCTGTATAAGAATGCCACTGATTTCTGTGCATTGTTTTTATATCCTACAACTTTACTGAAGTTAAGCAGTTTTGGGGTGGAGTCTTTAGGGTTTTCCACATAAAGTATCATATCATCTGCAAAGAGAGTTTGACTTCTTCTTTGCCAATTTGGATGCCTTTTATTTCTTTTTGTTGTCTGATTGCTGAGGTTTGGACTTATAATACTATGTTGAATAGCAGTGGTGATAGTGGACATCCCTGCTGCATTCCCTGACCTTAGGGGGAAAGTTCTCAATTTTTCCCCATTGAGAATGATATTCATAGGGTTTTTCATAGATGGCTTTTATGATATTGAGGTACATGACCTCTATCCCTATATTCTGAAGAGTATTGATCAAGAAAGGATGCTGTACTTTGTCAAATGCTTTTTCTGCATCTATTGAGAGGATCATATGATTCTTGTTCTTTCTTTTGTTAATGTATTGTATCACGTTGATTGATTTGTGGATGTTGAACCATCCTTGCAGCCCAGGGATAAATACTACTTGGTCGTGATGAATAATCCTTTTAATGTACTGTTGGATCCTATTGGCTAGTATTTTGGTGAGAATTTTTGCATCCATGTTCATCAGCAATATTGGTCTGTCATTTTCCTTTTTGATGGGGTCTTTGTCTGGTTTGGGGATCAAGGTAATGGTGGCCTCATAAAACGAGTTTGGAAGTTTTCCTTCCATTTCTATTTTTTGGAACAGATTCAGAAGAATAGGTATTAATTCTTCTTGAAATGTTTGGTAGAATTCCCCTGGGAAGCCATCTGGCCCTGGGCTCTTGTTTTTTGGGAGATTTTTGATGACTGCTTCAATTTCCTTAATGGTTATAGGTCTGTTCAGGTTTTCTATTTCTTCCTGGTTTAGTGTTGGTAGTTGATACATCTCTAGGAATGCATCCATTTCTTCCAGATTATCTAATTTGCTGGCATAGAGTTGCTCATAATATGTTCTTATAATTGTTTTTATTTCTCTGGTGTTGGTTGTGATCTCTCTTCTTTCATTCATGATTTTGTTGATTTGGGTCATTTCTCTTTTCTTTTTTATAAGTCTGGCCAAGGGTTTATCAATCTTTTTAATTCTTTCAAAGAACCAGCTCCTAGTTTCATTGATCTGTTCTACTGTTCTTTTGGTTTCTATTTCATTGATTTCTGCTCTGATCTTTATTATTTCTCTTCTCCTGCTGGGTTTAGGCTTTATTTGCTCTTCTTTCTCCAGCTCCTTTAGGTGTAGGGTTACGTTGTGTGTTTGAGACCTTTCTTGTTTCTTGAGAAAGGCATGTATTGCTATATACTTTCCTCTTAGGACTGCCTTTGCTGCATCCCAAAGATTTTGAACAGTTGTGTTTTCATTTTCATTGGTTTCCATGAATTTTTTAATTCTTCTTTAATTTCCTGGTTGACCCATTCATTCTTTAGTAGGATGCTCTTTAGCCTCTATGTATTTGAGTTCTTTCCGACTTTCCTCTTGTAATTGAGTTCTAGTTTCAAAGCATTGTGGTCTGAAAATAGGCAGGGAATGATCCCAATCTTTTGGTACTGGTTGAGATCTGATTTGTGACCTAGGATGTGATCTCTTCTGGAGAATGTTCCATGGGCACTAGAGAAGAATGTGTATTCTGTTGCTTTGGGATGGAATGTTCTGAATATATCTGTGAAGTCCATTTGGTCCAGTGTGTCATTTATAGTCTTTATTTCCTTGTTGATCTTTTGCTTAGATGATCTGTACATTTCAGTGAGGGGGGTGTTAAAGTCCCCTACTATTACTGTATTGTTCTCAATGTGTTTCTTTGCTTTTGTTATTACTTGGCTTATATAATTGGCTGCTCCCATATTAGGGGCCTAGATATTTACAATAGTTAGATCTTCTTTTGGATAGACCCTTTAAGTAGGCTATAGTGTCCTTCTTCATCTCTCATTATAGTCTTTGGTTTAAAATCTAATTTGTCTGATATAAAGATTGCCACCCCAGCTTTCTTTTGGTGTCCATTAGCATGGTAAATGGTTTTCCACCCCCTCACTTTCAATATGGGGGTGTCTTGGGTCTAAAATGAGTCTCTTGCAGACAGCATATCGATGGGTCTTGCTTTTTAATCCAATCTGATAGCCTGTGTCTTTTGATTGGGGCATTTAGCCCATTTACATTCAGGGTAACTATTGAAAGATATGAATTTAGTGCCATTGTATTGCCTGTAAAGTGACTGTTACTGTATATTGTCTGTGTTCCTTTCTGGTCTATGTTGCTTTTAGGCTCTCTCTTTGCTTAGAGGACCCCTTTCAAGATTTCTTGTAGGGCTGGTGTCGTGTTTGCAAATTCCTTTAGTTTTTGTTTGTCCTGGAAGCTTTTTATCTCTCCTTCTATTGTCAGTGACAGCCTAGCTGGATATAGTATTCTTGGCTGCATATTTTTCTCATTTAGTGCTCTGAATATATCATGCCAGTCCTTTCTGGCCTGCCAGGTCTCTGTGGATAGGTCTGTTGCCAATCTAATGTTTCTACCATTGTAGGTTACAGATCTCTTGTCCTGAGCTGCTTTCAGGATTTTCTCTTTGTCTCTGAGACTCGTAAGTTTTACTCTTAGATGTCGGGGTGTTGACCTATTATTATTGATTTTGATGGGGCTTCTCTGTGTCTCCTGGATTTTGATGCCTGTTTCCCTCCCCAATTTGGGAAGTCCTCTGGTATAATTTGCTCCAGTATACCTTCTGCTCCTCTCTCTCTTTCTTCTTCTTCTGGGATCCCAATTATTCTAATGTTGTTTCGTCTTACGGTATTGCTTATCTCTCGAATTCTGCCCTTGTGATCCCGTAGTTGTTTATCTCTCTTTTTCTCAGCTTCTTTATTTTCCATCATTTGGTCTTCTATCTCACTGATTCTGTCTTCTGCCTCATTTATCCTAGCAGTTAGTGTCCCCATTTTTTATTGCACCTCATTAATAGCCTTTTTGATTTCGACTTGGTTAGATTTTAGTTCTTTTATTTCTCCAGAAAGAGTTTCTCTAATATCTTCCATGCTTTTTTCAAGCCAGGTAGTATCTTTAAAATCATCATTCTGAACTCTAGTTCCGACATCGTACTAATGTCTGTATTGATTAAGTCCCTGGCAGTCGGTACTGCTTCTTGTTCTTTTTGTTGAGGTGATTTTTTCAGTCTTGTCATTTTGTCCAGAGGAGAATAGATGAATGAGAGAACAAAATGCTAACAGGGTAACAACTGCCCAAGAAAATATACTCTAAACAAATCAGAAAAGACCTGAAACCGGGGGAAAAGAAAGGGAAAGAAAGAAAAAAGAAAAAGAAAAAAAAAGAAAAAGAAAAAGATAAAAACAAACAAAAACAGAACAAAACAAAAAAAACAGAATATGATCAAAGATGATCAGGCTGGTGCATAGATCAGTGCCACACACTAGATTTTGGGTGTATTTTGGTCTGTTAGAAGAAAGTGCCTCCCAAAATTCAAAGAAAGAAAAACTTATATATGTACAAAAGTAAGGGTTAATACAATGAAGGGATGGAATATGACTGTAAAGATGAAAATTATAAAAAATTTTATAAAAGGAATTGATAAGAAGTTGTTTGTAAAAAGAAAGAAAGAGAATTTAAGAAAAAAAAGAAAAGAAAAGGGAGAGAATGTGATCAGGCAGGAGACTAGAACAAAGCCATACACTAGAGATTTAGGGTATATTTTGATCTGTTAGAAGAAACTGTATCTCAAAATTTTAAGAGAGAAAACTTATATATATATGCCAAAAATAAGGGTAACTACTATATAGGGATAGAATATGACTATGAAAAAGAAAAGGAAAAATGTTTTTTAAAAAAGGGATTGATAAGATGGTGGTTGAAAAAGGGAAAAAGAAAAATTAAAAAAAAAAAAGACAGTTAAAAAAATAATTAACTTTGAAAGACTAAAGAATCATGGTAAAAAAGCCATGAATTCTATGTGCAGTATTCCCCTAGCACTGGAATTCTGCCGTTCTCCTTGATCGGTAAACTTGGTCTTGGCTGGCTGTTCTTGCTGTTCTTCTGGGGGAGGAGCCTGTTGCTGTGATTCCCAGATGTCTTTGCCAGAGGCGGAATTGCCCCGCCCTTGCCGGTTCCGGTTAAGGAATCTGCTCGGGTTTGCTCTCAGGAGCTTTTGTTCCTTGCAAGCTTTCCGCACAGCTTTGGAGGACAAGAGTGAAAATGGCAGCCTCCCAATCTCCGCCCTGCAGGAGCCGAGAACTCAGGGCTCCAGACCTCAGTGCGCCCCCAGAGAAAAGCAGTCAATCACTTCCATCTCCCCGGTCTCCAGCCGCACTCCATGCTCACTCAGCCTGTGACCGAGCGTTTCTATCTCTGGCACCCAACCCCGTGTGGAGTCTCCAAACCTAGCAGATCCCTGCGGTGTGCTCTGGCGTCACTCCTCCTGGGGGAGGAAGGGGAGTCTCCCCGGATCTGCCACTTGTTGGGTCCCTACTGGAGGAGCAGTGGCCCGACTGTGCCGCATATCACGATTTATGGCAACTCCGAGCTGAGAGCCCGCACCTCGGCTCTGTCTCTGCAGCCAGCTTCCCCACTCCAATACCTGGGAGCTCTGCCACACTCAGGCACCCCCGGTCTTTCTGTGACCCCGAAGGTCCTGAGACCACACTGTCCCGCGAGGGTTCCACCTCCTCCTTAGCCACTGGAGTGAGTCCCTCAGCGGAGCAGACTTCTAAAACTTCTGATATTGTGCTCCGCTGCTCTATCACTTGCCAGAAGTGGTGGATGGAGTCCCCCTCCCCCACCATCTATCCTCCCGAATATCGCCTCGGATTCACTTCTCTGCATGTCCTACCTTCCAGAAAGTGGTCGCATTTCTGTTCAGAGAGTTGTTGCTATTCTTTTCTTCAATCTCCTGTTGAGTTTGTAGGTGTTCAGAATGGTTTGATCCCTATCCAGCTGAATTCCTGGGACCAGAGGAAATCCAGGTCTCCTACTCCTCTGCCATCTTGCTCCGCTCCTCAGCCGGTCCTGTTTTTTTTTAATTAATTTTTTTATTTGAGAGAGAGAGATGGGGGAGGGGCAAAGGGAGTGGGAGGGAGAGGATCTCAAGTGGACTCCACACTCAGAGCAGAGCCCAGTGAATGGCTTGATCTCATGACCTTGAGATCATGACCTGAGCTGAAGTCAAGAGTCAGATGCTTAACTGACTGAGCCATCCAGGGTCCCTAAGTTTGGTACTGTTAATAACAACTCTTAAAGTAGGCATTTGAAAGCAGAGTGCTAGAAGACACTTTAATATTTGCCTAGGAAAAAGGAAAAGAGAAAAGAGATAGGTAATACAACCCTCTGTGACAGAAGTGATGCAAACTGGCTGGCTCCAAGCGATGAGGGAGCAGAAGGCTAGCTGAAGACAAAGCACAAGCTGACACCCTGCAACTCCCCCTATACCCCCACTCCTGGGTGGGATATGTGTGACATTCCTCCAAAAAACCTCCAACTATCTTAATATTAATGCTTCCCTAGAGGGAAAAACATACTTAGTTTGATAATAGCAAGGACTTCAGTATCCTGAGGGTCTTCTTTAGCATATGAAAGTCCTTTTGGACAAATCCCTTTTTCCTTACCCTCCCCAACCCCATAGTATATAATCAATTGCTTCTCACAACCCCAGTGCAGCTCTTTCTGCCCATGGTCCTGTATCTCTGCTTTAATAAAATCACATCACCTTTTTGCACCAAAAACGTTTCGAGAATTCTTCCTTGGCCATCGGCTCCGGACCTCACCTATGTTCCAGAACTACATCATGAGGACTCAGAGGGGGCTCCCACAGAACCAGCTAAAGGGTCCTTGGCTTTGCACAGGCTTTGCACAGAATCAAATGTGAACTGAGAGAAAGTGAGAGCAGAGTTTATTGAAGACATAGAGAAAGAGAGAAGATACAGAGTGAGAGAGTCTCATCTTTGCTTGGGGATCAGCGTTTTTATTAAGAATTATGGTCTGGTGTACATGTCTTCTCAGGCATCCAGGAACTACTTAAAACAAAGACAAGGGTTTAGGTGACCTCAGTAAGTTGCTTATGCCTGGGAACCAGGGGTCATGGTGAGTCAGTGGTCTGGAAAATGTAAATGACATTCCACCCAGTCACTTCTTAGATATTATCTATTGCACTGGAAGACTCCAAAGATATCATTAACGCCTTGACTTTGTAATGAGGACACATTATCTGAACCATAAGGCATGTGTAAGGTGAGAGTGCAGGTAAAAAGGTTTTGTTTTTTTTTTTCCCCATGGGGTCCCTTCTGTTTCCCTATCCCAGAAGAATAAATGAAGTCTCCAGTGAAAACACATAAAAAAGAGGAGGAAACAGCAGGGTTCAAAGAGTAATTTTTTACTAAAAAAATAAAGGTTATATATACACCATGGCCAATGTGAAACAAAGTAGGGTGAGATTTTCCAACGTACCATAATTGGTATTTTCTACTCCTATATCTTAAAATAAATATGAGTTATATTTGCACACCAAGCATTCTCTTCTAATTTTTCTCCTGAGAACCCCAAAATTCTTTTGAGAAACTGATGAGGGAGCAGAAGGCTGGCTGAGGACAAAGCAGAAGCTGACAACCCCTCCCCCCGCCCCCATGTGATATATGTGACATTCCTCTGGCACTCCTGGCTGCCCTAAAGGAAAAATAAGTGGTTAGCTGATAGAGATCACAGTCCTGCAGGACAGGAGTCTCCCTCAGTTTACAAATGTCCTAGTGATTTACAAGGAAGAAGCTTTCTTATCAATAACCTAACTTCTAGAGACCCATAACTCAGTTTCCTGAAGCCCTAACATCACCTTCCCCTCCATAAAATTAAGGGGGCCTGAGGCAAAAGGAAATGTAAATAAAGTTGAATTTCTTTTGAACCTGAAGTCCATTGGCAAGGACCTATGATAGGAGGAATGTAACTTTCCTCCAGGAAACTCCCAACTGTCTTCATGTTAGTGCCTCATTAAAGGGAAAAACAGCCTTGGCTTGACAATAACCAGGCCTCTAGTATCGAGAGTCTTTAGCATATGACAGTCCTTCTGGACACCGCCTTTGTCCTCATCTCCCCAACTCCTGAGTATATAATCAGCCACTCCTCAAGACCACAGTGCAGCAGCTCTTTTTGCCTACAGGTCCTGTCCCCATGCTTTAATAAATCACCATTTTGCACCAAAGACACCTCAAGAATTCTTTCTTGGTCGTTGGCTCTGGACTCCACCCCACTGAACCTCACCTATATTCCAAAACTACATCAAAACCATATCTTCATGTTTTTCGTACATGACTTTTGAGTGAAGCTCCAAACCCTGGACTTGGGTTAAATACGTGATTAAGGCTGAGCCAGTTCATATATCAAATCTCCTCAGCCACAATAATTGTTTTGGGAAGTATGTTATCCAAGATGATCCATTTAGAGGGAATCTCTGGACTTATAAAAGCTGCCAAGATGGAAAGCTTTGTATCTTTTACTGGGCTTAAATCTTTTAAGATTTGACCCTAGCAATACTGTGGATCACCCTAAAGATGGATCCTACCTCAATCTGAAATTAATCTGAAGCACAGCAGAGCCAAGAGATGGAGGTATGGTCCTGTTGATTAAGGATAGTTGGAAGGCAGGCAAACAGGGACAGGGACAGGGACACTCCCCCCTCCGCCAACCCAAGAGGAAACCACTCTTAAAAGGATTTTACACCACCCTGGAAGGAGCCCTCCACCCTTTCCCATGTGACAAAAGCCTGATTGGATGACAGGTGCAGGGAGGGTTAATCAGATTAAAACATTGGCCAGTAAGCCATAAAAACCTTTAGACTTAGAAATTCCAGTGGCAACCCTTTCAGGTCCCCTCCCTCCTCGGGAGCTTTGTGCTATCACTTCGCCATCACTCAATACACCTTGCTTTGCTGCCCACCCCTCTCTTTGGTCTACCTCTTCATTCCTTGAAGCAGTGAGACCAAGAACCATGGGCACCAACAGAGAAAAACGTCCTGTAACACTGTCATCGTGCCATTTCTGGAAGGCATTTCTTTTCTGTCATAGAAGACACTGAATTCACTTTTTTTCGTAAATTAAATTTTTCATCATTTTTAAAATACCAATTTCTAACATATATTGATATTATTTATTATTGTTGTTGAATGATTAATATGTGTGAAATTATCTTTGGTAACTACAAGGATTTTCTTTTCCTTCTGCTTTTTTTAGGCAACCTATGCCATTGCTTATGGCAAATGCTGTCAGTGATATATAAATCTAGATTCTCTGAAGTCAATTCTCTGTTCCATATCCCATACACAAGGGCATTCCACTGTTTTTTTTATTTTTTTAAAATTTTAATTCCAGTATAGTCAATATACAGTGTTATGTTAGTTTCAGGTGTACAATATTCCACTGTCTTCTTGATTTTGTACATCAAAACTATAATCTCTGCATCTAGATTTATTTGTGAAAATCACATTCATTCCTGAAATATTGTTTGTGTTGTTGGATATCTAGAATCATGTGATATATACTGCTATGAACAGGATTTTTGCCAGTTTTAGAGAAAGAAATGGTTAATGATGGGGTTTTGGAACACAGGTGAGGTTTGGTGGGGTGAGGTCTGGAGCCAACGACCAAGAAAGAATTCTTGAGATATCTTTGGTGCAAAATGGTGGTTTTATTAAAGTACAGGGACAGGACAGGTGGGCAGAAAGAGCTGTTGCCCTGGGTTTGTGAGGGGTAGCTGACTATATACTTGGGAGTTGGGGGAGGTAAGGAAAAGGGAGGTTTTCAAAAGGATTTTCATATGTTAAAGACTCACGGGATACCAAGGCCTTGCCACTGTCAAATTAAGGTTGTTTTTCCCTTTAGCAAGGCATTAACATTAAGATAGTTGGGAGATTCCTGGGAGAATGTCACTCATGTCCCACCCAGGAGTGTGGGGGGGTGTTGCAGTGTGTCATCTTGTGCTTTGTCTTCAGCTAGCCTTCTGCTCCCTCATCAGTTAACTCTGCAATAATTTTTTTTGGGGGGTGTGAATGTCTTGGCTGATTTATGAAGTTAATCATTAATTCATTTACTCTAAGAGAGCTAAACAGGTGAACCAAGGATACATAGTTATAAAATTGAAATCTTTTGTATTAATAATAAAGTTAGGGAGGAACCAAAGATAAGAGAAATATAATTTGCCCATAAATTAATCCTAGGGCTTTTTTGGTGGACCATGGTGTCAGATTATAAAGTTATAAATACGGCATTTATATGTGTTCTCAGACAACTCCTTACAAAAATGTGTTAGTAGTTTGTCATAGTTAAACATCAATGGAAGAAATATGCCGAAGAGGCTATTAGCAAAAGAAAAGAAGGAAATGTTTCAGGCATGGTCATGTTCCAGAGGGATAAGGGCAAGGGGGTTTACTAGGTAGATTACCTCATCTTCCTCTGGGAGATTGAGGACCCTTGTGACAAATCACCTCATTGGTACTGACTGGAAAATTCCAGATGGATTGGGTTAAAATTCCACTCCTGGCAAGTTGAAACTGCAGTTAAGTCTTGGTTTGCTGCCCTGGGGGCAAGTGACTCCATCTTGGGCCTTCCTTCTGGTTAACACCAGTATCCTTTGAAATTAATAATCAAAACCAAAACTAATAGTGAGTGTTTTCATAGTGCCCAATTTACATTATACTAAATTTCATGTATAGCATCTTATTAGATCTTTACAATACCTTGTAAATTTTATATCATTCCCATTATATAGATGAGGAAAGCAAGACTTAAAATGTATAAACTGTAATATGGTAAATCTAGACTTCAACTCTTAACTAGTTCAGTTCTAGCGTTCACTATCCGCTACAGAGAAAGTGTTTAAAACACAGAGTATGAAGCTGTCCTGACACTAGTAATTCTAAATGTTAGGATGCAGTGCAGACAAATATTTTTTTGGCCATTGCCATGCAAATCCCCTTATATTGCAGTCTTCTTTATTGAGGGTACTTCTTTTATGACCATCTATGCACTGCTCCCTCCCATACTTAAGCATTCATTGGGAACTATTAAAAACAAAACAAAAAACACCAGAAGTTACTTCTTATTAAGTAATGATGAGGCTACATTTATAATTTTGGAAAACCCACAAAGGATAAAATCAAGCCATTTGTTTTGGAGATTTAAAAATGGTATCTAAGACACTAGTAGCCTGGCTGGAGTTAGAATTTCTTCTTTTTCTCCTTATCCTTCTTCTTCTTTTCTTCTTCTTTACAAGAAATGCCTTTGTGAGCTCACAGACACAAAAGGGATGTCTAAAATGTTCAGCAGCCTATATTTCAGACCACGACATTTAAAATCCCACAATTTGGATGTGGAGATGAAATTTAAGTGGTTATCAATAGACCTGAAATCATAAGATTTTTCTAAAGATTACAAGTTGAATTGAAAAACTAGATACTCCAGTATACTGAGCTTTACAGGATTTTTAAAGTCAGAAAAAATAAGGGTTGTGACCAGAAGATTATCTACAATGAATTTATAAACTTACATGCTAGAATGACAAGTAGAACTCACAATTCTCTAATTTATCTATGAACAACTCAGAAAAAATATTAAATAGACTAGTTAATATAGCAGATATAAGTGATGAAAAGTTGGGGTTCGGGAGCAAACTGTCAAGAAAGAATTTTTGAGATGTCTAGTGCAAAAAGGGTGGTTTTATTATAGCACGGGGACAGGACCCATGGGCAGAAAGAGCTGCACTGGGGTTGTGAAGAGTGGCTGATTATACACTTTCAAGTTGGGAGGGGATTAGGGATAGCATAAGCCTCTAAGGAATTTGGAAGCAAAGTTTCCAGCATCTTGAGGGTCATTTACTACTGTCTAGTAAAACCTTAGTCCCGAGACTCTTTGGATGTATATCAGTGGGCCACATGTTTAGAGAATGATTGCTAACATATATCTTGGGGGAGTAGAGATAAAGGAAGTTTCCTAAGGGACTTTTTACAGGATCCTGGGGAGTCAGGCTAATGTCAAGCTGAAGTTTTTTTTCCCTCTAGCAAAGTATTAACATTGAAACAGTTGGGTTCCTGGAGGAAGGTCACCCTGCCTGTCCCAAGTACTTGTCAATGGGCTGGCTGTAAGTTATAAAAACATTTAATTTTTTCTATATTTCTTTTGCCTTTGTTTTCTACATCATAAGGAAATCTGGGCTGGCTTCTCTACATTTATAAGATGGCTATAAATTTTATTTGGTATAATTACAGAGTAATGACCTTCAATTTCTTCATAAGCTAGCACTTATTCTTGCAATTCCATTTCAAAGATCACTCTTGCCTAATATATTATTTGAAGTCAGAGTATTTAGAAGATAAAAAAAATGAAGTAACACATTCAAGGTAGAACCAAAGGACTCTACCATAGCTTTACTCCAAGGCCACTTATACTTTAATTACCCTTTTGATTTTTAGTAACATCCAAAAGTTTTATGAGGCACCTCAGTATCTTTATACTCCTGAAGATAGCGATATGGATAAAGACCATTCAGTTAATTGTGGGTGAAACTCATAATGAGAAGAACAGAGTTCAAATATTTCCTGTCTTTTCCCATTGTGGTGGGTGTGATAAGAGGGTCCTTGAACAATGCACTCCCTTCCACCTCACCCTGCCTTGAAGGCTCAGCCTGACCTACTAGATAAGGAATAGGAGATTTGGGGATGTCTGCTGAGACCTGTGGTTCTTAATCCTGGGTGCACAGTATAATCACTTGAGAATATTTTTTAAATTACTGATTCATAACCCTCCCTTCTGTTCTTCTCTCCCACTCCCAAGAAATTTCTATTTGATTAGTCTGAGGCATGACCTTGGTAATGGTACTTTTTTATAAAGCTCTTCAGGTAAACCTAGCAGGAAGTTGGACTTGAGCACTGCTAATCAAGAAGTAGGGTTAATATTTCAATCCAGTTGAGTAGCCAAATGAACTTCGATGCCAGTCTATATTGTGCTGTGCCACTTACAATATATATTTCTAAGCAAGGGCAATGAGAATTGGTACATGGCTTGTTGGCTGACCAAAAATTTTTAAATTTTTGTATTTTTACTAAGCAGAATTTGGGATTAATTTTATACTTTTGATGGTCATGATATAAAAGAAGTCTGTGGTTCTTTTCCCAACCCCATTGCCTCTCCCTGCTTTTTCACTCCACCCAAGGCAGTTAAGAGATGCTATGAATTATACTAATTCAAGAACAATAGGAGATAATAGGGATTTCCTCTATTAGGATCATTCCTGGTCTTTCTATAAGGTTGGGGAAGAGAGGAGAAAATAAAGCTTCTTTCCATAAAGCTGGACAGGTGAGAAAGTTTGAAGAAGGTAAGACTCCAGTTGTCACTGCCTAAAGAAGATTGAGGCAAATAGCATAGATAAGTTCTGCTTTAGGCTTTGGGTGAACGTTCTTGGACAATAACACTGGTGAGGACATTCCTTCCAAGCAAGTTTTCTCTCTCCATCAATAGCTTCTTTGAGGGAAAAGAGGGAAAATTCCCTTTCTCTTTCAGATATTTTCAAGAGACTTAAAACATTTTCCATACTTCTGATTGCCAATTTACATGGGGTAAAGCACATGATTGTGCTGTCCAAAATTACCCTGCGCCTAGGCCCAAGGCATCTATAACCAGGATAAAATGAGGTACAAGGCAGAAATACCTAATAGTCCTATAAGAACTTGGTGCCCCCAGTTTCTCCTTCTCACTTCCTTCCCATTATTGACTTATGCTCTTGGGCAGACAGGTAGGACAAGGGAAACTGGCATTTGTGGGAGGCAAAATCTCACATGGTAATTACCAGTTCTCTATAATAGAATAAATGTCTATGATTTATCAATTAAACGTTGAGCTAGGATAATGCCATGATGAGCAGTATTTTGGAAACAGCAGCCGGATTCTTGTATCAGAGGAGATGGGGACTAATTTTGAGGGTCAAGGCAGGCTATTCTACATCTTCAAATATGTAATGTATTCAACCAGAAAGAAAGTGATATATTAAGTGAAAAGATGCTACATTTAAAGAAAAACTACTGGGTGAATTCTGGACATAGGCATTTATTTCTGGGACCATGGTGGTGAGTAACTGTAATCCACAGAGATTATGACAGGGTCCCCGTGAATTAGCTATCTACCCCAAAATTTAGTAGCTTAAAACAACAAATGCATATTATTTCTCAGGTCAGAAAGTGGGGAGCAGTTTAGCTGGGTAGTTTGGCTTATAGTCTGTCATAAGGTTGCAGTTAAGCTTTTGGCTAAAGTTGCAGTCATCTGAAGGCTTGACTAGGGCTGGTGGATCTACTTGCAAGAAAGTTCATTCACATGGCTGTTGACTACAGGCCTCAGTTCCTCATCATGTGCACCTTTCCACTGAGCCACCTAGTATTCAAGACATGCAGCTGAGCAAGCAATGAAAGAAAGGGACCAGAGCTGCAATGTCTTCCATAGGCTGTTCTTGGAAGTGGTATACCATCACTTCTGCTGTTTCAGTTGATCATAGCGATGTCCAGACCAATTCTGATAAAATGTGGGAGAGGACTGTACAAGAGTGGGTTGAGGGACATTAGGAGCCATTGTGGAGGCTGGTTATCATATCTTCCTAGAAAGCAAAACATTTTCATTATTTGCTACCCCAATACTGATAGTGGTTTTGCATTTTTTTAAATCAACCTTATTCTCCCTGTTTCTAATTCTGTTTCTCACATAAAATAGAGGGATCATCATATTTTCCAGAGAAAATTATATCTTACTGCTACAAGAATATAGTAGTAAAATATGATTTCCTTATTTTGAAAACATGATATTCTTAGGGGAGAATTTTAGGGCTTTTGTCCCATATTTGTGAAGCAAAAGTTTTAAAAATATGAGACTGAAGAAATAGTGGATATAAGAAAGCATGCTTACAATGAAAGGGTGAAAAATAATTTTTTTCTCTCTTCCAACCCATATATTAATGTCATAAAGTGAACTAGGAAGTGTCTTCCTTATAATTCAGTAGTCTTACAAGTCTAGTAGGATTGTCTGGGCTTTCTGCCCTATTCCTAAAAATTGTTGAAGTACCTCCTTTTTTTGAGGTATAATTTACAGACATATGTCTTTATAAGCCCAGATCTTAAGTATAAACTTTGGTAAATGTTGACAAATGTACATATCCAAATAACCCACACCTCAATCAAGATTTAGAATATCAATTTTCCCCAGGCAACCATGGTCTAATTTCTATCATTAAGGTTTTTAGTTTTGCCTTTTCATGAACTTCTTATAATTATAATAATACACTATTGTATTTAATTTCTCTCAATATAATGTTGTTGAGACCATGTTATGGTATAAACTATTTTATATGTCAATAGTTTATTCCTTTTATATTTTTTAGTTGAATTCCATTATATGAATATGCCACAATTTTTCCACCCATTTTCCTGCTGATGGGTATTTCGGATGTTTCTGTGTTTTGGCTATTATGAATAAAGTTGCTAAAGACATGCACTTTAAAGTCTATTGTGGGCACATTTCATTTCTTTTATAATTTTATTTTCATTCGTTGTCGTTTATTGTCAAAAACTTTTTGCACCATCTACGGTCACATAGTTTTTGTTGTTACTTGTGTGGTGTTTGTTTTTAATTTTGTTTCTGCTTTATTCTGTTAATGTAGTGAATTAAACTGTATTTGTTCATTATGTATTATGGTTTTGATTTATTATTAGCTTTGACTTACTACTATTTTAATTAGATTTTTTTCATCTGTGCAATCCATTCTGTGGGTTGTGTTTTCTTTCTCTTGATAGTGTCCTTTCATGTACAAAAATTAAAATAGTCTAATTTATGTAATTGTTCTTTTGTTGCCTGGCTGTTGATGTCATATTGAAGAAACCATTGCCAAATCCAAAGTCATGAAGATTTTATCTTCTTTTCTTTCAATAGTTTTATAGTTTTAGCTCTTAAATTTAGGGTTTTGGTACGTTTTGAATTATTTTTTGTATATGGTGTAAGGTAGGAGTCTGACTTCATTCTTTTGCATATGGATGTCAAATTTTCACACCGTGTAACGATTCTTTTCACATTGAATGGTCTTGGCAACCTTATTGAAAATTATTTTACCATATATGTGAAAGGTTACTTCTGGAGTCTCTGTTCTGTGTCATTACTCTACATGTCTATCCTTATGCCAGTACCACTCTCTTTTGATTACTGTGGCTTTGTGGCAAGATTTTAGATTATGAAGTGTGAGTCCACCATCTTTGTGGAGTTTTTATATTAAAAAATTGTATTTATTTAAAAGCATTCAGAATGTCAACAAAGCAGCTGTAACTTTTTTTTTTTTTCAAATTACAGACTGGTATTCAGTTAACAGAACAACAATTATTTCATATAAGTTGCATCAGAGACAACTGAAATATATATAATGAATATATAATGAATTTGTGCTGTGCACCAACAAGAACTTGCTTTAAATTTCCATGCCAATTTCCAACCCCCATACTGTACCAGGCAAGATTAGTGGCTACTGAAAATATCACCAGGACAGAGGTATCTAAAGACACATTCGGTAGTATGTTAACTATACAAAAAAAGACACTGTACAATTTAAAAACATATCTTACAAAGCCTTACATTTCAATTTTTTTTCTTTAAAAGGAATGAGTATTTACAGGGGGATTAATGCTTTATATATTAAAAAAAAAAAACTGTGCTAGAACTAACTTATTCATCATCATCTTCGGCTTCATCTGCATCTTCTTCATCTTCCTCTGCCTTCTCTTCATCTTCCTTGTCTTCCTCCTCTTCCTTCTTTTTCTTGCTTTATACAACCTTGATGACTCCCTTTTTTTGCTGCATCAGGCTTTCTTTTAGCTCGCTACACAGCAATATCCTTTTTGCATTTTTCTTTCAGCTTAGCAGCCTTCTTTTCATAAGGCTGCTTGTTATCTGCAGTAGTGTTATTCCACATCTCTCCCAGTTTCTTTGCAACATCACCAATGGATAGGTCGGGATGTTCTCCTTTGATTTTTGGTTGATACTTAGAACAAAACAAAAAAAGGCTGAAGGAGGCCTCTTGGGTGCATTGGGATCCTAGAAATTTTTTGGTTTCTCCTTTAAGGAAGATATAAGTTTTCATTTCTCCTGTCTGCCTTTGCCATGTCTTCAAATTTTCCTTTCTCTTTAGCAGACAGGATCTTCCACCTCTCTGAGCACTTCTTAGAAAACTCTGAGAAGTTGAATGAAGCATCTAGGTGCTTCTTCTTGTGCTCCTCTTGGCAAATTTGCACAAAGAATGCATATGATGACATTTTCTTCTTGGCTTCTTAGGATCTCCTCTGCACATGCTTAATTATCTTCTCAGTGAGGCACAGAACTGTCCAGTGCTGTCTGGCTCTCACTTGCCCTGGAACTGTCTCTATGGAGCTCATTGTACTGCAATGGCTGTGAGAGCCGGAGTCAGACACAGCCTCTTTGTTCTTTTTCAGATTGTTTTAGCTATTTGGTATTTCCTAAAATCACATAAACCTTAGGATGGTAATGATTTTTTTCTTTTTCTTTTTTTAAGATTTTATTTCTTTATTTGAGAGAGAGCCAGAGAGAGAGAGAAAGAGAGAGAGCAAGGGGGAGGGGCAGAAGAAGAGGGAGAAGCAGACACCCTGCTGAGCAGGAAGCTTGAATATTCTAAGATGTGGGACTCAGATCCCAGGACTCTGGGATCATGACCTGAGCAAAAGGCAGACACTTAACCAACTGAGCCACCTAGGTGCCCCATTTTTTTTCTTTTCATACTTTAAAAATACTATTCCTCTCACATCTGGCTTACACTATTTTAAGTGAGAAATCAGTCATTTTTATATTTGTTCCACTTTATATAATGTTGCTTTTTTTCTCTGGCTGCTTTTAAGATTTTTTTTGTCACTGGTTTTGAGAAATTTGATTATGATGTGCTTTGGTTTAGTTTTGTTTTTAGTATTAGTAGAGATACAAATCTTTGGATTTGTTTTGCATCAAATTTGATAAAAATTTGGGTCATTATTTCTTCAAATCAGATATTTTGGCCCATTTGAATTGTCTCACAGCCATTGATGCACTTTTTATTTTTTTCCCAACTTCTTATTTTCTCAGTATCTCATTTTGGATTGCCTCTGTCTTCAAATTCACTAATCTTTTCTTCTGCAAAATCTGTCCGCAGCTAATCCCATCTAGTGTAGTTTTCATGTCAAACATTTTAGTTTTCCTATCCAGAATTTTGATTTGAGCCTTTTAACATATATCTTCCACGTATCTACTTAATATAGTCAATCTTTCATCTAGCTTCTTGAACATATGAAATATAGTTATGCTAATTTTTAATGTCTTTATCTACTAGTTCTATCATCTATGTCATTTCTGGTTACTTGTCTATTGATTGAATTTTCTCCTACTTGTAGTTCATGTTTTCTTGTTTCTTTGTACGGCTGGTAACTTTCAATTGGATGCAATTATAGGGTTTACCTTATTTGTTTTCTATCTCTCAGTTCATTGTCCTTCAATGTCTGATGCCCAATGTCTCAAAAATTATTGTTTCATGTATTTTATTCAGTTTGTTGTTGTTGTTGTTTCAAGCCCCTATTACTCTATCTTGGTCCAAAGCAGAAGTCTTATGCTTAGGTTTTGTTTGAGATTTCACTGAATCCATAGATCAATTTTGTAATAATTTACATCTCTTTAATAATAGATATTTTAAACATAAACTTAGAATATTGAAGTTTTGAGCCTTTTTCTTAGTATTTATTCAAGTACAAGTGAAATAATTGTATATTTAGGAACTGCAAAAAATGTCACAGTTAAATTATTGGCATTAATGAGTTTACCAAGATTATTAGATATAAGAATACTATTTCTAAGTATTTTATTATTTTGATGATAATGTGACTTGTATACCTTTTTTAAATTGTATGTTCTGTATGTTTTGGTTCTAAAGAAATGCCTTAGTTCTTAAATATTATTCTTATATCTAATAACCTTGGTAAATTCATGAATTCCAACAATTTAACTGTGGAATTTTTTTGCAGTGGCTAAATATATAATTATTTCACTTTCACATGAGCTTTATTCCCTTTATTCCAATATTCACTGAAACTCCCCAACTCTAAAATATATCCCTTCATCAGAATTTATGATTGAAATACTAAGATATGCTACATTCCCATTTTCCAAAAGTTGGGAGATGGAATCAGAGCTAAGGCTTACCAATTGGTTAGACCCAGATATCTCAGTCATGTGACTGACTTCTCTTATTAGATCATGGCTAAGCCACGTGGGCTTGAGACCAAGATTCTGGAAGTTGAAGGGAAGGAAAAGGTGTGTGCAGGTACAGAGTATGGATTAAAAACAATCAACAAGGAAAGCAAATACCCAAAGCAAAGTGTTTAAGATTATGATCTACCACACTAGGCCAAGTTACACTCTCATTTAATAAACTCTTATATAAATAATTGCCACTTAGGAGCCCTCTGGTTAATCAATAAACAACATGCAATTAGATAGAGGTTTCTTTTCTCACAACCCCTTCCATTCTCTTTCTGTTCACCTTTCTTCCTCTCTCTGGTTTCCAGACATTGTCTCAGATGCGTTCTTAGTCCTTTTAACTCTGGTCTGCATGATATCTCATCCCCACATTTATGTTCTCCTTAATGCCTTAATGCCTCCTTAATGCCTTATGTTCTCCATAATTCTCCTTAATGCCATTGATATTTCTCTGCAATCATCCCTTACTGCTAGGGGGAAAAAACTGCTCCAGATTCAACCACATTTCACCACTTTAGCAGCTCACAAACTAGACAGAGATACCATCAATTATTGCCTGGATCACTTTAACAATAGTCTCCTTGTTCTTTTCTGCCTACTACTGACTAATCTTAATATAACAACAGTAATAACTGTTGAATGTTTTACTAGAGACATAAGTTGGAACTTGTCATTTTTCTACTCAATGATCAATAGCATCTCCCTATTTCACTCAACTTAAAGTCAAAGTTATGTTAATGGATGTCATATGATCTGTTTATTTTCTGACCTCTTCTCCAATTACTGTACTCCTGGCTCCTTCACACTAGTCACATCAGCCTCTTTCCATTCCTTAAAAACACCAGGTATGTTCCTGTCTTATGGACTGTTGTTGTAGTTGTTTCCTCTGACTGGAAACTTCTTCATCCAGAAATCCACTTAGATAACTCCCTAACCTCCTCCAGTTCCATTCAAGTATTATCTTCTCACAAAGGCCTGTCAGGCTGACCCACTCAAATAGAACCCCACCCCTTCCTGCAGCTGCCAGTAGTCCCCATCTACTGCTAATGCTTTCTTTTCCTTTAGCAGTTACAACTTTCTAATGTGCTGTATTCCTGAGTGGTATGCTAATTTCATTAATGGTCCAAATTCTTCATCTTTCTCCATATGCATCCAGGAAAAACTTCCTCTCAAAATGATAAAATTAAAGAAGAAATGGAGAACAGTTTAGCTATTGCCAGGAGTTAGGAACTGGGGAAAGAATGAGTATGGCTATATAGTGTGGCTACAAAGGGATAACATGAGGGAAATCTTTTGTAGTGATGCAACAGCTCTGTGTTGTGATTGAGCTGGTGGCTATATGAATTCATACATGTGATAAAATTGCATGGAACTACACACACACAAATACAAGTGCATGTGAAACTGGTGATACCTGAATAAGAGGTGTGAGTTGTATCCCTGGTAATTCCCTGGTTTTTACATTGTAATATAATATATTCAAACACCGATGATGGGAATATAAAATGGTACAACCAGTTAGAATTCAATTTGTCAGTGTCTTATAAATTTAAACTTATTTCTACTAGAGAAATGAGTTGATCATTTCAGTAATGATATTTACTCAAGCAAAATGTAAACAAATATCCACAAAAGAGTTGTACAACAATGTTAAAGCAGAATTATTCATAAAGGCCAAACACTAGAAATAACAAAACATCTATCGATAGGTAAATGGATAAACATTTGTCATATATTCACATAATAAAATAATAGCAATAAAAGAAACAAATCTCTGATAGAGTCAACAACATTAAATAGTTATAGTAAATGAAATCAAAACAATATTTGCTTCAGAGTAGAGGAGTGGACTGGAAACGGGCATAAGGAAGCTTTCTGGGATGATCAAAATTATATTCTTTTTTTGGGTTGGTAGAAACAGAGTTGTATATATTTGTCAAAACTCAAAAATATAAGAATGTTATTTTACATGTAAACTAAATCAATAAAATTACAATATCTAACTTGTTATGTTTTACTGAAATCTTCCTACATCTTCAACTAAGTAACATCTGTCCAATTTATAAGTACAGAGTAAATTTTAATAAAACCCATCATAATGATACTGGTTTTATAAATTTTATATTCTTTCAACTGTAGTTGTATGTATTGAAACTTCATTATTTGACACATACAAGTTTAGAACTGTGTTCATTCCTAGTGAATTGAATTCTTAATATGTATTGTTTCTATTTATTTTTCAAAATGCCTTTGCTTTAAAGATTAATTTTTTCCATTTACTTAATAAAGTTACAACTGCTTTACTTTGGTATATACTATAATAATTTATAACTCTTCATATAACCCTTTTCTTTAAATGATATAACCATGTGTATTCCTTCATTTTATAACTTTCTGCCTCTTCAGTCTTATGATTGTAATTATTAATATTGTACAGTGTAATACTCCAGGAGCTTAATTTTTTAATTCAATATAGATATATTTGTCTTTTATCTGGAGAGTTCAGTTAAATTGTACTTAGTTTTTATTGTCATTTTTCTTTTTTTAAGCATTTCATATTTGTTTTTTATTTTTCCTACTGAATTTTTTTCTTCATTATGTCTCCTCGTAATGTTCTTGTACCATTTCTTGGCTGAGGTTCCACGAAAGAATTAGGCCCTACAGAAAAATATTTGAGTGACTATTCTGTCCATTGTCAAAGGAATAAAAATAACTAGTAACATTCTAAATATGTAGGAGAAAAGTTAATTCATTACATAAAATGGATGTTTTAAGTCACTAGGGTTTAATTTCCTCTTAAAATTTTGATTGAGAAGGGCTGCTCTGGTAAAAGAAAGAAAACTGACAAGAATATGCAGTATCACAGATAACAACGATGGTTTAGATTTCAGAAGTTATGTATAGGAACATGTTCAAAGCCTTCATTGAAATCTTAGCAATAGATTAGCCTGGGAAAATATAAACTATTATAGATCAGGGTTTCTCATCATCACCACTACTGACATATTGGTCTGGATAATTCTTTGTTGTGGGAGAATGGCCTGTATACTGTAGATATTCAACAACTTCCATGGTCTCTACCAGCAGATGCCAATAGCAATATCCCAAGTTATAAGAAGCAAAAATATCAAGAGAAATTGGCAAATGTCCCTTGGTGGGCAAAATCACTTCCATTGAGAGCAGCCATTATAGTCAACTACTTCAAGGAGTTTGAATAAAAATGTAAGGATTGGATTTAAAAAAAAACATGAATTGACATATGATTAGATTGTCATGTGTCCCCATTTTCTTTAATGTAATTATTCATAGTGGTTTTTTTTTCTCTCTAAGTGCCTTGATGATAAAAATATATGGAGACACTGCATATAATAAAAAACTTGATTTGGCTTTTTTCTGTTGATTTTGACTTTTACACCATAAGCGCAGTTTTTTATTAATAATGGTGTGAACTGAGTACTTCTATATGAAGAAAGAAGAATAAAGGGGAAATGGAAAAAAAAGTAGAGAGGGAGTGCTAAGTGATAAAGCAAATTTTTAAAGAGAAAATAATCTAAGGAAATAAGATTTTTAATCAAGAAAGGGAAAGAAAATTTATAAGAAGTAAAACATTTTAACTATGAAAGGAAATAAAAATCAAAAGAAGACATAAATTTGTGATAGAAGGGCAGAATGTTTAAGGATTTTACACTGTGTAAAAAGAGAAACTGCTGTATGGATTAAAAAGCCAAAGGCGTGGAGACTGAATAATTAAGGACATAAGTTTTGAAAGGTGTTATTGAAGGTTTAAAAGGGATGTATGGGCATAAAGGACACTGATAAATTATTTGACAAAATTTTTGAATGCCAAATTTCAGCTCAGGCCCATGAATTTGCAAAACACCAATCCTCCTCTACATTCCATAGAATGTTGGTGTAGGAGAAAAGAAATAATTGTTATTGGAGAAAAGTTACATAGGATGTGATATTTAATTTTAAAATGTAGGTTAGAAATCAAAGTGTTTAAGGGTTTTGATGGGAAGATAACAGTGGAGTTGGAAGACCCTAAGGTTATCTCATCCTACAAACACAGCAAGATAACTATTAAATCATCCTAAATACCCCAGGAATCAATCTGAAGACTGACAGAACAAATTTCACAAGTAAAGGGAGAGAAGAGGTCACATTAAAGAAGGTAGAAGAGATGGTGGTTTATGGGAGAAATGGATCATAGGTGCTACTGAGGCGAGGGAGCCACCATTGCAGAGAAGGTAAAAAGAGAGTAGAGCACACAGGGAAATGAACAAGGAGAACATTTCCCCAAAGCCATTGGCTGGGAAAATGACAGGTGCTGAATTTCATGAGTTCTTGTAACCAGCAGGGCTTAAACCCTGGAGTTAAAGGTCGGTGGGCTTAGTTGGGATGGAGCCCAGAGGGCACTGTGCTGCTTGTGAATATAAGGCGGGCAAACAACCCAGGTACAGATGGCATGGGAATAGTGATTTGAAGAATGCCTGGGGCACACTGCTTTTGCTTAGGTCATGATTTCAGGGTCCTGGGATGGAGCCCTGTGTCAGGTACACTGATCAGCAGGGAGTCTGCTTCTCCCTCTGCCCCTCCCCCCCCCCCGCCCCCGGCTAGTGCTCTCTCTCTTTTTCTGTCTCTCAAATAAATAAATAAAATATTTTTTCAAAGGCACTAAATACATATCTATCAATAATTATTCTGAATGTAAATGGACTAAATGCTTCAAAAGCATTTGCTGTCATCAAAAGACATATGCTGTCAGAATGGATAAAAAAATAAAACCCATCTATATGCTGCCTACAAGAGATTCATTTTAGACCTAAAGACACATGCAGATTGAAAGTGAGGGATAGAAATGTATGTCATGCAAATGGATGTCAAAAGAAAGCTAGAGTAGCAATACTTATATGGGGCAAACTAGACTTTAACACAGACTGTAACAAGAGATGAAGAAGGGCACTACATCATAATAAAGGGGACAATCCAACAAGAAGATCTAACAATTTTAAATATTTATGCACCCAACTTGGAGCACCAAATACATAAAACAATTAAAAACAAACATAAAGGAACTAATTGATAATAATACAATAATAGTAGAATACCTTACCACCCATTTACATCAATGAACAAATCATCTAACAGAAAATAAACAAGGAAACAATGACCTTGAAAGACACACTTGACCAAATGGACTAAACAGATACATTCATAACATTCTATCCTAAAACACCAGAATACACATTGTTTTTTCAAGTGCCTATGGGACAGTCTCCAGAACAGATGACCTATTAGGTCACAAATCAGGCCTCAACAAATAAAAAATTAAAAAAATTGCAATAATATCATGCATATTTTCAGAGCACAACACTATGAAACTTGAAGTCAACCACAAGAAAAAAATTGGAATAACCACAAATATGTGAAGGTTTAACATGCCAGTAAACAATGAATGAGTCAACCAGGAAGCCAAAGAAGAAATTTAAAAAATACATGGAAACAAATGAAAATGAAAACACAATGGTCCAAAACCTTTGGGATGCAGCAAAAGCAGTCCTAAGAGGGAAGTACTAGTAAAAGAACAACAAACAAAGCCTAAAGCCAGCAGAAGGAAGGAAATAATAAAGATTAGAGAAGAAATAAATGGTACAGAAACTAAATAATAGTAATAATAATAATAATAGAACAGATCAATGAAACTCGGAGCTTGTTCCTTGAAAAATTAATAAAATTGAAAAACGTCTATCCAGTCTTATAAAAAAAAAAAAAGAGAAAGGATCCAAATAAATAAAATCACAAATGAGAGAGGAGACATAACAGCCAGCACTACAGAAATACAAATAAGCATAAGAGAATATTATGAAAAATTATATGCCAACAAACTGGACAACGTAGAAGAAATGGATGAATCCCTAGAAACATATGAACTACCAAAAATGAAATAGGAAGAAATAGAAAACTTGAAGAGACTGATAAGCAGCAAAGAAATTGAATCAGTAATCAAAAAACTCCCAAGAAACAAAAGTCCAGGGCCAGATGTCTTCACAGGCAAATTCTAGGTGAATATAAGAAATAAATATATATGTATTTTTGCTTATAATTCATTTTTCCTATCTGATTTTAAAAAACAACTGCATAAAGCAATAATTATAAATTAAATTGATGGGCACATAATGCATAAAGATATGATTTGCCACAATAACAGTATAAAAGAAGGGTGGAGTTATGTAGGACCCAAATTTTTGTACACTATTGAGATAAAATTACTGTTATTATAAACCAGATTTTTATGTTAACATGTTAGTTGTAATTCACATTGAAATAACTAAGAGTATAAGCTAAAATTATATAATATGATAACAAAAAAAGAACTGAAATGGCACTCTAGGCAATATTAGTTTTACACAAAGAAAGCATAAATAGAGGCATTGATGAGAGAAATAATATACACTGAAGAAAAACAAAATTCCAGAAAGTCTTCATTATTAGTAATTACATTAAGTGTAGATGATTAAACTCTTCAATAAAAGGCAAATTGGCAGAAAGGATTTAAAAAACATGATCCAGTTACATATTTTCAATAAGAAACTCACTTTAGATTCAAGGCCATAAATTGAAAATAAAGGACCATGTGAACAATAACTAAAGGAGAGCTAGAGTGGTTATACTAATATCACACAAAATATACTTTAAGACAAAAGTTGTTACAAGAGATAAAGAAAAACATTATATAATGAAAAAGTGTCAGTCCATAAATAAGATATAGCATTTATAAATATATATGTACCTAACAATAGAGTCCCAAAATACATCAAAGAGACACTGACATAATTAAAGGGAGAAAAAAAAAGTTCAACAATAGTAGTTGGAGATTTCAATGCCCCACTTGCAATAGATAGGTAAAACAACTAGATTTAATATCAATAAAGAAATAGAAGACTTTTGGGCTCCTGGGTGACTCAGTCATTGGGCATCTGCCTTCAACTACCACCATCATGATCCTTGAGTCCTGGGATCGAGTCCCACATCAGGGCTCCCTGCTCAGCAGGAAGTCTGCTTCTCCCTCTGACCCTCACTCTGCTTGTGCTCTCTCTCTTTCTCTCTCTCAAATAAATAAAACATATTTTAAAAAAAAGAAAAAGAAGACTTTATAAACCAACTAGACATAACAGACATCTATAAAACACTCCACCCAACAATAGCAGGATATACATTTCCAAGATAGACAATATGTTAGAACACGTCTTAATAAATTTAAAAAAATAAAGTCATAAAAAGTATTTTCTTTTATCACAGTGAAATGAAATTAAAAATCAATATCAAAATCAAATTTGGGAAACTTACAAATATGTGAGAATTAAACAACACACTCATAAACAACCCATGGGTCAAAGAAGAAATCACAAGAAGTTAGGAAATACTTTGATATGAACAAAAATTAAAATGCAAAACACCAAAACTTACAGTATGCAGCGAAAGCAGAGCCAAGAGAGAAATTTATAGCTATAAACATCTACATTAAAAAGGAAAAAAAGTAAGATCTCAAACCGATACCCTAAACTTCCACCTTAAGACACTGCGGGGGGAAAAAAAAGAACAAACTAAACATAAAGCAAAGAGGGAGAAGGAAATACTAAAGATTAGAGTGGAGAGACAACAGAAGACTAGAAAAACAATAGAGAAAATAACAGAAACAGAAGCTGGTTTTCTGAAGATCAGCAGAAGTAACAAACATTTAGCAAAAAAGAGACTCAAAACACTAAAATCAGGAAAGAAGGAGGAGACATTACTAAAATCTTTACAGAATAGAAAGGATTATAAAGGAATACTATGAACAAATGCTGATAAAGTAGATTAGCTAAACTCAATAAAGTGAACAAATTCTTAGAAACACTAAAGTGACTCAGGAAGAAGTAGAAAATATGGATAAATCTATAATAATGGATTGAGTTAGTATTTAAAAAAAAAAAAAAAAAACAAACTACCAAAGGAAAAAAAAAAAAACCAGCCCAGATGGTTTTGCTAGTGAATTCTACCAAACTTTTGAAGAAAAATTAACACCAATCTTTCTCAAACTCTTCCAAAAAACAGAAAAGGAAGGAACACTTCTTAGCTCAATCTATGAAGCCAGATACCAAAAGCAGAGAAAGACATCACAAGAAAACTACAGACTAATAGCTCTTATGAATACAGATGCAAAAATCCTCAACAAAATACTAGTAAACTTTATCCAGCAGCATATTAAAAGGATTCTATGTGATAACAAAGTGGGATTTATCCAGGAACGCAGAGTTGGTTCAGCATACATAAACCAATCAATATAATACACGATATTAAGAGAATGAAGAGAAAAAAAACACATTACCATCTCAAAGATGTAAAAACATTTTTGACAAAATTCAATATCTTCTCCTAATTAAACAAAACAAAACAAAACACTTAACACACTAGGAATATAAGGGAATGTTTTCAAACTAATGAAGGCCATTTATGAAAATAACATCATATTAAATGATGAAAGTCTCAAATCTTTCCTCTAAGTTCAGGAACAAAAAGGATATCCACCCTTACCACTTCTATTCAACAATGCACTGGAGATCTATACAGAGACAAGAAAAAATTGTGCATGTATTCAAGTGAGTAAATGAACAATCACAACTGAAATATGTTTTACTATTCTTTAAGGTCCAGAGTCCAGAGTCTCCTTGCTTCTGGAATAAGTCCATATTCTACCTAGGTACAGAGAGCAGGATCAAGCTACCTTCATGTTACTGGTGCATGTGCCTGAGGCTTCTCTCTGACCAAGGACATTGCCCTAAGTGGTATAACCACTCATCTCTGTGCTTGTATAACGAACACAAAGACATTTTAGAATCCTGCCAACACAGCTCAGAACGACTGACTAACCGGAAAAGGACTCCTTCCTGAAATGGTGACTCAGCAAATAGTTCAAGATACAAATTCATGTGTGAATAATGAGATACATAAAAGTAAGTTTTACTTTTGTTACTGCTATTGGTGTGTGTGTGTGTGTGTGTGTGTGTGTATGTGTGTGTGTGTGTGAGCCCACATGTCTAATGTCCCTAAGAAAATATTTGAGACACAAAGATAGAGCAGACACCAGGGTGCAACAGCTAAGAGTTGGATCTTTTATTCTCTCAGCTCTGGTCAACCTGACTTCTCATTTCTTCTCATTCCCTAATTACAAATGTTTCCAAAGTTCTCAGTTCAATAACCTCTCTCATTAGATATTCCTTTCTTTTCCACCTGATTCTCCTTTCTCATTTTTGCCCATGCACTCTAATTTTGGAGAGTCCCTCTGTCCCTATATTTCTCTTCTATCAGTAAGCTCCTGGGTCAGATGCTTTCTGCATAGTTTAATTTTTTTCCCACTCTCTAACCTCACAATTCCAAGTCCTAGCTCACTGCAATCCATCCTTTTCTGTATGTCAGTAGAATATCATTTATTTCAAAACTATGTCCAGGAATTAGCATTTAATATGTGTGATATTTACATTCTAAAAGTTGAGAAAGATGAAGTAATAGAATTAAAAACCAAAACTCTCTTACTGGCCACTCTGTGTAATAATGAAATAAAAGCTTTTTTAAAGGAACATGTTGCTGTGGAATTTTAAAAAACTATAAATATTCATGGTGAATACATTTTAATGTGCACCAACTGGGGCTTTTAGAATTAGAGTAGAGATCCAACTTATACTGGGTATATTTCTTTTTTATTATTATTATTATTATGTTATGTTAATCACCATACATTACATTATTAGTTTTTGATGTAGTGTTCCATGATTAATTGTTTGCGTATAACACCCAGGGCTCCATTCAGTACATGCCCTCTTTAATACCCATCAGCAGGCTAAACCATCCTCCCACCCCCCTCCTCCCTAGAACCCTAGGTTGGTTTCTCAGAGTCCATAGTCTCTCATGGTTCGTCTGCCCCTCCAATTTCCCCCTCTTCATTCTTCCCTTCCTGCTATGTTCTTCTTTTTTTTTTTTAACATATAATGTATTATTTGTTTCAGAGGTACAGGTCTGTGATTCAACAGTCTTACACAATTCACAGTGCTCACCATAGCACATACCCTCCCCAATGTCTATCACCCAGCCACCCCATCCCTCCCACCCCCCACCACTCCAGCAACCTTCAGTTTGTTTCCTGAGATTAAGAATTCCTCATACCAGTGAGATCATATGATACATGTCTTTCTCTGATTGACTTATTTCGCTTAGCAAAATACACGCCAGTTCGATCCACGTCGTTGCAAATGGGAAGATTTCATTCCTTTTGATGGCTGCATAATATTCCATTGTGTATATATACCATTTCTTCTTTATCCCTTCATCTGTCAATGGACATCTTGGCTCTTTCCATAGTTTGGCTATTATGGACATTGCTGCTATAAACATCAAGATGCACATACCCCTTCGGATCACTACGTTTGTATCTTTGGGGTAAATACCCAGTAGTGCAATTGCTGGATGGTATGGGAGCTCTATTTTCAACTTTTTGAGGAACCTCCGTACTGTTTTCCAGAGTGGCTGCACCAGCTTGCATTCCCACCAACAGTGTAGGAGGATTCCCCTTTCTCCGCATCCTCACCAACATCTGTCATTTCCTGACTTGTTAATTTTTGCCATTCTGACTGGTGTGAGGTATCACCTCATTAAGGTTTTGATTTGGATTTCCCTGATGCCATGTGTCTGTTGGCCATTTGGATGTCTTCTTTGGAAAAATGGCTGTTCATGTCTTCTGCCCATTTCTTGATTGGATCATTTGTTCTTTGGGTGTTAGGTTTAATAAGTTCTTTATAGATTTTGGATACTAGCCCTTGATCTGATATGTCATTTGCAAATATCTTTTCCCATTCTGTCGGTTGTCTTTTGGTTTTGTTGACTGTTTCCTTTGCTGTGCAAAAGCTTTTTATCTTGATGAAGTCCCAATAGTTGATTTTTGCCCCTGCTTCCCTTGCCTTTGGCGATGTTTCTAGGAAGAAGTTGCTGCGGCTGAGGTCGAAGAGTTGCTGCCTGTGTTCTCCTTTAGGATTTTGATGGACTCCTGTCTCACATTGAGGTCTTTCAACCATTTGGACTCTATTTTTGTGTGTGGTGTAAGGAAATGATCCAGTTTCATTCTTCTGCATGTGGCTGTTCAATTTTCCCAACACCATTTGTTGAAGAGACTGTCTTTTTTCCATTGGACATTCTTTCCTGCTTTGTCAAAGATTAGTTGACCATAGAGTTAAGGGTCCATTTCTGGGCTCTCTATCTGTTCCATTAATCTATGTGTCTGTTTTTGTGCCAGTATCATATTGTCTTGATGATTACAGATTTGTATTGAGTTTGAAGTCTGGAATTGTGATGCCACCAGCTTTGCTTTTCTTTTTCAACATTCCTCTGGCTATGCAGGGTCTTTTCTGGTTCCATACAAATTTTAGGATTATTTGTTCCATTTCATTGAAAAAAGTAGATGGTATTTTGATAAGGATTGCATTGAATGTGTAGATTGCTCTAGGTAGCATTGACATCTTCACAATAATTGCTCTTCCAATCCATGAGCATGGAACACTTTTCCATTTCTTTGTGTCTTCCTCAATTTCTTTCATGAGTATTTTATAGTTTTCTAGGTACAGATTCTTTGCCTCTTTGGTTAGATTTAATCCTAGGTATCTTATGGTTTTGGGTGCGATTGTAAATGGGATCGACTCCTCCATTTCTCTTTCTTCTGTCTTGCTGTTGGTGTATAGGAATGCCACTGATTTCTGTGCATTGATTTTATATCCTGCCACTTTACTGAATGCCTGTATGAGTTCGAGCAGTTTTGGGGTGGAGTCTTTTGGGTTTTCCACATAAAGTATCATATCATCTGCAAAGAGTGAGAGTTTGACTTCTTTGCCGATTTGGATGCCTTTTAATTCTTTTTGTTGTCTGATTGCTGTGGCTAGGACGTCTAATACTATGTTGAATAGCAGTGGTGATAGTGGACATCCCTGCCATGTTCCTGACCTTAGAGGGGAAGCTCTCTGTTCTTCCACATTGAGAATGATATTCGCTATGGGTTTTCTTAGATGCCTTTTATGATATTGAGGTATGTACCCTCTATCCCTATATTCTGAAGAGTTTTGATCAAGAAAAAATGCTGTACTTTGTCAAATGCTTTTTCTGCATCTATTGAGAGGATCATATGGTTCTTGTTCTTTCTTTGCTTAATGTATTGTATCACATTGATTGATTTGCGGATGTTGAACCAACCTTGCAGCCCAGGGATAAATCCCACTTGGTCGTGGTGAATAATCCTTTTTATGTACTGTTGGATCCTATTGGCTAGTATTTTGGTGAGAATGTTTGCATCCATGTTCATCAAGGATATTGGTCTGTAATTCTCCTTTTTGATGGGGTCTTTGTCTGGTTTGGGGATCAAGGTAATGGTGGCCTCATAAAATGAGTTTGGAAGTTTTCCTTCCATTTCTATTTTTTGGAACAGTTTCAGAAGGATAGGTATTAATTCTTCTTGAAATGTTTGGTAGAATTCCCCTGGGAAGCCATCTGGCCATGGGCTTTTGTTTGTTGGGAGATTTTTGATGACTGCTTCAATTTCCTTAATGGTTATAGTCTGTTCAGGTTTTCTATTTCTTCCTGGTTCAGTTTTGGTAGTTGATACATCTCTAGGAATGCAATCATTTCTTCCAGGTTATCTAATTTGCTGGCATAGAGTTGCTCATAATATGTTCTTAGAATTGTTTGTATTTCCTTGGTGTTGGTTGTGATCTCTCCTCTTTCATTCATGATTTTGTTGATTTGGGTCATTTCTCTCTTCTTTTTGATAAATCTGGCCAGGCGTTTATCAATCTTGTTAATTCTTTCAAAGAACCAGCTCCTAGTTTCATTGATCTGTTCCACTGTTCTTTTGGCTTCTATTTCATTGATTTCTGCTCTGATCTTTATTATTTCTCTTCTCCTGCTGGGTTTAGGCTTTATTTGCTGTTCTTTCTCCAGCTCCTTTACATATAGGGTTAGGTTGTGTATTTGAGACCTTTCTTGTTTCTTGAGAAAGGCTTGTATTGCTATATACTTTCCTATTAGCACTGCCTTTGCTGCCTCCCAACGATTTTGAACAGTTGTGTTTTCATTTTCATTTGTTTCCATGAATTTCTTTAATTCTTCTTTAATTTCCTGGTTGACCCATTCATTCTTTAGTAGGATGCTCTTTAGCCTCCATATATTTGAGTTCTTTCTGACTTTCCTCTTGTGATTGAGTTCTAGTTTCAAAGCATTGTGGTCTGAAAATATGCAGGGAATGATTCCAATCTTTTGGTACCGGTTGAGACCTGATTTGTGACCTAGGATGTGATCTCTTCTGGAGAATGTTCCGTGGGCACTAGAGAAGAATGTGTATTACATTGCTTTGGGAAGGAATGTTCTGAATATGTCTGTGAAGTCCATTTGGTCCAGTGTGTCATTTAAAGTCTTTATTTCCTTGTTGATCTTTTGCTTAGATGATCTGTCCATTTCAGTGAAGGGGTGTTAAAGTCCCCCAGTATTATTGTATTGTTGTCAATGTGTTTCTTTGCTTCTGTTATTAATTGCCTTATATAATTGGCTGCTCCCATATTAGGGGCATAGATAATTACACTTGTTAGATCTTCTTGTTGGAAAAACCCTTTAAGTAGGATATAGTGTCCTTCCTCATCTCTTATTACAGTCTTTGGTTTAAAATCTAATTTGTCTGATATAAGGATTGCCACCCCAGCTTTCTTTTGGTGTCCATTAGCATGGTAAATTGTTTTCCACCCCCTCACTTTCTATCTGGGGGTGCCTTTGGTTCTAAAATGAGTCTTGCAGACAGCATATTGATGGGTCTTGTTTTTTAATCCAATCTGATAGCCTGTGTCTTTTGATTGGGGCATTTAGCCCATTTACATTCAGGGTAACTATTGAAAGATATGAATTTGGTACCATTGTATTGCCTGTAAGGTGATTGTTACTGTATATTGTCTGTGTTCCTTTCTGGTCTATGTTGCTTTTAGGCTCTCTCTTTGCTTAGAGGACCCCTTTCAAGATTTCTTGTAGGGCTGGTGTCGTGTTTGCAAATTCCTTTAGTTTTTGTTTGTCCTGGAAGCTTTTTATCTCTCCTTCTATTGTCAGTGACAGCCTAGCTGGATATAGTATTCTTGGCTGCATATTTTTCTCATTTAGTGCTCTGAATATATCATGCCAGTCCTTTCTGGCCTGCCAGGTCTCTGTGGATAGGTCTGTTGCCAATCTAATGTTTCTACCATTGTAGGTTACAGATCTCTTCTCCTGAGCCGCTTTCAGGATTTTCTCTTTGTCTCTGAGACTCGTAACTTTTACTCTTAGATGTCGGGGTGTTGACCTATTATTATTGATTTTGAGAGGGGTTCTCTGTGCCTTCTGGATTTTGATGCCTGTTTCCTTCCCCAAATTAGGGAAGTTCTCTGCTATAATTTGCTCCAGTATACCTTCTCTCCTCTCTCTCTTTCTTCTTCTACTGGGATCCCAATTATTCTAATGTTGTTTTGTCTTATGGTATCGCTTATCTCTCGAATTCTGCCCTCGTGATCCAGTAGTTGTTTATCTCTCTTTTTCTCAGCTTCTTTATTTTCCATCATTTGGTCTTCTATCTCACTGATTCTGTCTTCTGCCTCATTTATCCTAGCAGTTATTGCCCCCATATTTGATTGCACCTCATTAATAGCCTTTTTGATTTCGACTTGGTTAGATTTTAGTTCTTTTACTTCTCCAGAAAGGGTTTCTTTAATAACTTCCATGTTTTCTTCAAGCCCAGCTAGTATCTTTAAAGTAATGATTCTGAATGCTAGATCCAACATCGTACTAATGTCCATATTGAGTAGGTTCCTGGCAGTCGGTACTACCTCTTGTTCTTTTTGTTGAGGTGATTTTTTCCGTATTGTCATTTTGTCCAGAGGAGAATAGATTAATGAGAGAACAAAATGCTAACAGGATAACAGCGTCCCCAGAAAATATACTCTAAAAAAATCAGAAAAGATCTGAAGCAGGGGGAAAAGAAAGGGAAAGAGAAAAAAGAAAAGGAAAAAAAAGGAAAAGAAAAACATAAAGATAAAAACAAACAAAAACAGAACAAAACAAAAAAAAACAGAATATGATCAAATATGATCAGGCTGGTACATAGATCAGTGCCACACACTAGATTTTGGGTGTATTTTGGTCTGTTAGAAGAAAGTGCCTCCCAAAATTTTAAAGAAAGAAAAACATATAGGTACAAAAATAAGGGTTGATATGATGAAGGGATGGAATATGACTGTAAAGATGAAAATTATAAAAAATTTTATAAAAGGAATTGATAAGAAGTTGTTTAAAAAAAGAAAGAAGAGGATTTTAAAAAAAGGGGGGAGAGAATGTGATCAGGCAGGGGAGTAGAAAAAAACCATACACTAGAGATTTAGGGTATATTTTGATCTGTTAGAAGAAACTATCTCAAAATTTTAAAGAGAGAACAACTTACATATATATATCAAAAATACGGGTAACTACTATGAAGGGATAGAATATGACTCTAAAAATGAAAAATAAAAATGTTTTTTTTAAAAAAGGGATTGATAAGATGTTGGTTGAAAAAGGGAAAAAGAAAAATTCAAAAAAAAAAAAGACAGTTAAAAAAAAAAAGAAAATTAGGGGCACCTGGGTGGCTCAGTCGTTAACTGTCTGCCTTCGGCTCAGGTCGTGATCCCGGGGTCCTGGGATCGAACCCCGTATCGGGCTCCTTGCTCAGCGGGAAGCCTGCTTCTCCCTCTCCCACTCCCCCTGCTTGTGTTCCCTCTCTCGCTGTCTCTCTGTCAAGTAAATAAATAAAATCTTAAAAAAAAAAATTAACTTTGAAAGACTACAGAATCATGGTAAAAAAGCCATGGATTCTATGTGTAGTATTCCCTTAGCGCTGGTGTTCTGCCGTTCTCATTGATGGGTATGTGGTCTTGGCTGGCTGTTCTTGCTGATCTTCTGGGGGAGGGGCCTGTTGCCGTGGTTTCCAAAAGTCTTTGCCGGAGGTGGAATTGCCCCGCCCTTGCTCAGTCCGGGCTAAGTAATCTGCTCGGGTTTGCTCTCTGGAGCTTTTGTTCCCTGCAAGCTTTCCGTACAGCTTTGGAGGTCAAGAGTGAAAATGGCGGCCTCCCAATCTCCACCCCGGAGGCGAGAACTCAGGGCCCCGCTCCTCAGTGCACCCCAGAGAAAGGCAGTCAATCACTCCTGTCTCCCCAGTCTCCGGCCGCACTCCATGTTCACCCGGCCTGTGACCACGCATTTCTATCTCTGACACCTGACCCTGTGTGGAGTCTCCAAACCCAGCAGATCCCTGCGGTACGCTCCTGGGCCTCTCCTCCTGGGGGAGGAAGGTGAGTCTCCCCAGATCTGCCTCTTGTTGGGTCCCTACTGGAGGAGCAGTGGCCCGACTGTGCCTCAGATCACGGTTTATGGCAACCCTGAGCTGAGACCCCACGCCTCGGCTCCATCTCTGCAGCCGGCTTTCCCATTCCAATACCTGGGAGCTCTGCCGCACTCAGGCAGAGCTCCAGAGTTAGGGGAATACTTCACATAGAATCCATGGCTTTTTTTACCATGATTCTTTAGTCTTTCAAAGTTAATTTTCTTTTTTTTTAACTATCTTTTTTTCTTTAATTTTTCTTTTCCCCTTTTTCAACTAACATCTTATCAATCCCTTTTTTAAAAAACATTTTTATTTTTTGGGGCACCTGGGTGGCTCAGTCGTTAATCGTCTGCCTTCAGCTCAGGTCATGATCCCAGGGTCCTGGGATCAAGCCCCGCTTCGGGCTCCCTGCTTAGCAGGAAGCCTGCTTCTCCTTCTCCCACACCCCCTGCTTGTGTTCCTGCTTTCACTCTCTCTCTCTCTGTCAAATAAATAAATAAAATCTTTAAAATATATATATAAAAAAATAAAAGACATTTTTATTTTTCATTTTTAGAGTCATATTCTATCCCTTCATAGTAGTTACCAGTATTTTTGGCATATATACATAAGTTGTTCTCTCTTTAAAATTTTTGAGATACAGTTTCCTCTAACAGATCAAAATATACCCTAAAACTCTAGTGCATGGCTTTGTTCTAGTCTCCTGCCTGATCACATTCTCTCCCTTTTTTTTCTTTTTTCTTTTTTTAAACCTCTTCTTTCTTTTTTCAAACAACTTCTTATCAATTCCTTTTATAAAATTTTTTATAATTTTCATCTTTACAGTCATATTCCATCGCTTCATCATATCAACCCTTATTTTTGTACATATATGTTTTTCTTTCTCTAAAATTTTGGGAGGCACTTTCTTCTAACAGACCAAAACACAATCAAAATCTAGAGTGTGGCACTGATCTATGCACCAGCCTGATCATATTTGATCATATTCTGTTTCTTTGTTTTGTTTTGCTCTGTTCTGTTCTTGTTTGTTTTTATCTTTATATTTTTCTTTTTCTTTCTTTTTCTTCTTTCTTTCTTTCCCTTTCTTTTCCCCTGGTTTCAGGTCTTTTCTGATTTGTTTAGAGTATATTTTTTGCGGATGTTGTTATTCTCTTAGCATTTTGTTTTCTCACTCATCTAATCTCCTCTGGACAAAATGACAAGACGGAAAAAATCACCTCAACAAAAAGAACAAGAGGTAGTACCGACTGCCAGGGACCTACTCAATACGGATAGTAGTATGATGTCAGACCTAGAGTTCAGAATCATGATTTTAAAGACTCTAGCTGGGCTTGAAAAAAGCATGGAAGTTATTAAAGAAACCATTTCTGGAGAAATAAGAGAACTAAAATCTAACCAAGTCGAAATCAAAAAGGCTATTAATGAGGTGCAATCAAAAATGGGGACAATAACTGCTAGGATAAATGAGGCAGAAGACAGAATCAGTGAGATAGAAGACCAAATGATGGAAAATAAAGAAGCTGAGAAAAAGAGAGATAAACAACTACTGGATCACGAGGGCAGAATTCGAGAGATAAGCGATACCATAAGACAAAACAACATTAGAATAATTGGGATCCCAGAAGAAGAAGAAGAGAGAGAGGGGCAGAAGGTATACTGCAGCAAATTATAGCAGAGAACTTCCCTAATTTGGGGAAGGAAACAGGCATTAAAATCCAGAAGGCACAGAGAACCCCCATCAAAATCAATAATAATAGGTCAACACCCCGACATCTAATAGCAAAACTTACGAGTCTCAGAGACAAAGAGAAAATCCTGAAAGTGGCTCAGGAGAAGAGATCTGTAACCTACAATGGTAGAAACATTAGATTGGCAACAGACCTATCCACAGAGACCTGGCAGGCCAGAAAGGACTGGCATGAAATGAGAAAAATATGCAGCCAAGAATACTATATCCAGCTAGGCTGTCACTGAAAATAGAAGGAGAGATAAAAAGCTTCCAGGACAAACAAAAACTAAAGGAATTTGCAAACACGACACCAGCCCTACAAGAAATCTTGAAAGGGGTCCTCTAAGCAAAGAGAGAGCCTAAAAGCAACATAGACCAGAAAGGAACACAGACAATATACAGTAACAGTCACCTTACAGGCATTACAATGGCACTAAATTCATTATCTTTCAATAGTTACCCTGAATGTAAATGGGCTAAATGCCCCAATCAAAAGACACAGGCTATCAAATTGCATAAAAAAAAAACAAGACCCATCAATATGCTGTCTGCAAGAGACTCATTTTAGACCCAAAGACACCCCCAGATTGAAAGTAAGGGGGTGGAAAACTATTTACCATGCTAAATGGATACCAAAATAAAGCTGGTGTGGAAATCCTTATATCAGACAAATTAGATTTTGAACCAAAGACTATAATAAGAGATGAGGAAGGACACTATATCCTACTTAAAGGGTCTATCCAACAAGAAGATCTAACAATTGTAAATATCTATGCCCCTAATATGGGAGCAGCTAATTATATAAGCCAATTAATAACAAAAGCAAAGAAATACATCAACAACAATACAATAATAGTGGGGGACTTTAACACCCCCCTCACTGAAATGTACAGATCATCTAAGCAAAAGATCAACAAGGAAATAAAAATTTTCAATGACACACTGGACCAAATGGACTTCACAGATACATTCAGAACATTCCATCCCAAAGCAACGGAGTACACATTCTTCTCTAGTGCCCATGGAACATTCTCCAGAATCGATCACATCCTAGGTCATAAATCAGGTCTCAACCGGTACCAAAAGATTGGGATCATTCCCTGCCTATTTTCAGACCACAATGCTTTGAAACCTGAACTCAGTCACAAGAGGAAAGTTGGAAGGAATTCAAATACATGGAGGTTAAAGAGCATCCTACTAAAGAATGAATGGGTCAACCAGGAAATTAAAGAAGAATTTAAAAAATTCATGGAAACCAATGAAAATGAAAACACAACTGTTCAAAATCTTTGGGATGCAGCAAAGGCAGTCCTAAGAGGAAAGTATATAGCAATACAAGCCTTTCTCAAGAAACAAGAAAGGTCTCAAATACACATCCTAACCCTATATGTAAAGGAGCTGGAGAAAGAACAGCAAATAAAGCCTAAACCCAGCAGGAGAAGAGAAATAATAAAGATCAAGCAGAAATCAATGAAATAGAAACCAAAAGAACAGTAGAACAGATCAACGAAACTAGGAGCTGGTTCTTTGAAAGAATTAACAGTGATAAACCCTTGGCCAACTTATCAAAAAGAAAAGAGAAATGACCCAATCAACAAAATCATGAATGAAAGAGAAGAGATCACAACCCACACCAGAGAAATACACACATTTATAAGAACATATTATGAGCAACTTTATGCCAGCGAAGTAGATAATCTGAAAGAAATGGATGCATTCCTAAGGATGTATCAACTACCAAAACTGAACCAGGAAGAAATAGAAAACCTGAACAGACTTATAACCACTAAGGAAATTGAAGCAGTCATCAAAAATCTCCCAAAAAACAAAAGCCCATGGCCAGATGGCTTCCCAGGGGAATTCTACCAAACATTTCAAGAAGAATTAATACCTATTCTTCTGAAACTGTCCCAAAAATAGAAATGGAAGGAAAACTTCCAAACTCGTTTTATGAGGCCACTATTACCTTGATCCCCAAATCAGACAAAGACCCCATCAAAAAGGAAAATGACAGACCAATATCCTTGATGAACGTGGATGCAAAAGTTCTCACCAAAATACTAGCCAATAGGATCCAACAGTACATTAAAAGGATTATTCACCACGACCAAGTAGTATTTATCCCTGGGGTGCAAGGTTGGTTCAACATCTGCAAATCAATCAATGTGATACAATACATTAATCACAGAAAGAACAAGAACCATATGATCTCTCGTTAGATGCAGAAAAAGCATTTGACAAAGTACAGCATCCTTTCTTGATCAAAACTCTTCAGAGTATAGGGATAGAGGGTACATACCTTAATAACATAAAAGCCATCTATGAAAAACCTACAGCGAATATCATTCTCAATGGGGAAAACCTGAGAGCTTTTCCCCTAAGTTCAGGAACGTGGCAGGGATGTCCACTATCACCATTGCTCTTCAACATAGTATTAGAAGTTCTAGCGACAGCAATCAGACAACAAAAAGAAATCAAAGGCATCCAAATTGGCAAAGAAGAAGTCAAACTCTCACTCTTTGCAGATGATATGATACTTTATGTGGAAAACCCAAAAGACTCCACCCCAAAACTGCTCGAACTCATACAGGCATTCAGTAAAGTGGCAGGATATAAAATCAATGCACAGAAATCAGTGGCATTCCTATACACCAACAACAAGACAGAAGAAAGAGAAATTAAGGAGTCAATCCCATTTACAATTGCACCCAAAACCATAAGATACTTAGGCATAAATCTAACCAAAGAGGCAAAGGATCTGTACTCAGAAAACTATAAAATACTCATGAAAGAAATTGAGGAAGACACAAAGAAATGGAAAAGTGTTCCATGCTCACGGATTGGAAGAACAAATATTGTGAAGATGTCAATGCTACCTAGAGCAATCTACGCATTCAGTGCAATCCCCATCAAAATACCATCCACTTTTTTCAAAGAAATGGAACAAATAGTCTTAAAATTTGTATGGAACCAGAAAAGACCCCGAGTGGCCAGAGGAATGTTGAAAAAGAAAAGCAAAGCTGGCGGCGTCACAATTCCGGACTTCCAGCTCTATTACCAAGCTGTCATCATCAAGACAGTATGGTACTGGCACAAAAACGGACGCATAGATCAATGGAACAGAATAGAGAACCCAGAAATGGACCCTCAACTCTATGGTCAACTAATCTTTGACAAAGAGGAAACAATGTCCAATGGAAAAAAGACAGTCTCTTCAACAAATGGTGTTGGGAAAATTGGACAGCCACATGCAGAAGAATGAAACTGGACCATGTCCTTACACCACACAAAAAAATAGACTCCAAATAGTTGAAAGACCTCAATGTGAGACAGGAGTCCATCAAAATCCTAAAGGAGAACACAGGCAGCAACCTCTTCGACCTCAGCCGCAGCAACTTCTTCCTAGAAAGATCACCAAAGGCAAGGGAAGCAAGGGCAAAAATGAACTATTGGGACTTCATCAGGATAAAAAGCTTTTGCACAGCAAAAGAAACAGTCAACAAAACCAAAAGACAACCGACAGAATGGGAAAAGATATTTGCAAATGACATATCAGATAAAGGGCTAGTATCCAAAATCTATAAAGAACTTATCAAACTCAACATCCAAAGAACAAAGAATCCAATCAAGAAATGGGCACAAGACATGAGCAGACATTTTTCCAAAGAAGACATCCAAATGGCCAACAGACACATGAAAAATGCTCAACATCCCTTGGCATCAGCGAAATCCAAATCAAAACCTCAATGAGATACCACCTCATACCAGTCAGAATGGCTAACATTAACAAGTCAGGAAAAGACAGATGTTGGTGGGGATGCAGAGAAAGGGGAATCCTCCTCCACTGTTGGTGGGAATGCAAGGTGGGGCAGCCACTCTGGAAAACAGTATGGAGGTTCCTCAAAAAGTTGAAAATAGAGCTACCATACGATCCAGCAATTGCACTACTGGGTATTTACCCCAAAGATACAAATGTAGGGATCCGAAGGGGTATGTGCACCCCAATGTTTATAGCAGCAATGTCCACAATAGCCAAACTATGGAAAGAGCCAAGATGTCCATCGACAGATGAATGGTTAAAGAAGATGTGGTATATATATACAATGGAATATTATGCAGCCATCAAAAAGAATGAGATCTTGCCATTTGCAACGACGTGGATGGAACTGGAGGGTGTTATGCTGAGCGAAATAAGTCAATCGGATAAAGACATGTATCATATGACCTCACTGATATTAGGAATTCTTAATCTCAGGAAACAAACTGAAGGTTGCTGGAGTGGTGGGGGGGGGAGGGATGAGGTGGCTGGGTGATAGACATTGGGGAGGGCATGTGCTATGGTGAGCCTTGTGAATTGTGTAAGGCTGTTGAATCACAGATCTCTACCTCTGAAACAAATAATGTTAAGAAAAAAAAAAAAAGAAGAAGAAGAAGGTAGCAGGAGGGGAAGAACAAAGGGGGGCAATCAGAGGGGGAGACGAACCATGAGAGACGATGGACTCTGAAAAACAAACTGAGGGTTCTAGAGGGCCGGTGGTGGGAGGATGGGTTACCCTGGTGATGGGTATTAAAGAGGGTATGTTCTGCATGGAGCACTGGGTGTTATACGCAAACAATGAATCATGGAACACTACATCAAAAACTAATGATGTAATGTATGGTGATTAACATAATAATAATAATTTTTAAAAAAATACATTAAAAAATATATGCATGGTATGACCTCAATCTTTTTGTACTTGTTGGTGGCTGATTTGTGACCCAGGATGTGATCTATTCTGGAGAATGTCCCATGTGCACTTGAAAAGAATGTTTTCTGCTCCTTAGGATCAAATATTTTGAATATATATGTTAAGTCCCTTGGTCCAGTGTGTCATTCAAAGGCATTGTTTCCTTGTTGATTTTCTGCTCAGATGATCTGTCCATTGATGTATGTGGGGTGTTAAAGTCCCCTACTATTATGGTATTATTATCCTTTGTGTTTGTGATTAATTTTTTTATGTATTTGGGTCCTCCCATGTTGGGTGCATGAATATTTACAATTGTTATATTTTCTTGTTGTATTGTCCCCTTCATTATTATATTGTGTCCTTCTTTGTCTTTGTTTTAAAGTCTCATTTGTTTGATATAAATATTTTTATTCCAGGTTTCTTTTAACATCAATTTGCCTGATAAATATTTCTCCATCCCCTCACTTTCAATCTGCAGATGCCTTTAGGTCTAAAATGAGTATTTTGTAGGCAGCATATGGATTGCTCTTGTTTTTCTATACAATCTGACATGCTATGTCTTTGGATTGGAGCATTTAGTCAATTTACAATCAAAGTAATTATTGAGAGACATGTATTTATTGCCATTTTATTTCTTGTTTTGTCATTGTTTCTGGAGATTTTCTCTGATCCTTTCTTGTCTTTCTCTCTTTCATGTTTTGGTGATTTTCTTTAGGGATATATTTACATTTCTTTCTCTGTTTTCTTTGCATGTTTATCAGTGGATTTTGATATATGGTTACCATTAGTTTTGCATATAACCTCCTTTGGATATTGCAGTCTATATTAAGTTCATGGTCATTTTAGTTTGAATACATTCTTTTCTCCTGTCCTCCCCACATTATAGGTATATGCTATTATATTTTATATCCTTTTTTGTGAGTTCCTTTATTTTTCTTATAGTATACTCATTTTTACTGCTTTTGTGTTTTCTACTTTTATACTGTCACTTTTGATCTCTCCTTTCCAATCAAAGAGTACCCTTTAATATTTCTTGCAAGGGTGGTTTAGTGGTCATGAATTCTTTAGTTTTTGTTTGCCTGGGAAACTTTTTATCTCTCCTTCTATTCTGAATGATAGCCTTGCTGGATAAAATATACTTGGCTACAGATTTTTCTCATTCAGCACTTTGAATATATCATCTCTCCCTTCTGGTTTGGAAAGTTCTGCTGAAAAATCTCCTGCTAGTCTTATGGGTTTTCCCTTTTATGTTACTTCTTCTTTTGTCTTGCTGCTTTAAAAATTTTTTTCTTTATCACTATATTTTGCCAGTTTAATGACAATATGTGTTGGTGTTGGTCTGCCTTTGTTGAATTTGATGGGGGTTCTCTGTGCCTCTTGGATCTGGATGTCTGTTTCCTTCCCCAGATTAGGGAAGTTTCCAGTTATTATTTCTTCAAATAAATATTCTCCCTTTTCTCTCTCTTCTTCTTTTGGGACTTCAAATATATGAATGTTATTATGTTTGATGGAGTCACTGAATTCCCTAAGTCTATTCTCCTTTTCCATATTTCTCCTTTCTCTCTTTTGTTCATCTTCATTATTTTCCATTATTTTGTCTTCTGGGTCACTAATTTGTTCCTCTGCTTCTTCCAGCCTGGTGTTCATTACATCAATTCTGCTTTCAATATTATTTATTGCACTCTTCATCTCTGATCGACTCTTTTTTACCTCTTATATCTGTGGTAAGGGTCCTTTGTTGTCTTCTATTCTTTTCTCAACCCCAATGAGTATCCTTATGATTGTTGCTTTAAATTCTCCATTAGGCATGTTACTTATATCTGTTTTTCTCTAGATCTCTGGCTATGGCCTTATCTTGTTCTTTCATTTGGCTTAAGTTCCTCCATCTTTGCAATTTGTCTAAGTCTCTGCCTTCTTCTCTGTGTTAGAAATTATGTCTCCTGCTCCTAAAAATAATGGCCTTATGAAGAAGAGGTCATGTAGTTCCCAGGGCCTGGTACTTCAGGGAATGTCTCTTATATGTGCTCTGTGCTCTGCTGTTGTGTTTTGGTTGACTATCCTTCAGGTCAGTCATCTACAGAGGCTTTCCTTGCCTGCTGTGAACAGTGTTTTGTTCCTGGCCTGAATGTGGCAAGTTTTAAGTAGGTGTGCTCTGGTTTGCTTTTGATATGAAAATTGACAGCACTTCCACCAGAACTGAGGCCCTGCCGAACTCTCTGGTTGGGAAACATGATGTAGGTGGTGGTTCTGGTTCAGGGGTAAGGTTCCACCATACTGGGACTGAGGCAAGCTTGACTAAGAGGGGCAGTCCTGCCAGAGTGCAAGGGGGTGGATCTTGGTTAGCAAGTTAAGCAGATAGCATCAGCACTATAGTTCTTCCTGCAGGTGGCTCTGTGTTTATTCTAAGGGGTAGGGGAGGGACACAGTGACAGCCAGTTTCTTTGTTCTCAGAGATTGTCTCAGTGAATGCTGCCTCTCAGAGATATGCTCCAAGAGGAGTGAATAATCTCCCCACTGTGTGCCCCAGTATTTTTCAGATCACTGTTTACATGCTGTCTGTTCCCTAGTTTGCCTGCCTTCTCTCCAGAAGCAGGGCAGTGCCTTCAGTGCTCTATTTTAGCCAAGCTTGCTGAACTTTAAAACTCCAGGCTTTAGGTCCCATTGTTTGTAAGAACTCATGAAGTTTAGTCTTTTTCATTCCCCAAGTTGAAGGATTTGGGGAAATTCTCTCCTTGTGCATTCCACTGTCTTCTTTTCTTTTTTGCCTTTCTCCATGACCATGGCTCCCTCCCCTTCACAGCACCTTTTATTCATTTCTCCCATAAACCATGTCTCTGCACCTCCTACTTTTTCAGTGTGGCTTCTTCTCTCCCTTTAGTTGTGGAGTTAGCTCTGTCAGTCTTCAGGTTGATTTCTTGCATATTTAGGATGATTTGATAGTTATCTAGTTGTGTTTGTAGGATGAGATGAGCCTATGGTCCTACTACTCTGTTGCCATTTTCCCTCCCAAAGTCTTCTATTTTTTCAAGTCCAGTGAGTATTCTTATGATCATTGCTTTAAATTCTCCATCAGGCATGTTACTTATATCTGTTTCATTTAGATCTCTGATATGGTCTTATCTTGTTCTTTCATTTGGAAGAAATTCCTCTGTCTTCTTATTTTGCCTAAGTCTCTGCCTTCTTCTCTGTGTTAGAAAAGCCAGCTATGTCTCATGTTCCTGAAAATAATGGCCTTATGAAGAAGAGGTCATGTAATGTCCAGGGCCTGGTGCTTCAGGATATGTCTCCAGTGTGTGCTGCATGTGCTCTATAGCTTTGCTCTGATTGCTCTATCCTTCAGGTAGTAGTCTTCAGAGGCTCTCTTTGCCTGCAGTGGGCACTCTTTGGTCCCTGGCCTGAATGTGGTAAATTTTAGCTAAGCGTGTTGTGGTCTGTTGGTGAAATGAGACCTGTTACCACCTCCACCAGAACTGAGGCCCTGCAAACTTCTCTGGTTGGGAGACACCATGTGGGCAAGGGTTTGTGCTGTCTTCTGGGGAGAGGGACATGTCATCCTGAGACTGAGGCTAGCTTGACTGAGAATGGAAGTTCCACCAGAGTGCAGGGGGGTGGGGCTTGGTGTATGCAAGTTAGGCAGCCAGTGTTGGCGTTCGGCCAGTTCACACAGGTGGCCGTGTGCTTCTGCTGAGGAATGGGAAAGGTAAATGATGCCAGCCAGTTCCTTTGTTCCTGGAGAGGTGTCTCTGTGAACTCTGCCTCTCAGGGACATACTCTGAGAAGAACAAATAATTTCCCCCCTGTGTACCCCAGGCACTCCTCAGATCACTGTTTCCATGCTGCATGTCCATGGATCGTTTGTCTTCTTTCCAAGAGCAGCTCCAATGCCTCCAGCATCTCCTGGAGTCAAGGCCCCTGACCTTTAAAATTTCAGGTTAATCCCCTCTCATTGAAATTTAGCCACTTGGAATGGAGACATTTCACTTTCCAAGCCAACAGCTATGGGGAAAATTCTCCTTGTTCATTCCCCTGTGTGCTCTTCTCTCTCTCTCATCCTTCTTCATGACCAGAGCTCCCTCCCCTCCATAGCATTCAGGAACCATTTCCCCCCTAAACCATGTCTCTGCATGTCCTAACTTCTTCAGTATGGTCTCTTCTCTACCTCTAGTTGTGGAGTTTGTTCTGCTCAGGCCAGATTCTGGGATATTTAAGGTGATTTGATAGTTACCTAGTTGTGTTCATAGGTGGAAGCAAGCCTAGGGTCCTCCTAGTCTGTCACTATCTTCCCTCTCTTTTGTTTTCTTTTAGAACCACTGTAGTGCCATTGCATAATGAATACATATAATTCAGTAAGAAAAGAATCCACACTCCAATATAATTGAAGATGTTTTATTCAAAATCTACCTTGTTCCTCTTCTCTTGTTTTTGGCATGACTGGTATTCCCTGGTAAAAAAAACAAAGACATAAAATAAACTGCGGCTGTGCTGTGATAGTCAAGCCGCTCAAATGATGTTGTTATAACTGTATCACTGCACTACAAACAGTCTTGATTGCAGCTCCTCATCTTTGTTATTGTAGTGAAAAACAGCTATAGACTATACACCAAGATTAAACATAGCTGAGTTCTGTGGACATCGAAATTTGAATTTCATATTTTTGTATCACGTTTTTTTCTTTTCTTTCTTTCTTTCTTTTTTTTTTTTTTTTTGATGATTTTAAAATGTGAAATCTATCCTGAAATCACAAACCTTCCAAAAATACATATCAGACTTGATTTGGTTGGTGGACCAAAGTCTGGCTATATCAATTTCGGCTTCATAGAGTATAGCAAAGTGATGAGGAGAGAGCTGGAATTGACAAAGATTCCCTCATTTACTGTGAGGTGTTTACACCCAAGAATTCTTCACAACCCATGGAATAAGCATCTCCCTAACCTTAGAGATATTCAATCCCATGCTGTCTTCTAAGTAGCTGCTGTGATCTGCTGCTGTGGTGTTTAAGTGTAATGGGATCCCTCAGCTTTATCTCTGAAAATTGAAACTTGGTCACAGACCTATAAGTTACTAGAAGTGTAGAATAAAACTTCTATGGCAGAAACAGTAATAAGGTTGGTCTGGATGTTAATAAGGAATTCTCTGGCATTCATTTTTCAGAATTCCACCCTGAAGTACTTAAAAACGCCTATCCTCTCCTACGTCTAGGAGCCATCATCTTTATTATTTTTGTTTGGAAATTAGAATGTGGTAAGTTAGTAAGTATGTAAAGTCATGGTATCCTAAGAGTTCACTACTCTGACTGATTTTGACATGGTTCCTAAGTGGTGATTATAACAGAGATAAGTGGGATCTGACCTTCTCATTATAAAAATAGAATTGGAGGTGAGAGATGTGACAGTCTCACTTTACTGTTTACTTTTCACTTTTTCACATTTACTTCTAAGCAACATATTTAAGAGAGATTTTGACAAACTGCAATTTATCAAGTATTTTATTCCCCAAACTGTAAAGGTTCTGAAAACATGTCTCTAAAATTAACAGTATAAACAAATAATGTTTAACAGGGAAATCTACAGTATTTGAGTTACTTGTAAAATAGTTGATTATTTTGATAACTTGTCATGAAAAGAAGATCTCTCTCTCTCTCTCTCCCTTTATCTCAACTGTTAGGCTTAGAAATAACTGGTTGAAGTTGTAAAGAGTCATATTAGAGCTATATATAAAGAAGAATTTTAATAACAAGAACTTTCTCCTATTTGAGTATTTTTGCAAAGGAAGTCATGAGTTCACTACCACTGATAACATTTAATTGAAATCTTTATGGTCATATAAAGGAATTATATTTCTTAATTAGAGAAATAGATTATCATATTAAAGAATGGATCCTAAGTTAGATGGAGGATTAAAATATATTTCATCATAAATAATGTGAAAGTATAAGAAAGAAACCCTTAATTCTCAAACAAAATTTATGCGGACATGTTAAGAAATTTTTACCACACATTTCTTCACAATTTTTAACATTGTTTTGTACACAAAAAAATTACCAACTTAGAAAATTATACTATGCAGTGCCTACAAATTAAAAAATCTGGAACATGTAGAGATATCCAAATAAATAAATTGGGATTTCTTTCAGTGTTCATACAAGACAATAGGAATAAATGACTACTAATGAATGAAATCTTATAAAATATATTTTATTCTGAAAACAAACACACTGGATTTAAATAAATGCTATTAATAAAAGCAAGACAAAATTTTTAAAAAAATCAATTCACAGGTCTCAACCATAACCAAAAGACTGGGATCATTCCCTGCATATTTTCAGACAAAAATGCTTTGAAACTGGAACTAAATCACAAGAGGAAAGTTGGAAAGAACTCAAATACATGGAAGCTAAAGAGCACCTACTAAAGAATGAATGGGTCAACCAGGAAATTAAAGAAGAATTTTAAAAATTCATGGAAACAAATGAAAATGAAAACACAACCATTGAAAATCTTTGGGATGCAGCAAAGGAGGTCCTAAGAGGAAAGTATATAGCAATACAAGCCTTTCTCAAGAAACAAGAAAGTCTCAAATACACAACCTAAACCTACACCTAAAGGAGCTAGAGAAAGAACAGCAAATAAAGCCTAAACCTAACAGAAGAAGAGAAATAATAAAGATCAAGCAGAAATCAATGAAATAGAAACCAAAAGAACAGTAGAACAGATCAATGAAAATAGGAGCTCATTCTTTGAAAGAATTAATAAGATTGATAAACCCATAGCCAGACTTATCAAAAAGAAGAAAGGGCCCAAATAAATAAAATCATGAATGAAAAAGGAGAGATCACATCCAACACCAAAGAAATACAAACAATTCTAAGAACATATTATGAGCAACTATATGCCAACAAATTAGACAATCTGGAAGAAATGGGTGCATTCCTAGAGATGTATAAACTACCAAAACTGAACAAGGAAGAACTAGAAAACCTTAACAGACCCATAACCAGCAAAGAAATTGAAGCAGTAATCAAAAATCCCCCAGCAAACAAGAGCCCAGGGCCAGATGGCTTCTCAGGGGAATTCTACTAAACATTTAAAGAAGAGTTAGGGGCGCCTGGGTGGCTCAGATGGTTAAGCGTCTGCCTTCGGCTCAGGTCATGATCCCAGGGTCCTGGGATTGAGTCCCGCATCAGGTTCCCTGCTCCTTGGGAGCCTGCTTCTCCCTCTGCCTCTCTCTCTCTCTCTCTGTCTCTCATGAATAATTAAATCTTTTAAAAAAATAAAAACAAAATAAAAAAATAAAAATCTATAAAGAAGAATTAATACCTATTCTTCTGAAACTGTTCCAAAAAATAGAAATGGAAGGAAAACTTCCAAACTCGTTTTATGAGGCCAGCATTACTTTGATCCCAAAACCAGACAAAGACCTCATCAAAAAGGAGAATGACTGACCAATATCCCTGATGAACATGGATGCCAAAATTCTCACCAAAATACTAGCCAATAGGATCCAACAGTACATTCAAAGGATTATTCACCACGACCAAGTGGGATTTATTCCTGGGCTGCAAGTTTGGTTCAACATCTGCAAATCAAACAATGTGATACACTACATTAATAAAAGAAAGGACAAAAACCATATGATCCTCTCAATAGATGCAGAAAAAGCATTTGACAAAGTATAGCATCCTTTCTTGATTAAAACTCTTCACAGTGTAGAGATAGAGGGCACATACCTCAATATCATAAAAGCCATCTATTAAAAACCCACAGCGAATATCATTCTCAATGGAGAAAAACTAAGAACTTTGCCCCTAAGGTCAGGAACATGGCAGGGATGTCCACTATCACCACTGCTCTTCAACATATTACTAGAATAGCCAGAGAAATGTTGAAAAACAAAACCAAAGCTGGTGGATCACAATTCTGGACTTCAAGCTCAATTACAAAGCTGTAATCATCAAGACAGTATGGTACTGGCACAAAAACAGACACACAGATCGATGGAGCAGAATAGAAAACTCATGGTCAACTAATCTTTGGCAAAGCAGGAAAGAATAGCCAATGGAAAAATGACAGTTTCTTCAACAAATGCTGTTGGGAAAATTGGATAGCCACATGCAGAAGAATGAAACTGGACCATTTTCCTATGCCATACACAAAAATAGACTCAAAATGGATGAAAGACCTGAATGTGAGATAGGAATCCATCAAAATCCTAAAGGACAACACAGGCAGCAACCTCTTCGACCTCAGCCACAACAACTTCTTCCTAGACACATTGCCAAAGGCAAGGATAACAAGGGCAAAAATGAACTATTGAGACTTCATCAAGATAAAAAGCTTTTGCACAGCAAAGAAACAGTTGACAAATCCAAAAGACAACTGACAGAATGGGAGAAGATATTTGCAAATGACATATCAGATAAAGGGCTAGTATCCAAGATCTATAAAGAACTTATCAAACTCAACACCCAAAGAACAAATAATTCAATCAAGAAATGGGTAGAAGACATGAATAGACATTTCTGCAAAGAAGACATCCAAATGGCCAACAGACACATGAAAAAGTGTTCAACATCACTCAGCATCAGGGAACTACAAATCAAAACCACAATGAGCTACCACCTCCCACCTGTCAGAATGGCTAAAACTAAGAAGTCAGGAAATGACAGGTGTTGGTGAGGATGCAGAGAAAGGGGGACCCTCTTACACTGTTGATGGGAACGCAAGCTGGTGCAGCCACTCTGGAAAACAGTATAGATGTTCCTCAAAAAGTTGAAAATAAAGCTACCCTATGATCCAGCGGTTGCCCTACTGGGTATTTACCCCAAAGATACAAATGTAGTAATCTGAAGGGGCATCTGCACCTCAATGTTTATAGCAGCAATGTCTACAATAGCCGAATTATGAAAAGAGCCCAGATGTCCATTGACAGATGAATGGATAAAGAAGATGTGATGTACACACACACACACACACACACACACACACACACGCAATGGAATATTATGCAGCCATCAAAAAATGAAATCTTGCTATTTGCAAATATATGGATAGAACTAGAGGGTATTATGCTAAGCGAAATAAGTCAATCAGAGAAAGAAAATTATCATATGCTCTCACTTTTATGTGGAATTTGAGAAACAAGGCAGAGGATCGTAGAGGAAGAGAGGAAAAAATTAAAATGAAAATGAAACAAGACGAAACCAGAGAGAGCCACAAACCATAAAAGACTCTTAATCTCAGGAAACAAACTGAGGGTTGCTGGGGTGGAGGGGGTGGGAAGAATAGGGTGGCTGGGTGATGGACATTGGGGAGGGTATGTGTTGTTGTGAGCACTATGTATTTTATAAGACTGATGAATCACAGACTTGTACCCCTGAAGCAAATAATATATGTTAATAATAAAAAAATAAAGTTAAATGAATATAATATAGTCAACCCAACAATAATAATGGATATTGGCACAAAACAGAAGCAGAGAGAGGAAAAGATGGCAGAGGAGTAAGGGACCTATTCCAACCAGTCCCGGAATTGAGCTGGATATCTACCAGACCACTCTGAACACCCATGAAATCAGCCTGAGACATAAGAAGATAGATCTGGATCTCTACAAACAGAATATCGCAGGCAGTTGGTTTCAAGGTATGAAACAGGGAGCCATGATTCTGTGGGCAGATATCAGAAGATAAACAGAAGGGGAAGGGAGCTGCCACAGCGCTGGCACTGGGGAACTGAAATAACATAGGAGAGCAAACGCCTCTGGCACTGGGGACTGGACACAGACTCACAGACTGCAGACCGGTAGTGACAGGGAAATGACTTTAGGGCAGCCCCCTGGACTGAAACCAGAGGAGCTGGGACACGCGTGTGAACTGGGGGGTGGCTGGCAGTTTTAGAAGCACAAAGGACAGAGACATGCCTCGACCTGGAGGTGAGGACTGGGAGTCCTGCTGAGGGGCGCACAACCCAGGACGCTGCAGTTTATAGCAGCACAGACAGAAACGGAGATAGTATGACCTGGAGAGCTCACTGAAGAACAGACTGTGATCTCTCTGCTCTGAGGCAGAGGGTTGGAAATGATCTCTTCTGCTCTGACTCTTGGAAGAGACGTGGAAAGCCACCAGGGAAAGCCGCCAGAGAACAAAAGCCCCCCAAAACCAGTTTTCACTGAGCCCATCCCCCACCACAGGAGTCAGGGCAACTCTGCCCAAACAGGGTTGCCTGCGTAACAGTGCAGCAGCCCACCCGCCCCCCCCCCCCAGAAGACAGGCTGGGAGAATAAGAGGCCGGCAACCCTAAGGTCTCTATAAAACAGGTGCATCTTGCTTGGGTTGTGGTCAACCACCTCTCAACAGAATGACTAAGAGGAGGAACCCCCAAAATAGGAAAGACTCAGAGACTGTGACTTCTGCCACAGATTTACAAATGGATACAAATATAACCAAGATGTCAGAAATGGACTTCAGGGTAACATTATGAAGTCAATAGCTAAAATGGAGAAATCGATTAATGGCAACGTAGAGTCTCCAAGGGCAGAAATGAGAGCTGATCTGGCCGAACTTAAAAATGCTATCAATGAGATCCAGTCCAATCTAGATAACCTAACAGCTAGGGTAACTGAGGCAGAAGAATGAATTAGTGATCTAGAACACCAATTAATAAACAAGAAGGAAAAAGAGGAGGCCAGGGAAAAACAAGTCAAAATCCACGAAAATAGAATCAGAGAAATAAGTGACACCATGAAGCATTCCAATGTCAGAATTTTTGGGATCCCTGAAGGGGTAGAGAGAGTGAGGACTAGAAGGCATATTTGAGCAAATCATAGCTGAGAACTTCCCTAATGTGGGGAATGAAACAAACATTCGTGTCCTAGAGGCAGAGAGGACCCCTCCCAAGATCAAGGAAAACAGGCCAATGACCTAGCATGTAATAGTAAAACTCACAAATCTTAGAAGCAAGGAAACCATCTTAAGGGCAGTTAGGGGGAAGAGATTTCTTACGTGCAGAGGGAGGAACATCAGAATAACTTCAGACCTATCCACAGAGACCTGGCAAGCCAGAAAGGGCTGGCCAGACATATTCAGGGTACTAAACGAGAAGAACATGCAGCCAAGAATACTTTATCCAGCAAGGCTCTCATTTAGAATGGATGGAGAGATGCAGAGCTTCCACGACCGGCAGAAACTGAAAGAATATGTGACCACTAAGCTGGCTCTGCAAGAAATATTAAGGGGGGTTCTATAAAAGGAGAAAGACCCCAAGAGGGATATACAATAGAAATTTACAGAGACAATCTATAGAAACAAGGACTTCACAGGCGACATGATGACAACAAATTCATATCTTTCAATAATCACTCTCAAAGTAAATGGCTTAAATGCTCCCATGAAAAGGCACAGGGTTGCAGATTGGATAAAAAGATAGGACCCATCCATATGCTGTCTACAAGAGACTCATTTTGAACCAAAGATACATCCAGACTGAAAGTGAAGGTATGGAGATCCATCTTCCATGCCAATGGACCTCAAAAGAAAGCTGGGGTAGCAATTCTTGTATCAGACATTAGATTTTAAGCTAAGCAGTTAGCTTAAGTTAGTCTCTAAGTAGTTAGAGACACAGAAGGACACTATATCATTCTTAAAGGGTCTATCCAACAAGAAGATCTAACAATTGTAAATATCTATGCCCCCAACATGGGAGCAACCATCTACATAGGCCAACTGTTAACCAAAATAAAGAGTCATATTGATAACAATACGTTAACTGTAGGAGACCTCAATACTCCACTCTCAGCAATAAACAGATCATCTAAGCAGAAAATCAACAAAGAAACAAGACACACTGGACCAGATGGACCTCATAGATATATACAGAACATTCCACCCTAAAACAACAGAAAACTCATTCTTCTCAAGCACACATGGAACTTTCTCCAGAATAGACCACAAACTGGGTCACAAATCAGGTCTCAACTGATACCAAAAGATTGAGATTATTCCCTGCATATTCTCAGACCACAATGCTTTAAAACTGGAACTCAATCACAAAAAAAAAAAAAAAAAAAAAAATATTTGGAAGAAATTCAAACACTTGGACGCTAAAAAAACTCTGCTCTGGAATACTTGGGTCAACCAGGAAATCAAAGAAGAACTTAAACAATTCATGGAAACCAATGAGAATGAAAACAGATCAGTCCAAAACCTATGGGATACTGCAAAGGCAGTCCTAAGGGGGAAATACACAGCCATCCAAGCCTCATTCAAAAAAATAGAAAAATCCCGATTCACCAACTAACTTTAACCTTAAAGAACTAGAGAAAAAGCAACAAACGATGCCTAAGCCACATATTAGAAGAGAAATAATTAAGATTAGAGCACAGATCAATGAATTAGAAACCAGAAACACAGTAGATCAGATCAACAAAACTAGAAGCTGGTTCTTTGAAAGAATTAATAAGATTGATAAACCACTGGCCAGACTTTTCCAAAAGAAAAGAGAAAGGACCCAAATTAATAAAATTATGAATGAAAGGGGAGAGATCATGACTAACACCAAGGAAATAGAAACAATTATTTGAAATTATTATCAACAATTATGCCAACAAATTAAGGAACCTGGAAGAAATGGATGCCTTCCTGGAAACCTATAAACTGCCAAGACAGAAACAGGAAGAAATTGACAACCTGAATAGGCCAATAACCAGTAACGAGATTGAAGCAGTGATCAAAAACCTCCCAAAAAACAAGAGTCCAGGGCCTGATGGATTCCCTGGGGAATTCGACCAAACATTCAAAGAAGAAATAATACCTATTCTACTGAAGCTGTTTCAAAAAATAGAAACAGAAGGAAAGCTTCCAGACTCATTCTATGAGGCCAGCATTACCTTGATCCCCAAACCAGGCAAAGACCCGATCAAAAAGGAGAATTTCAGACTGATATCCCTGATGAATATGGATTCCAAAATTCTCAACAAAATCCTAGCTAATAGGATCCAACAATACATTAAAAGGATCATCCACCACATCCAAGAGGGATTTATGCCCAGGATGCCAGGGTGGTTCAACATTTGCAAATCAATCAATGTGATAGAACACATTAATAAGAGGAGGGAGAAGAACCATATGGTCCTCTCAATTGATGCAGAAAAAGCATTTGACAAAATACAGCATCCTTTCCTGATTAAAAGTCTTCAGCGTATAGGGATAGAGGGAATATTCCTCAATTTCATAAAATCCATCTATGAAAAACCCACAACGAATATCATCCTCAATGGGGAAAAGCTGAGAGCCTTTCCCTTAAGATCAGGAACATGAAAGGGATGCCCACTCTCCCCACTATTGTTCAACATAGTACTAGAAGTCCTAGCAATAGCAATCAGACAACAAAAAGAAATAAAATGTTTTCAAACTGGCAAAGAAGAAGTCAAACTCTCTCTTCGCAGATGACATGATACTTTATGTGGAAAACCCAAAAGACTCCACCCCCAAATTACTAGAACTCATCCAGCAATTCAGAAATGGGGCAGGATACAAAATCAATGCACAGAAATCAGTTGCTTTCTTATACACTAACAATGCAACTGTAGAAAGAGAAATTAGAGAAACAATTCCATTTACAATAGCACCAAAAACCATAAGATACCTCAGAATAAACCTAACCAAAGAGGTAAAGGATCTATACTCTAGGAACTACAGAACACTCAAGAAGGAAATTAAAGAAGGCACCAAAAGTTGGAAAAACATTCCATGCTCATGGATCGGAAGAATGAACATTGTTTGGTTTTTTTTTTTAATTTTTATTGTTATGTTAATCCCCATACATTACATCATTAGTTTTAGATATAGTGTTCCATGATTCATTGTTTGTGCATAACACCCAGTGCTCCATGCAGAACGTGCCCTCCTCAATACCCATCACCAGGCTAACCCATCCTCCCACCTCCCTCCCCTCTAGAACCCTCAGTTTGTTTTTCAGAGTCCATCGTCTCTCATGGTTCTTCTCCCCCTCCGATTTCCCCCCCTTCATTCTTCCCCTCCTGCTACATTCTTCTTCTTCTTTTTTTCTTTCTTAACATATATTGCATTATTTGTTTCAGAGGTACAGATCTGAGATTCAACAGTCTTGCACAATTCACAGCGCTTACCAGAACACATACCCTCCCCAGTATCCATCACCCAGTCACCCCATCCCTCCCACCCCACCCCCCACTCCAGCAACCCTCAGTTTGTTTCCTGAGATTAAGAATTCCTCATATCAGTGAGGTCATATGATACATGTCTTTCTCTGTTTGACTTATTTCGCTCAGCATAATACCCTCCAGTTCCATCCACGTCGTTGCAAATGGCAAGATCTCATTCCTTTTGATGGCTGCATAATGGAAGAATGAACATTGTTAAAATGTCTATGCTACCCAGAGCAATCTATACCTTCAATGCCATCCCTATCAAAATTCCAATGACATTTTTCGAAGTGCTGGAACAAATAATCCTAAAATTTGTATGGAATCAGAAAAGACCCCAAATAGTCAAGGAAATGTTGAAAAAGAAAAACAAAGCTGGGCACATCACATTGCCCGATTTCAAGCTATATTACAAAGCAGTGATCACCAAGAGAGTACGGTACTGGCATAAAAACATATAGATCAATGGAACAGAATAGAGAGCCTAGATATGGACCCTGAACTCTATGGTCAACTAATCTTCGACAAAGCAGGAAAAAATATGCAATGGAAAAAAGACAGTTACTTCAATAAATGGTGCTGGGAAAATTGGACAGCTATATACAGAAGAATGAAACTCGATCATTCTCTAACACCATACACAAAGATAAACTCAAAATGGATGAAAGACCTCAATGTGAGACAGGATTCCATCAAAATCCTAGAGGAGAACATAAGTGGTAACATGTTTGACATCGCCCACAGCAACTTCTTTCAAGATACATCTCCAAAAGCTAGTGAAACAAAAGCAAAACTGAACTTTTGGGACTTCATCAAGATAAAAAGCTTCTGCACAGCAAAGGAAACAGTCAACAAAGCAAGGAGGCAATCCACAGAATGGGAGAAGATATTTGCAAATGACACTACAGACAAAGGGCTTGTATCCAAGATCTATAAAGAACTTCTCAAACTCAACACCCAAAAAACAAATAATCAAGTCAAAAAATGGGCAGAAGATATGAAAAGACACTTCCCTGAAGAAGACATACAAATGGCTAACAGACAAATGAAAAAATGTTCATCATCATTAGCCATCAGGGAAATTCAAATCAAAACCACATTGAGATACCACCTTACACCAGTTAGAATGGCAAAAATGGACAGGGAAAGAAACAACAAATGTTGGAGAGGTTGTGGAGAAAGGGGAACCCTCTTACACTGTTGGTGGGAATGCAAGTTGGTACAGCCACTTTGGAAAACAGTGTGGAGGTTCCTCAAAAAATTAAAAATAGAGCTACCCTATGACTCAGCAATTGCACTCCTGGGTATTTACCCCAAAGACACAGATGTAGTGAAAAGAAGGGCCATATGCACCCCAACGTTCATAGCAGCAATGTCCACGATAGCCAAACTGTGGAAAGAGCCGAGATGCCCTTCAACAAATGAATGGATAAAGAAGATGTGGTCCATATATACAACAGAATATATACTCAGCCATCAGAAAGGATGAATACCCAACTTTTACATCAACATGGCTGGGACTGGAGGAGATTATGCTAAGTGAAATAAGTCAAGCAGAGAAAGTCAATTATCATATGGTTTCACTTATTTGTGGAACATAAGGAATAGCATGGAGGACATTAGGAGAAGGAAGGGAAAAATGAAGGGGGGAAATCGGAGGGAGAGACGAACCATGAGAGACTACGGACTCTGAGAAACAAACAGGGTTTTAGAGGGGAGGGAGGATGGGGGATGGGTTAGCCCAGTGATGGGTATTAAGGAGGGCGCATACTGCATAGGAGCACTGGGTGTTATACGAAAACAGTGAATCATGGATCACTACATCAAAAACTAATGATGTACTGTATGGTGACTAACATAACATAATAAAATTAGATTAAATTAAAAAGAACAGAAGAAAAATTTGAACAAATATTTTTTTAAAGTTCCTAACCATTCATTGAAGTAATATATATACATTAGAATCTGGTACAAAGTATATAGTCACACAATTCAATTTAAGAAATTCAGGTACAAAATCTGTGTAAGGACTAATTGCAAATATTTCATTGGAGACTATTTATAGAACAGGCAACCAGAAAGCTGCTGTTCTAATCTTGTAGGTGATAAAAGAGATGGACCAGTTTTTCTTTGTCTGACTCTCACATCTATAAATCATTATAACTCTAATGGGGAATATTCAGACCTACAGAACTGTGAGTGTTCTGCACGGTCAGCCCCAGATGTGACACTCAGCTAGTTATGTCCATGTGTTCTTATGTTAGTCCTCACAAAGCTACACACGTACTGGATATGGAACCACTAAAATCCTGCAGTGACATTATTCATGAAATGGATGTGTGCAGGGCTGGCTTCATAAGTATGCAGTTTATGCATCTGCTCAGGGCCCAGTGCTGAGAATGTCCTTTTCTTGGTATAATGCTCTCCTTTCATTATGTTGAATTTTTAATAAGTTTATCTTTGAATATATGTTTTACAAGTGAAGTCCAGTGAATGCAAGCAGGTTGTGCTCCAGCCACAGTCCACACGCAGTGGGCTCAGGCCCCCGGGTCACACTGGCAGTGCACAGACACTATGATTGGCCCAAAGCATACCCAAATGCCTGTGGCAGGACAGAACACCATGGGGCCAAGGAAAAGACTGGGCTTTGACCTGGGCCCAGATATGTGCCAGGGGCATTGGCAGCAGCAGCAGAAGTGGCATTAATGGCTATAGCTGTGGGAAAGGGAAGATTTTCATGTATGTGGGGAGAGGGCCTGCCATGGGAGGCCAGTTTGCCCATCTGTCCCCAAAGCCTAACCCTAAGGCATCTGCACAGATATTAACTCTGTTCTGAGTGTTGGGAGAGAAACTGCTAGAGATTAGTCAGTACCCTTTGTCAGTAAATAATTTCAAAATAAAAGTGTACAAATGGACATTGCAATGATTCATATGTGAAAGTTAGAATTCTTCAAATGGTCTAGGGTTTGGTTTTTGAAAAACTACTAAAGCAATGCACAGCAAATTCACAGGCTTGCAAATATTAATTAAAGTTAAAGATTGTCACAGTCAATTTATAAAACAACACTATGTTTATACAAAGCTTTGGGTGAACCAGTTATTAATGAAAAAGACTATTTTTAAGTTAATTTACCTTGTAATCCAAGATCCAGCATTACAGTACATAAAAAGACATTTTGAGTTATAAACAAATACTGAAGCCACTTTCAGTTTCTTGTACAGCATATGCAAGTTACTGGAAATGTCAGAGAAACATCAAAATACCATTGTACAAATTTACCTTTAAGGGAAGAGCTTCCTGAATGGCAGGGTGAGAATCTCCATGAATACACTTCTCGAAAAAAGCAATGAAAATACTGACCAGATTGTCAAAATCAGAACTCTGGAAATTAAACAGTGTTGTGCAACAATTCAGGGCATACTTATTCAAGAAGAACTGCTGGATTTCATAAGAACAGTACGAGTTTGTGCGTTGGAAGTTGGCCTGCTCCTGTGGAACCTTCTCTTTCCACAGCAGCCTTGCAACCATGGTAGTTGTGAAACGGAAGCCTTGCAGCAACCAGAGTATTGCCACGTTGACCTGTCTCACAGCTCCCTGGAAAAGCACCTTTCACAGGACGTTGCCATTATTTGATCTGGTTTAGAACTTCCTTAATGGAAAAAAACCCTATCCTCAGGGAATTTGTCAAAAACAATCAATTGCACGTTTTTACATCTACCTGATAATATGATATCAGTTAGGCAAATAAGAGTCAGAACAAAACTTTTAAAGGAAGATCTGGGCAATGAGATGTCCAAAGGGGACTTTGAGAAATTCTGACCTGGAAATCTAGAAAACTGCATGCATGTGCTGGGCTATGTGCATGCTTGGGAGAGCCTGAGAGGGCTCCAATCTCTCCCTTCCAGCTGACTGAAACTAGAAGCAGAAAGTGAGGGCTAAAGCAAAGTTGTAAACTTTCTGAGTACACAGGTTTATCCTAACACACACAGAACCCCTTAGCAAAAAGTGGGAAATGTTTTGGCTCAAGGCAGTAACAAGATCTCTGAGCAGTCATTAACTGACCAATAAGCTAAGTAATCAGAGACTACAGTGGCTACACGCTGCACGGAAGTCAGACTTCACAGAGTTAGGAGAACCAGTAGGCGAATCAAGAGCAGCAACGGCAGTAACATGCCTTGGGGGAGGGAGAGGAATTGGATTTCCAGAGTTGACGCGGTATATTTTCTAAAACGTCTAGTTTTTATCCAAAACTTTGGAGACACACAAATAAACAAGGAAGTATGGCCCATACTCAGAAAAAAAGGTAGACACTGTCCCTGGGGGGCTGGGGGAGTCAAATGTTGGACTTATTAGACAAAGATTTTTAAATAAGTTATTATAAGTATATCAAAGCATGCAAGGAAACCAATTCTTTGAATTAAAGAATTAAAGACAAATACGATAGTGATGTCCATCAAACAGAAAATAAAGAGATAGACAGGAAAGAGAGATTACTGAAGATAACCCTATAGAAACTTCTTGTTGGAAAGTACAAAAAGAATACTCATTTTTCAAATGCACATGAACGTTCTGAAAAATAGACTTTATGCTAGTCCATAAAACAAGTGCTAATACGTTTTAAAAGATGAAATCATATCAAATATGTTCTCTGACCACAGTGAAGCTATTTTACAAATTAGTGACAGAAGGATTTGGGTACATATATTAGGCACTAGGTTTTTAAAATAACCAATGGGTAAAAGAAGACATTATAAGGAAAATAAAACATTTTCATCTGAATAAAAATAAAAAACACGTCTTCATTCAGTTTCATGACTGAATAATACTCCATCGTATGGGTATTCAGTATTTGGTTTATCTATTCCTCTGTTGCTAGATTCTTGGGTTCTTCCTACATCTTTTGCCTACTGTAAACAATGCTGCTATGAATATTTCTGCACAAGTATTTGTTTGAATACCTGTTTTTAATACTTCAGGGGCATATTCAAGGGCATATGATTTCAGTCATATGTGGAATTTAAGAAACAAAATAAATGAACAAAGGAAAAAAAAGAGACAACCCAAAAAATGGACTTTAACCATAGAGAACAAATAGAGGGTTACCAGAGAGGAGCTGAGTGGGGGAATAGGTGATGGGGCTTAAAAGTACACTTATCATGATGAGCATTGAGTAGTGTGTAGAACTGTTGAATCACTATATTATACACCTGAAACTAATATAACACTGTGTGTTAACTATATTAGAATTAAAGTAGAAAACTTAATTAAAAAAAGAAAAGTTGAAATATTTTAGTGTGTATAAGTTTTCTGAATAAAGATAATTGGTAATTAAAAACAAGTTTTAGCACATAAATAAAAATTCCCAGAAAGAGAGGAGAAAGATCGGAGCATAAAATCTATTTGAAGGGGCGCCTGGGTGGCTCAGTCATTAAGCGGCTGCCTTCGGCTCAGGTCATAATCCCAGGATCCTGGGATCAAGCCCCACATCGGGCTCCCTGCTCAGTGGAGAGCCTGCTTCTCCTTCTCCCTCTGCCTGCTACTCTGCCTGCTTGTGCTCTCTCTCTATCTCTCTGTCATAGAAATAAATAAAATCTAAAAAAAAAATTCTATTTGAAGAAGTCAAAATTTTCTCAACCTTGGTAAAAGATTTAAATTTAAGGATGCAAAATGCTTTGCAAAGTATAAGCAGAATAAACTCAAAAAATACCTACATGCTTAGAAATATTATGATCATAATTTTTGAAAGCCAAAGATAAAGAAATAACTCTTGAAGGTATCTAAAGTAAAACAACAAAGGAGAAATGATTCAAAAGCAGGTGATTTCACACCAGAAATCATAGGTGCAAGAATACAATAAAGCAAAATCATTAAAATACTGAAAGAAAAGACTGTCAACCCACTAGTCTATATATTCAGTGAAAATAGACTTCAGCAAAAAGACAAAAGAAAAACTTTAATGCATGGAAGAAAGAAAAGTCAAGAAAAGAAAGAAATTAGTTACCAAATTTGTCTCATAAGAAATGCTAAAGAAACTTCTGTAGGCATAAGGGAAATAACAGAAGGAGCAAATGAGAAGGAAAAAACATGTGGATAGAAATAAGAGATTGTAAATTCTGAAAATCAAAAATTTCTTCTATTTTGTTGTGAAAATGTGAAAAAAAAATGTGTTTTCTCTTCATTAAATGACCTAGTAAATTTTACCCTCTTTTAATTCATTTTTATGTTGTATCAATTATTTGAAATAAATTAGTTTAATGAATTTATTCAGAGAAAAGGGAGGAAGTCAAAGGGAAATTTATGTCATCCAAAATCAAAAATATATTATTGAAGGAAACCCTGTCCTGGATTATATAAAAGCAATGCTCTTGGTACTTTGACATTTTTTAAAAATAGAGTTTGCCCCTAAAAGAACTAATATTTGATCCTCTACACCTTCATTTATGAATCACTTCAATTATTTTAATCAATATTTCTCATTTGATTTGCAGAGAAAATAAAAACTGATGAGTTTCAAATCTTAAATCACTTAGGAAGGATATCATTGCAGCAAACTCAGTTTCAGACAATAAAAAGATAAGGCGTTCAGTATTTTCACATTATACCAAATTAAACTTTCTTCCTAGTACACCAATCTACTCACAACGCTATTGCTACACTTACAATTTGTTTCAACTTAGTATGCAATAAGATTTTCCTGATTGCTTTTTCTAAACTGTCCAAATATTTGTCTCATTTCTTTTTCAGAGAGAAGGAAGGAAGAGCAAGGTAGGCATTTTATCATCACATAAGTACAAATCACGTAATCTAAGCAATGTCAGCTCTTGACTGTATGAGAGCAACACTGGGCATCTTGGCATTGTGTTGAACCAAGGACTTTGTCTGTTAGTAAATGAATTGATTTGACCTTCTGTTATTTCATTTGCGGATCCCTTCTATTGCTTTAATCTCAGTTTACTCTTTTGCATAAGCATCATGATTTCTGAAGCACTTTTGGTGATCAAATGTGATGCTGCTTGTGAAGCATGTATCACAGAGTTTAGTGCAGAGAAAGCACTTAATGAATGTCAGTGGGGATGCTGGTGATGATGGTGGGTGGGGGTGATGAGGATGATTATGACAACAATGATACCATGCTTAAAGAAGACTCTAGGAAATTATTTTGGGGGGTGTTAAGTTCAGTCACAAGAAATTTAAAATTATTTTTCTGCTTTACCATTTGACATAAAGCAATGTGGAACCCCATAAGTTTTTCAGTAAAACACCTAGAAAATAAATATAATCTTTTTTTTTCTGAAGTGGCTAACCTATTACATACACAATAGGAGAAAAGATTTTTGCAAGATTTTTTGTTTGTTCTGTTTGTTTCATAATGATTTTTATATATTTTTTTAAATTTTTCAGATGAACTTCGGAAAGAAAATGGTAAAATTTAAAGACTATTTACAAAATATGATATTCTTATTGTCTGTGTCATAGTGATTTTCATATTACTCTTTTATTTTCAGGTAAACTTCAGAAAGAAAATGATAAAATTTAATGACTATTTACAAAATATGATATTCCTATTGTCTGTGTCATAGTGATTTTCATATTACTCTGTTTTATTTTCAGGTGAACTTCGGAAAGAAAATGGTAAAATTTAATGACTATTTACAAAATATGATATTCCTATTGTCTGTGTCATAGTGATTTTCATATTACTCTTTTATTTTCAGGTGAACTTCGGAAAGAAAATGGTAAAATTTAATGACTATTTATAAAATATGATATTCCTGTTGTCTGTGTCATAGTGATTTTCATATTATTCTGTTTTATTTTCAGGTGAACTTCAGAAAGAAAATGGTAAAATTTAATGACTATTTACAAAATATGATATTCCTATTGTCTGTGTCATAGTGATTTTCATATTATTCTGTTTTATTTTCAGGTGAACTTAGGAAAGAAAATGGTAAAATTTAATAATTTATTTACAAGATATGATCTTCCTATATGGATTTTTGCTTGCTTTTTCCTTTTCCATTCCTCGTACTTTCTCTGCATAATTTACTTTTATGATTTTCATTTGTGTTTATTTTATTACTATTTCCCTTACCTGTTTCTTTCTTTGTTCTTCTCCCATTAGTTAACTCACTTCTGTCATTCATCCCTATCTTAATCTAATGTATTATTTTTCAGCTGTCTCCTTGATGTTAGCAATAACTTCTTCTAGTAGCTCTGAGATAAGTGAAATCTAATCTGACAATGTATTTGAAAGAGCTCTCATGGTTCTTGCTGTGCCAACAATCTGATTCTAAGTAAAACTGAAACTCTTATAAGCAAGGCACTATTTTTTTCAAAAAATGTGCAATAGGTTGTTCCTTATACAGAACAAACACTACTACTCTCTCTACCTTTTAACTGAAGTCTCAGCTGGCTGAACCCAAAGTGAAGGATTATGGCATAGTGATTGAGTCTTTAAGTTGCAGTTTAACATACCTGGGTTTAAGTCATTGATCTGCCCATTTACCAACAGAAACTTCATCATGTTATTGACCCCTTTGATTCTCAGATCTTTATTCTGTAAACAGAGGAGTACTACTTCACCATTATGTTCCTAGCATTCAATTGAGTAATTATATAAAGCCATTAAATAATACCTATCTCAGCGGAAGCATTGAATAAATTGTAGCTGTTACTACACAGATGATGGATAGTATGACAACATTACATTCATTAATATCAGCATTCTAAACTAGTTCAAAAACAATATATCACTGGGGATTTTGGCAATTTTCTCTTGAATTTCAACTGTAAAATAATCTATCCATGTGAGCATGTGATATATTTTTGCTTTGTTTTGTTTTCAATAAGTGTTCTAGAAAAGTGAGGGCTTTTTTTTAACTTTAATAGAGTAACTTATTTCACATGTAATTCTTTTAAGGAACTTTAATTTTTCTTTTCTCTGTGACATTAAAATGGGGTTTTCACTTTTGTATATCAGGAGAATTGCAAAAGGAAATTGGTAATTGTATTCCAATAGTTAAAATATTTGCAAGATATTATATTGTGGAAATCCCATGCTTCACTTTATCCTGTTCCTTTACCTCTTTATTTTGGGTGTCTTTTACATTTTCCTATTGCCTCTTTATATTGCAGTTATCATGCTTGGAATGATTTACCTGTTTATTTTGATTAAGTCCTAAAAATCATGTGAGTCAGCTTTATTATATCCATAAGAAATAATTTATAAGGGAGCAATGGCTTGACTAATATGATAGTGATAATTAGAGTATCAAAAAATGCATGTCTTCGATAAAGTCCCAGTCTTCTGTGTACATTTCCTTTCAGATCAGAGAAGAACCCAATTTAGGAACGGTAAGTAGCTCAGAAGTTCTTTCATGGCAGTTTTTAAATTCCACAAATAGTAAGACTCCTAACTCTACTCTAAACCCTGTTCCCAGAAAAAGTCAGGCATGCTATACCATGGCCTGTGTTCACTACGTAGGAGCATAAATGGAAGAGAATCTGTAAAGTTAGTTAACTCATTTTTCCCTAATTTGGAATATCCTTTTCACTTCGTCTCACTTTCTTAATTCTTTATCCCTTCACTCTGTTCTTCCTAATTCCTTCCTTTTCTTCTTTGCTTCCATTTTCCCGCCCTTCTTTTCTATCTTTATCTCAAACTATCCACCTTCCTATCATCACTTCTTCATTTTCTATCTCCCTTATTTCCTTTCTTCTTTTTATTATTTTTAGTTTGCCTTTTTTTCTGAGTTTATATTTTTCCACACACATACACAACTCAACCATTTTCTAGTTCAGGTAAGGAATGGTCACATGCTTGTGAGGAAGGAAAGCGACAGAGAGATAAATATGTAACTGAATACTTAGAGAATGCCAGTGATGAGAAGAGAGGAAAAGATATGAGAAGGACCAGGAAAGGGTAATAATATTTCATCATCTTGTTCCCTTGCAGGCTGGCAGAACACATCATTGTACCCTGGTGAGTACATTGCCTTGACCATGATAATTTTCCCTGATTCTAAGATATATAATTAAGCTCCTAAATTCTGCAAGATATCATGCTAACTACCACATGACAGAGAAAAATGTATTGTAGATAACTTCTGTTCTATAGAAAACTTACCAAGATATATAAATTACTTTTCTTTCCATCTTTTTCTAACCTGTGTCTCACAGGACACTTACAAGTTAATTAAAGAAGATATTAAGAAATAAAAAGAGTATCTTGTCAGTTTAATAAATTTACTTTTTCTTTTTTCACAATTCCAAGGAAGTTTTATATTTATGTGAATTAATTCTAGCTACTCTTTCAAATAAACATCAAAATGTGAAATAGTTTAGCAAGCTAGATTGTATTTCTAATGTGTATACATATATTCCTGGTTAAGAAGACCTACTTGGAAGATGTCCACTAAGCAATGACTTTGATCTGGACTCTTTCATTGTGTAACTTCCCAATATTCTCGATGTCCTTCAATGCCAGTCAAAAATAATTTTCTTAAAGATTTTATTTATTTATTTGACAGAGAGAGACACAGCGAGAGAGGGAACACAAACAGGGGGAGTGGGAGAAGGAGAAGCAGGCTTCCTGCAGAGCGGGGAGCCCGATGCAGGGCTCGATCCCAGGACCCTGGGATCATGACCTGAGCTGAAGGCAGATGCTTAATGCCAGTCAAAATTTTTTGAGAAAAAGAAATGTGAAGATCACCAAAATATATAGTGTTTTGTGGCAGGGGTTGAAAAGGCATTGACCACTTATGCCTACATAGGCCAGTCTGTCATGTGGTTTCACCTAGACACAATGGAGCTGGGAAAGGTGGTTTAGCTGTTTGCCCAGAAAAACAGAAAAGCAATGAGTATTGTTAGAGTTTGCCATCTCTACAACAAGCTGTCTTTCAGGTAACAAGGATCAATTTAATGTTTCTTTTCCTGTATCTATCTAACTTGGTCCTTTTTCAAAAAGAGAAGCCAAGGGTCCATGGAGTCACTGCAACAAACTCTAAGGCCAAGATCTTTAGGAGATGCCCACTCGTCTTCTGTCAGTGGATGTAACTCTTCTGGATTGTGAAATCTGTGTACTCAAAGACAAGAATTGTCTGTACCCTCCATTCCATATTTAAGACAATGCAATAAAACATGGAATAAAAATTTCTGTTTAGAATAAGGAAGGAGAAAGCACCACAGGCATCATTTACCAACAGCAGTAAGAATTTCCACCAGGCCATGTTGTGAAGTCCCCCTATTCTGAGGGTGGAGGAATTTTCCTGATTATGTAGACCCTTATTTTGCTCTTAAGGTGTAACTTACTTCCTGTTTTCCTCAGTAGCTCTTAGCTCTCCCCCACTTCAAACACATAGTGGCATAGCAACTCTTCTGGCTTGTGCAAATTTACTGTTACAAAATATGCTTTGCAGCTTTCATGCTTACAGAATTTTTTTACTCCAAGCTCATTTTTTTTTTTTTTTTTGGAAAAAAGGGTTATTGGATATAATTTACATACCATACATTTAATTAAGTGTTCACTCATTTTTTGAAAATCAATTCAATGATTTGTTAATACATTTACACAGTTGGGCAACAATCATCAAATCCAGTTTTTTTTGGAGATTTCTATCACCCCAAAAGATCTTTTGTTTCCATTTTCTGCCAATCCTTTCCCAGGCTCAGGCAATCCCTAGTCTACTTTCTCTTATAGCTTTGCCTTTTGGATATGTATAATTGGAATCATGTAATATATGGCTTTTCTTGTCTGTTTTTTTTTTAATTTAGCATGTTTTTGAGACTCTTCTTTTAGCATGTTTTAGTACTTTGTTCCTTTATATTGCCAGATAGTATTCCATTGTAAGAATATGACACATTATGCTTATTCATTCCCCAGATGATAGCTATTTAGAATACTCCCAATTTTTTATAGTTTTAATTTAAATTCTAGTTAGTTAACATACAGTGTAATATTAGTTTCAGGAATAGAATTTAGTGATTCATCCACATATAACGCCTTGTGCTCACCACAGTAATTGCCCTCTTTAATACCCATCACCCATTTAGCCCATTTGCCAAACCCACCTCCCCTCCAGCAACCCTCAGTTCGTTCTGTATAGTTAAGAGGCTGTTTTACGGTTTCTCTCTCTTTTTTCTCCCCATTTCTTAAATTCCACATATGAGTGAGATCATATGATATTTGTCTTTCTCTGACTGACTTATTTCACTTAGCATAATACACTCTAGCTCCATCCACGTTGTTGCAAAATGGCAAGATTTCATTCTTTCTTATAGCTGAGTAATATTCCACACACACACACACACACACACACACACACACACACACCACAATTTCTTTATCCATTCAACAGTCAATGAACATATGGGCTCTTTCCATAATTTGGCTATTGTAAATAATGCTGCTATAAACATTGGGATGCACGTGCCCCTTCGAACCAGTATTTTTGTATCTTTTGGGTAAATACTTAGTAGCACAATTGCTGGATCATAGGGTAGTTCTCTTTCTAACTTTTTGAGGAAACTCCATACTGTTTTCCAGAGCGGCTCCACCAATTTCCACTTTTGAAGCCTTATGAAAAATTCTGCTAGGAACATTCACATACATATCTCTGAATGAAAATGTGTTTTATTTTTTTCTTGATTATAGCCTTAGGAGTGGGAATTCTAAATCATATGATAAATTTATGTTTAAAATTTAATGAAATTATAAAATTGTTAACCAAGTGTCTGTACCATTTTACATTTTGGGCAGCAGTACATGACAACATTTGTTATTATCTATAATTCTTATGGTCTCCCTAGTGGCTGTGAAGTAATCCCTTTGTGGTATTAATTTGAATTTCTCTAATGTAAAATGATGTTGAATATTATTTTATGTGGTTTATAGCCATTTGTATTCCTTCCTTGATGAAATATCTATTTATTATTTTGCCATTTTTAATTTAATTTTTATTTATTTTTAAAAGATTTTATTTATTTGAGAGAGCGAGAGAGAGCACATGAGTGGGGGAGGGGGAGAAGCAGATTCCCCACTGAGCAGGGATCCCAACATGGGGCTCCATCCCAGGACCCTGGGATCATGACCTGAGCAGACGCTTAAACAACTACGCCACCCAGGAACCCCTATTTTGCCATTTTTCAATTGGAATGTTTGTCATCCCATTTTTGACTTTTAAGAAATCTTATATATTTGGATACAAATATCTTATCAGATAAATTGTTTGAACATATTTTCTTCTATGTGTGTATTGTCCTTTCATTTTCTTATTGGTATATTTTGAAATGCAGAAGTTTTTATTTTGATGAGGTCCAATTTATCAGTTTGTTTATCACAAGCTTTTGGCTTCATATTTCAGAAGACCTTGCATAATTCAAGGTTTCAAATATTTTTCTCCAATTTTTTTCTACTGAAAATCTTATAGTTTTAGCTCTTGCCTTTAGGTCTATGACACATTTGAGTTCATATGTTGTGTGGGGTGAGGGAAAGATCCCAATACATCTTTTTGCATGTCGATATCTGATGTGCCAGCACCAACTCTTGAAAAGACTATATCTTTCCCCATTGAATTGCCTTGGCATCTTTTGAAAATATCAGTTGATCATGAGTTGATTTCTGGATTTAAAATTTTGTTCCACTGATCTATTTGTCTGTCTTCATGCCATTCTCTTCATATTCTCTTCATTACTATAGTTTTATAGTATGTTTTGAAATTTGAAAATGTAAGTCTTCTCATTTTGATCTTCTTTAAAAAAATTGTTTTGGCTATTCTGGTTCCTTTGCATTTCCATATGAATTCTAGAATCTACTTGAAAATTTCTCAAAAAAACAAAAACAAAAAAAACCTGGAATAATTCTGTTAGGAATTGTGTTGAATCAATAAACCTGGGGTGAATTGCCATTTTAAAGACTTATTTATTTATTTGTCAGAGAGAAAGAGAGCACGCACAAGCAAGGGGAGCAGAAGGCAGAGGGAGAAACAGAGAGCCGGACCCCTCTGAGCAGGGAGCCAGGTGCGGGATTCGATCCCAGGACCCTGGGAGGATGACCTGGGCCGAAGGCAGGCAGAAGCTTAACCATCTAAGCCACCCAGCCCCCCTGAATTGCCATTTTAATATTAGACTTTCTATTCATGAGCATAGACTGTTTCTCTTTTTACTTATATCATCTGTGTTGTCTCTGCAATGTTTTGTAGTTTTAGTGTACAAATCTTACACTTTTTCATTAAATTTCTTCCTATTTGACAGTTTTTGAAATTGTGAATGGAATAGTTTAATTTCATTTTAGACATGATTAAATTTTGTATATCAACTTTTTTATCCTGTAACCTTGTTGAATTTATTGATTTAGTTCTAGTAGACTTTAGTGGACATTTGTATGATTTTCTGCAGGAATGATGAGTCAACTGTTAATAAAAGGAGATTTGCCTCTTTTTTCAAATCTGAATTTTTTTTTTAACTAACTGCATAGAATCTCCATTATAATGTTGAAGAGAAATAGCAAAAGCAGACATCCTTGCTTTGATCCCTACCATGAAGTGAAAAAAATCATTATTTTATTATTAAGTATTTCATCTGTTGTATATTTTTCATAGATACGTTTTATCAGGTTGAAAACTGCCTTTCTGTTTCTAGTTTATTGATTTTTTTTTTTTATCATGGTGGGTATTGGATTTTATCAAATGCTTTTTTCTGTGCCTATTGAGATTATGATTATGTCATTTTATTGATTATGTTATTAGTATGGCTTGTTACATTAATTGATTTTCACACATTAAGCTGATCTTACATTCTGGGCACAAACCCCACTTGATGGTGGTCTATAATCTTTTTTGTATGTGTTATATTCTGTTTGTTAATTTTTATTGGGAGTTTTTGCATTTGTATTCATGAAGAATATTTGTGATCTCTTTTCTGGCTTTGGTATCAGTCTGATACTAACCTCCTGGAATGAGCTGAGAAGTATCCCTCCCCCCTTTATTTTCTAGAGGATTTTGTTGAATATTGCTATTATTTATTTTTTAAATTTTTGGTAAAGTACACTAGTAAAGCCAACTGGGCCTGCGAATTTCTTTGTAGAAATTTTATAATTAATAATTCTTGTAATTATATAATTAATAATTAATATATTACTTGTTAGAGATCTATCTAGATTTTCTATTTCTTGAGTCATTTTCAGTAATTTGTATTTTAAAGAATTTATGCATTTCATCTAAGTCTAATTCAGTGGCATAGGGATTTTCATAGAATTCCCATTTTAGCCTTCTAATTTCTGAGATTTTAATAGCGATGTCCTGTCTTGCAAAATCCCCTTTTGTGTGTGTGTGTGTTGATTATTGTGGCTTTTTAAAAATTTTTTTCTTTTTTTTTAAGTTTTTATTTAAATTCCAGTTAGTTCACATACAGTGTAATATTAGTTTCAGGTGTACAGTTTAGTGATTCAACACTTCCATACAACACCTGGTGCTCAACATAACAAGTGCCTGTGCTTCTTATTACTGAACTTTGCTGACTTTTCTAAGAAGGAACATTTATTTAACTGACTGAGACAGTCAAATATTGAATTTAGGGTTTTCTTCATTGATTTCTTTTCTGTTTTTAAAAAGATTTTATTTATTTATTAGAGAGAGAAAGAGCATGAACGGGGGGAGGCACAGAGGAGAGGGAGAAGCAGACTCCCCACTGAGCAGGAAGTCCACGGCATGGTTCCATCCCAGGACCCTGAGATCTTGACCTGAGCCGAAGGCAGATGCTTAACTAACTTAGCCACCCAGGCACCCCTTCTTCGCTGATTTCTAATTTCATTATTTGCTTACTTTTGATTGCTTCAAGCTCAGTTTATTATTCACTTTTTAGTCTCTTTAGGAGAAGCTTAGTTTATTGGTTTAATTAGTAATTGGTTTAATTCTCTTTTTCTATATCAGACATTTAAAACTAAATTTCCCTTTAGGCACTGCTTTTAGCTGCATCCAATAAATTTTGGTATGTAATGTTTTCACTTTCATTCAACTCAAAATATCTTCTAAATTCTCTTTTGATTTCCTTTTTGTTCCACAGATTATTTATAAATATATTGTTTAATACCAAATTTTTCTTTATTTCTAAAATTTGCTCCTGTTTTTTATTTTCAACTTAATTCCATTGTAATGAGAGAAAATCCTTTTATGGACATTTTTTTATTAATCATTTTAGTTTTTCCTGAGTGTTTCTCAATTTGTGGTGTGCCCTTATCAATTTCCTTTGTGAATTTCTAGATCAACATTTCCAATTTGAGAACTTTTCCAGTTTTATTGTTGCTTTGGGAGAGAGAATTTACCAAGCCATTCATTCAGCCATTACAGAAGCCCTATGCTTCATGTTATTTTTGACAACATTTTCCTCGGAATTTTATAAGCTTCTCATATATTTCCTCCCGGTTAGTTTCATGTAGCAATAACTATATCCAAAGTAACTGTAGACATATTTGCCAATCTGATTTATTTTCTTATACATCTCCTTTTATAGTTGGTTTCTTGAAGCTACCTGAAGCAACTATGAAAAATCCATCATCTTAACTTGTTCTTTTCCTTAAGTCACTTTGTTCAATAAAGAAATTGCACTATTCCTTTGTGCTAAAAATACACTATTTAACTTCATCTCTTCTCTGGGGTAGTCTAGAAAAATGATTGCCATACTTGTTCTGTAAGGATCCATATTGTAAATAGTTTAGGGTTTGTGGGCTATATGGTCTCCTCACAATTACTCAATGGTGCCTTGTACACTAAGGAGCCATAGGCAATACAAAATGAGTTAGTTTGGCTGACTTCCAATAAAACTGTATTTATGAAAACAGTTGGTGGGCTAATTCTTGGTCTAGAAAAGGTCACCTTTTTAAACTCTGATAAGTGCCCATTTTTTGGAGTTTTTCCATTTATTTTGATTTATGTCCGAAAAAAGGTAAATAATTATTTTGAAAAAGAATAGTTTTTTTCAATAGGATGTTAATAACAGATTCAATGAATGCTCTCTTTTCAAATACATTCCTTCATATGAGCAGTCTATTTAGGACACATGATATGCTTTCCAAATGATCATGGGCAACAGTTTTAGCAAATGTTTTCTCTACTTATTACGGATGTCTGTATTTGTAGTCAGTTTTATCTGTTCTGTCATGTCTCCATTTTGGGAGTCTTTAGTCTTAGGCTTGTACCTAGGGGAGGAGTGGGAAAGTGTTATAATGGGAATGAGAATAAAAAAATATCATATGAACTATTTTATTGTCAAAAGTATAAATGTTATGATTCCTGCTGTGCACATTTTATTGACCATAACTCAGTCACATAAACTCACCTAAATGCAATGGGGTGGGGAATGGAGACATGTAATCACTGCCTATTTAAAAAGAAGATAACTATCTTGAGAACATCTCTAGTCTATACTGAAGAAAATACAAGTTAGAGGAATTAATTCTTATGGGAATATTTAACAAGAAAAGCAGTGAAAACTTTAGGTCAAGCAAACATTACTGAATAAATTTGGGACATTAACAAAAAAAAGTATTAGAGGGAAGATATTACCTCTTGTGCCAATAAATTCAAATATTAGGTCTGATAATGCATATTTATGTTCTTTTCAGACTGGAGGAAAGAATTTTTCCAGGCTGGTGAGTCATTCCTTGATGGTCTAAGAGGGCCTCTACTCCTTATGCTCCAGCTCAGTCTCAGGAGAAGTTGCTGGAGAGCAGATGAATAACTCTAGTGAGAATATATATCCTCCCACAACCCCAAGGTATCTCAGGCTAACACAGCTATCTCTGCTTCCAGGATCACTCTAACCTTTTCAGAGAATATTATTCTGTCTTTCAGAGAATATTATTGTCTTTGCAGCAAATGTCATTCTAGATCCAGCCACAGCCCATCCTGCCCTCATCTTGTCTCAAGGGAACAAATGTGTAACATGTGGAGAGAAGTCTCAAGATCTGCCTAAGGACCCAAGGAGATTTAATTTCCTTCCCTGTGTTCTGGGTCACCCAGTCATCACCTCAGGGAGGATCTACTGGGAAGTAGACATCAGAGACAGTGGAGCCTGGGACCTGGGAATATGCAGGGATAATGTAATGAGGCAGGGGAGGATTTGTGTAAAACCTGAGGATGGTTTCTGGGCCATCAGATTTTATAAAGATGAGTACTGGGCACTCACCTCTCCAGAAATGCAGCTTACTCTAAAAGAGACCCCTACCAGACTGTGTATTTTCTTAGAATATGAGGATGGACGTATCTCATTCTATAATATGACAGATAAATCCCACATTCACACCTTCTTTCAAGGTTCCTTTAATGGGTCTCTAAGGCCTTTTTTCAGGCTTTGGCTCAGTGATTCAAAACATGTGACCATCTGTCCAGTGCCTGAAGCATAACCCTTACTGTGGTCCCTCCCCTGTATTAGGAGCACCTAAGACCTGCAGTGTGGATTGAAGCATGAGGACATGACATGAATTCTCCTATACCAGAAGCAAATTATTTTTCCTTTCCTTTTCTTTGATTCTCCCTAACATTTTATCTCCTTCATAAATGACTCCCCAAAGGCATGGTGAAGTGTGGAAAAGTGTTTGTTGTTTATGCTATGTTTAATGAAAATATATATACATATAAAACATATACACACTCATATAATAGAATCATTTTATTACTATAAATGGACACAAGGAACTAGTGTGTGTATTTGCTCATACAATGTTGAAACTTCTTTAATATCTGACAAAGGTAGGAATAAAGAGAATAACATTTTATTTTATACTCTTTTGTACCTTTGGGTTTTGTACTATGTTTATAAAGTGATATGCAGAAAAATAAACTTAGTTTCAAATACATGAATAATTGAAGTGTTTTCAGTTGTTTAATCAGTAAGACATTCACAGGGAAGCAAATGTTTTCTAGTTTATCCCTCAATTTATCCTTTCCTTTGCATGAAATTCATCCTTACACTTTTTACTCTCTTCATTCCCTTATGAGATATTGATTCATCCCTCTCTTTTCCTACCACCATTTATATTTTTAGAGGACAATTTCTTAATTTACATGTAGTAAAATTGACTTTTTATAGTAGAAGCCTATGAGTTTTAACATTTCTATAGACTCACGTGGCCAATGCTACATTCAAGGTACAAGACAAGGACCTAAGTCCCTTTGTCCCCATAAAACTTTTATGTTGTTCCCTTGTAGTCAAACTTTTCATAAATATCCTACCTGGTAAAAATTAATCAGATTTCTGTCCCTATACTTATATTTTTCAGGATGTCACAAACATAAAATCATATAGTATGTTATCTGTTGAGATTGCTTTTCATTCAGAATGGGGCTTTTGATATTCATCCATGTTAATGTAGGCATTACTACTTCATTCCTAATATTTGCTGAGCAGTATTCTATTGAATGAATATACCACAGTTTGTCTATTCACCCACTGAATACCATTTATGTTGTTTCCAGGTTGGGATTGTTATAAATAAAGCTTCTATAGACACTCATGTGTACTTTTTGGTGTGAACATTATTTTCACTTTTTTTGTGATAAATATCTAAAAATGTAATTACTGGGTCATCTGCTTAGAGAAGTTTCAACCTTGTAAGAAACTGTGAGACTCTTTCCAGAGGAGCTTTACCATTGTAAAGTCCCACTAGAAATGTTTGAGAGCTCCAGCTGCTTCACATCCTTACCAGCACCTGCTACTGTCAGTTTTCCTTTTTTTGTTTCATTTCTCTTTTATTATTTACTCTTATTTATAATAATTTTGTAGTGGTATTTCACTAAATTTTTGCTTGAATTTGTCTAATGGGCAATGATGTGGAGCATCTTTTCCTGTGCTTGTACACCATTTGTGTGCCTTGTGAGTGAAGTGTCTGTTCAAATCTATAGTCTATTTTCTAAACATTTCGATAGACTTTATTTGAAGAGCAGTTTTAGGTTTACCAAAAAATTGTACAGAAAGTACAAAAAGTTTATATATATATATCCACTCTTCCCTATACAGTTTTACCTAGTAATGTCTTGAAGTAGTGCTTTTGTTACAATTGATGAACCAGTTTGATAGATTACTGTTAACTAAATTACATCATGTACATTAGACCCACTCTCTGTTGTACTTTCTATGGGGATTTTGACAAATAGGAAATGTCATGGCATTACAGTACCATACAGAATAGTTTTGCACTCCTAAATATATTCTGTGCTCCACCCATTTATTCTTCCTGTCCTCCTTCCAACTTCTGGCAACCCCTGATCTTTTTTTTTTTTTTTTTTTTAAGATTTTATTTATTTATTTGAGAGAGAGAGACTGAGAGAGAGAGCACATGAGAGGGGGGAGGGTCAGAGGGAGAAGCAGACTCCCTGCCAAGCAGGGATCCCGATGTGGGACTCGATCCAGGGACTCCAGGATCATGACCTGAGCCGAAGACAGTCGCTTAACCCACTGAGCTACCCAGGCGCCCAACCCCTGATCTTTTTACCATTCTTTAGTTTCACCTTTTCCCGAACGTCAGATAGTTGAAAACATACAGATCTGTAGCTTTTTTAGAATGCTTTCCTTCACTTAGAAAAACGCATTTAAGGTTTTACCATGTCTTTTTGTGGCCTGATAGCACATTTCTTCTTATTGCTGAATAACATTTCATTATAAGAATATACCACACTTTGTGTATGTATCCATCCTCCTCGTGAAGGACATTTTGGGTCCTTCCAGTTTGGAGCAATTATGAATAAAGCTGATATAAATACTGAAGTGTAAGTCATTTGTGGACATACATTTTCAACTCATTTGGGTAAATACCTAGGAGCATGATTGCTGGATCCTAGTGTATGATTATCATAAAGAATTAGAGTTCCTGTTGTTTCATATCCTTGACAGTATTTAGTTTTATTTTTTTAAGATTTTATTTATTTACTCATAAGAGACAGAGAGAGAGAGAGAGGCAGAGGGAGAAGCAGGCTCCCCACTGAGCAGGGAGCCCGATGCAGGACTCAATCCCAGGACCCTGGGACCATGACCTGAGCCGAAGGCAGACACTTAACCATCTGAGACAGTATTTAGTTTTAGATTTTAGCCATTCTAATAAGTGTGTCATGGTATCTCATTGTTGTTTAAATTACAAATTCTGTAATGACATATGATGTAGGAAATCTTTTCATATGCTTATATCTTAATCATTATTTAAGATGTAAGGTCTATGTGATTCATTTTTTTTTTTTTTTTGCATGTACATGTCCAGTTGTTCTAGCACCATTTGTTGAAAAGACTCTCCTTTCTTTATTGAATTGCCTTTGCACCTTTGTGAAAGATCAGTTGACTATGTATGTGTGGGTCTATTTCTGGAAGTAGTCCATTTGAGAGGCATGTTTGTTTCTCATTGTTGAGTTTTAAGAATTCTTTATATATTCTAGATACAAGTCCTTTGTTGGATATGTAATTTGCAAATATTTTTTTACCAGCCTGAAGCTTGGCTTTTCATTCTCTTAACAGTATGTTTTGCAGATAAAAGTTTCAATTATTTATTTTTTTTTATTTTTTTTATTGTTATGTTAATCCCCATACATTACATCATTAGTTTTAGATATAGTGTTCCATAATTCATTGTTTGTGCATAACACCCAGTGCTCCATGCAGAACGTGCCCTCCTCAATACCCATCACCAGGCTAACCCATCCTCCCAACCCCCTCCCCTCTAGAACCCTCAGTTTGTTTTTCAGAGTCCATCGTCTCTCATGGTTCTTCTCCCCCTCCGATTTCCCCCCCTTCATTCTTCCCCTCCTGCTACATTCTTCTTCTTCTTTTTTACTTTCTTAACATATATTGCATTATTTGTTTCAGAGGTACAGATCTGAGATTCAACAGTCTTGCACAATTCACAGTGCTTACCAGAACACATACCCTCCCCAGTATCCATCACCCAGTCACCCCATCCCTCCCACCCCACCCCCCACTCCAGCAACCCTCAGTTTGTTTCCTGAGATTAAGAATTCCTCATATCAGTGAGGTCATATGATACATGTCTTTCTCTGTTTGACTTATTTCGCTCAGCATAATACCCTCCAGTTCCATCCACGTCGTTGCAAATGGCAAGATCTCATTCCTTTTGATGGCTGCATAATATTCCATTGTATATATATATACCACTTCTTCTTTATCCATTCATCTGTTGATGGACATCTTGCCTCTTTCCACAGTTTGGCTATTGTGGACATTGCTGCTATAAACATCGGGGTGCACGTACCCTTTCGGGTCCCTACTTTTGTATCTTTGGGGTAAATACCCAGGAGTGCAATTGCTGGATCATATGGTAGCTCTATTTTCAACTTTTTGAGGAACCTCCATACTGTTTTCCAGAGTGGCTGCACCAGCTTGCATTCCCACCAACAGTGTAGGAGGGTTCCCCTTTCTCCGCATCCCCGCCAACATCTGTCATTTCCTGACTTGTTAATTTTAGCCATTCTGACTGGTGTGAGGTGGTATCTCGTTGAGGTTTTGATTTGGATTTCCCTGATGCCGAGCGATATTGAACACTTTTTCATGTGTCTGTTGGCCGTTTGGATGTCTTCTTTGGAAAAATGTCTGTTCATGTCTTCTGCCCATTTCTTGATTGGATTCTTTGTTCTTTTGGTGTTGAGCTTGATGAGTTCTTTATAGATTTTGGATACTAGCCCTTTATCTGATATGTCATTTGCAAATATCTTCTCCCATTCTGTCTTTTGGTTTTGTTGTCTTTTGGTTTTGTTGACTGTTTCCTTTGCTTTGCAAAAGCTTTTTATCTTGATGAAGTCCCAATAGTTCATTTTTGCCCTTGCTTCCCTTGCCTTTGGCGATGTTTCTAGGAAGAAGTTGCTGCAGCTGAGGTCGAAGAGGCTGCTGCCTGTGTTCTCCTTTAGGATTCTGATGGACTCCTGTCTCACATTGAGGTCTTTCAACCATTTGGAGTCTATTTTTGTGTGTGGTGTAAGGAAATGGTCCAGTTTCATTCTTCTGCATGTGGCTGTCCAATTTTCCCAACACCATTTGTTGAAGAGACTGTCTTTTTTCCATTGGACATTCTTTCCTGCTTTGTCAAAGATGAGTTGACCATAGAGTTGAGGGTCCATTTCTGGGCTCTCTATTCTGTTCCATTGATCTATGTGTCTGTTTTTGTGCCAGTACCATACTGTCTTGATGATGACAGCTTTGTAGTAGAGCTGGAAGTCCGGAATTGTGATGCCACCAGCTTTGCTTTTCTTTTTCAACATTCCTCTGGCTATGCGGGGTCTTTTCTGGTTCCATACAAATTTTAGGATTATTTGTTCCATTTCTTTGAAAAAAGTGGATGGTATTTTGATGGGGATTGCATTGAATGTGTAGATTGCTCTAGGTAGCATTGACATCTTCACAATATTTGTTCTTCCAATCCATGAGCATGGAACATTTTTCCATTTCTTTGTGTCTTCCTCAATTTGTTTCATGAGTATTTTATAGTTTTCTGAGTACAGATCCTTTGCCTCTTTGGTTAGATTTATTCCTAGGTATCTTATGGTTTTGGGTGCAATTGTAAATGGGATCGACTCCTTAATTTCTCTTTCTTCTATCTTGTTGTTGGTGTATAGGAATGCCACTGACTTCTGTGCATTGATTTTATATCCTGCCACTTGACTGAATTCCTGTATGAGTTCTAGCAGTTTTGGGGTGGAGTCTTTGGGATTTTCCACATAAAGTATCATATCATCTGCAAAGAGTGAGAGTTTGACTTCTTTGCCGATTTGGATGCCTTTGATTTCTTTTTGTTGTCTGATTGCTGTGGCTAGGACTTCCAATACTATGTTGAATAGTAGTGGTGATAGAGGACATCCCTGCCGCGTTCCTGACCTTAGGGGGAAAGCTCTCAGTTTTTCCCCATTGAGAATGATATTTGCTGTAGGTTTTTCATAGATGGCTTTTATGATATTGAGGTATGTACCCTCTATCCCTATACTCTGAAGAGTTTTGATCAAGAAAGGATGCTGTACTTTGTCAAATGCTTTTTCTGCATCTATTGAGAGGATCATATGATTCTTGTTCTTTCTTTTGTTAATGTATTGTATCACGTTGATTGATTTGCAGATGTTGAACCAACCTTGCAGCCCAGGGATAAATCCGACTTGGTCGTGGTGAATAATCCTTTTAATGTACTGTTGGATCCTATTGGCTAGTATTTTGGTGAGAATTTTTGCATCCATGTTCATCAGGGATATTGGTCTGTAATTCTCCTTGTTGATGGGGTCTTTGTCTGGTTTTGGGATCAAGGTAATGCTGGCCTCATAAAATGAGTTTGGAAGTTTTCTTCCATTTCTATTTTTTGGAACAGTTTCAGAAGGATAGGTATTAATTCTTCTTGAAATGTTTGGTAGAATTCCCCTGGGAAGCCATCTGGCCCTGGGCTTTTGTGTTTTGGGAGATTTTTGATGACTGCTTCTATTTCCTTAGTGGTTATAGGTCTGTTCAGGTTTTCTATTTCTTCCTGGTTCAGTTTTGGTAGTTGATACATCTCTAGGAATGCATCCATTACTTCCAGGTTATCTAATTTGCTGGCATAGAGTTGCTCATAATATGTTCTTATAATTGTTTGTATTTCTTTGGTGTTGGTTGTGATTTCTCCTCTTTCATTCATGATTTTGTTGATTTGGGTCATTTCTCTTTTCTTTTTGATAAGTCTGGCCAGGGGCTTATCAATCTTGTTAATTCTTTCAAAGAACCAGCTCCTAGTTTCGTTGATCTGTTCTACTGTTCTTTTGGTTTCTATTTCATTGATTTCTGCTCTGATCTTTATTATATCTCTTCTCCTGCTGGGTTTAGGCTTTATTTGCTGTTCTTTCTCCAGCTCCTAAGGTGTAGGGTTAGGTTGTGTACTTGAGACCTTTCTTGTTTCTTGAGAAAGGCTTGTATTGCTATATACTTTCCTCTTAGGACTGCCTTTGCTGTATCCCAAAGATTTTGAATAGTTGTGTTTTCATTTTCATTGGTTTCCATGAATTTTTTTAATTCTTCTTTAATTTCCTGGTTGACCCATTCATTCTTCAGTAGGATGCTCTTTAGCCTCCATGTATTTGAGTTCTTTCCGACTTTCCTCTTGTGATTGAGTTCTAGTTTCAAAGCATTGTGGTCTGAAAATAGGCAGGGGATGATCCCAATCTTCTGGTACCGGTTGAGACCTGATTTATGACCTAGGATGTGATCTATTCTGGAGAATGTTCCATGGGCACTAGAGAAGAATGTGTATTCCGTTGCTTTAGGATGGAATGTTCTGAATATGTCTGTGAAGTCCATTTGGTCCAGTGTGTCATTTAAAGTCTTTATTTCCTTGTTGATCTTTTGCTTAGACGATCTGTCCATTTCAGTGAGGGGGGTGTTAAAGTCCCCCACTATTATTGTATTGTTGTCAATGTGTTTCTTTGCTTTTGTTATTAATTGCCTTATATAATTGGCTGCTCCCATGTTAGGGGCATAGATATTTACAATTGTTAGATCTTCTTGTTGGATAGAACCTTTAAGTAGGATATAGTGTCCTTCCTCATCTCTTATTACAGTCTTTGGTTTAAAATCTAATTTGTCTGATATAAGGATTGCCACCCCAGCTTTCTTTTGGTGTCCATTTGCATGGTAAATGGTTTTCCACCCCCTCACTTTAAATCTGGGGGTGTCTTTGGGTCTAAAATGAGTCTCTTGCAGACAGCTTATCGATGGGTCTTGTTTTTTAATCCAATCTGATAGCCTGTGTCTTTTGATTGGGGCATTTAGCCCATTTACATTCAGGGTAACTATTGAAAGATAGGAATTTAGTGCCATTGTATTGCCTGTAAAGTGACTGTTACTGTATATTGTCTGTGTTCCTTTCTGGTCTATGTTGCTTTTAGGCTCTCTCTTTGCTTAGAGGACCCCTTTCAAGATTTCTTGTAGGGCTGGTTTCGTGTTTGCAAATTCCTTTAGTTTTTGTTTGTCCTGGAAGCTTTTTATCTCTCCTTCAATTTTCAATGACAGCCTAGCTGGATATAGTATTCTTGGCTGCATATTTTTCTCATTTAGTGCTCTGAATATGTCCTGCCAGTCCTTTCTGGCCTGCCAGGTCTCTGTGGATAAGTCTGTTGCCAATCTAATGTTTCTACCATTGTAGGTTACATATCTCTTCTCCCGAGCTGCTTTCAGGATTTTCTCTTTGTCTCTGAGACTCGTAAGTTTTACTATTAGATGTCGGGGTGTTGACCTATTTTTATTGATTTTGAGAGGGGTTCTCTGTGCTTCCTGGATTTTGATGCCTGTTTCCTTCCCCAAATTAGGGAAGTTCTCTGCTATAATTTGCTCCATTATACCTTCTGCCCCTCTCTCTCTTTCTTCTTCTTCTGGGATCCCAATTATTTTAATGTTGTTTCGTCTTATGGTATCGTTTATCTCTCGAATTCTGCCCTCGTGATCCAATAGTTGTTTATCTCTCTTTTTCTCAGCTTCTTTATTTTCCATCATTTGGTCTTCTATCTCACTGATTCTTTCTTCTGCCTCATTTATCCTAGCAGTTAGCGCCCCCATATTTGATTGCACCTCATTAATAGCCTTTTTGATTTCTACTTGGTTCGATTTTAGTTCTTTTACTTCTCCAGAAAGGGTTTCTCTAATAACTTCCATGCTTTTTTCAAGCCCAGCTAGTATCTTTAAAGTGATGATTCTGAACTCTAGATCTGACATCGTACTAATGTCCGTATTGAGTAGGTCCCTGGCAGTCGGTACTACCTCTTGTTCTTTTTGTTGAGGTGATTTTTTCTGTCTTGTCATTTTGTGCAGAGGAGAATAGATTAATGAGAGAACAAAATGCTAGCAGGGTAACGACGTCCCCAGAAAATATACTCTAAACAAATCAGAAAAGATCTGAAGCAGTGGGAAAAGAAAGGGAAAGAGAGAAAAAAGAAAAAGAAAGAAAAAAAGAAAAAAGAAAAAGATAAAGGTAAAGATAAAAACAAACAAAAGCAGAACAAAACAAAACAAAACAAAAACAGAATGTGATCAAATATGATCAGGCTGGTTTATAGATCAGTGCCACACACTAGATTTTGGGTGTATTTTGGTCTGTTAAAAGAAAGTCCCTCCCAAAATTTTAAACAAAGAAAAACTTATATATGTACAAAAGTAAGGGTTGATATGATGAAGGGATGGAATATGACTGTAAAGATGGAAATTATAAAAATTTTATAAAAGGATTTGATAAGTTGTTTGAAAAAAGAAAGAGGATAAAAAAAAAAAAAGAAAAAAAAGGGAGAGAATGTGATCAGGCAGGGGAGTAGAAAAAAACCATACACTAGAGATTTAGAGTATATTTTGATCTGTTAGAAGAAACTATCTCAAGATTTTAAAGAGAGAACAACTTATATATATATGCCAAAAATACGGGTAACTACTATGAAGGGATAGAATATGACTTTAAAAATGAAAAATAAAAATGTTTTTTTTTTTTAAAAAGGGATTGATAAGATGTTGGTTGAAAAAGGGAAAAAGAAAAATTCAAAAAAAAAGAAAAAAAGACAGTTAAAAAAATAATTAACTTTGAAAGACTAAAGAATCATGGTAAAAAGGCCATGAATTCTATGTGCGTATTCCCCTAGCGCTGGAGTTCTGCCATTCTCATTGATCAGTAAACTTGGTCTTGGCTGGCTGTTCTCGCTGATCTTCTGGGGGAGGGGCCTGTTGCCGTGGTTCCCAAATGTCTTTGCCGGAGGCAAAATTGCCCCGCCCTTGCCGGTCCGGGCTAAGTAATCTGCTCGGGTTTGCTCTCCGGAGCTTTTGTTCCCTGCAAGCTGTCCGTACAGCTTTGGAGGCGGAGAGTGAAAATGGCGGCCTCCCAGTCTCCGCCCCGGAGGAGCCGAGAACTCGGGATCCCGCTCCTCAGCGAGCCCCCAGAGAAAAGCCATCAGTCACTCCCGTCTCCCCGGTCTCCGGCCGCACTCCGCGCTCACCCGGCCTGTGACCGCGCCTTTCTATCTGGCACCCGACGCCGGGTGGAGTCTCAAAACCCAGCAGATACCCACGGTGCGCTCCTGCGCCGCTCCTCCCGGGGGAAGAAGGGGAGTCTCCCCGGATCTGCCGCTTGTTGGGTCCCTGCTGGAGGAGCAGTGGCCCGACTGTGCCGCGGATCACGGTCTATGACAACCCCGAGCTGAGAGCCTGCGCCTCGGCTCTGTCTCTGCAGCCGGCTTCCCTGCTCCGATACCTGGGAGCTCTGCCGCACTCAGGCACCCCCGGTCTTTCTGTGACCCCGAGGGTCCTGAGACCACACTGTCCCGCGAGGATTCCACCCCCCATTTCGTCACCAGAGTGACGTCCCTCAGCGGAGCAGACTTCTAAAAGTTCCGATTTTGTGCTCCGTGGCTCTATCACTTGCCAGAAGCGGCCGACAGAGGCCCCTCCCCCGCCGTCTATCCTCCCGAATTTTGCCTCGGATTCACTTCTCCGCACGTCCTACCTTCCAGAAAGTGGTCGCTTTTCTGTTCAGAGAGTTGTTGCTATTCTTTTCTTCGATCTCCTGTTGAGTTTGTAGGTGTTCAGAATGGTTTGATCCCTATCCAGCTGAATTCCTGAGAGGAGACGAAATCCAGGTCTCCTACTCCTCCGCCATCTTGCTCCGCCCCCCCCATTTATTTATTTTTTTAATACATATATTATTTATTCATATATATTCCCTTTTTTTTTTTTTTTTTTTTTACTGTCAAGTAGTGAGAACCTACCATGTGCCTACCACATTCTAGGCACTGGGGATGTATCACATGCAACTAGACAGGAGCCCTGCCCTCAAGGAGCAGATCTTCTCATGGCTATTTGACTGATTTAACTAGTTCTTTTTATTCTTTATCCTCTTCTTTTTTTTTTTACTATTTATTTATTATTTTAGTTTTTTATTATTAACATATAATGTATTATTCGTTTCAGGGGTACAGGTCTATGATTCATCAGTCTTACACAACACACAGCGCTCACCACAACACATACCCTCCCCAATGTCCATCATCCAGCCACCCCATTCCCTGACCCCCTCCCCTCCAGCTACCCTCAGTTTGTTTCCTGAGACTGAGTCTCTTCTGGTTTGTCTCCCTCTCTGGTTTTGTCTTGTTTCATTTTTTCCTCTCCTCCCCTATGATCCTCTGCCTTGTTTCTTAAATTCCTCACACCACTGAGATCATATGATAATTGTCTTTCTCTGGTTGACTTATTTTGCTTAGCATAATACCCTCTAATTCCATCCACGTCATTGCAAATGGCAAGATTTCATTTTTTGATGGCTGCATAATATTCCATTGTATATATATACCACATCTTCTTTATCCATTCACCTGTCAATGGGCATCTGGGCTCTTCCCATAGTTTGGATATTGTGGACATTGTTACTATCAACACTGGGGTGCAGGTGCCCCTTCAGATTACTACATTTGTATCTTTGGGTTAAATGCCCAGTAGTGCAATTGCTGGGTCACAGGGTAGCTCTATTTTCAACTTTTTGAGGAACCTCCACTGTTTTCCAGTGTGGCTGTATCAGCTTGCATTCCCACCAACAGTGTAGGAGGGTTCCCCTTTCTCCACTTCCTTGCCAACATCTGTTGTTTCCTGACTTGTTAATTTTAGCCATTCTGATTGGTGTGAGGTGGTATCTCATTGTGGTTTTGATTTGTATTTCCCTGGTGCTGAGTAATGTTGAGCACGTTTTCATGTGTCTGTTGGCCATTTGGATGTCTTCTTTGCAGAAATGTCTGTTCATGTCTTCTGCCCATTTCTTGATTGGATTATCGTTCTTTGTGTATTGTTTGATAAGTTGTTTATAGATTTTGGATACTAGCCCTTTATCTGATACGTCATTTGCAAATATCTTCTCCCATTCCTTTGGTTGTCTGTTGATTTTGTTGATTGTTTCCTTTGCTGCACAGAGGCTTTTTATCTTGCTGAAGTCCCAATAGCTCATTTTTGCTTTTGTTTCCCTTGCCAAGGTTGAAGAGGTTGCTGCCTGTGTTCTTCTCTAGGATTTTGATGGATTTCTATCTCACATTTAGGTCTTCCATCCATTTTGAGTCTATTTTTGTGTATGGTATAAGGAAATGGTCCAGTTTCATTCTTCTGCATGTGGCTGTCCAATTTTCCCAACACCATTTGTTGAAGAGACTGTCTTTTTTCCATTGGACATTCTTTCCTGCTTTGTCAAAGATTAGTTGACCATAGAGTTGAAGGTCCATTTCTGAGTTCTCTACTCTGTTCCATTGATCTATGTGTCTGTTTTTGTGCCAGTACCATACTGTCTTGATGATTACAACTTTGTAATAGAGCTTGAAGTCTGGAATTGTGATGCCACCAGCTTTGGTTTTCTTTTTTAACATTCTTCTGGCTATTCATGGTCTTTTCTGGTTCCATACAAATTTTAGGATTATTTGTTCCAGTTCTGTGAAAAAAGCTGATGGTATTTTGATATGGAGTGCATGAAATGTGTAGATTGCTCTAGTTAGCATAGACATTTTAACAATATTTATTCTGCCAATCCATGAGCATGGAATGTTTTTTATTTCTTTGTCTCCCTCAATTTCTTTTTTTTTTTTTTTAAGATTTTATTTATTTATTTGACAGAGAGAGAGACAGCGAGAGAGAGGGAACACAAGCAGGGGGATTGGGAAAGGGAGAAGCAGGCCTTCCACTGAGCAGTGGTGTGGGGCTTGACCCCAGGACCCTGGGATCATGCCCCGAGCCAAAGGCAGTCGCCTAACCAACTGAGCCACCCAGGCGCCCCTGTCTCCCTCAATTTCTTTCATGAGTATTCTATAGTTTTCTGAGTACAGATCCTTTGCCTCTTTGGTTAGATTTATTCCTATGTATCTTATGGTTTTGGGTACAATTTAAAATGTAAATTGTAAAGGAGATCAATTCCTTGATTTTCTCCTTCTTCTGTCTCTTCGTTGGTGTATAGAAATGCAACTGATTTTTGTGCATTGATTTTATATCCTGCCACTTTACTGAATTCCTGTATGGGTTCTAGCAGTTTTGGGGTGGAGTCTTTTGAGGTTTCCACATAAAGTATCATATCATCTGCAAACAGTGAGAGTTTGACTACTTCTTTGCTGATTCGGATGCCTTTTATTTCTTTTTTTATCTGATTGCTGAGGCTAGGTAAAGTTTTTAAGTTCAATTTATTCTTTCTTTCTTTTATGGATCATGATTTTTGTGGTGTTTCAAAAACTATTTGGCTTAAAAAATCAAAGATTTTCTGCTATATTTTTAAATAAAGTTTAACTATTTAACATTTTATATTCAGATCTAAAATCTATTTTGAATTAGATTTTTGTAAGGTATAGCGTTTGAGTCAAGTTTAATTTTTTTGCTTATGGATATCAGTTATGGATTAAATTATGTTCCCAAAAAGGGTATGTTAAAATCCCAATCCCTGGTACCTGTGAATGTGACCTTATTTGAAAGTAGAGTATTCACAGACCTTTGGAAAGAACATTAGATGCATTATCATTATACAAAACAAATGACATTTTTATATTTTACCAACAGGTAATTTAAAAATGAAATTAACTGCAATAAAATTTAACAGGACATGAAAAACAAGCACTGCCAAATAATACATGTAACAAAGGATGTTGGGTATTAAGGAGGGCACATATTGCATGGAGCACTGGGTGTTATATGCAAATAATGAATCATGGAACACTACATCAAAAACTAATAATGTATTGTATGGTGACTAACATAACATAATTAAAAATTATAATTAAAAAAAGAATACAAATGGCCAATAAACACATTAAAAAGTGTTTTTTTAAATTTTTATTTTAATTCCAGGTAGTTAGCATACAGTATTATATTAGTTTCAATTGTACAATATGGTGATTCAACAGTTCCATACATCACCTGGTGTTCATCATGCCAAGTGCTCTCCTTAATTACCATCACCTATTTCACCCAGCCCTCCATCCCACTCCCTTCTGGTAATCATCAGTCTGTTCTCTATAATTAAGAGTCTGTTTCTTGGTTTGTCTCTCTCTCTCTTTTTTCCCTTTGCTCACTTGTTTTGTTTCTTAAATTCCACATATGAGTGAAATCACATGGTATTTGACTTTCTTTGACTGACATTTCACTTAACATTATACTCTCTAGCTCCATTCATGTGATTGCAAATGGCAAGATTTCATTCTTTTTTATGGCTAATATTCCATTGTGGAATCTTCTTTATCCATTCATCAATCAATGGACACTTGGGCTGCTTCCATACCTTGACAATTATAAATAATGGTGCTATAAACATAAGGGTTCACTTTAAAAAAAGTGTTTAGTACCATGCAAATTAAAACCACAGTGAGATACCACTACACACTACCAGAATGAGATACCTCTATCCACCCACCAGTGGATGGAATTAAAAAGAGTGACAGCACCAAATGTTGAGAGACTGCGAGGCAATGAGAACTTCCATACATTGATGAAAGGAGTGTATAAATGATACAACCACTTTGGACAATATCCCCCTATTGAATATATGCCTATCCTATGATCCACCAATATCTCCACCAGGTATTTACCTAAAAATATGAAAACATGTTCATGAAATGACTTGGTTTGATTATCCAGAATATGTTTACTTGTTCAATGCTATAATACAAAAACAAAAAACAAAAAAATACGTTCAGAATTGCTCACCCATGCAACCAAGAAAAACAAACCTATTAATTAAAGTTTAATAAATCTTTATACCTCTCCTCATTTTTAGCCTGAAAGTTTATACTCAAAATAACTGTATTTAGGAGCTAATTAGATTAATTGTATTTCCTTTCAGTGTGCTTATATCATTCATGAGAAATATGGTTAATTGTATTTTGTTAGTGTCTGTATTTTAGGATTATTTTCTCATCTTTGTTGATTTGTTTTTAAATATACGAGGGAGTAACATATTTTCAAGCAGTCAAAACTGTACAAAAAGGTATATTAGGAGGAGGTTCACACCTTCCCAATAATTTTATCTACACACAGCACTCTTCTTTCCACTCTGATCCCACCCACCTCCATAGGCAGTCAATTTTGTTAGTTTCTAGTTTATCCTACTGTTCAAAATAAAGACACAGGCCAAAATCGTGTCACTTAGGTTAAGGGCCCAAATCAGTAAACTAAGACTTAATACCTAACTTAAGTAGTTTTAACACCCCAGAAATGTAACCTTTAACCAGTTGACATGGAATTTTTTGGTCAGCACTATCAAATTTACTGTTAGACTCCTACTGTTCCCCTCAGGGGGTGACCTTTTCTAAAACAATGGGTTTTTGCTAGTAATTTCCTTTTTTCCACTTCCTCTCTGTCTTTAAAAACCTTTCCTTTTCTGTAGCCTTTTGAAGCTCCCCTCTACTTGCTAGATGGGATGCTGCATGATTTAATATTTGCTTGATTGGTTTTTTGTTATTTGACAGATTTGGGGGCAATCGAAATGAACTTCAAGCAGCAAAGAGAAGCACAGGCTTGGTACTCACAAACCCACTGAGTTCAGTTTTTCTCATGTTTCTGGGGGCTGTGGGTAAGCTCCCCTCAGTTCTGAGCTCTGCTCTTTTGCATTCCAGTTCCTAATCTAATCGGCTTTCCTTTATAGGGCAGGTAAGCTTGAGCTGGAAGATGATTATGCTTGAAGCACAACTGAGCTGGCCGTTCTGCCTGTAGCCAGTTGAGTTGGCAGTTTTGCCTGGACCCCAACTGTGCTGGCAGAAGGGTCTGCACAGAACCAAGCCCCTAGCCTTTCAGACCACAATTTCCCAGGTGGAAAACCTCAGCAAGCAGGAATTGTCAATGGTATACACAGGACATTTTTGTGGCCAGGACACAGTAACATTTCTTAGTTACTGCCAATAATTAAGGTGCACATGTTTGTCTTATTTTGTGTGGATAAAGGCTATTGTTAGTGAGGATCTTGGAAACCAAAAAGGCACAAAAATTGTTGACATAGGTTGAGCATTTAAAGGCTGTTAGAATGCTTGTCACCTCAAGAAGACTCTGTATTAGGATAAGTTGGTCACAGAATGGGTTAGATTGACATTAGATCACTTGCCAACCACAAGAAAACTTTTGTGTAAGACTGTTGGAACTCCTAGTGCTCTTCTCTTTTCTCCTTTGAGTATTCACTCCACCAGTTCTATCTAAATTGTTTTTCCACTCTGAAAAGACTACAGAACTGTAAACAAAAGCCCACCAAGTTAATGGCCTTTCAAACACCCTCATATCTACCTTCAAAAGATGGCCCCCATCTGTGCCCCTCCCAGAGTTGAGGAAACATGGATTTTCTGGAAAACTACAATTTTATTCCCTTAAACAGCCAAGGGGAGACTGGTAAATACCAGGACCTGCTGAAGATAGCTTGAAAAAAACTGGCAGTCAGAAAAGTGAAACTTCTTACCAGAATCAGCTCCTTCTGAATCTCTACCTGTAATGCCCAGTCAAGAGAGGAAAATGAAATTTCATATTGTTCCATTGGTTATTTACCTTTTCTCTCCCAGAGATAGTTATTGCCTTCTCATTTGTCTTTTGTGTAACTGAGCTTACGTTTATTCTGCCTGGAACATGCAGGTTATTGGTTCTTTTGGCTGTCTTTGGAAATGACTCTGCATTTTGGGAAGGTAACCAATTTCCTTCACACCCTCTTTGAAGACTCCTCTTACACCCAATGGGGGTTATTCAATACTGCCAGAAATATTTAAAATTAAAACTATGTACCCAGAGGGAAAAAAAGCAAGTTGAGGATACTGTAGTTGGGTAAGTAGATCAGCCTATGATGCCATTTAAGTTACAACCCATTCTTTGAAAAAAATTGAAAGCAACTTTCCTTATCTTACAAATGTTTACAAAACTAGAAATGCAGCTCTGAAGTTTTAAAAATTAGTGACATGACTGAGATAAAACACAGGAGTACTCTGCTACCTGGCAGGCAGACAGCTCAGACACAGAAGGGTGAAGGCAGGGATCTGACAGAAGCCAGGGACACAAGAAGGGAGATTGTTCTTCTGTGAGTGCTTCTTGAACAGTGGCAGACAAGAACTTTCTGCTTCAGGGAGGAGAGAGAGTAAGGGCAACACCATTCTGGCTCAACTCATCAGCACTGACAGACTTCAGTGAGCAACACAGTGCCCCCAGCAGAGACTGGAGCTACTTATACTAAGCCCTGCCCCCCTGTGCCCTACAGGTGCATCTTTACTAGGGCAAGTGTCTGCCTGAGAACCAGCGCAGCAGCCCCTCCCCCCACCCTGGAAGACCAGCACAAACTCCTCACATGCACCAACTCAACTCATCATAGACTGCTGCAAAGCTTCACCTATAGGGGAAATGGGATCTAGCTTCTTTTAACAAGTATACCGAATACATCTAGTTCAAACTTTCCACCTACTGGACAAGGTCCAAAGAAGGCAAGGAGAAATTCCTCAGAGGATTGACCTGAGGGAGAGAGCAATCAAAACACAACACCAGAATACACACTCTGAGAAACCTCTTGAAGTACCAGGCCCAAAAAAGTATAGGACATTTTCTCAATATAGCCATTACTCTCAGGGCAGGAATATAATATGCCAACAAACTGGACAATCTGGAAGAAATGGACAAATTCATAGAAACATACAAACCACCAAAACTGAAATAGGAAGAAATAGAAAATTTGAACAGATGCATAACCAGCAACAACAACAATAACAAAATTGAATCGTAATCCAAAATCTCCCAACAAAGAGTCCAGGGCCAGATGGCTTCCCAGGGGAATTCTACCAGACATTTAAAGAAGAGTTAATACCTATTCTTCTTAAACTGTTCCAAAATATAGAATGGGAAGGAAAACTTCCAAATTCATTCTACGAGGCCAGCATGACCTTAATTCTAAAAGCAGACAAAGACTCCGCTCAAAAGGAAAATTACAGGTAAATATCCCTGATGAACATGGATGCAAAAATTCTCACCAAGATCCTTGCAAACCAAAGACAATAGTATTAGGGGGTTGGAGCAAGACGGCGGAGGAGTAGGAGACCTGGATTTCGTCTGGTCCCAGGAATTCAGCTGGATAGGGATCAAACCATTCCGAACACCTACGAACTCAAAAGGAGATCGAAGAAAAGAATAGCAACAACTCTCTGAACAGAGTCTCTTGCAGGCAACATATAGATTTTTTTTATCCATTCTGATATCCTTTGTCTTTTGATTAGAGTATTTACTCCATTTACATTCAGAGTGATTATTGATAGATACGAATTTAGTGCCATTGTGTTACCTGTGAAGTTGGTGTTTCTGGTGATATTCTCTGTTCCTTTCTAGTCTTTGTTGTTTTGGTCTTTCTTTCCCACTCAAAGAGTCCCCTTTAATATTTCTCACAGGGCTGTTTAGTGGTTATGAACTCCTTTAGTTTTTGTTTGTCTGGGAAACTCTTTATCTCTCCTATTCTGAATGGTAGCCTTGCTGTATAAAATATTCTTGGCTGCAGATTTTTCCCATTCAGCATGTTGAATATATCATGCCACTCTCTTCTGACCTGCCATGGGTCTGTGGACAGATCTGTTACAAACCTGATTTGTCTTCCCTTGTAGGTTAAGAACTCCCCCCCTCCACCTTGCTCCTTTCAGGTTTCCTTCCTTGTCTGTGTATTTTGTGAACTTGACTATGATAAGTCTTGGTATGGGCCTGATATTGTTGAATTTGATGGGAGTTCTCTGTGCCTCTGGGATTTTGATGTCTGTTTCTGTCCCCCAGTTAGGGAACTTTTCAGCTATAATTTGCTCAAATAAACCTTCTGCCCCTTCTTCCCTCTCTTCTTCTTCTGGGACTCCTATGATATAAATGTTATTGTACTTTAAGGATTTGCTGAGTTCCTTAAGTCTACATTTGTGATCCAACACTTTTCTTTCCCTCTTCTTTTCAGCTTCATTATTTTCCATAATTTTATCTCCTATATTACTGATTCATTCCTGTGCTTTGTCCATCCTTGTTTTCATTGTGTCCAATTGGTCTTACATCTCAGTTATAGCATTTTTAATTTTGGCCTGACTATTTTTTAGTTCTTTTATTTCTGCTGTAAGGGATTCTTTGGTGTTTTGTGTGTTTTTCTCAAACCTAGCTAGTAACATTACTATTGTTTTTTTAAATATTGTCTCAGGCATCTTACTTATATCAATTTTTATTAAATCCCTGGCTGTTACTCCTTCCTGTTCTTTCTTTTGGTATGAATGCCTCTGTCTTGTCATTTTGTCTAGGTCACTGTTTTTTTGTGTGAATGTTAGAAAGCCTGTTTTATTCCTCTTCTGAGAGTAATGGCTATATTAAGAAGAGGTCCTATACCTTCTTCACCTTGGTGCTTCAGGAGGTGGTTCAGAGTGTGCACTCTACTGTTGTGTTTTGACTGCTCTTTTCCTCAGACTAGTCCTCCACAGAATTTCTCCTTGCCCGGTGTGGGGGCTGTTTGGACCTTGTCCAGTGTGTGGCAAGTTTGAACTAGATGTGTTTTGGTCTGCTTGTTAAAAAGAGCTAGATCCTATTTCCGTCTAGAGGTGAAGCTTTGCAGCAGTCTATGATAAGTAGACCTGATACATGTGAGGGGTTTGTGCTGGTCTTCTGGGGGAGGGGTCTGCTGCACTGATTCTCAGGCAGACTTGCCCTAGTGAAGGCGCACCTGCAGGGTGCAGGGGGGCAGGGCTTGGTGTAAGTGGCTCCAGCCTCCACTGGGAACACAGTGTTGCTTACTGAAGTTGATCAGTACTGATGAGTGGGGGAAAAATGGAGTCGCCCCACTCTTGTCCATGGTCAGGTTAGTTTGCACATGCCACTCTTCAGAAAGCCTTCACCGAAAAGAGAACAGTCTCCCCTCTTGTATCTCCATTTTCTGTCAGATCTCTGCTTTCATTCTGTCTGTGTCCCAGCTGTCTGCTTGCCTGCCTGCCAGGTGTCACAGTACTCCTGTGTTTTATCTTAGGCGGGAGGCTGGGTTTCAAAATTCCAAATTTTAACATTCAGACACAGCAATGACCCACGCTGATCCTCTTGGAGAACATCTCACCACACTCTGGCTGGTGCCAGTTTGTCCCAGAAGAGCTATTACACAACTGCACAGAGGTTCAGAGTTTACGGTATAGCGCAGCAAAAAGCAAGCACCAAGGTTTGTTGCCCTCAACATGTGTCTCTGTTCCTATGGTAGTGACCAAGGCAAAATGTTGGTGCCCACCATCTCTTTTGGCCCTGGGGAGGTTGTGCCACCCCTTCCAAATACACTCCAATAATTGGAACTGTTGCTGTGTGAACCATGGGATCTTCAGACCACACTGCTCACTCCTGGGACTCTGCTCTTCTTCCACACAGGAATACCACTAAGTCACCAGGTATTACCCCGTTGATGGTGTGGACTTCTAAAACTTCAGACTTTGAGCTCTGCTGCTTATAGAAACTTGTGGTGGACAGCCCCTCTCCTTTTTCCAGTCAATGGCTTTGGGGAAGAGTTTTCCTTATGCATCTCTTGAGACCTGCTTTCACTCTTTCTCTCCCCCTCCTCTCTCTGTGATCAGGGCTCCCTCTCCTCCACAGCACATGCAATTCTTTTTTCCTCCTAATCAACTCTCCACAGCTCCTACCTTCCATGATGTGGCCATTTTTCTTACTCTAGATGTGCAGTTTGTTCCCTCACTCCTCAGATTGATTTCTTGGGAGTTCAGAATGATTTGAAATTTATCTAGATGTTTTCAAGAGATTAGGCAGGCTTAAGTTCCTCCTACTTCTCTGCCATCTTAACTCCTCTCCCATCCTTAATATATTCTTGATTTGTTTGAAACCTATTTTTTTCATATTGCCCTCAGTTCTTTTTATATTGCAATTATGCCAGCCTTTAAAAACGTGTGAGAAGTGTACTCTTTTTATTTTGTCTTAGAGGTTTTATATAAAATATTACTTTGTGGGAAAGTAATATTATGTGTTACTATGTATTCAAAACTATGTATTCAAAAATGAACTATTTGTATAATAGCTTTTATTTGAATTCAAATTTTTATCAGGTAATAGGTTTACATGTTTCAAATATCTAAATAATATAACAAGATAGTCATTGGGAAGCTCATTCAGATTCCACTTCCCCTCTATTTTAAAAATATATATTCATTTTTTTTCTTAATGCCCAGGGTTTCTCTATGCAAGTATATATGCCCTAAATATTTTTATACTTATTTTCCTCCTTTCTTCCTCCCAAAGATGCATACTTTATATACTCTTTGGTTTCTCATAAGCTTTGTTGGTTATAATTTGTACATAGGAAGCTGTATTAATTTGAAGTGTTCAATATGATATGAATTGAAATTGAAACACACTAATTAAACTACTACAGCAGTCAAGATACAGAATATTTCCATTGCTCCCTAAAGATTTTTCATACCTTAATGCCGTATATCCCTTTCTTGATCTCTGGGTCTAGAAAATCATTAATCTATTCTGTGTCACTATATATCAGTTACATTTTCTAGAATTTTATATAAATGGAATTATATAGCAATACCCTTTTATGATTGGCTTCTTTGTGTCAGCATAATAACTTTCAGATTCACCAGTATCAGTAGTCCATTCTTTTTTATTGTTGACATTTTCCATGATATGGATATACCAGGTTGTCTGTTAATTCTCCTGTTGATGAGTATATACATTGTTTCTGGGTTTAGGCCATTATGAATGAAACTGCTACGAACAATTGTATATGCATCTTCAGTTGGACACATTTTCTCATTTCCTTTGGATAAATACCTAGGAGTTGATTGTCTAGGTCATATGGTAGGTAGATATTTAATTTTTAAAGAAATTGTCAAGAAGTTTCCCAAAGTCATTCTGTCTGTCCACATTCCCACCAACAATAATTGACAGTTCTAATGACCCTACATGTTTACCAACTTTGATATTGCATTTTTTATAGCCATACTAATTGTTACTCACTGCTACCAAACTGTGATTTGATTTTATTTTAATTTAATTTTATTATGTTATGTTAGTCACCATACAGTACATCATTAGTTTTTGATGTAGTGTTCCATGATTCATTGTTTGCATATAACCCCCAGAGCTCCATGCAATATGTGCCCTCCTTAATACCCATCACTGGGCTAACCCATTCCCCCACCTCCCTCCCCTCTAAAACCCTCAGTTTGTTTCTCAGTGTCCATAGTCTCTCATGGTTCATCTCCCCCTCCGATTCCCCCCCTCCATTTTCCCTTCCTTCTCCTAATGTCCTCCATGCTATTCCTTATGTTCCACAAATAAATGAAACCATATGATAATTAACTTTATCTGCTTAACTTATTTCACTTAGCATAATCTCCTCCAGTCCCATCCATGTTGATGTGGAAGTTGGGTATTCATCCTTTCTGATGGCTGAGTAATATTCCATTGTATATATGAACCACATCTTCTTCATCCATTTGTCTGTTGAAGGACATCTCAGCTCTTTCCACAGTTTTGCTATTGCAGACATTGCTGCTATGAACATTGGGGTGCATATGGCCCTTCTTTTCACTACATCTGTGTCTTTGGGGTAAATACCCAGTAGTGCAATTGCTGGGTCATAGGGTATCTCAGAAGTCCTAGCAACAGGAATCAGACAACAAAAAGAAATAAAAGGTATTCAAATTGGCAAAGAAGAAGTCAAACTCTCTCTTTTCGCAGACGACATGATACTTAAGTGGAAAACCCAAAAGACTCCACCTCCAAATTACTAGATGTCATACAGCAATTCACTAATGTGGCAGGATACAAAATCAATGCACAGAAATCAGTTGCTTTCTTATACACTAACAACGCAACTGTAGAAAGAGAAATTAGAGAAATGATTCCATTTACAATAGCACCAAAAACCATAAGATACCTTGGAATAAACCTAACCAAAGAGGTAAAGGATCTATACTCTAGGAACTACAGAACACTCAAAGAAAGAAATTGAAGACACAAAAAAAAGGGAAAAATATTCCATGCTCATGGATCAGAAGAATAAACATTGTTAAAATGTCCATGCTGCCCAGAGCAATCTATACCTTCAATGCCATCCTGATCAAAATTCCAATGACATTTTTCAAAGTGCTGAAACAAACAACCCTAAAATTTGTATGGAATCAGAAAAGACCCCGAATCACCAAGGAAATGTTGAAAAAGAAAAACAAAGCTGGGGACATCACGTTGCCTGATTTCAAGCTATATTACAAATCTGTGATCACCAAGACAGCATGGTGTTGGCACAAAAACAGATATATAGACCAATGGAACGGAATAGAGAGCCCAGATATGGACCCTCAACTCTATGGTCAACTAATCTTCGACAAAGCAGGAAAAAATATCCAATGGAAAAAAGACAGTTTCTTCAATAAATGGTGCTGAGAAAATTGGAAAGCTATATACTGAAGAATGAAACTCGATCATTCTCTAACACCGTTCACAAAGATAAACTCAAAATGGATGAAAGACCTCAATGTGAGACAGAAATCCATCCAAATCCTAGTGGAGAACATAGGTAGTAACCTCTTTGATACTGGCCACAACAACTTCTTTCAAGACACGTCCCCAAAGGCAAGGGAAACAAAAGCCAAAATGAACTTTTGGGACTTCATCAAGATAAGCTTCTGCACAGCAAAGGAAACAGTCAACAAAACAAAGAGGCAACCCACGGAAAGGGAGAAGATTTTTGCAAATGACACTACAGACAAAGGGCTGATATCTAAGGTCTATAAAGAACTTCTCAAACTCAATACCCAAAAAACAAATAAGTCAAAAAATGGGCAGAAGACATGAACAGACACTTCTCCAAAGAAGACATACAAATGGCTAACAGACACATGAAAAAATGTTCATCGTCATTAGCCATCAGGGAAATTCAAATCAAAACCACAATGAGATACCACCTTACACCAGTTAGAATGGCAAAAATTGACAAGGCAAGAAACAACAAATGTTGGAGAGGTTGTGGAGAAAGGGGAACCCTCTTACACTGTTGGTGGGAATGCAAGTTGGTACAGCCACTTTGAAAAAAGTGTGGAGGTTCCTCAAAAAATTAAAAATAGAGCTACCCTATGACACACTGTGATTTTAAATTGCTCTGGTGACCAATAATGTGAAAAATCTCTTTCTGTGTTTATTTGTTATCCACATATATTTTTTTTCTGAGCAGTTTCTCTTCAAATATGTCATTAAATTCTTATCGGTTATTTGGCTTCTTATTATTAAATTGTAAAAGTTGTATGTATATTTTGGACACAAGCCCTGCCAAATATTTTACAAATATTTTACAAATATCTTCCCTCCTGGGGTGCCTGGGTGGCTCAGTTGGTTAAACATCCAACTCTTGGTTTTAGTTCAGGTCAAAATCTCAGGGTCCTGGGATCGAGCCCTGTGTCAGGCTCCACACTCGGCAGGCAGTCTGCTTGAGATTCTCTCTTTCCCTATCCCTTTGCCCCTCCCCACTCCTCTCTCTCTGAAATAAATAAATAAATCTTTAAAAAAACACAAATATTTTCCCTCCTTTTCTTTCCTTGTGTCTTTTGAAGAGCAAGATGTTAAACTCTGTTAAGGACCAATTTATAAATTTTTGAAGAGTCATGATTTTCCTGTCTTATCTAAGAAATATTTGCCTAATCCAGTCATGAATAGGTTTTCCTATGAACTTTTGTGACAACTTAGAACTTTTTATACTTATATTTGTGTCTCTGATTCATTTTGAGTTAATTTTCTTATGTTATGAATTGTCACTAATTATTTTTTCTATATAAATATCAAGATGTTCCAATGCTATTCATTGAAAACTGTCTTTTCTCCCCTTGAATGACTTTGGCACTTTTGTTACAAATAAATTTATAGGTGAATTTGTTTCTGTATTCTCCATTCTGTTCCATTGGTCTATATATCTATCCTAACTTTAACAATTAGTGTAGTTTATTACAAATAATAAAAAAATTAACTCTTCAAATTTTTCTTCATTAATATAGTTAGTATAATTTTGATTAGGCTAGGTCCTTTGGTATCAATTTGCTATTTTTTCTTTTAAAAATGTTTTTAATTGTATACATTTAAGGTGTATGACTTAATGATTTGATAAATGTATACATTGTGAAATAATCACTGTAATTGAGCTATTTAATATATACGTCACTTCATATAGCTTTCATTTTTTATGGTAATAACACTTCAGATATACCCTCACCAAATCTCAAGTATATAGTACAATATTGTTACCTATAATTACCATAATGTACATTAGATTTCCAGAACTTACTCATCTTGCATAACCAAAATTTTGTTACCCTTTGCCCAACATCTCCCATTTCTCTATCCTCCCAGATTCTGGTAACCACCATTTTATTCTATCCTTCTATGAGCTTGACCATTTTAGATTCCACATATAAGTGAGATCATGTAGTATTTACCTTTCAGTCTCTGGTTTATTTCAGCTACTAAAATGTCTTTCAAGTCCATCAAAATTGCTGCAAGTGGCAGGATTTCTTTCTTTTTTTACACTGAGTAATATTCTACTTAATTTATATATTACATTCTCTTTATCCATTTATTGATCAATGGCCATTTTGGTTATTTCCATATCTTAGGTATTGTGATTGATGCTACAGTGAACACAGAAGTGCAGGTATCTTTTCAAGGTTCTGATTTTAATTCCCTTGGATAAATAAATTGAAGTGGAATTGCTTGGTTTTATAATAGTTCTATGTATAGTTTTGAGAAGTCTTTATACTGTTCTTTATAATAGCTGTACCAATTTACATTACACCAACAATTTATAAGGGTTTTCTTTTTTTCACATCCTTGACAACACTTCATATCTTTTTTTTTTTTTAAATAATAGCCATCTAAGAGTTTTAAGATGGTGTCTCCTTGTGGTTTCAATTTGTATTTCCCTAAAGATCAGTGATTCTCAGCACCTTTTTATGTACTTGTTGGCCATTGGTATGTCTTTTCATGTCCTTGCCCATTTTTAATCAAGTTGTTTGTTTTCTGCTAGTTTGTATATTAACCCCTGAAAACATATATGGTTTGGTTTGCAAATATTTTCTCTTATCCTGTAAGTTGACTTTACATTTTTTTGATCATATCCTTTGCTGTGCAGATACTTTTTGATTCTTTTCAGTCCTAGCCATTATTGCCTTAAATAAGTTTTTAGTCCTACTTATTCATATTAATTTTTGTTGCTTTGTTTTTGTTGTCATATACAAAAAAAAAAAAATATTGCCAACAACGTTGGGCTTGCTCCTGTTTTCTTCTAGAAGATTTATGATTTCAGGTCTGATGTGTGTCTTTAACCCATTTTGAGTTGATTTTTTCATAGTGTAAGATAAAGGTCCAATCTCACTCTTTTGAATGTAGATATCCACTTTCCTCAATGTCGTTGTTGAATAGATAATCTTTTCCCTATTGTGTATTTTTTATGCCTTTGTTGAATTAGTTGATGATATATGCAAGGGTTTAATTCTGGGCTGTCTGTTTGTGGTGTCACATTTTATATCTTTATATCTGTGTATCCCTTAACTGATTATTGCAGTTACAGTTATTTTTACTACTTTTGTCTTTTAATCTTTATACTAGTTTTATAAGTATTAATCCACTACCTTTACTATATATTTACCTTTACCAATGAGATTTATATTTTCATTTGTTTGCTGGTAATTAACTAGCACCATTTCCTTAAAGTTAAAGAAGTCTTATTAAATTTTCTTTTAAGGCAGATTTAGTCTTGATGAAGTTCTTTAGCTTTTGCTTGCTTGGAAAGCTCTTTAACTCTCCTTCAATTTTGAATGATAACTTTGCTGGATAAAGTACTCTTGGTTGAAAGTTTTTTTTTTTTTCCTTTCAGCACCTTAAATATATCATGCCACTTTCTTCTGGCCTGCAAAGTTTCTGTTGAAAAATCTGCTGATAGAATTATGGGTATGCTCTTTTACATAAGTTGTTTTTCTCTTGGTGCGTTTAAGGTTATCTCCCTGACTTTAATTTTTGACATTTTAATTGTAGTGTCTTAGTGTGGATTTCTTTGTGTTTATTTTATTTGTCAGTATCTGGTCTTCCTGATTCTGGATGTCTGTTTCCTTCCCCAGGTTAAGGAAGTTTTCAGCCATTATTGCCTCAAATAAGTTTTCTGCCCTTTTCTCTCTCTCTTCTCCTCTGAGATACCTATAATGAAAATGTTAGTCTGCTTGGTGTTGTCCCATAAGTCCCCTAACATACCTTTATTTATTTCATTCTTTTTTACCTTCTGCTGCTCTGTTTGGGTGAGGTATCCTGCCCTGTCTTTGAGTTCATTGATCCTCTCTTCTGCTTCATCTAGTCTGTTGTTCATTCCCTTTAGTGTATATTTCCATTCCATTCCATTCAAAATGTATTTTTTGGCTCTGAGACTTCTATTTGATACTTTCTTTTCTATCTTTGTTGAAGTTCTCAGTGTGTTACCCCATTCTTTTCCCAAGTCAGTGAGCATTGTGATGATCATTACTTTGAACTCATCAGGTAAATTACTTACCTTTGTTTAATTAAGTTTTTTTCCTGAGATTTTATCTTATTCTTTCATTTGGAACATATTCCTCTATTTCCTCCTTTTGCTTGACTTTTTGTGTCAGTTTTTACACATTAGATGAAACAATCACCTAGTCTTGAGGGAGTGGCCTCACATAGGTGATGAAACTTACTGTTAAGCTCTGCCTAGATCTTGGTTGTCTCTCAAACCTTTGTGATTATCTAGAAAGTTGATTTTATTTTTAATGGCTCCCAGTCGTTAAGGGTATGCCAAGACCTGTCAGTGTTTCAAAAGGGGTGAGTGCAGTTAGCACCTAGATTTAGTCTGATTGGAATCCAGAACCTTAAGCAGCAGCTTTTAAAGTAAAGTTGTGGGACCACAACCAATATGCTCCACTGGGTACCAATGCTCAGGGATCTATAGGTACCTGCTCTGTGGGAGTCACAAAAATAAGATCCCAATGACTGTATAACTGCTGTCTTAGAGCTACTGGTGTGCTGTAGCAAGGCAGAAGGAGAGCACAGAGGTGGTGTGCAGTGACCTATGTTCCCTCAGAGAACATCCAAAAGCCCCCAGATGTGTCTGAAACCAGTACTATCCCTCAGACCAAAGCTCTAGGACAAGAAAACAGGTCTCTTTCACAGAAAGACTGGGGGTATGATTCAGTCTGTTGTCAGTGTAGTGCACTGGCAAGTCTGCCAAGAACTGTCTCTCCAATTGTTACAGTCCCTGGGCCCAGGAACATAAGCCATCCGGGCCTTCTGAGCCAGGTGATCAAGAGGCAACCCATGGGTGGCAGCCATAAAAACTAGGCCATCAGTTGAAAAAACTGGAGCACTAGACATATTAGAAGCTTCCTTCTGGGAGACACTGGCTTTCTGAAGCCCACCAGCTGGAGTGTGGCAGAGGGAAAGTGTAAAGATGGCATTCACCAAAAAATGAGGGGAAAGAAAAAGAAGAAAAAGAAAAGAAAAAAAATTAAGGTTGTACTTGGAAACCTTAGTAAGGCAGAGGAAGGGTGCAGAAGATTGTGTCTCTGGCTGGAGCATAAAGATGGTACTTGCCAGAATGGAAAAAAAAAGAGAGAGAGAGAGAAAGGGAGAGAGAGAGAGGTAGTGACCATTGGTTTCAGCAAGGCAGAAAGAAAGCAGGAAGATGGTGCCCTCTAGCCCCCATCCCCAGAGAGTATCAAAAAAATCCCCTGCTCATCAGACTAATGCTTTAAAATTAGCAAATGACTCCTTTTTTTTTATTTTTTCTTTTTGCATTATTTACATAAAGTCTGGGTACTTTTCAAAAGGCTGCTTCTGCATTGGGTCCTGGGGCAGGTGAGTCTGCATGCTAACCCTTCAAGATCCATTTATCAGTTCACCCCAGACACGTGGGTCTCATAGGTATGAGCCATGCTGGTCTTCAAAGCCAGATGTTTTGGGAACTGAGCTCTCGGGTGCAGGTGTTAGAAGTTGGGGTTCTCCAATGTGGGATGCAAACCCTGCACTTGTCAGAAAGAAGCTCCAGATTAGACTAACCTCCTAATTGTGAGTCATCTGTATGAGGCTTGTGTCAAAATTGTGTCTCAGCCTTTTCTACATGCTTCAGTGTGATTTCCCATTCAGTTGCCCAACGTGAAGGGGTCATTCCACCAGTTTTAGTTTTTTTTCCATAAGAAATTTTTTTCATATATATCTATAGATTCAGTGTGTCCATGGGAGGAGATGAGTTTAGGGCCTTCCTACATGACATCTTGAACAGGAACCTGCGTTCCAATTATCCCAATTTCTATAGAGAGAGAGAGAGGAAGAGAGAGTGAGAAAGAGAGAGACACTACTGGGATTTTGATAGGTACTGAGTTGAAACCATAAACCAGTTTGGAGAGAGGGAACACAAGCAGGGGGAGTGGGAGAGGGAGAAGCAGGCTTCCCGCTGAGCAGGGAGCCTGACATGGGGCTCGATCCCAGGACCAAAGGATCATGACCTGAGCCGAAAGCAGATGCTTAACAGACTGAGCCACTCAGGTGCTCCAGCTATCTAGAATTTAAACAAAAATTTGAAAATAAAAATAAAAAAAACAAAAACCCCCAAATTGAGTTTTATGTATATTTATTAAATAAAAAATAAATAAAAGATAAAATTACACAATATGAAAAATCACTATGCCAGTTTTTTTGAAGCCTTAATTCTAGATGTGTGTATTTCATTGCAAATTGATGACTTGAAAAAGATTACAAATTCATTGACTGCTTTGCAGTGAAAAGTAGATGTAAGAAAAGAAAAGCAAAGCCAAAAAAGAAGAAAGGTGTGGTTCCTGGACGGGGATTAAAGGTCACCATGAAAGACAATCTGGCAGATTATGGTGGTTATGATGGAGGATATATACAAAAATATGAAGACTTCATGTGACATTTTATCTTCTCCTGTTGTCTTCTTTCTGTTGCCCACAATCCTTTCACCATGTAGCACAACTTCCTTTCCTTTCAGTTTTGCCAAATGCTACAATCAGAAGTACAGTACCTTTTGTGCTGGTTATTTAACCCTTTGACACTTAGTAGCAAATGTTGGAATTCGGGAACTTGGATCTTGCTACCAAGGGGTTAAAACTGGGAACCTCAGTTGATACTAAATCACTCATCTGTTTAGATTTTCTTTCTTCATGACTCAGTCTTGTATGTTTCTAGGAACTTATTTCCTCTAAACCTAAACAGACCTATTATTAGTAAGGAGACTGAATAAGCAAACAAAAAACAAAAAACAAACAAACCCCACAAAGTCCTAACAAACAAAAGTCCAGGACTAGATGGCTTTATTGGTGAATTCTAGCAAACATTCAAAGAAGAATTAATATCAGTCTTCCTCAAACCCTTCTAAAAAGTAAAAGAGTAGAGAATATTTCCAAACTCATTTTACAAGACCAACGTTAGCCTGATCTTTAAAAACCAGACAAAGGACACCACAAGAAAAGTAAATTACAGGTCAATATCCCTGATGAACATAAATGCAAAAATCCTCAACAAAATATTAACAAACATAATTCAATAATACATTAGAAAGATCATTCACCATGACCAAGTGGGATTTATTCCAGGCATGCAGAAATGGTTTAACATCCACAAATTAATCAACATGATACACCACATTAATAAAATGAAGGAGGAAAATCATATAATTTTGTCACCAGATGCAGAAAGAGCATTTGACAAAATCCAACATCTATTTATGATGGAAAAAAAAAAAAAAAACCTTTCAACAAAATCGGTAGAGGAAATGTGACTTAATATAATAAAGATCATATACAACAAGCCATGGCTAACATCATACTCAATGGTCAAAAGCTGAAAGCTTTTCCTCTAAGATCAGATACAAGACAACGATGTTTGTTCTCATTACTTTTTTTCAACATAGTTTTAGAAGGCTTACCAAGAGCCATTGGACAGGAAAGATAAATAAAATTTATCCCAGTTGGAAAGAAAGGAATAAAATGGTCACTATGTGCAGATGACATCATATCTAGAAAACCCTAAGGACTCTACTAAAAAACAAAAAACAAAAAACAAAAAAAACTTGTTAGAACCAATTAACTAATTCAGTAATGTTGTAGGATACAAAATCAACATGCAAAAATCTGTTGTACACTAATAATTTACTATCAGAAAGAAATTAAGAAGACAATCCCATTTACAATTGCATCGAAAAACATACCAGGAATAAATTTAACCAAGGAAGTGAAAGACCTTTAAACTGAAAACTATAAGACACTGGTAAAAGAAATTGAAAAAGATGCAAATACATGGAAAGATATTTTGTGCTCGTAAACTGGAAGAATCAATATTTTTAAAATATTTATACTGCCCAAGTATCTATAGATGTAATGCAATCCCTATTAAAATTCCAATAGCATTTTCCTCAGAAATAAAAGAAACATTCCTGAAATTGTATGGAACCAGAAAAGGCCTTGAACAGTCAAAGCAGTATTGAGAAAGAAGAAAGCTAAAAGCAGTGCACTCCCTGATTTCAAATATAAAACAGTACAGTATTTGCATAAAAACAGCCACATAGATCAATGGAATAGAATAGAGAACCAAGAAATAAATCCATCTATATGGTAAATTACTTTGAGGCAAACGAGCCAAGAATATACTATGGAGAAAGAATAGTCTCTTAAAAAAAATAGTGCTGAGAAAACTGGACAGCCATATGCGAAAGAATGAAACAGGAACACTATCTTACACCATACACACAAATTAATTCAAAATGTATTAAAGACTTTAATATAAGACTTGAAACCATAAAACTCCCAGAAGAAAACATAAGCAGTAAGTTCTCTCACATCCATCTTGGTTTTGTTGTTGTTGTTGTTGTTGTTGTTTGTTTGTTTAGTTTTTACCCAAAAGTAAAGACAAAAAAAAAAAAAAGTAAACAGGTGGGATTACATCAAGTTAAAAAGCTTCTGCATGGCAAAGCAAACAATCGACAAAATGAAAAGATAACCTGCTGAATAAGATTAAATATTTGCAAATGGTATATCTGATAAGGAGTTAATATCCAAATTATGTAAAGAACTCATGCAACAGAAGAGCAAAAGAAAAATTGAATAAAAAAAGAGCAGAGGATCTGAATAGATGCATGTGTGGTAAGAATGTAAAATGATACGGCTACTTTGTAACATAGTTTGGCAGTTTCTTACAAAGCTAAACATAGTCTTCCATACAATCCAGCAATTGTGTTCTTAGGTATTACCCAAATGAGTTGAAAAGTTATGTCTACGCAAAACCTGCACATGAATGCTTGTAGCAGCTTGAAACATAATGGCCAAACACTGGAAGCAACCAACTTGCTTCAATGGGCGAATGAATAGACAGACTATGGTACATTCATACAATGAAACATTATAAAACAATACAAAGAATCTATTAGCCTTTTGCACCAATGTTCATCAGAGTTATAGACCTAAAGTTTTCCCTTCTCATGATGTCATTGTCTAGCTTTGGTATCAGGATGATGCTGACCTCATAAAATTAATTTGGAAGTGTTCCCATTCTGGTTTTTGGAAGAATTTAAGAATAATTGGCATTAATTCTTCTTTGAATGTTTGGTAGAATTCACCTGTGAAACCATATGGTTCTAGACCTTTCTTGGGTGGTTTTTAATTACTGCTTCAAACTCTTTATTTATTAGTTTTTTAAAACAATCTATTTCTTCTTGACTTGGTTTTGAGAGGTTAATGTTTTGGCAATTTATTAATTTCTTCTGCATTATCCAATTTGTTGGCATTTAATTGTTTATAATAATTTCTTATGATTATTTCTGAGGCATCTGTTTTAATGTCTCAATTTGCATTTCTGATTTTATTTGTCTTCTCTCTTTTTCCTTCATTGATCTAGTCTAACTGTTTATAAATTTTGTTTATCTTTTCAAAAAACCAACTCATTCTTTTGTTCATTTTTTTCTGTTGTTTTTGTATTATCAATGTGATTTATTTTTGCTCTGATCTTTACTATTTCCTTCCTTCTGCTAAGTTTAGGTTTAAGTTTGTTCTTCTTCTACTTCCTTGAGATGTAACATTAAACTGTTTGAAATCTTTTTTAGTGTAGGTGTTTATCTCCATAAATATCCTGCTTAGTATTTCCTGAGCAGAAATGTAAAAAAAAAAAAAAATCCTCAATAAAATGTTAGCAAATTGAATATAATTGAACATCAAAAGCATTATTCACCATTATCAAGCAGGATTTATCCTTGGCATTCAAAGTTGGTTCAAAATACAAGAATCAGTCTATGTAATACAACACATTAATCAAATGAAATATTAAAAATAACATGATCATCTCAATAGATGAATAAAAAAAACATTTGACCAAGTTCAACATCCATTCATGATAAAAATAAAACTCCAAACAAAACGGATGTAAAAGGAATGTACCTCAACACAACAAAAGGCCATATCTGAAGAGCCCACAGCTAACATCATAAATAACTTGGGAAAACAGAAGCCCTTTTTTTAAGACACAGTACAAGGCAAGGATATCCACTTTTACCCTTATATTTAACTTAATAATGGAAGTAATAGAAAGAGCAATTACACACGAAAAATAAATAAAAGGCATGCAGATCAGAAAGGAATAAGTAAAATTTTTTCTGCAGATGGCACGTTCCTCCATGTAGGAAACCATAAAGACCCCACTGTGTTGTCATGAGCAGTAAGATTTCATTATTTTTTATGGCTGAGTGATATTCTATTGTGTATATATACTACATCTTTATCCATTCATTTATTCATGGACCTTTAGGTTGCTTCCATATATTGGTTATTGTAAATAACATAGCTATAAATGTAGGGGTGCATATATTTTTTTTGAATTAGTATTTTTGTTTTCTTTGGGTAAGTACCCAGGATTGTAATTACTGGATTGGAACAACATGGATGGAGTTACAGGGTATTACTCATTCATGACAACATGGATGGAATTAGAGCGTTTACGCTAAGTGAAATAAGTCAGACAGAGAAAGACAAATAACATGATTTCAATTATATCTGGGCTCTAAAGCAAACAAAACCAAAAATAAATAGGGAACACAAACTAACAGTTGCCAGAGAAGAAAGGGATCAGGGGGCAGGGTTGGCAAAGTACATGAGGGACATTAAGAAGTACAAATTTTCAGTTATAAAATAAGTAAGTCATGGGGATAAAAAACTAAAGCATAGGGAATACAGTAAATAATATTGTAATAACTTTGTATGGTGACAGATGGTAACTACACTTATTGTGGTGTTGTACTATGTTGCATACTTGAAACTAATATGTTATATGTCAACTATACTTTCATTAATTTTTTTAAAAGTCTCCATCAAAAACTTTTAGAACTAATAAACAAATTCATCAAATTTGTGGGATATAAAATCAACACAAAATCAGTAGTATTTATTTACACCAACAATGAAATATCCAAAAAGGAAATCAAGGGAACAATCTCATTTACAAAATCATGAAAAAGAATAAAATAATTAGGAATAAATTTAACCAGGAAGGTGAAAGATCTGTACACTGAAAACTATAAAATACTGATGAAGGAAATTTAGAAAGACACAAATAAATAGAAAGATATCCCATGTTCATAGATTGGAAGAGTTATCAGTGCTAAAATGGCCATATCACCCACAATAATGTACAATTTCAATGCAATCCCTATCAAAGTATCAATGGAATTTTCATGGAAATAGAAAAAACAATGCTAAAAATCTGATGAAACCACAAAAGATACCAAATAGCCAAAGCAATCTTGAGAAGAATAAAGTTGCAGGTATCACACTTCTTTGTTTCAAATTATGTTAATCCAAAAAGTGTGGCACTGGAATACAAGCAGACATATAGATTTATAGAATGAAATAGCCCAGAAATAAACTCATGCTTATAGGGTCAACTAATTTTCAGGAAGGATGTCAAGAATACACAATAAAGAAAGGAGAATGTCTTTAACGGTGTTGGGAAAAATATATATTCACATGAAAAATAATGAAGTTGGACCTTTATCTTACACAATACACAAAAATGAACTCAAAATGCACTAGGGAATTAAATAGAAGTCCTGAAACTATGAAAGTCATAGAAAAAAAACATAGGGTAAAATCTCCTCAACAATGATCTTGCCAATAAATTTTGGATATGACACCAAAAACACAGGCAACAAAAGCAAACATAAACAAGTATATATATATATAACTAAAAGGCTTCTACACAGTAAAGAAAACAATCAACAGGGGCGCCTGGGTGGCTCAGTCGTTAAGCGTCTGCCTTCGGCTCAGGTCTGATCCCAGGGTCCTGGGATCGAGCCCCGCATCGGGCTCCCTGCTCCGCGGGAAGCCTGCTTCTCCCTCTCACACTCCCCTTGCTTGTGTTCCCTCTCTCGCTGCCTCTCTCTCTGTCAAATAAATAAATAAAATCTTTAAAAAAAAAAAAGAAAACAATCAACAGAGTGAAGAGACAATCTATAGAATGAAGAAAAATATTTGTAAAACATGTTAAGTGGTTAATATCTGAAATATATAAGGGACTCAAATAACTCACACTTGTTAGAATGACTATTATCAAAAAGACAAACTGAGGGTTGCTGGATTGGGGGGGTGGGAGGGATGGGGTAGCTGGGTGATAAACATTGGGGAGGGTATGTGCTATGGTGAGCTCTGTGAACTGTGCAAGACTGTTGAATCACAAATCTGTACCTCTGAAACAAATAATGCAATATATGTTAAGAAGAAAAAAAATAAGAAGAAGATAGCAGGAGGGGAAGAATGAAGGGGGGGAAATCGGAGGGAGAGACGAACCATGAGAGACTATGGACTCTGAAAAACAAACTGAGGGTTCTAGAGGGGAAGGGAGTGGGGGGATGGGTTGGCCTGGTGGTGGGTATTAAGGAGGGCACATTCTGCGTGGAGCACTGGGTGTTATGCACAAACAGTGAATCATGGAACACTACATCAAAAACTAATGATGTAATGTATGGTGATTAACATAACAATAAAATTTTTTTAAAAAGAATTAAAAAAAGACAATAGATAAGTTGGTGAGGGCATACAGAAAAGGGAACTTCTGTACACTGTTGGTAGGAATATAATTAGTACAGTCATAAAACACAGGTTTCTTAAAAAATGAAAAATCGAACCACCCTATGATTAAGCAATCCCATTCTTCTGGGTATATATCCAAAGGAAATAAAATCAGTATGTTGATGAGGTAACTGCATTTCCATATTTATTACAGCATTATCCACATTAGCCAGGTTATGGAATGTCCCTCAAAGGATAAGTGAATAAAGAAAATATTATATATACATATATGCACATATATACATACACACAAACACACACACATACACATGCACAATGGAATAGTATTAAGCCTTAACAAAAGAAAGAAAATCCTGCCATTTGCAACATGTTTGAACCTGAAGGGCATTATGCTGAATGAAATAAGCAAGAAAGAGAAAGACTAACGCTATATGGTATCACTCACATGTTGAATCTGAAAAAAAAAAAGTGAATTTATAGAAATACAACAGAATGACAGTTGCCAGGGGCTGGAAAGTGAGGGAAATGGGGAAATGTGAGCCAAAGAATATGAGTTATCAGATATAAGATAAGTAAGTTCTGAAGATCTAATGTACACTGTAGGAAACTATAGTAAATAATACTATATTGTATACTTGAAATTTGCTAAGAGAGCAAATCATAAGCATTCTCACTAATAAATAAATAAATACCAATAACTATATGAAATGATGGATGTATTAATTTAACTTTATCATGATAATTATTTCACAATGTATACATTTGTCAAATCAACATATTTTACACTTCAAATACATACAATTTTATTTGTCAATTATACCTCAATAAAGCTGAAAAAAGGGGGGAAAAACAAAAAATAAAAATTGGATACAATTACACACCTGTTGGATTGTCTAAAACAATATCTTTAAAAGCTGGAAATAACAAATAACAAATGCTGGTAAGGATGTTCATTGATTGTGGGAATGAAAAATAGTATAGTATCTTCGGAAATCAGAATTACCAATGAATGATTCAATTATACAAAATGAAATAGTGAAGAAAGGAGCTGACATAAATTTATTTATTGGCATAAATATCTTCATAACATACATTTATTATGACTTTAATATGTATAGAATTTATAGTGATATCAAATCCTGGTATTTGCAATTTCTAATCTTTTTTTTCTGATCTTTTAAACTAGAGATCTGTTGGTATTATTGAAATAATATTGATTTAGTCAAAAAACAAACCGTGGATCCTTTTACTTTTTCTATGATATAACTGTTTTCAATTTAATTGCTTTCTGCTCTGATCTTTATTATTTACTTTCTTTTACTTTTGAAGAGTTTAACTCTTAAGTTTTAGTTTCTTAAATGTAGAAGATAAGGTCTTCAACTTGAGACTTTCCTGCTCTTTTTTTTTTTTTTTAAGATTTTATTTATTTGACAGAGAGAGACACAGTGAGAGAGGGAACACAAGCAAGGGGAGTGGGAGAGGGAGAAGCAGGCCTCCTGCTGAGCAGGGAGCCCGATGCAGTGCTGGATCCTAGGACCCTGGGATCATGACCTGGGCTGAAGGCAGACACTTAACGACTGAACCACCCAGGCGCCCCCCTGCCCTTTTAATATAGGTATTTTAGTGCTATAATTTTGCCTCTGAATACTACATTAGCTATATACCATAAATTTTAATATGCTGTATTTTCATTTTCATTCATTAAAATTATGTTTTTTGTTTTTGTTTTGAGAGAGAGTGCGTGTAAGTAGCAGGGAGGGGTGAAGGGAGAGGGAGAAAGAGAATCTTAAGCAGACTCCATGTCCAGCACAGAGCCCAAGGTGGGACTCCATCTCATGACCCTGAGATCATGACCTGAGCTGAAATCCAGAGTTTGTAGCTTAATTGACTGAGCCATCCAGGTGCCCCTATAATTATGTTTGATGTCACTTTTGATCTCTTCTTTGGGTCATGGGTTTTTAAAAATGTAGCGTTTCGTTTTCACATATAGAGAGATAATAAAAAAAAGTTACTGACCTCAAATTTGATTAGGTTGTGGTCAGAGAACACACTAATTCTGTTATTTAAAACTTATTTGAACTCTGTTATGTACATGTTTATGATTCATCTTAATGTTCTAAGTACACTCTTTGGTCTTGCTATTTTATTGTTGTTGCTGTTGCATACAGTGTTTTATAGATGTCTATTATTTCAAATTTGTTGATAATGTTAAGATCTTTTAAATTCTTACTACTTTTCTTTTTACTTGCCACATCAGTTGAAGAGAGAAAAGTATTGAACTATTTGGCTATAATTGGGGATTTGTCTAATTCTCTTATTTGGTCAGTTTCTTCTAGTATTTTGAAAGTGTGTTATTAGGTATAAATAGATTTAGAATTGTTATATCTTCTGCAGATATTGATCCTTTATCACCATGAAATCTCTCTTTTTTCTCTTGTAATATTTCTTCTTCTGAAAACAGTTTTGTCTAATATTAATATAGCAATGTTAATATTCATAACAATGCCATGTAAAAATCCATCACATATACTATTGTCTTCATAATGTTTTTGCCTCATTTCTTTTTATTTAAATGTATTCCTTGTAGAAAGCATACAGTTGCTTACTTCTATATAAAATATGATAAATTCTACCTTTTCACTGATGTGTTTAGACAATTTACAGTTAATATAATTAGTGATATAATTAGACTTCAATTTATAATCTAATAATTTGTTAACTCTTTGTTCTGTATGTCTTGGTTAATTGTTCCATTTTTTCTTCCTCTTTTTGGATTGAATATTTTTACTATTAAATTTTATATTTATATTGAACTTTTAGTTCTACTTCTTTAATTTTGTAGTAGTTGCTCTAGAGTTTGCAAATACATCTTTAACTTTTCACTGTCTACCTTCAAACAATATATTCCACCTCACATATAATGTAAGAAACTTAGAGCAGTACAATCTCAATTTTCCTCATCTCCTTTGTGCTATTGTATGCATACATTTCATCTGTATATATGTTCTAGACCCCACAATACGTTTTTTAAGCAAATTTATTTTTGGGGGGTGCATGGGTGGTTCAGTTGGTTGAGCATCTGCCTTTGGCTCAGGTCATGATCTCAGGGTCCTGGGATCGAGCCCCACATCAGTCTCCCTGCCTTGGCAGAGAGCCTACTTCTCCCTCTCCCTCTGCTGCTGGGAAATTGTCTATTATTCACATATTTATGACTTCTAGTGCTCTTTGTTGCTTTCTGTAGATTTAGTTTTCTACCTGGTATAATTTTCCTTCCACCTGAAAATATTCCTGTAACATTTATTATTTTTATTCTTTTTTATTTTTTACAGGTCTTTATGTAGATGGGTGTTTTCATTTCTCTTCGGAAACATCTAAGAGTAGAGTGTATAGATTATATGGCTAACTTTATTTTTTTATTAAGTTCAATTAGCCAACATACAGTACATCATTAGTTTTTGATGTAGTGTTCAATGATTCATTAGTTGTATATACCACACATTGCTCATCACCACACATGCCCTCCTTAATACCCATCACCCAGTTGCCCCATCCACCCCCCACCTTCTGTAACCCTCAGTTTGGTTCCCGGATTCCAAAGTCTCTCATGGTTTGTCTCCCTCTCTGATTTCTTCCCATTCAGTTTTCCCTCCCTTCCCTTCTGGTCCTCTGCACTATTCCTATGTTCCACATATGAGTGAAACAATATGATAATTGTCTTTCTCTGCTTGACTTATTTCACTTAGCATAATCCCCTCCAGTTCCATCCATGTCAATGCAAATGGTAGGTATTCATCCTTTCTGTTGGCTGAGTAATATTCCACTGTATATATGAACCACATTTTCTTAATCCATTCATCTGTTGAAGGACATCTCAGCTCCTTCCACAGTTTGGCTATCATGGACATTGCTGCTATGAACATTGGGGTGCAGGTGTCCCTTCTTTTCACTACATCTGTATCTTTGGGGTAAATACCTAGTAGTGCAATTGCTGGGTCATAGGGTAGCTCTATTTTTAACTTTTTGAGGAAACTCTATACTGTTTTCCAGAGTGGCTGTACCAGCTTGCATTCCCACCAACAGTGTAAGAGGGTTCCCCTTTCTCCACAACCTCGTCAAAACTTGTTGTTTCCTGTCTTAATTTGGGCCATTCTAACTGGTGTAAGATGGTATCTCATTGTGGTTTTGATTTGTATTTCCCTGATGGCTAGTGATGTGGAGCATTTTTTCATGTATTCGTTAGCCTTTTCTATGTCTTTTTTGGAGAAGTGTCTGTTTGTGTCTTCTGCCCATTTCTTGACTGGATTCTTTGTTTTTAGGTGTGAGTTTGATAAGTTCTTCATAGATCTTGGATACCAGCCCTTTATCTGTAATGTCATTTACAAATATCTTCTCCCATTCTGTGGGTTGCCTCTTAGTTTTGTTGACTGTTTCCTTTGCTGTGCAGAAGCTTTTTATCTTGATGAAGTCCCAAAAGTTCATTTTTGCTTTTGTTTCCCTTACCTTTAGAGACACGTCACTGTGGCCAATGTCAAAGAGGTTACTGCCTATGTTCTCCTCTAAGATTCTGATGGATTCCTGTCTCACATTGAGGTCTTTCATCCATTTTGAGTTTATCTTTGTGTATGGTGTAAGAGAATGGTCCAATTTCATCCTTCTGCATTTGGCTGTCCAATTTTCCCAGTTCCACTTATTGAAGAGACTGTCTTTTTTCCATTGGATATTCTTTCCTGATATGTCAAAGATTAGTTGACCATAGAGTTGAAGGTCTATTTCTGGAATCTCCATTCTGTTACATTGATCTATGTGTCTCTTTTTGTGCCAATACCATGCTGTCTTGATGATCACAGCTTTGTAATATACCTTGAAATCAGGCATTGTGATGCCCCCAGCTTCAGTTTTCATTTTCAACAATCCCCTGATGATTCGAGGTCTTTTCTGGTTCCATACAAATTTTAGGATTGTTTGTTCCAGTTCTGTGAAAAATGTCAATGGTATTTTGATAGGGATGGCATTGGAAGTGTAGATTGCTCTGGGCAGCCTAGACATTTTCACAATGTTTATTCTTCCAGTCCATGAGAATGGAATGTTTTTCCATCTCTTTGTGTCTTCTTCAATTTCTTTCATAAGTGTTCTGTAGTTTCTAGAGTATAAATCCTTTACCTCTTTGGTTAGGTCTATTCCTATGTATTTCATGGTTTTTGGTGCAATTGTAAATGGACTCAATTCCTTCATTTCTTTCTCTTCAGTAACATTGTTAGTATATAGAAATGCAACTGATTTTTTGCATTGATATTTATCCTGCCACATTGCTGAATTGCTGTATGAGTTCTAGTAATTTGGGGGTGGAGTCTTTTGGGTTTTCCAAATAAAGTAGCATGTCATCTGTGAAGAGAGAGAGTTTGACTTCTTCTTTCCAATTTGAATGTCTTTTATTTCTTTTTGTTGTCTGATTGCTGAGGATAGGACTTCTAGTACTATGTTGAACAAAAGTGGTGAGAGTGGGCATCCCTGTCATGTTCCTGACCTTAAGGGAAAAGCTCTCAGCTTTTCCCCATTGAGAATGATATTTGCTGTTGGCTTTTCATAGATGGTTTTTATGAAATTGAGAAATGTTCCCTCTATCCCTACACTCTGAAGAGTTTTAATCAGGAAAGGATGCTGTATTTTGGCAAATGCTTTTTCTGCATCAATTGAGAGGATCCTATGGTTCTTGTCTCTTCTTTTGTTAATGTGATCTATCACACTGATTGATTTGCGAATGTTGAACCACCCTTGCATCCCAAGAATAAACCACACCCGGTCGTGGTGAATAATCCTTTTAATGTACTGTTGGATCCTTTTGGCTAGGATCTTGTTTGGTATTTTGGCATCCATGTTCATCAGGGATATTGGGCTGTAATTCTCCTTTTTGATGAGGTCTTTGTCTGGTTTTAGGATCAGGGTAATGCTGGCCTCATAGAACAAGTTTGGAAGTTTTCGTTCCATTTCTATTTTTTGGAATAGCTTCAAGTAGAATAGGTATGATTTCTTCTTTAAATGTTTGGTAGAATTCCCCTGGGACTCCATCTGGCCCTGGACTCTTGGTTTGGGGAGGTTTTGATTACTGTTTCAACTTCCTTGCTGACTATTGGTCTGTTCAGATTATCTATTTCTTCCTGCTTCAGTCTTGGTAGTTTGGTAGAATGCATCCATTTCTTCCAGATTGCCTAGTTTGTTGGCATATAGCTGCTGATAATAAGTTCTAATAATTGTCTCTATTTCCTTGTCATGATTTATCCCATTTCATTCATGATTTAATTAATTTGGGTCCTCTCTCTTTTCTTTTGGATAAGTCTGGCCAGAACTTTATCGATCTTATTAATTCTTTCAGAGAACCAGCTTCTAGTTTCGTTGATCTGCTCTACAGTTCTTCTAGTTTCTAGTTCATTGATTTCTGTTCTAATCTTTATTTTTTCTCTTCTCCTGCTCGGTTTAGGCTTTATTTGCTGTTCTTTCTCCAGATCCTTTAGGTGTAAGGTTAGCTTGTGCATTTGAGATTTTTCTACATTTTTGAGAGAGACTTGAATGCCTATGTACTTCCCTCTAAGGACTGCCTTTGCAGTATTGCATAGGTTGTGAATCAATGTGTTTTCATTTTCATGGTTCTTTGATTTCCTGGTTGACCCATTCATTCTTTAGCAGGATGCTTTTTAACCTCCAAGTGTTTGCGTTCCTTCCAAATTTTTCCTTGGGGTTGAGTTCCAGTTTCAATGCATTATGGTCTGAAAATATGCAGGGAATAATCTCAATCTTTTGGTATTGGTTGAGACCTGATTTGTGACCCACTATGTGATCTATTCTGGAGAAAGTTCTGTGTGTGTTCGAGAAGAATGAGTATTCTGTTGTTTTTAGGATGGAATATTCTGTTTTTATCTACGAAGTCCATCTGGTTTGATGTGTCCGTCAAAGCTCTTGTTTCTTTGTTGATCTCTGCTTAGATGATCTCTCTATTGCTGTGAGTGGAGTGTTGAAGTCTCTTACTATTAATGTATTATTATCAATATGATTCTTTATTTTGGTTAATAGTTGGTTTATGTAGTTGGCTGCTCCCATCTATGCCTATAGGGGCATAGATATTTACAATTGTTAGATCTTCTTGTTGGATAGACTCTTTAAGTTTGATATAGTGTCCCTCTATATCTCTTACTACAGACTTTGGTTTAAAATCTAATTTGTCTGATATGAGAATTGCTACCCCAGCTTTCTTTTGAGGTCTGTTGGCATGATAAATTGTTCTCCAACCCTTCACTTTCAATCTGGAGGTGTCTTTAGGTTCAAAATGAGTCTGTTGTAGACAGCATATGGAAGGGTCCTGTTTTTTTTATCCAATCTGAAGCCCTATGTCTCTTGATGGGTGCATTCAACCTGTTCACATTGAGAGTGACTTGAAAGATATGAATTTAGTGCCATTGTATAGCCTGTAAAGTCCCTGTTTCTATAGATTGTCTCTGTTAATTTCTGGTCTATATTACTCTTGGGATTTTTCTTCTTTTATAGAATCCCCCTTAATATTTCTTGCAGGGCTGGCTTGGTGGTAACATAGTCTTTCAGTTTCTGTTGGTCCTGGAAGCTCTTTATCTCTCTGTCTGTTCTGAATGACAGCCTTGCTGGATAATGTATTCTTGGCTGCATGTTCTTCTCATTTAGTATACCCTGAATATGTCTTGCCAGCCCTTTCTGGCTTGCCAGGTCTCTGTGGATAGGTCTGACGTTGTTCTGATGTTCCTCCCTCCGTATGTAAGGAATCTCTTCCCCCTAGTTGCTCTCAGGATAGTTTCTTTGGCTTTAAGATTTACAAGCTTCACTATTCTATGCCAGGGTGTTTGTCTATTTTTATTGATTTTGGGAGGGGTCTTCTCTGCCTCTTGGACACGAATGCTTCTTTCCTTCCCCAGTTTAGGGAAGTTCTCAGCTATGTTTGCTCAAATATACCTTCTAGTCCTCTCTCTCTCTCTCTCCACCCCTTAGGGAACCCCAATAATTCTGACATTGGAACGTTTCATGGCATCATTGATCTCACTAAGTCTGTTCTCATGGGCTACTAGCTGCCTATCCCTATCTTCCCCAGCTTCAGTCCTTTCTATCAGCTTATCTTCTAGATCACTAATTCACTCTTCTGCCTCATTTGCCCTGGCTGTTAGAGGATCCAGTTTAGATTGAATCTTATTCATAGCATTTTTAAGTTCGGCCTGATTAGATTTCATTTCTGCCCTTAGAGAGTCTATATTGTCACTAATGTTTTTCTCAAGGCTAGCTATTGACTTCATGATTTCCACCCTGAAGTCTATCTCTGACATCTTGCTTATATCCATATCCATTAGATCTGTGGCAGAGGCCATTGTCTCTGGTTCTTTTCTTTGTTGGAAGTTCCTCCTCCTAGTCATTCTGTTGAGGGATGGTTGAGGGAATGTACAGAGTCCAAAATATCAACCAGTACCCAAGTAAAATGCACCTTAGAAAAAATCTGAAGTGGTCGAAAACTACCATAGATATGCCACCAAAGCCAAGATGATCCAAAACAATACAAAAGAGAGAAAAAAGAAAAGAAGAAGAAAAGGTGGGGGAGATTATAATCTCTTAAAGTGGACACAGCAGGGTGATCTGCCTATTCCTGCTTGATTTTTGGTCTGTGTGTTAGAAGACACTACATCCCAAAATTGCAAAGAAATCAGAACTTACATATATATCTCAAGATAAAATTGAATAGAGTGAAAAATGGGCTAGTATGGGACATAAATCTATAAAATATATTTGTGGAAAAAAACCCAAAAGTTAAGAAGCGACTTAAAAACATAGGTTGGGAAATACGAATCTATTTGAAATGGGAGCAGGGTTAAAAAAAAAAAAAAAAGGATTAGAAAAGAAACTAAAAAAGAAATGTAAAATTTTAGCCTGAAGTATAAAGGAGTCATGAGGGAACACCTGGAGCTCTCTATATTATTTTCCCCTGGCACTGGAGTTTTACAGTCCTATGGGAAATAAGCTTATCATTCACCTGTTCTTCCAGTCTGTCTTCTGGGAGAGGGGCCTGCTGCTCAGCTTCTTAGGCATCTTTGACTGGGTGGAGCTGCCCCACCCCTTTTCAGGGGGATGGGCTTGGTTGGCTGTGGCTTTTGTTCTTTGGAGTCTTTCCGCTTCTCTTTAGAGGGTCAGAGGAAACATGGCCATGTGGGAATCACCAGTGCAGAGCTGCAAACTTGAGATCTACCCTGCTTCAACAAATCTTCCAGGTCAATCTGTTTCCACCTCTGCCCCTACCAAACTCTACAGACTCATGCAATTGTACCCACCACACCTCTCCTGGGGGAGTCATAGGGACCTGTGAGTGTCTCTGCACTTTGTGACTTTGCAATTGCTGGCAGCTGTGGGCTTGCACATGCACACTCTTCCTCAGCTCCTAGGTCATGCTGAGTGCTGCTCCAGTGTCCCTTGGGGGTCACACCACCCTGAGAACTGTTGCCCAGTTATGGGCGCGGGCTCTTTGTGTGCCAAACTGCCAAATCCCATGGCTCCTGCAGGCTGCACTTCTCCCAGGGGAGTTACAGAGACCTGAAAGTGTCTCTGCACCTTGTGACTCTGCAACTGCCAGCGGCTGTGGGCTTGTGTGTGCACCCTCTTCCACAGCTCCTAGGTCATGCTGGGTGCTGCCTCAGAGTCCCTTCGTGGACCACACCACCCTGAGAGTTGTCCCTGTGATAGGCGCAAGCAGTTCTATATCTCCCCTAGGATGTTAGACAGCCCTCACCTTCTAGTCCTTTTCAGTGTGGTCAGGCGGAGGACGGTCTCCCTACTGGCTTGCCTTGCGGTTTCTGTAATGTGTTTGGTTAAAAATACCTGCTGTGACAAGATTTGAGGGTTTTGTTTCTTTTGGAACAGTTTTAGTTCACCTTAATTTTTAAATAATGTTTCTAATGTATTTAAAGTTAAAGTTGACTTTCTTTTCCTCTCAGAATAATTAAAGCTGCCATTTTATTTTCTTTTAGGTTGCATATTTTTTGATGAAAAGTCTAAAGATATCTTAGCCCTTTTCTGTCTCGTGTGGTTGAAAAAAGAATCCTATAGCTTTTTTTTTAATTCAAAATATGATTTTTATTTTTTATTTTTTTATTATGTTATGTTAATCACCATACATTACATCATTACTTTTTGATGTAGTGTTCCATGATTCATTGTTTGCGTATAACACCCAGTGCTCCATTCAGTATGTGCCCTCTTTCATACCCATCACCAGGCTATCCCCCCACCCCCTCCCCTCTAGAACCCTCAGTTTGTTTCTCAGAATCCATAGTCTCTCATAGTTTGTCTCCCCTCCGATTCCCCCCCTTCATTTTTCCACTCCTGCTATCTTCTTTTTTTTTTAACATAAAATATATTATTTGTTTCAGAGATACAGGTCTGTGATTCAACAGTCTTACAAAATTCACAGTGCTCACCATAGTATATACCCTCCCCAATGTCTATCACCCAGCCACCCCATCCCTCCCACCCCCACCACTCCAGCAACCCTCAGTTTGTTTCCTGAGATTAAGAATTCCTCATATCAGTGAGGTCATATGATACGTCTTTCTCTGATTGACTTATTTTGCTCAGCATAATACCCTCCAATTCCATCCACGTCATTGCAAATGGCAAGATCTCATTCCTTTTGATGGCTGCATAATATTCCATTATATATATATATATATATATATATATACCACAACTTCTTTATCCATTCATCTGTCAATGGACATCTTGGCTCTTTCCACAGTTTGGCTCTTGTGGACATTGCTGCTATAAACATCGGGGTGCATATGGCCCTTCAGATCCCCACATTTGTATCTTTGGGGTAAATACCCAGTAGTGCAATTGCTGGGTCATAGGGTAGCTTTATTTCTACCTTTTTGAGGAACCTCCATACTGTTTTCCAGAGTGGCTGCACCAGCTTGCATTCCCACCAACAGTGTAGGACGGTTCCCCTTTCTCCGCATCCCCGCCAACATCTGTCGTTTCCTGACTTGTTAATGTTAGCCATTCTGACTGGTGGGAGGTGGTATCTCATTGAGGTTTTGATTTGGATTTCCCTGATGCCGAGCGATGTCGAGCACTTTTTCATGTGTCTGTTGGCCATTTGGATGTCTTCTTTGGAGAAATGTCTGTTCATGTCTTCTGCCCATTTCTTGATTGGATCATTTGTTCTTTGGGTGTTGAGTTTGGTAAGTTCTTTATAGATTTTGGATACTAGCCCTTTGTCTGATATGTCATTTGCAAATATCTTCTCCCATTCTGTCAGTTGTCTTTTGGTTTTGTCGACTATTTTGTTGGTTTTTTTTTTGCTGTGCAAAAGCTTTTTATCTTGATGAAGTCCCAATAGTTCATTTTTGCCCTTGCTTCCCTTGTCTTTGGTGATGTTTCTAGGAAGAAGTTGCTGCAGCTGAGGTCAAAGAGGTTGCTGCCTGTATTCTCCTTTAGGATTTTGAATGACTCCTGTCTCACATTGAGGTCTTTCAACCATTTTGAGTCTATTTTTATGTGTGGTGTAAGGAAATGGTTCAGTTTCATTCTTCTGCATGTGGCTGCCCAATTTTCCCAACACCATTTGTTGAAGAGAATGTCTTTTTTCCAATGGACATTCTTTCCTGCTTTGTTGAAGATTAGTTGACCATTTCTGGGTTCTCTATTCTGTTCCATTGATCTATGTGTCTGTTTTTGTGCCAGTACCATACTGTCTTGAGGATTACAGCTTTGTAATAGAGCTTGAAGTCCGGAATTGTGAAGCCACCAGCTTTGCTTTTCTTTTTCAACATTCCTCTGGCTATTCATGGTCTTTTCTGGTTCCATACAAATTTTAGGATTATTTGCTCCATTTCTTTGAAAAAAGTTGATGGTCTTTTGATAGGGATTGCATTAAATGTGTTAGAAGTCGTAGCCACAGCAATCAGACAACAAAAAGAAATAAAAGACATCCAAATCGGCAAAGAAGAAGTCAAACTCTCACTCTTTGCAGATGATATGATACTTTATGTGGAAAACCTGAAAGACTCCACCCCAAAACTGCTAGAACTCATACAGGAATTCAGTAAGTAGCAGGATATAAAGTCAATGCACAAAAATCAGTGGCATTCCTATACACCAACAACAAGACAGAAGAAAGAGAAATTAAGGTGTTGATCCCATTTACAATTGCACCCAAAACCGTAAGATACCTAGGAATAAATTTAACCAAAGAGGCAAAGAATCTGTACTCAGAAAACTATAAAATACTCATGAAAGAAATTGAGGAAGACACAAGGAAATGGAAAAACGTTCCATGCTCATGGATTGGAAGAACAAATATTGTGAAGATGTCAATGCTACCTAAGCAATCTATGCAATTAATGCAATCTTATAGCTTTTTTTTTTAAGGGTTTCTCTCTATCTGTAGTTTACAGCAATTTGATTAAAAGATGCCTTGGTCAGATGTTCTGTTTTTTGTTTTGTTAAAGATTCTGCACCTCGTTGTACTTAGCTGCATATTCTGTGCTCAGGATGAAGATGTGGCCTCTAAATACAATAGGTCCTTATTGTTGTTATCTTGGCAGAAGGCATGAATACATGAGAGCCTGAATCAGAAACTTAATCACATAAAGCTTCTTCCCAAATATGACAGATAATATTCTGCTCTATTGGAAGAAAAATATCACATACCCAAGGCCAAAAACAATTTGACACTGATATTTACTCCTCCAACAAGGTGCACTGGAAAATCATTTGACGATGGGCATCTATGTGTAAGTTTATTTCAGGGAGGAAGTGAAAAACAATATAATCTAAAGTAAATGTCAATGATAACAGAGTGGTGGAAGTTTGTTCATATAAGTCATGTAGTCATTCAGGGGCAGAAATAAAAACTCTGACATACCCTATGAGATTCGCAAATTGAGAATTAGCTTACTAACCTCTCTAGAACACAAACACAAAGTTTCTTAATTATTCTGACATTTAGATAAATACAATATATTTTTCCTTCTGTTTTTCAGTGATCAGTACAGAAAAGTCTTTTTTTTTTCCTTATGATTATTCTAGTGCTTGTCCTCTTTGTGGGGTGTTTGTCAGTACATTTTTATTCCTTTGTCCCCCATTGGCACTTACATGTGTATTTTAAAATTTCATCTTTTCTATCTATGCCTATAAAACATGGTAATTTTATATAACTCTGTTGCTAAGTAACAGAGATTATCTTGTTTTCTTCTAACCTCTATCCTTCCACTTCCACCTAACCCCATTCCTATTTTCTCCTTACTTTCTCTGCTTACCATCCACAATTTTTCTCTACTTTTGTATTTTCTGAGCACCAATATTTACCAGATTTACTATTAAGATATTGAGGTGAGAGATATTGGGGTATAGACCCTGAAGTTACTGCTATTTATAGGATTATAGATTTTGATTACCCATTACAATTTCCAAGTTGTCATTCCCTTGATGTGATCATTTTAATTTTTCCTAATCTTCTAGGAGTCTAGTTCTCTCTAGAGTGGCTGATAAATTCCTTTTTGATGGCTATTACTTTAGAGGAGTCCTTTTTTTTTTTTAACTGACATTCTCTAAGAAATCCTTATTGTTAATATCTCAAAGATTAAGATCATAAGTTTCTCTTTAGAATACTGTCTTTGCTGAATGTTCCCACATGTAGTTTGTCAGACAATGTTGCTTTGGGAACATGTTACAACAAACTGAATAGTACTTGCTTTCCAAATTTACTGATTCAATTCAATTTTTCTTTTATAGATTTGTCAAAAAAATCCTCAGAAGAAAGAGAAGGTGACTTCTCTTTTTACCTTTTTTTTACCTCTTACTCTTTTTATCTCTAGTTATTCACTACTGTTATTTTTTTAACGTCTTAATTTTTCCTTTGGGTTTTAATCTTCAATTACATTTCTTTATGTTCCTTGGCATATAAATATGATTATGAACATTTGTCTCTCCAACTGCGGCCTACATAATTTTTAAATGTACCTTTATTTCTACACATTGTCTTCTTTTGTCATGACATCTCTGACTGGTTCTCCCACTTCCCTCTTTCACTTATAAGGAACCTTATGATTGCATTGGACCCACTCAGATAATGAAAGATAATCCCCCCATCTCAAGGCCCTTAACTTAATCACATATGCAAAGTCCCTTTTGCCATGTAAGATAACCGTACTCACAGACTCCAAGGATTAGTGTGTAGACATGTTTAGGAGCCATTATTCTGTCTATCACAATATGTATTTCTGTATCCTTCACAGTATAGAGATGTTTTGTAGTTTTTATGCTTTAAGGATTTATTTGTTAAATGTTATATATGCTCAAAGTAGAAATTTCAGTGCCACAAGATGTGCTCTGAAGATAAGAAATCCTCAATATATCTATATGGAATTTTTAGAAAATTTGAGGAAACCAGAGCAGAGCCTTTATTCTCCTTTCATGAGCTTTATATAAAAGGGTTTTTTGGATTTTTAGATATATGTAATCATATACTATGTATTTTATCCTCTGGCTTCTTTTATTTAATACGACTATTTTGATTCATCCATGAGGAAATTGTTTACTCTTATTTTTTACTGAATAGAATACTATTATATGGATATACCATAATTGATTCATTGATTAACCTGCTCTTAAGCATTTAGTTTGTTTCCATTTTTTGGAACATAGATATGATAGATAGATACATGTAGCTATATTGTTATATAATGACCCTTTTGTCTCTTGTTACCAGTTTTGACTTAAATCTATTTGTCTTATATAATTATAGCAACTTCAACTTTTGGTTTCCATTAGCATGGAATATGTTTTCCTTCTCTTTACTTTGAGTCTGTATATCCTAAAGCTGAAGTAAGTCTCTTATAGGGAGCATATTGTGGGTCTTGTTTTTTCAATCCATCCAGCCACTCTGTGCCTTTTGATTGGTGAATTTGATTGATTTACATCAAGAGTAATAATTGATATGTAAAGACTTACTAACATCAACCATTTTAATAACTTTCTGATTGTTTTATTTTTCCATATCTTTTCTTTTTCCCTGTTTTTGCCTACCTTTGTAAATTGGTCATTTTTTATTGTTATATGCTCTGTTTCCCTTTCCTTTGTCTTTTGTCATTTGGATCTACTCTAGGTTTTTGCTTTGTTTGCCATAGGGCTTTCATAAAACGTCTCATAGGTAAAACAGTTTATTTTAGACTAATAGCGACTTATCTTTGATAACTTACAAAGGCTCAACCTTTTGATATTATTGATTTAACTCTTTTTATTTGTGTTTTCACTAATAATTTATAGTTTCTATAGTTATTTTTACCATTCTCTTTCCTTTAACCTTTATATTATAGTTGAGTGGCTAATATACCATCCTATTACAGAATTGTAATTTTCTAAATCTGACTGTGTGTTTTTTATCTTTGCCAAAGTGTTGTTTACTTTTATATGTTTCATACTAATCACTGACTAGCATCTTTTCATTTCAGCTTGGAGAACTCATTTCAGCATTTCTTGTAAGACAGGTCTAGTGGTGGTGAACTCCCTCAACTTTTAATTGTCTGGAAAAGCCTTTATGTCTCCTTCATATCTGAAGGATAATGTTGCTAGGTAGAGCATTATTTGTTGGTAATTTTTATATTTCAACACTCTGAAATATGTCATTCTATTCTCTTATGGCCTGTAGAGTATCTGGTGAGAAATCTGCTTATAGTCTAATGGGGATTCCTTTGTAGGTTAAATCCTTTTTCTTCCCCCCCCCCCCCGCTGCCTTTAATATTCTATCTTTATCATTGATTTTTTTGTTTGTTTCCATTGTGTTTATTACTAATATAAAAAAAATGTTGAAAAGAAAAAAAAATCATTCTCAGTTCTCCAACAGCTCTCATCCTTCCCTCTTGCCCACACAACTCCTGACCCATTTCCTCAGGGCCAGTTCAAAATGGAACCTGTTCACTGCCATTTTCACAGAAAACAACCAGTGCTAGGAAGAAGGTTAGATGAAGGCGAGAGTACTGTCCAGGTTCCACCTGAAGATAGGCCAGGCAGAGATTAACAGAATTCAGAAGAAAGGGTTGGTGACCTTACAATGATGTACTCTAAATAAAGTGGGCTAGAGAGGAGACAGGGAAGCCCATCAGAGGCTTTAGAGGACATCTCATAGGCTTGTGTCAAACCCAGGAAAAAATGACACCAGGAGAAGAATGGGGAGAACAGGGAGGCAGTCTTGCAGAAAGTTTCACAATTCCTTCATGTTGGCAGGTGCAGAAAGTCTAGAGGGCACCAAGAACCTCACTCATTTTGGCAGAAAAACTTACTCCAGTTTTGGGAAGTCAAAAAGATTCCATGAACACTGAGAAAGGCTACATCTGAGGGATGCACAATTTCACAAAGGAGAGTGATCACAGATCAGAGTGGTGGGGATCATGCTACTGATGCAGAAAGTATAAAATCCAAAGGCAGGGAGATTGGTCTTTCAGGGAGTAACTCTGCACCAGTCATCCATACTTGACCCAAGGTCAACTTCGTGAGTTTCACAAAGAACTGGCAACTTTGGGAGTAGGGGTTGTCACACAAATAGAACTTAACAAGCAGCTAGAAGGGAATGGTAGGAAACTGCTCCAGGGCTCTCAGGAACTGAGGGCAGTACTGCAGGCTAGGTGGACAGATGCACAAGAAACAGCACCAAAGAGGTTCCCTGTTCAGCAGTCAGTTGGCTAGAGGGAAGACAATTCAGGAGGCAGCTGCAAGGAGAAAAGATGGGGTCCTGAAGGTGAGTCTCTGGAGGCTGAATCAGAAGAAAGACCACACACTGGGCACCAGTGATGAAACACAATTCTGGGCCCCAAATGGGGGAGGTGGCAGATGGGGGTGGGTGTCACTGACTGAGGGTGGTGGGTGGAACAGCCTCACAGTAGCCATCACAGGGCCACAGGGATATATATGGCTGCTAGGTCACAAAGGGCTCCTTCTGGCCTGGATGGGAAGGCACAGTTTCACAGAAGAGGTCCATCGATGCCTGGGTGGTAGAAAGCACAGAGGTCCTCATATCAACAGTGATCTTTTTGGAAAAGTGTCAGCAGAAAGGGTGGCTGGATTTGTCTTCCAATCAAAAGATATAGAGTATCCTAATGGAAAAAAAAAAAAAAAAAAGACCCATCTATATGCTGCCTACAAGAAACTCACTTTAGGCCAAAAGATACTTGTAGATTGAAAGTGAGGGGATGAAGAACCATCTAGCATGCTTATGGATATCAAAAGAAAGCCAGAGTGACCATACTTATATCAGACAAACTAGATTTTAAATCAAAGGCTGTAACAAGAGTTGAAGAAGGGCACTATATCATAATTAAGGGGTCTATCCATCAAGAACACATAACAATTGTAAATATTTTTTAAAATATTTTTATTTATTCATTAGAGAGAAATAGAGAACAAGTGAGATCATGAAGAGGGGGAAGGGCTCAGAGGGAGAGGGAGAAATAGACTTCCTGTTGAGCAAGGAACCCAACAAAGGGCCCTAATCAAGGACCCCAGGAACATGACCTGAGCCAAAGGCGGATACTTCACCAATTGAGATACCCAAATGCCCCCAAAATTGTAAATATTTATGTCCCCAGTGTGGGAGAACCCAAGTATATGAATAAATTAATAACAAAAAAAGAAAAAGAAAAAGAAAGAAACTCATTGATAATAATGCAATAATAGTGGGAGATTTTAACACCCCACTTACAGCAATGGACAGATCATCTAAGCAGAACATCTATAAGGAAACAATGACATTGAATGACACACTGGACCAGATGGATTTAACAGATATGTTTAGAACATTTAATCCTAAAAAGAATACATATTCTTTTCAAATGCACAATGAACATTCTCCAGAATAGATCACATACTGGGTCACAAATCAGCCCTCAACAAGTACAAAAAGACTGAGATTATACCATGCGTATTTTCAGACCACAATACTATGAAATTTGAAGACAACCACAAGAAAAAAATTTGGAAAGACCCTGTGGTCTTGGAAGCTAAAGAACATTCTACTAAAGAATGAATGGGTTAACCAGGAAATCAAAGAAAAAATTAAAAACTACATGAAAACAAATGAAAATGAAAACATGACAGTTCAAAACCTTTATGATGGAGTAAAAGTAGACCTAAGAGGAAAGTATATAGCAATACAGGCCTTTCTCAAGAAGCAAGAAAAGTCTCAAATACACAACATAACATTACACCTAAAGGAGCTAGAATACGAACAGCAAATGGAGACTAAATCCAGCAGAACAAGGGAAATAATAAAGATTGGAGCAGAAAACAACAATATAGAAACAAACAAACACACACAGCAGAATGGATAAATGAAACTAAGAGCTGCTTCTTCAAAAGAATTAATAAAATTGTTAAACCCCTAGCCAGACTTGTCAAAAAGAAAAGAGAAAGGACCCAATAAATCACTAACAGAGGAGGGATCACAACCAACGTCACAGAAATACAATATAAGAGAATATTATGAAAAATTAGATGCTAATAAACTGGGCAATCTGAAAGAAATGGGCAAATTCCTAGAAACTTACTACCAAAGGTTAAACAGGAAAAAGTAGAGAATTTGAACAGACTTATAACCAGAAAAGAAATGGAATCAGTATCAAAATGTCCCAGCAAACAAAAGTTCAGGGCCAGATGGCTTCCCAGGGGAATTCTACCAGACTTTTAAAGAAGAATTTATACTTATTCTTCTCAAACTGTAACAAAAAATAGAAATGGAAGGAAAACTTCCAAATTCTTTCTATGAATGAAGAAATTCTTCCTATGAATTTCTTTGTACCTTGATGCCCAAACCAGCAAAAACCCTACTGAAAAGGAAAATTACAGGCCAATATCCCTGATGAACATGGATGCAAAAATTCTTAAAAAGATACTTGCAAATCAACTCCAAGAGTACATGAAAAGAATTATTCACCACAATCAAGTGGGATTTATTCCTGGGCTGCAGGGGTGGTTCAACACACCCAAATCAATCAACATGATACTTCATATTAATAAAAGAAAGGATAAGAACCATATGATCCTCTCAATAGATACAGAAAAAGCATTTGACAAAATACAAGATCCATTCTTGATAAAAACCCTCAGCAAAGTGGGATAGATGGAACATATTTCAACATCATAAAGGCAATATATGAGGGGTGCCTGGGTGGCTCAGTCATTAAGCGTCTGCCTTCAGCTTAGGTCATGATCCCAGGGTCCTGGGATTGAGTCCTGCATTGGGCTCCCTGCTCAGCAGGGAGTCTGCTTCTCCTTTTACCCCTCCCTCCTGCTTGTGATCTCTCTCTCTCACTCTCTCTCAAATAAATAAATTAAATCTTAAAAAAAAAAAAGAAAATGGTTGTGAGTGGATTAATCAGAGAAATTACCCTATGGAATACATTAGCTAGATGGTATGTCACCTCTTGCAGATGACAATAATAATGACATTCTTCACTGCATTTTCATGCATGGAGTACCATGAAAGGAATGGAAAGAAAATTTAAAAATGGATATCGAGTTTTGTCATTCAAAATAAGATTTTGTAGCAAAACAATAAACTTGAAATTCAGGTGTTTTTGAGAGAAAGGATTTCCTTGATTCTTTTCTATCCCAATGGCATATCAAGAGCCACCCATGGAGGACTAAACCATAGAGTTTTATATTCAGAGGGAAGGAAGGAATATGCCAGCTCCTTCCAGCCCTAGAGGATTGTGGGACACAGGCAGCAGGCAGAAGGAGAAGTGAGTAGTGAGATGTGTGGGTCCCAACTCATCTCTTCTGGCAGAGACCCAGAGAGAGAGAAGCACATTCACTAGTTGAGGAAAATACAGAAGGCAGAGGGGTTGGTGTGCTCTCTGTTTGGGGGAACATCACTCCACTGGGTAGTTCCTCACCAACATAGAAGGCCCCAGAGAAACCAAGAAGATGGAGGAGCATTCACTGGCAGAGAGAGTCTAGTGGCACTAAGTGATGACTAAGCTGAGTGGTGGAGGGTCTGCCAAGTGGCTCAGTATGGTGGGCATCACGTGACCTGCATTAGAGGATGTCCAGAGGTAGATGGAGGCCATGGCAGAATCCCTATCTCAAGCCATGGGACAGGGCCACCTTGTCCCGATTGGTCAAGAAGGTTTCATAAGCCATGGACATCAGCTGACCAACTCTACATAGGATACAAAATCAAAGTGCAGAATTCTGTTGCATTTCTATACACTAAAAGTAAGTAGCAGAGATGCCTGGGTGGCTCAGTCAGTTAAGCATCTGCCTTTGGCTCATTTCATGATCCCAGGGTCCTGGGATCGAGCCCCCCATCGGGCTCCCTGCTCAGCGAGAGGCTGGCTTCTCCCTCTCCGACTCCCTCTGCTTGTGTTCCCTCTCTCGCTGTATCTTTCTCTGTCAAATAAATAAATAAAACTTTAAAAAAA